>NC_140935.1:156774637-157974637 GCF_014529385.1 Adiantum capillus-veneris
TTGAGGATGTTGCAGGTCTTGTTGCAAGGATTGCAGCTGTTATAGTCGTTTTGCCTACGGCAAAACAAGCTCGTTGGGATGTTAAGGATGCGCAGGCTCATGCATTGATTGCGTTGTCTGTGAAGCAAACCATTGTTCCTCACATCCATTCAGCAAAATCTGCAAAACAGGCTTGGGATATTTTGGCGGGTCTTTATGCAAGTCGCAATGAGGCTAAAATTGTTTTGCTGCGTAAAGAGCTGGAGTCGAAGATTATGCATGAGTGTTGGAGCCCAACTTGTCCAACTATTGTAATGAGCCCACCTTGTAAAGCCTATCAAATTCCCATTTTTTATGTCAAAGACGTCTTATCATTTTGACCCACTTATCTGGGTTATGTAAAGATTAATCAGTCAGTCAGGACCCAAATGTGCTTCCACTTTGTAATTATGATGAAGAGAACCCCATGTAAATTTTTGAGCTAAGGTGACTAAAGTATAAAAGTCACCTTAGAACCATTTTTTAGAAAACATTTGAATATTAATCCTGTGTTGTACGAGTCTGTGAGAGAGAGAGAGAGAGAGAGAGAGAGAGAGAGAGAGAGAGAGAGAGTGTCTTATCCTCTTCGCTACGCGCTTCTCCCTCACCGGATTCACAACGTGACTACACCATCGCGTTAGCCTCTCCGACAGCTACGCGCCCACACCACGCATTCACATTTTCGAGCTGTTCGCGATCGATCCTTCCTCGAGCTTGTTTTGCTTGTAAGTAGCACAAACAGTGTCTGTTTTCAACAATCGTGCTTTATGGAATGAGTGGGAGATTAATTGCACGTAGATACTCATAGACTTAGGTTTCGCACGCTTTTAGATTATGACCTGTGAGTCTATCGCGACTGTATTCGAGATAACTAGGGTTCAAATCTTGTGAGATTAGACTTATAGGTAAGTATATCCTTTTGAGAGGATGGTGCCTAGTAAGTTTGATGCGATTCCGAGTTCATTTGATGTGTAAACGGTGTTGTGAGCATTTAGGGATAGAGTGGGTTGCATTGAACAAGGGTTAATGATTGATGCATCATAAAAGTGCGTATGTGTAGATTGGTCTCAGCTTGACAAGCTAACGAGGTTGCCTCTGTGCACCTACGGGTTAGTCGTGTCGTCGGATGATAAGTATGATGTCTGTGTCGTGCTTGTGAGCATGAACAGGGGAGTACTTTTGCCCTAAAACATTGGCGCCGCTGCCGGGGACACAAGACCTTAAGTAGGGAGATCTACTTCACTCGTGTGATGGTTAGCTTACTTTAGTTTCGACTAGAGAGAGCTTAAACTTTTAGAATAAGATCCAGGATAGAGTATCCTGAGGTCTAGTGGATAGCCAGGAAGCCTGTGTCTTGCTGAGGGTCTATGACTAGTTAGATTTAGTTAAGTAGGATAATGTGGAGCTATGGTTTTTTGGTTTTGAGTGCTTGTTATACTTGTGTAGAAATAGAGTAGAAAAACGTTGTAAAAACGCAAAACAAACAAAAAGAAGAAACAATAAGGTTGTTTGCTTGCCTTGAAAGCAAAACCCACACCATATACCCTTTAAGGGGGTGAAAAGAGTAGACATTCGAATTTATGATCCAACACTTGAGAAAACATAAAAATTGCAACCAAAACCAACAAAAAGAAACAAGTGATTGTCATAAGAAAACACTAAGTGAACCTAAAGAGGCCAAGAAGAGATATAACCATTAGCCTAGGGTAAATTGACTGTGTCATGTGGTACGACTGATATTCACAAGCTTAAGATGAAGTGTCATCAAATTTGCATCACTTTAAGTGCATTTGAGTTGTGAATTGCCATAGAAAAGTGAAATTTGTGAAGTGCTTGAGTTCAAGGTCAAAATAAGTCCAAACTTCATAGAACTTGAGGGATAGACTTATATAGGCACAGAGAACACAACTGTCCAAAAACAGACAAAAAATCAAATCCTAATTGCTCTCTGCTGAGTCTATCGCGATAGACTGGTGAATTTGGTGATTGACTAACAACTGAAAAAATCCTTTATACCACAGGTTTAACACATCAATACAAGGATACTCACAAAAATTGAGTGAAACTGAACACCATCTTGACCACAAAACTTCAAAACTGGTGTTTTAGAGTCTGAATTCAGAGACACGAGCAAGAAGGCTTTGACCAAATGTCCAAACAGTGCAAAAACTTGTCAATGCACTACACAGGGAGTGGGTGAACCAGCTGTGGAGATAACTTGAGAAAAATCCCAACAGTGGAGAACTTACTGAGTCTATCGCGATAGACTAGGGAAGCTGTTGCTGAGGACTTTCTTTTTCAAATTTCCCCTAGGGAGAGCTTTAGCAGAGCCTATACAGCATACACACCAAATTTCAAGGCATTTGGATCACTGAAAGTGAATCTAAGGCCCAGATAGAGAATCAGGTTCTGACCAAAATACTAAAATTGGACCAAAACCCAAACCAAGTGTCCAAACTTCATAAAACTTAAGGGATAGACTATAGAGGGTAAGAGGAACTCAAAGGTGAAGTCACAATTTTAAATTGACTTATGCTGAGCAATTTGTCAGTCTATCACGATAGACTCGGAAAGTGGTGATTCATACAATTTTTGCATGTTGTGACTATACTGCTAGGACATACTCTTCACATAGATCCCAACCATCATTTCATATTTGAAATTGGACCACCAGAAGACTGACTAAGTGGTTGTTGTACATACTTGAAAGATTTTTCGTGGCTCAAGGAAAACCCTTGTGAACAGACTAACAATACTTGTGTAGATCCCAGAAGGAGATCATCACAGAGCCGCACAAGAAGGAAGAGTCTAGGTAAGCTTTAAGTTTGCAACCCAGCTTTCATTCTTATGTATTTAAGGTCGGGAGCCTTTTTTAAGTCAGGAGCTAAGAGTGTCAAAAGTCAAGTAAGCACCACATCCACCGAAGAGAGTGTAACTCAGACGAGACTAAACCCATTAGCACCGATCATTGAAGAGGGTAGTGATACTGACACTTCGTTGGAGAAATCCTTCTTCATGATGGGGAGTCAACAGCCAGGAGGTTTTGACGGTGAAGGACCAATGCCAGGGGGAAGCACCTCCCTACATCCTTTAAACGAAACCAAGTTCACTATAATCTTCTTAGAAGGAACAAACTCGAGGGGAGCCTTAGTTTATTTTGACTATCGAGGACACAAGTGTATTCGTATTGAAGAAAGACCGGCTCAGAGACTGGAGATAATTCGAGTCTATGATGATGGAGACAGATTCCGAGACGAAAAGGGGAACCACTATCTGATAGTTAGTAACCCTGAGAATTACAACAGATATGGGGATAACGTGGAAAAAGGGAAAATGGTTTCAGAAACCCAAGAACCGCCTCCTAACATTGATCGAACTGGAGCGCTTTTTATGTATGATAAGAAAACAACCAGGGTCTCAACCTATAATGAGAATGTGGGGATTTACAAGCATGAAAGCAAGGGAATAGTCTCTTACTTTTCGTGCAAGGAACCCTACCCAAACGAATTAAGCAAAGACAAGGTTCTTTACTTATTCTCTTATGAAACTGCTATGGGGAAGGATATTGTTTTTGTTGACAGGTACGGGTGAGAATACAAACGTATTCTACCAGAGGAGGTTGAAAAGGCAACAGTTCCAGGAGCATCAACATATGCCCCCGACAAAGTACCAAGAGCCACCTACACCCCTAGCAAGTCGACAAATCCCTCTTCAGAAGAGTACGACGCTACCTCACATTCTACCCGACAATCGACGTTCAACTACCAGGACCAACCAGCTACTTAGCCATCATTGCAGGCATGGCTTCGACAGAGTGCTACATTAGAACAAGACCAAACCCGAGAGAGTTATCAAACAACACGAGGGCTAAGGGATTTACAAGAACCACCACTCTATGCGCAGTATCAAGGAGAGAGTAAGCCAAAGACTTAGGGGTCAACAGAGCCTGGAAGACCACCCCTAGAACGATTTCGAAGAGATGAACCATCTCTTGCAAGAACTGTTAGAAATTATGGCTTAGGATCACCATTCGGAGAGGAACCTGGCCACTACAGAAGACCAGAAGAGGTATATCGACTAGGACGTGGAGATCCAATGATGAGATTTGTAGACCATCGTAGAATTAGACCTTCTCAAGTGCAAAAATGGGTAAACAAGAAATACACGGGAAGCAAGGATCCGAGAGATCATGTGGCAGCCTTTGTGCGTGTAATTAGAGCTGAAGAGGTGTTAGACTTCCCTACACAATTTGCAGGGTTTGGATTAACCTTAGAGGATGATGCTGCTACTTGGTTTGACTTTGTGGAGCGAAGAGACTTTGAGTCTATGGAGGAAGTGTTTGACGAGTTTATCGAGGAATTCTCACAAAGGGGAATAGCTCATAATACAGTCTCACAAATCCATAAATTCAAACAGAAAGATGGAGAATCTGTGCGAAAGGCAGCCCTACGATTAAAAAGATATGTTAAGTTCTGCCCCATGGAAGAACTGCCAACTCACTCCAGACTTATGCTTATATATATCCAAGGACGAAGGAATGCAGATCTCCAGAAGGACTTACATATGAAGAGGAGCACGACGTTGAATGAGTTAACCAAGGAGGCTCTATACCTTGTGGACAATTGTGCGGTCTACAAAGAGGGTGAATTCAAGGATCTCGACGATGATTCCTCCTCGCAACAAAGCGGAAGCAAGTATGCTAAGACAACACCAAAAGGAAAATTAGTTGTAAGCCAAGAACAGCTTATAGAGGAAGTGCTAAAAAAGATTAACTTGTATGCCAAACCACAAGCTAAACAGCCAAAGTGGTGTGCGATTGAACAAAAATTCTCGGAGTTGAACTTGAATAAGCCTCAATGGGATTTAGACGCTAAATCATTTCGAGGGGATAATGGTTCAACTGCATCCGAAGATAGCAGACCAGCATCACTCAGAACTTTGCCGCCATACATGGGAGACTACGAGGCAAGGTCAGAAATTCGAAGGGTACCTTCTCAAAGAATAGGAGGGTCAAATCAATTGGACACTAAAATCTTGACAGACTTGTTGACCACTCCGGTCAAGTGTACAATCACGTTGGCAGAATTGTTAAAAATTAGGCCAAGCATGTGGATGGAAGTGGGCAAATGTCTTGAAAATTTTGGTATAAGGACGCCTCTTAAGTTCTTTGAAATTGAGATTAATGACACAGAACTGAAGAGAGTCAACTCTAGACCAGTGCCGCTCAACAAGGTGGGAGAGTATTGTGAGGGTGAAGACGGCAACACTACTCTACCAGTCGAGTATAACGGCATAGAGACTAAGGCCATACTTGATAGCGGAGTGGGCATTGCCATTGCGACCAAATTGCTATGGGAAAAATGGGGAAAACTGGCAATACGAACAACTAGAATGAAATTGCAACTAGCGGATGGGCACATAGAAAGGCCTATAGGATTGCTTGAGGCAATTGTGGTAACTTCATGTGGCATAGAGTACGAACATACATTTGCCATAGTAGATTTTGGCAAGAAGAACAATTATGAAATAATCCTTGGTAGGCCGTTCATGAGGCAACTCAAGATGGTGCAGGACTGGGGGTATGATTATTTGTACCTAAGACATGCTGAAACCACTACACGTGTAAACATGAAAAATCATAGCTACCATGATGTCACGAGAACACCTGTGGAAGAATTTGACTCAGCCACCATTAGTGGATCAGAAGTCCCAGCGTGGCTTTGTAAGAAAAAGGAGATATGGATGTGCAGAGCATCTCAATGTAGTGAATTTGACCACAATGAAAGGACACTAGAGAGGGTCTTGGAAGAGGATGCCTATATACAAGAACCCTTTCCTGAAGAGAAGCTCGAACCCCTAGAATGGTCTCAAATTTTGGCTACATTGGATGTATGCGTCAATGAAGTCACTCCCACCAAATTTTGTGACGAGAATGGCTACGATATCGTACCATACTACATGTTGAGCAAAATTGTGGAGGAAGACGAGAACGAAGGAGACACTGAAAATACGAGGATCAATAAAACGGAAACGAAACTTGAGATTAAGATAGTGGGCTATGTGGACATCCCCACTAAAGAAATCGAGCAGGATGGAGAAGAATTTTATGACTCTTCGGATCAATGTGAAAACAAAGATAATGCGGATGACGAGAAGTCGGAAAATACGGAGGAAGACGACCATCAGGATCAAGACAATGACGTCTTCTACAACTTTCCAAACCAAAGTGTGAGACGCCAAAAAAGATACAAGAGTAGGCGACACCATAACAGTCTATCAACTAGGCTTAGACCTATGCCTGAGTTCAAGGGTAAGACACATTTCCTTATGAACATTCATGGATTTGATTGTGCTAAGGACAAAGTTTCAGGAAGATTTCTTAAGGTTGCTGAAGACTCAGGTTTTAAGTCCAGACTGTTGAAACTTAAGAAAACCAGCAAAGCAAAAAAAAGAGTGGCAACATAAAAATTGGATGTCTCTGGCGATCCAATTATAACGAAAGTTGAGCGGAAAAAGAGATACAATGATTTGAAACAAAAACTAAAAAATGTATGGACAACTGAAATGGAAAGTAGCGATGGAAAGAACGCTAGTGATGGGAGTAGAAAGATAGATGTACCTCCTCACTATTGTAAGTACACCATTCAGGAAAGCAAATTGGTGGTTCAGCAACCAATGAGAGAGCCTAAATCAAACGAGTCCTACGATGGGCCAGAGAACGCCAAGAAAATAGACCTAGCAGAGCCGGGAGAAAGTCCTCGACCTGCTTACATTGCCACAAATCTAAGCTGGGAAGAAGAGGACTTGCTGATCAAAACACTTAAGGAATTTCGTGATATATTTTCCTGGTCGTACAAAGATCTGAAGGGGGTGGACACTAACATTTGTGAACATTCAATCCCTCTGAAGTCTGATGCAAAGCCAAGCAAACAACGTCCATACACGTACAATGAGACATTCGCCAAAAGGATCAAGGAGACAAACTTATGGAGGTTGAATTTATTTATGAGATAGAGCACACGGACTGGGTGTCACCGATAGTGGTGGTACCTAAGAAAAACGTGAAATTACGAGTGTGTGTGAATCTCAAGAAGGTAAACGCAGCAACAATAAGGGACAACTATCCTCTTCCTATCACGGAACACGTCCTGGAATGAGTAGCATGCAAGCAGGCCTATAGCTTTATGGACAGATTCTCTGGTTATAACCAATTGGGGGTCAAACTAGAAGATCAATATAAAATAGCGTTTGCAACAGAATGGGGCATATATGCGTTTAAGGTAATGCCATTTGGCTTGACCAATACTTCAGACACATTTCAGAGATTAATGACACATGCTTTTAAAGAATACTTGCGAATATTCTTGGATATTTACATGGATGACTTGTATGTCTATTTCCTATTGAGAGAAGACCATATAGATCATCTTAGAAAGGTATTCGAAAAATGCAGAACGTATAGGATTTGCCTCAACCCAGAAAAATGTGTATTCATGGTATGACAAGTTAAAATCCTAGGTCACATTGTTTCGGCTAATGGAATTACAACTGATGAAGACAAGGTCAAGGTGATCATAGAATTGCCAAGACCAAACATTGTACGAGAGGTACAATCCTTTATGGGGCATTGTGGATACTACCGACGTTTTATCTACATGTACGCTGTAATAGTAAAACCCTTGTATAGTCTAATCACGATCTTCATATGGACCAACGAATGTGAGGAGTCATTCCAGAAACTAAAAGATGCACTGGTATCTGCACCAATTCTAAAAGCACCAGATTGGTCAAAGATCTTCCATGTACATGTAGATGCTTCGGCATTTGCAATAGGCTGTATATTAGCACAACCGAACGAGGGTAATACAGATTTTCCCATCAGTTATGCTAGTAGACAACTCAACAGTGCAGAGAAGAATTATACCACCACTGAAAGAGAAGGATTGGGTATGATATACGCGGTAAAGAAATTTCGGCATTACTTACTTGCGAACAAATTCACATTTTTTTGTGGATCATCAGGCACTCTTGTACTTAGTAAACAAACCTTGTAACAGGGGACGAATTGTAAGATGTTTCATTGTGTTGCTGGAGTTTGATTTTACGGTAGTAGTTAAGAAAGGAAAAACTCATCAAAGAGCAGACCACCTTTCTCAATTACTACATGGCGAAAAAGCTACGGGGGTAGATGATGATCTCCCAGACGCATACCCGTTTAATATAGAGATGGTACCGAAATGGTCAGAGCAAATTATTCCGTTGCTGACATATGGAATGAATCTTGACGACAGACACACGGTGGAAGACGTTAGACAAGCACAAAATTACACAATGCTTGCGGGAAGAATGTACCATCATGGAAACGATGGGATTCTAAGGTTGTGTATAGGCCCAGAGGAGTACAACGCGTATCTAGAGGAGGCCCATACACAAACAGGGGGATTCCATCAAGAAAATTAAATGACCTATGAACGATTAAGAAGACTTGGAGTGTATTGGCCAGGAATGGCAGGCGATGTAGCTAATTACATCAAGGAATGTAACTTTTGCACATCCAATACAACTGTGGATTATGCCACATTATACCAAGTGACAGTAGCACCCGCATGGAGTCATGCTGTTGTGGAATATTTGCCTAATAAGGAATTGCCAGGAGATTGGTCTAAATATAGACAAAAGGCTTTACAAATCGAAGCGAATAGGTATACCCTCATTAGTGACCAATTATAAAAGAGGAACTGATGACCAGTTGAGGTTAGTTCCTCATGAAAATGACTACTTTCCATTATTGGAACAAGCTCATGCAGGCATAGCAGGAGGTCATTTTTCAGCAGAAAGAACTGTAAAAATCATTATGGTTGCAGGCATATGGTGGCCGACCGTGATTCAAGATGCAGCAGAATTCGTGAAAAGGTGTGATGAATGTTAACGCACTAAGGTACCAGTTAAAAGAGACGAAATGCCTTTAAGACCAATGATGAGTGCTCGAGCATTCATTAAATGGGGATTGGACTTTGTTGGTCCTATTACTCCACCAACGTATCGTTCACAAGCACATTATATTATAGTGGCCACGGATTACATGACCAAATGGGTGGAAGCAAAAGCCACAACGAAAGCAGACACTAGAACCACGACACAATTCTTATATGAATATGTGTTTACACGTTATGGCCTTCCCATTGACCTGGTGAGTGATAGAGGGACACATTTTGTAAATGAAGTTATCCAACATCTCTTAAATGAGTTTATGGTAATTCATCGCAAATCTGCATCCTACCATCCACAAGCCAATGGTCAAGCAGAAGCGACCAACAAAATATTGTGCACAGTTCTTACAAAACTGGTTAGTGAAACAAGAACGGACTGGGATCAAATGCTATATTCAGCATTGTGGGCTTATCGAGTTGCATATAAAACAACACTCAATGCTACACCATTTAATATGGTATATGGGTTAAATGCAATATTGCCTATTGAATTTTTGATTCCCACACTAAGGGTAGCCACACAGTTGGACTGGACGGGGCATGAGCTTTCAGAACAATTAGCGGACCTTGAAAAATTAGATGAGTTACGACTCAATGCTGTAGCAGCCATATATGCAAAAAAAAGACAACAGAAAGAGTTTTTTGACAAACATGTCAAAAACAAGGACTTTAAAACGGGCGACTATGTCTTAGTATACACCCTTAAACAGCATGCCAAGAAGCTAAAGAAAAGAGGAATGGGGCCTTATTTGATCCAAGAAATATCGTCCAGCGGAGCAGTAAAACTGTTGACACTAGATGGAAAAGAAATGCCGAACTGGATTAGTGGGTGTCGTTTGAAAAAGTATCATCTACCTTTAACACCGGAAATGTTGTTTCAATTGCATTATGGCAAAGCCTATAGACAGGAACAACAACGAATTCAGGACCAAGCACAACAAGAAGCCAAGGAATGCATTGCTAAGCGAAAGCAGTTACTAAGGACAATAAACATGGTCACACCAATGATGACTGACAAATATCCTCTTTTGACATTCCGAACAATCGAAGCGGATATACAAAGCGAAGAATTAGCAAAAACAATAACAGACTTTATGGCTCAGGACGAAAGCACCATTGACAACTTGGAAAATACGTGGTGTAGTCCTTACATAAAAGCTTATGCAGGCATAGAACAAGTTGAAATCTATGCATTGCTTGACATTGGGGCAAAAATGAGTGTCATCAGCTTTGAGCTCTTTCAGAAACTTGGACCAATGAGGAAATTCCCAGAGATACACATGTTGAAAGTAGCATCGGGTGATGAGGTGACCACGTTGTGGTCTATTATATTACCAATCACAGTGCAGGCACACACGTACACTACCAAGTTCCATGTACTACCACCAATTAGATCAGCAACGCCGTGTATCTTAGCAGTGTCATGGATGAAAGCTAACAGGGTATTCATTGATTTGGATACTAATGAAGCACTGTTCAGAAATGAAAAATTTTCAGAACCCTTCTTATCATTTGACCAATACATGTCAAGGTGGAGACAGGAGTCAATACATCCACAAAGCATTGACCAACAACAAACAAAGTTTACATGTCAAGAAATGTATTATCAAAAATCAACAATCATGTAGGGAACCAGGCAAGTTTGGGTATGACGTACAAATCTAGCCGAGGCACAATTTCATCAAGGGCCGAAATATCAAGTTTGGCTCAAGCAAGACAACTTAATTCCTGTAAAAAAGTGGACAAAAGAACAGAAAAAACACCCAAATCTAGCAAAGCTTCAAAGAACAATTACCAACCAGTCGAATCCGCAACGGACTATATTGGTATGGCGTCCAAAATTACCAATTCAGAACGCGCCAACAACACAAGTATGGATGCCAAAGAAGACCAACGAACAGTTGTCTACAACTGTCAATGACAAGCTAAATCATACAACCAGCACGCGAAAACAAGCAGCATCCACAAGAACAACGACGAGGATCTGTACAACCAAATTCATCAACTAGAAACGAAAGAATGTTCCACCAGAACATGCAACAAAATATACAACAAAAATGACTTCAACGGAGCCACAAACACAAATTCAAAAACCGTGGAAAACCATCAAACAAAGAGCGGCAGAGTTACAACTTCTTCTCGCAAAGAAAATATGCTAGCCAACTTAGGCTACCACAGGAAACCTCAACGACAAATGCCAATAAGCGAATTGCTTATACCTTCCTCTTACACCGCATAAATTTTTTCTAAATGCATTGACTGTGCATGCATATAGGGATACATGACAAGGCCCGCATTAGCACGAGTTCATGCCCATGCACATCACATACCCTTGACGATACCCTGTCGTTCGGGAGGACTCCAACTAGGAGAGGGGAGGCATTCCAAATGCGGACTCACGTCATATATTAGAGGGCAATGTTTGTGATTAATCATAATTTCAACCATTTTTGCGTTTTATTGTGTGATTTTGGGAAAAAGAATATGCCCTCGTAATTAATCAGAATTGGGGACCAAATGATCATATATGAGTCTCTAGGGATGTGTATATACTATAAAGAGAGTCAAAACTCGCCAAAAACCATCGAAAAACAGCAAAAAATAGGTCAAGGTTGACGATTAAGAGTGAGAATGTACATAGACGAGAGAAAAGTGAGCTACAAAGTGTTTTGCTTTTCATTGGTATTTTTATAGGTTAGAATTTCTATTTTCGGGTTATTTTGGGATTTATTTGCTTTATTTTAGCCATTTCTAGCAAAAAATATAGAAAAAAATCCATAATCCAGATGGAAACACAACAGAAGAGACGCCTGATCAGAGCAAGGTAAAGACACATAAAAAATAGGGACTGCGAAGGTGACAGGGCAAAAATGACCACCGTCATGACGGGACCTCCAAAAGGAGAAATCTGCAAAAATTGTAGAATTGGAGCACACGAGGTCCAAATCAGGAAATTTGCGAGCCTAAACCGCATCTCGCAAAAAGTTATAGCCATAGGTAAAACATGGGAAAATTTTGTGTCGGAGTCTTGATTACATATAGAGGGGCTAGGCTAGAAATCTCTCATTTGAGTCATTTTCCATTGTGAGAGAGAGAGAGAGCTCCCTACAACAGTTGAGACTTCCAGGAGCTCATCCATCGCGCACCGTCACCAGATCGACATCAGATATGAGAGGTATGCTCGTCAACACTGACTCTAAGTGTTGTTTACTTCAGTTAGTCGCAAAACCTCGCCAGCACCACCATCACAACCTGTGCACACATAATGTAGACTGGTTGTTAGGAAGACCTAGAGGCCACCAAATGGAACCAAAATTGAAAGGCACAATGCCTATAGCTTAGGGATCAAGCCTATGACCTCGGAAAGCGTGAAGGAAGCCGCCCAAAAAACCCTAATTTCACAAGACTTGCAGAAGGGCAGCTGAACTAAAGTGATTGAAAATGAGCCAAAACTCATAGGCAGTAAGCCAATGACCTCGACTAACCAATTGAATCGTTAGACCATGAAAAAGTTCTTCAAAACGGAGCCTATGATTTGATGGAAACCGCACAAAGTGTCACGATACTCTAACGGGCCGACCAAGTGACCAAATGACACCAAATTTGACAGGGTACATCCAAAAGAGGTCAACTACGAGTTGGAATGTGTCCACTCAAGAGAAAGATCTTCCACTAGGGCAAATGCCAGCAACAGGCCAGAAAGACGTCCAAATGGTCGTTTTTGCTGAGGGTAAACACCAATAGAACAACCGACTGCTTTAACGGAAGGTCAAAAGGAAATGAAAGTCATCCTCAGTCATACAATGACCAAAAAGAACGGCGACCATCACCTAAGTGGTCTACTCCGATTCCAGAAACAGCTAAGTGCTGCAAACAGGGAGTACACTTTTCCAAATTGATTAAAACTTAATGTGTGTGTCTAGGAGAGCCTACTAACACCATTGTGGTCAACTAACATCAAAAACTTGTAAAACTGACTAGATGCTGAGTCTATCGCGATAGACTTGCTCATACACTTAGACAAGTAAAATTTTGATTTTGACTTCATAAAGGGTACTAACAAGGAATAATGACCACAAATATCAAAGCAAAGTGCAAAATTGCTCTCTCTTGACCAAGTAACTGAGTCTATCGCGATAGACAAACTATTTTTATGTTGAGGGAGAGGCTTTTTAAAATTTTCACAAGGATATACTTGGGGAAGCATATGGAGGCAGTACACCAAATTTGGAGACAAGAAGGACTCATATGGCAAGCTGAGATAGACTTGACAACAACTCAAAGTCAAAATAGGGCATCTCAATGGCAGACAATTAAAATTCACATGTGAGAGGTCAAGAAACCTTACATCAACTAGGAGAAGGCAGACAGATGACTACAGAGCCAAAATATGACAAAATGACACTAAGTCCCAATCTATCACGATAGACTAAGCAAAGTGATACAGGGCCATCTGATCAAAAATTGGAATCAACAATTAGCTTCAGCATGATGCAAGAGGACTACCCACTAAGTTTGATCCCAAAACAACACAAAATGAGGGAGATAGACCAACATCTCCTTAGAAGGAACCTGGAAAATGGAAGTTGATCCAAACAGGGGTCACTTGACATCCACTTGAGATGAAAATAGGATCAGATCATGTACAAGACATGAAGAACCAACTGGTAAAGTCACATGTGGAAAATATATCTCTTGTCAAAAGATAGCCAGTCTATCGCGATAGATTGGACAGAAATTGTAAATGAGCTGATTTTCAGTTTGTGACTATAGGGTGACCTTACATACCCTATGTACATACACCACACAAAATTTCAAGGCATTTGGACTTGTTCTCCTTCATCAACAACATTAATTTGAAGCCATCAGAGTCGGACAATGAAAGAGCTTGTCTATCTGCTAACATTTTACCTTAACTCGTCTTGGAATTAAGAAGGCTCACCTAGATGCATGATTAAGTGGTAATCAATTTAGAAAAGAAGTACTATGTTTGTACATTAACCGTTATTTGTGAATACAGGATCCATGGACGCTTCTCCGGGAAAAAGAAAAGGCAAGAACCTGGCAACGGAAGGTGCAATACCCTATGCACTTCTACCCAATTCACTAAAGCCAGCAGCCACCTGGATACCTGCAGACGTGCAATAGGCAGCAGCCTTTCAAATCTACCAAGGTTCCTATGTGGATGACAAAGGAAATTTAGTGGATACAGTAATGATCCCAAAGGAGGCAGAAAATTACCTGAAAAGACTGCAAAGGTCATGGCTGAAAAAATTTGGCTTGTGGAACTTTGTTTCACTACCGCCAGTGGGAATAGATTTCAAGAGGGTACAACACCTAATTGAGACTATCCAAGAAGATGGAACTTGCAGGGTGGCAGGCATGGATAATGAGGTGATGGAGATTCAGATCACAAAGGAAATCATCAAAGAAGCGTTAAAATTGTCTGATCAGGGAGCCAACATGAGAGAAAGAAGGAAGAATCTCACAGTCTACCTGCAAAGATCCAAACTGCCTTCTTTCGAACTCATAGCAAACCCGGAAGTAAGAGAACTGACACAGGTATACAGTCAATGTTTGTTGAGCTACAGCAAGAGACCGCCTAGATACACTACACCACACGGGGTCATCTCAACAACACTGACCTAGGCTATGGGAATGACACATGAGTTCTATATAGATCATGCATCATACCTGTTTGAGGAAGTGACAAAGCTACGATAGGACAAGCCAAATTACATTGCAGGAGGAGAAGTCCTCACCAGAATAATATACTAGGACATAGGCGCGGCAGATCAGCTACCACCTGCTCCTCATCAGAACGACTGCTGGCTGGTGTTAAGAGACAATATTGAAGACAGATCACAAAGGCGAGTACCGGCCTCTACTAACACCATTGGAGGACGCAGGTTGGAAAGAGTCACCAGAAGTACACAGGAAAAGATGGAAGAAGAAAGAAAAATTGAAGAAGAAGAAGCGGAAAGCGGAAATGGAGAACAACACAAGATTACAGAAGGTAGCAAAAATGGAAAGAATGCTAAAAGGCTTTGTACTCGAGAGATCTCTACGAGGCGATGTAGGCGCCACTTGGAGACCCTCTAGTAGCACTTACACATTGAGAATAAAGAATAAACACAACCCAGCTTTCGAGTTCGACTGGTTTGAGAGGTACATCCAAGAAAGGAATGCTATGGATGAACCAGAACTGCTACTTGAAGAGGAGGATCTCCAACCCTTGAGAGATCAGTTGAGGCCAACTTCACGAGATCAAGAAACACCACCTCCATCTCCAAGGCCAGAGACAAGTGAGAGGCAATCAACCCCACCTGCTGACTCTCCTTTGCATTCAGAGAGCTCACATCGTGATGAGAGGGTTCATACACCACCCAATGAAGAAGAAGAAGAAAGGACAAATAGTCACCCAAACACTGGAACAGTATCACACATTGATAAAGGCAAGCAAAAAGAGGTGGATTTGACAAAAGAAAAAGCTTCCTCCTCTCAAGAAATTGAGTTGGAAGCTACTATAGACCTGAATTTACAGTCAATGGAGACCCTACTAAACCGAACAAGACTGCACAGTCGGTGGTTAGCCGATCAGAATAGGGCAAACAAAACGAAGTTAGAAACAACCCATCAAGAAGTTCTGAAGTTGCAAGAGCAAAGAGATGACACCGTTAAACTGATCAGCATTAGAGATGTTGAGATCTTGGGGCTCAAAAGAAGAGTAACCTCCTCAAGGAAAATTTATAGGAGTCATAAAATTTCAATGCCATTTGTGAAGATACAATCAATGTATTTCTTGAAGACCTCAATGATAGAGATGAACAAATCCAAAGGTTGGAGAAAGAAAAGCAAGATGCCCTGGAAACAGTCAAAAGTTTGCAAGTCGTAATTGATGACTTACAAATTGAAGTGAAGGATTTGAGAGCAGTAACAGATATACAGGCAAGAGAGATAGAACGAGCAAAGAAACAAAAAACGTCGCTACCAGCAACACGAGTGGTCCAACCGCAAGAAGAAGTGGCGGCACTGAAGAGAGAGCTGGAATTGGAAAGAAAATAATGCTTAATGATAGCCGAAAGTGCGCTTAGAGCAGAGGATCAATTGCAAAGGCAAATCTCGGACTTACAAAGTGAACAGCAACAAGGACCAGCTCATGACAGTGAAATAGAAAGTATTGTTTCCAAGTTCCTAAGGGAGGAAAATGAAAATTTGCACATCAGGGTAAAAGAGTTAGAAGAGTCTGCAGCCCAAAAGGAGATGGAATTTCAAACACTCCAAATCAATAATCGAACAATGGCCGTACAAATTCCAAGTCTCCAAACTGCAAGTCAACGCCCAGGGCAGGTACAGGTGCACTTGGAGCAAGTAGCCACGGATTTGGCTGGACTGGCAGAACTATATGGGGGTGATGATGACTATGAGGAAGAATCAGATGACCACGAAGCCCCAGATACGCAGACTGATCAAACTGGCTCCAAAAACCAAGAAGAAGACGAAGATTGAGTCACAAAATTTGAAGAGTAGAAGTTGGCCGAACAAATGGAAAAGCAACCGAACAAATAAAGCATTCAGAGATGATGTGGTACAAGGCCATGCAGCTAGAGAAGGAGATGCTACAAGGGCTCTCCAGATCAGGCAAGTGTTAAGTATGGAGCCTAATTTAACCTTGCAATTTCCTGTGGTAAAAGTGCACATTTGTAAGGCCCCCATTATGAGGAGAAGCCATCGTGCGTGAAGGTAAATCACTCACTGGAAACCAAAATTTTCACAGTCAAAAATCAGGGGCAACTTTAGGGGCCTCGAGGGCGGAAGCCCCCGAGACTTTTTTTCCTCGCCGAAATATTATGGCCGGACGGTGGCCGAAAAGTGGTCGGAAAACAACTGTCGGTTGGCCGGTGGCCGGTGGCCGAATTCAAAAGCGGACTTGTCTTCTCAAGGGCGGCCACACATGGGCGGATTGGAGGGTCCGATTTGGACTTATCTACACAAGGGCGGCTACACATGGCTGTCTCTCATGAGAGAGGGCAGCCCTTTTGGCCTATAAAAGGAGGCCATTTCTACACACATTTAATAGTGTGAAGTTGAGGCAACAAGGTGAGTGTGAGGTGGTGAGAGTGAAGCAAGGCGGGAGCTCCATTAAGGGCATAATCCCTTTGTAAACTACTTCTTGTTTTGAAGTACTAAAGCCATTGAGTGGCTGCTTTCCCGTGGACGTAGCCCACATTGGGTGAACCACGTATATCGTGTGTTCTCTCTCTCTCTCTCTCTCTCTCTCTCTCTCTCTCTCTCTCTCTCTCTCTCTCTCTCTCTCTACTCTATAATCTCTTGTATGTAAATCTGTCTCTCTCCATTAAGTAATCTACTCAATTATCTATTTAGCTACGTCTTATTTCCTAACAACTGGTATCAGAGCAAGGTTTTCTCGTAGCTAAATTATCTCAAGGAAAGGATTCCTTGAATTGAGTGGGAGTTATGGCGGAGGAAGGGAAGCTCAAGATTGAGAAGTTCAACGGCAAAACTACCAACATTGGAAGATGGAGATTGAAGACTATCTCCACCAAAAGGACCTCTATTTTCCACTAGGCGGTCTTGCGAAGAAGCCTGCAACAATGGCAGATGAAGCATGGATTGTCCTTGATCGAAAGGCACTGGGAACAATCCGGTTAAGCTTGGCGTCAACAGTGGCCTTCAATGTTTTGGAGATGAAGACCACGGAGGACTTGATGAAGTCACTTGACGACTTCTACGAGAAACCATCGGCATCCAATAAGGTATTTCTTATGAAGCGCTTGTTCAATCTAAAGATGGCAGAGAATGGTTCAGTTGCAGAACACCTAAATGACTTTAACACAAACATAAGTCAACTTCGATCGGTGAAAATCAACTTCGATGAAGAAGTGCGAGCTCTCCTTATACTATCATCTCTACTGCATAGTTGGGACAGCCTTGTGATGGTTGTAAGTAATTCTATTTCTGGCACAAATACTCTTAAGTTTGATGATGTTGTGGGTGTTCTCCTAAGCGAGGAAATACGAAGGAGAAGCACAGGAGAATCATCAAGTGTTGCACTGTCAGTGGAAACAAGAGGAAGGCCTAAGGAAAGGTTCAAAAACCAAAAGGGTTGTGATCGCTCAAGGCGGAGCAAGTCACGCACAAAGTCAGTTCTTGAATGTTGGAACTGTAGCAAGAAGGGCCACCTCAAGAAGGATTGCTGGTCCAAGAAGAAGAAGGAGACAAAGTCTCAAGACAACAAGCCAACATCGGAGGCCAATGTGGCAGGTAAAGTAGAGCAAGATGCTCTAATTCTCTCATTAGACAATGTGTCTAATTCCTGGATAGTAGATTCTGGGGCTTCATTCCATGTGACACCACACAAGCAACATTTCCAAGACTACACCAAAGGTAATTTTGGGTATGTATACTTGGGAGATGATGAAGCTTGTGAGATTGTCGGCAAAGGTACAGTTTCTGTCAAAACTACTAACAGAAATGAATGGAAGCTTAAAGATGTTAGGCATGTTCCTTCTCTTCGCAAAAGTTTGATCTCTACAAGACAATTGGACGATGAAGGTCACAACATTGTATTCGGAAACAAACGGTGGAAGATCTCAAAGGGATCTTTGGTGGTTACCAAGGGAGAAAAAGTCGGTACACTTTACTTGTGTACTGTTAGCATGCAAACTTCAGCTTGTGCAGCAACTACAGAATTTGACAGTGCGGTGTGGCACTACTGGCTTGGGCATATGAGTGCCAAAGGAATGCAAATCCTTCAAACAAATAAGCTTCTACCAGGTTTGAAAGAAGTGGACTTAGAGTTCTGTGAAGATTGTGTTTATGGTAAACAAAAGAGGGTAAAATTTCAAAAATCAGGAAATGAAAGAAAAAATAAAAAACATGATTTGGTTCATTCTGATGTTTGGGGTCCTGCAAGTACACCATCACTTGGTGGCTCGTTGTACTATGTAACATTCATAGACGATGCGACTAGAAAAACATGGGTTTATGTCATGAAGAATAAATCCGATGTATTTTCCATATTTCAAAGGTGGAAAGCCTTTGTGGAGAATAAAACAGGTACCAAGGTTAAATGCCTCAGATCCGACAATGGAGGTGAATATTGCAGCCAAGCTTTTGGAAGCTTTTGTGCTAGCAATGGCATTCGGAGGCAAAGGACAACCCCAAGGACACCTCAACAAAATGGGATTTCGGAAAGGATGAACAGGACAATCATGGAGCGAGCACGAAGCATGCGGCTACATGCAGGCCTACCGCTTGAGCTTTGGGCGGAAGCTGTAAGTACGTCTGTGTACTTAATCAATCGGTCACCCTCAACGGCATTGGATTGGGGAGTTCCAGAAGAGGCATGGACAAGTAAACCGGTGAATTATGCATTTCTCAAAGTGTTTGGGTGTGAGGCTTTCATGCACATAGATAGAAGCCTAAGATCAAAGCTAGATGCAAAGTCCAAAAAGTGTTTCTTCATTGGCTATGGAGAAGGAGACTTTGGGTATCGCCTATGGAATCCTGAAGATGGTAAAATCTTAAGGAGTAGGGATGTAATTTTTAACGAAAAAAATATGTACAAAGATTACTTGGAAAGAAAACAAACAAAAGAAACAGGTGATGAGTACATGGAGCTTGAGGACGGTGAAGACTCAAGGACTGCAAACGGTGACAATGTGCATCAACGTCAACCAAATGAGGAGCCTCAACCTATTCCCCAAAGATCTACAAGAGCAAGTAGACCTCCAGAAAGGTTTGTTCCTTCCTTCAACCATCTCTTGATCTCAGATTCTGGAGAGCCAGAATCATACGAAGAAGCTATGCAACATGAATCCAAAGAAGAATGGACAAAGAGCATGCAAGTGGAGATGGACTCACTACATCGCAACCAAACATGGAAGTTGGTTAAGTTGCCTAAAGGTAAGCAGGCACTTCAAAACAAATGGGTGTACAAGGTGAAGGAAGAAGAAGGTGGGAAGAAAAGGTACAAGTCTAGGCTTGTGGTAAAAGGGTTTTCTCAAAAGAAAGGTATTGACTTCCATGAAATATTTTCTCCTATTGTAAAAATGAACTCAATTAGGCTTTTCTTAAGCCTTGTGGCTGTTCATGATCTAAATCTCGAGCAAATGGATGTAAATACAGCATTCCCTCACGGTGACTTAGAGGAGGAAATCTACATGCTTCAACCAAAGGGGTATGAAGTAAAAGGTAAGGAGAAAATGGTTTGCAGATTAAAGAAGAGCTTGTATGGTTTAAAGCAAGCATCAAGACAATGGTACTTGGAAGTTTGATCGATGGATGTTGGATCATGGATTCACAAGATGCAACTCGGATCACTGCATCTACACGAAGAATTTGGGAGATGGAAAATTCATCATCCTAATGTTGTATGTTGATGACATGTTGATTGCAAGTGCTAACATGCAGGACATCAAAGACCTAAAAGAGGTGCTATCTAAATCTTTTTCAATGAAAGATTTAGGTGCTGCAAAGAGGATACTTGGTATGAAAATATCAAGGGACAGGACGAAGAAGACAATAAAGCTATCTCAAGCAGATTACATCAAGAAGGTACTAGAAAGGTTTGCAATGCAAAATGCAAAACCAGTTTCTACACCTTTGGCTGGTCATTTTAAACTAACAAAGGATATGTGTCCAAAGACACAAGAGGAGATAGCCTATATGTCTAAAGTTCCATATGCTGCAGCGGTAGGTTCTCTAATGTATACTATGGTCTGGACAAGGCCAGACATTGCACATGCAGTGGGAGTTGTGAGTAGGTTCATGGACAACCTAGGTAAAGAGCATTGGCAAGCTGTGAAGTGGATACTTAGGTATCTAAAAGGGACAAAAACAAATGCTTTGTATTTTGGAGGAACTGATATTTTTCTAGAAGGGTATGCTGATGCAGATATGGCAGGTGACAAAGATACTCGAAAGAGCACTACTGGCTATGTGTTCACGGTTGGAGGCACAACAGTAAGCTAGGCTTCAAAGCTGCAGAAAGTGGTTTCACTTTCTACCATGGAAGCAGAGTATGTAGCAATGACGGAGGCAAGCAAAGAAATTCTGTGGTTTCACAGATTCTAGAAGAGCTTGGATTCAAACAAAACAATTGTGTCTTGTACAGTGATAGCCAAAGCGCTATCCATCTTGCGAAGAACTCAACCTTTCATTCAAGGACAAAGCACATTGAGGTGAGATATCACTTCACACGCACTCTTTTGGAAGAGGGACAGCTAAAGCTAGGAAAGGTGCATACAAGTGAAAATCTTGCAGACAAGTTTACAAAGGTGGTCAACAAGGAGAAGTTGAGCTTTTGCTCATCTTCAATCGGCATTCAAGGATAAGAAGCCAGAATGGAAAGCAGTCTCATAGGTTTGGTTTTGAGATCAGTCTCCAAGTGGGAGCTTGTTAAGTATGGAGCCTGATTTACCCTTCTAATTTTCTGTGGTAAAAGCGCACATTTGTAAGGCCCCCATTATGAGGAGAAGCCATCGTGCGTGAAGGTAAATCACTCACCGGAAACCAAAATTTTCATAGTCAAAAATCAGGGGCAACTTTAGGGGCCTCGGGGGCGGAAACCCTCGAGACTTTTTTTTCCTCGCCGGAATATTATGGCCGGACGGTGGCCGGAAAGTGGTCGGAAAACAACAATCGGTTGGCCGGTGGCCGGTGGCCGAATTCAAAAGCGGACTTGTCTTCTCAAGGGCGGCCACACATGGGCGGATTGGAGGGTCCGATTTGGACTTATCTACACAAGGGCGGCTACACATGGCTGTCTCTCATGAGAGAGGGCAGCCCTTTTGGCCTATAAAAGGAGGCCATTTCTACACACATTTAATAGTGTGAAGTTGAGGCAACAAGGTGAGTGTGAAGCAAGGCGAGAGCTCCATTAAGGGTATAATCCCTTTGTAAACTACTTCTTGTTTTGAAGTACTAAAGCCATTGAGTGGCTGCTTTCCCGTGGACGTAGCCCACATTGGGTGAACCACGTATATCGTGTGTTCTCTCTCTCTCTCTCTCTCTCTCTCTCTCTCTCTCTCTCTCTCTCTCTCTCTCTCTCTCTCTCTCTCTCTCTCTCTACTCTATAATCTCTTGTATGTAAATCTGTCTCTCTCCATTAAGTAATCTACTCAATTATCTATTTAGCTACATCTTATTTCCTAACAGCAAGACAGCAGCAGAGCTACGAGAAGAATGGAATGCCCTGATGTTACCCTATGCTCTGCTGAAATATGAAACTCTGACACATCAATGGCAGCTCTCAAAGGAAGAAAAAGTGCCAGTATTTGAAGGAGAATTACAGGATCAGGAACAACAAAACAGGATAGTAGATAGCCAGCCAAAGTGGAGGCATCAATGGCTTTTGGATGACCCTAACAACCTGATCCACTTAGTCAATGCACCGCCTGAGCTGAGGAATGATAGGACTTTTTGCCCAACACCCCGAACTTACACTTACAGCCAACATAAAGCCTTACAAAGTAGAAATCCTACATGGCTAAACTATCCAGTATTGCCAGGGCCTGCCTAAGGAGAGAGAATATCCGGTTCTTACATGGTGAAAACCCTTCAGGGCGCCATCACAGAATTCGGAGGCTCTCTCGACCTATCCTGCAAGATGCTATGTAAAATAGCTCAGACTTTTTTGGCCTTTCTCACAATGTTCTCAGAAAGCTGGACTTCAGAGTACATGAATACATAAAGAAGCATATCAGAGCTGTCATATGATCTAAGTGGGCCACCTACAAAGCCACTTTTGTATGCCTACTTCAGACGGCTAATGTTTTTGCCTAGCTATCATCTCCAAACATTTAAGGAAGAATTTTACACCGGCTTCTTCATGTACAAATCCAAATTTTTTGGCTCATTAATGGCGAGCGAGTCTATGCGTTATGATGAGTTTCTACATCAAATCAACCAGGAAGGAAGACATCGACACTGAAGACAAAGACAGTCATGTCGTGGTAGACATGAACTAGGAGGGGGGGAGTGTTGGAGCCCAACTTGTCCAACTATTGTAATGAGACCACCTTGTAAAGCCTATCAAATTCCCATTTTTTATGTCAAAGACGTCTTATCATTTTGATCCACTTATCTGGGTTATGTAAAGATTAATCAGTCAGTCACGACCCAGATGTGTTTCCACTTTGTAATTATGATGAAGAGAACCCCATGTACATTTTTGAGCTAAGGTGACTACAGTATAAAAGTCACCTTAGAACCATTTTTTAGAAAACATTTGAATATTAATCCTATGTCGTACGAGTCTGAGAGAGAGAGAGAGAGAGAGAGAGAGAGAGAGAGAGAGAGAGAGAGAGAGAGAGAGAGAGAGAGAGAGAGTCTTATCCTCTTCGCTACGCGCTTCTCCCTCATCGGATTCACGACGTGACCACACCATCGTGTTAGCCTCTCCGAGAGCTACGTGCCCATGCCACGCATTCACATTTTTGAGATGTTCGCGACCGATCCTTCCTCGAGCTTGTTTTGCTTGTAAGTAGCACAAACAGTGTCTGTTTTCAACAATCGTGCTTTACGGAATGAGTAGGAGATTAACTACACGTAGATACTCATAGACTTAGGTTTCGCACCCTTTTAGATTATGACCTGTGAGTCTATCGCGACTGTATTCAAGATAACTAGGGTTCAAATCTGGTGAGATTAGACTTATAGGTAAGTATATCCTACTGAGAGGATGGTGCCTAGTAAGTTTGATGCGATTACGAGTTCATTTGATGTGTAAACGGTGTTGTGAGCGTTTAGGGATAGAGTGGGTTGCATTCAACAAGGGTTAATGATTGATGCATCATAGAAGTGCGCATGTGTAGCTTGGTCTCAGCCTGACAAGCTAACGAGGTTGCCTCTGTGCACCTACAGGTTAGTCGTGTCGTCGGATGAGTAAGTATGATGTATGTGTGGTGCTTGTGAGCATGAACAGGGGAGTAGTTTTGCCCTAAAACAATGAGGAAGATGATATGGACACTTTCCTTGCTAGTGTCAAGGATATCAATGAGAAGCTTATTTCTGCAGGTGAAGTCATTTCAGACAATTCCCTTGTGCAGACTGTTCTTGATTCCTTACCAGATTCTTACCAGACTTTTGCTAGTACTTAGAGACTTATGACCCAAGGAAATCTAGAAGTTTTCAAGTTTGATGCATTATGCACATTGCTGTTGCAGGAGTCACTTTCTAGAAAAAAACAGGACTAGGCAGTGTGTAGTTGAACAGGATTTTATTGCTTGTCAAAGAAAGGGTGGTAACAACAATGCAGCCACTTCTTATGGTTCTACTGCGAGTGGCAAAAATATTGTTCCTAATGCTTCTGCTGGCAGCACTTCGTCTGGCAATTCTGGTGATAAGGGCAAAAAGAAGATGCGTTGCCATTATTGTAAAGCTAATGATCACTTGATCAAGTCGTGTCCTACGTTGAAGGCCAAAGAGGCTAAGAAGAAAGAGGGTGGTTCCACTGCAAATGGTGGTTCCACTACAAATGCAACCATTGTTGAGTCTTCTGTGAAAGGAGACTGTAATGCTGATGTTGATGCAGAATGGGCTTTTAGCGCAGAGTGCACTTACAATCCTGCTGTCCATGATGCATGCTTGTCAGTTGCTGCAGATTCACATGTGTGGTATTTCGACAGTGGTGCTACAAAGCACATTACCTCACATCGTGAATTGTTTACCTCTCTTGAGTCTGTCCCTCATGGGAATTCAGTCACTTGTGCCAACAATGCCTCTTATCCAGTGCAGGGAGTTGGAAAGATTGTGCTTATTGCTGCTAATGGCAAATCTTTTACACTTGTTGATGCACTTTATGTACCTGGGATCAAGAAGAATCTCTTGTCTATATCCGCACTTGCTAGACTTGGACTTGTAGTCAAATTTATGGATGACAGATGTACAGTTCATGATCTCAGTTTTGGTGATGAAATTGTTGCATCTGGCCTTTTGTGCCGTGGGCTATATAAGCTCACTTTGTATGACAAGTGTGGACAAAATTTTGCAAATGCTGCTGTAGATTCAAGGGCTATTTCAGATGCAAAACTTTGGCATGCACGTTTTGGTCATCTAAATTTTGCGAGTTTGCTTCATTTGCAGAAATCTGATATGGTTGCTTCTTTGCCGCCGCTTGAAGCACCTATCAAACATGTTTGTGAAGGCTATATTTTGGGTAAGATGCAGCGTTCTAAGTTCGGGCCACAAGCAGGTTGCAGCTTGTGCATAGTGATGTTTGTGGGCCCATGCAAACTCTGTCCTTGGGCAATCACCTGTACTTCATGACTTTCATTGATGATTACTCCAGGCATGCATAGGTATTTCCGCTGAAAGCGAAGTCCGAAGTTTTTATGTGCTTCAAACAGTTTTTGGCTATGGCTGAAAATGTCTCGAAATGTACTATGGGCACCCTCCGTTCCGATCGAGGGGGGGAGTATATGTCTCATGAATTTAATGCATTTTTGGCTAGTCGTGGGATAAAACACCAATGTACAGTGCCTTATACACCTCAGCAAAATGGTGTTGCTGAGAGGAAAAACAAGTCACTGACGAAAATGGCACGATGTATGGTCAAAAGTCAAGCTTTGCCGCATTCTTTTTGGCTTGAGGCCATCATGTGTGCCACTTATGTACTGAACAGGTGTCCTACGAAAGCTTTGCAGTCTATTACTCCATATGAAGCATGCCATGATAGAAAGCCTTCTATTGAGCACATGCGTGTTTTTGGTTGTTTGGCATATGCTTTGGTGCCACAAGTGCAGCGCAGAAAATTGGATGATAAGGCTGTCAAATGTATTTTTGTTGGTTATAGTGCTGAAAGCAAAGGTTACAAGTTATCTCATCCGCAAACAAAACGTATTCTGGTTTCTCGGGATGTAGTGTTTGTGGAAGATTTTGTTCAGCCCTTGCTGTCATGTACTAGAGACAGTAATGTAAGCTCACGGGACATTTATGACACTTTGTTGCCTCTTTTCAGTGGTGGAAATATGGATGTAAGTTTCAATGAGGAAAATGTATAGCCTATGTGGGTTTCTGAAAATGTTCTAGATCAGCCTATTACTGATGCAGATGTACATGATGTACTTGATGAGGAAAGGGCTGAAAATGAGCAGGCTAGAGGTATGCCAAAATGGATGGCGCACACTTTGCGTGACAGTAAATTGGATGCACCTTTGTCTAGTCGTACTCGTTCAGGCTCTCGCCATGCATCTTATGCATCAGATTGTTATGCTTTGGCTGTGTCTAGCTTACATGATGTTGAGGAGCCTTTGTCTTTTGATGAAGCACAAAATTCAAAAAATTGGATGGCTACCATTGTAGCCCTGGCAATAAGCCCGAAGGGAACAATCCTATGGAGGATGCCCTGGAGAGTGACACGAGCTGCACCATACCATAGCGTTAGTCTCTTGTTGAGACGGAAGCTCTTCTAGCTCTCTCTTGATTTGATCCAAAGCCTCAAGATGTGGGGGTTTCTCCTGGCGAAGAGAGATATTTTTCTCCTCTTGAAGAGCGCGTTGTAGTTTTAGGGCTTCAAGTTCTGTACGTAAAGAAGTCAATGGATCAACAGGACTTTTCGGAAACACAGAGGAGGTCTCTATGTGAGGGGAGTTGTTGAACAGCTTCCTAGCCCCCTCTATCCTAGTAGCAGCTGCGATGAACTCCTCCAAAGTGGCGTCGGGCCGGAGACTCTCTCGGAGTTTTTGTTGAGAAGTTTTGGGAAGCGCCTTCTCCACCCACTTCTTCACCATGAATTCACCGGGTTGCTGAGGCAGCTTGGCAACCAGAGACTTGGTCTTAGTCATAAGCTCTGCAAAATTCTCCTCTGGCTGGAGCACCATGTTGGCTAACTCATCCAACACCTTCTCCTGGTAGTCACCGGGCCTGAAAGTTGCAAAGAACTGTTGCCTTAAGGCTGCCCCAATTGCAAAATGGTTCTCTGCAAACTGGCTGTACCATTTGTCTGCTAAGCCATCCAAGGTGGATGGAAAGAGTACCAAGTAAGCATCTTCCCTGTTAAGACCACAACCCCTACAGAGAGATACAAACCTCCTTGCATGGTCGTCAGCATCTTCTGAAGAGAGTCCTTTGAATGTAGGGAACTTGATGTTTACCTTAGCCAAAACGCTAGCCAACGGCTCCATGGCCCCTTGCTGAGCCTGTAGCTCAGTAGCCTGTAGCAGAATAGGAGAGAGCTTTACTGGAGAAGGTGATTTGGAAGATGTGGAAGCGGATGAAGGAATGGGTGATGTGTGTGGAGGGATAGGTGATGAGGTTGATGGACTTCTACTCGGCACCAAAGGTCGTTTTCTCTTATAGTACTTCAGAGGGCTCAGTAGTGCGCTTTGACACTCGACTGACCGCCTTGTATGTGTCATGCAGTGACCACCAATCCAACCAAACCTTCGGGCAAGAAAACCTTGAACTGGCTGAAGACTGGTCTAGACTCTACTAGACCAGGCAAGTGACTAGACCAGGTTGGACTAGGGATGAGGAGGACTAGACCAGGGTCGAGGAGGTCTTGATCAGGGACGAGGACAGGTTGGACCAGGGCGAGAGAGGACTAGACCAGTTGGACCAGGCGATAGGAGAACAATGTAAGGCAAGGTCGGCAAAGCTAAGCAAGGTAGGCGAAGCTAGATAAACCTAACTAGCTTCAAGATTTGCACCTCACAGAGTGAGTTATCAGTTGAGGTCCCATCGTGATCGCCAAAATGAGAGCACCTATAGCGTGGATAATGTGTCGTGCTCTCTACAGCGGATGGTCCTCAGTGCAATGTGTGTGACAATCTCACTCAAACAAACTGAACAGAAAGGAAACAATAGACATCAACAGAGCTCACAAAGACACAACAGCATACCAGAACATATGACTCAACTATCTCAAAGACTGATACAGACTCTGGCATAGAAACCCACTCAGCTCCAGCTTAGGACTCACAGGTACAATGGGGGTGTCGAGGATCAGATGTGCAGGGATGGTGAAAATGTGCTCTGTGAATAGCCTCACTCTAGATGACTACGTACAAGATAATGCCACTGGCCCAAAACCACTACTCATATGTACAACCATAAAGAGCCACCAATGGCTCATAAATGTCCAGTCAACTAAGTCTATCTCCAAATTGAGTGGTGGTCGTGACCTGGCCACAATGTCCACTAGACCATCGTCGGTACCCTGCCACGTGTCACCCCCCAGCCCAGAGGGTCCATCCAGTGTGAACCAGACCAACTGTAACTAACTGTCCAATTGTCTGCCTGTCCTTTGAAGTGACACTATAGCCCTGGCAATCAGAATATGATGCACTCATAGAAAATGACACATGGACTTTATGTGATTTGCCTCCTGGCAAAAAGGCCATTGGTACAAAGTGGGTTTACAAGTTGAAACGCAAGCCAGATGGTGAGATTGATCGCCATAAGGCTTGACTTGTTGCAAAGGGTTATGCACAGCAAAAAGGCATAGATTATGAAGCGACTTTTGCTCCCACTTGTCGTATGACTACTGTGCATTTTCTATGTGCATTAGTAGCTCATTTTGGTTGGGATGTACATCAATCAGACATTGTTACTGCTTTCTTGAATGGTGACATATTTGAGGAAGTTTATGTAACGCAGCTCGCGGTTTTGTCATAAAAGGACAAGAGGACAAAGTGTGCAAATGTAACAAGGCTTTGTATGGGTTGAAGCAATCTCCTCGTGCTTGGTATGAGAAATCTGACACTCATTTGGTCAAACAAGGCTTTCGTAACAGTCCAACAGAAAGCACATTGTATGTAAAGCGTGAGGGTGATGTACTTCTCATTGTTGCTTTATGTTGATGATCTGCTGATCGTTGGACCAAATGAGAGACATATTGCTGAATTTAAGGCTGATTTGAATGCTACTTTCAAGATGAAAGATTTGGGGCTGTTGCATCATTACTTGGGTATACAGTTTAAGCAGTGTGATGGTGGTATTGCCTTGTGTCAGAAAAGTTACATAGAGACATTGCTATGTAAGTTTGGACTTGAAGATTGCAAACCTATTGCCACTCCCATGGAAACAGGTTTGAAGTTGAGTCTACATGATGCTGGCGATCCTGCTGATGTCACTCTTTACCAAACTGCTGTTGGCTGCCTCATTTATGTATGCAACACGAGGTCGGATATTCAGTTTGCAGTCTCACAGGTCCGCAGATTCATACATAGCCCAGGGTCTAAGCATTGGCACGCTGTCAAGAGGATTTTCCGCTACCTTAGTGGCACTTTACATCTTGGCTTGTTTTATCCCAAGGGGGGATCATTGCCGCTGTGAGCGGGATGGAAACACACAGAACGCCTCTATAATGATCCGACACACACTCTTGGGAAGATACACACACACACTATGGGGCACCACTCGGCTTACACAACACACATGGCCGAGACAGGGAACACACCTATGGAGTGAGAGGAGAGAGACTATCCACTTGCCCACTCCACACAGAGACACACACACACACACATACACAAAAAACTCAGCTCAAAAGAGGAGAACTTCTGATATTTAGATACAAATGAGCTTGGGCCAACACCAATGGGGCAAACAACTCACACAATATGGGTAAAATATGCGAGATACAATCACAAATAGGAGCAGAAACTTCGCTCATAGGAGAAACTTACATAGCAAAAACAATAGAAAAAGAGTGAGGAATTTGGTAAAATGGACAGCGCCATCGCGTCCGGAACGGCCCAAAACCCCAGTCTACAATGTCAAAGTGCTCAAATCCGACCTTGGATGAGCAGTTTACGGTCAAAACAGGCTCCAAAAACCCCAAAAATACACTTGCGGCTGGTCCTCCTCTCTTCTCCACGTTTTTTCTGGTCTTCTCTCTGTGTTTTCAGTTCCCACACTTAGCTTTATTCCTTGGGCACCCTTGGCCTTTTAGTTGACCTCAAACGGACCCCGAACAAGCCAAAAACTGACCTCGCAGTGCATAGTTGTCACCCTATTGCATCCATGCGCACACCTAACACTCAAATTTTTCCAATAATGCATCCCGCCACCACGTGAAGTGGCCCCAAAGTATGGTCCTCATGATGACCTTTCTGCATAATTATCACAAGAAAACATCCACGTTGTGTCCGTACTCATCCACGTGCAAGTATTGACCCCGTTCGACCTCCTGACGCCACTAGATGCCATCTGACGCACCTGCTTACCTCATGTCGTCGGCCCGCGGATAGCTTCCTCGAGAAGTTTACGCGCTAGCAAATTCTCCTTATTGTAGAAAAAACACACTGGTACTGGTAATATTGAAAATCGATGCATTATGTACACCCTGTCCTACCTGTACACATGTGGGCCCCCACATAACCACCTGGCTCTGGAAAATGGGCAATCCTTTATTTGATGCACCATGCATGTGTATGTACATATGCGCAATCCCTTGCTCCAAAAAACTCCTGACATAATTTGCCCACCCCCTAGCCTGCTAGAGCATTCATGCTCAGCAGCAGCACTAGTAGATGCTCATTCCACCTGGATCAAAAGGCCAAAGGCATATTGCCTGATTCACAAGAAGCATCATAACACCACACCTACATTTGTCAACAATCAACCAAAATGCACCATAGGCATATTCAACTAACACATCCGCCCTATCTGGAGTTCCAAAATCATAAATATTGCATGCCACATTCAACCCAACCGATAGAGACAACTCAAGTGACTCATCACCTGGCATCTTGGCTTCACCAGCCATAGCAACAACCTGCAAATCATGCACCTGGCTGAGATGCATGATACGAAAGAATAACATGGGGTAGCTTGGTATTACTCTGGTTTGTATGAGGGGCCTTTCGGTGCTACGTAGAAAGCCGAATTGTTATGTCCAACATATATAGGAAGCCTTGCTTTGGATTTCAACTTTAATTCACACATCTAGGCTAGCTCTACACTATACAAGCCTCTAAAGCAGAGATCTTTTCGATTGTTAGTATCAACTAATCCACTACCTGTGCTGATCATAGGTAATTGGTGGTCTAGAACATCGGGTTTTTTTTAAAAAAACATTCTCTAAGTGATGATTGTCGGATGCTTTTTGTTGTACTATTGTATAACCTCATATTATTATCTCCTTCACTACAGCTGGTTCAAAGATGAAAAGTTACATGTAACTTTGCTACGTACTAACATTTCTGGACTGAGGCTCAACACGTTGGGTGCTTGGACATGCTAATATATGTTGTTTGGTTGAGTCGTTGGAGATATCAATTTACAGGTTTTTTGGTATGCCTTTACTGACCCGAACACTATGCTATGAAATTGCTTCCTCCTATTTCCTCTTTCACTGTAGCTGGTTCTATATTCTGGAAATCTATGTAACCTTGGTACATACTGTTAACTTTACAAGCCTAATGGTTGCTTAGACTGACTAAATTGTATAAGAAGGTTTACTGTTGTACTAGGCTAATGCTTAGCAGAACAGCTACTTGGACATGATAATTCATTTGATATCGTTGGGCTACTGGTTGTTTTTCAAGATATATATATATATCTGGTATGCCTTTACACATACTAGCCCAAACAATACACAGGCTTTCCGCTGAACATGGGTTCAATATGGTCAGTATAGTTAGATACTAATGTTTTGGAGTGGGAAGAATTCCAAAGAAAAATTTTCACTTATCACTTTACTTTTTTAACAGCATGTTTTTCTTTTTTGTATGTTACCTTGGTGACATGGATGACAACTAGGTCACCCCAGTTACCTGCAATGCTGTTTGAAAACTAACCTCTAGGTTGCTTTCTTACTGTGGGTGCAGGTAAGGGTACTCTCTCCTTGGCTGCTGACTAAAAAGAAGACATGATGTCCTTCAAGATTAAGCATTGAAGCCTAGCTCTTGGTTGGATTTTCATTCCATAGCCAAGAGTGTTGGTGTAGGCTCTCCACTTCTCAACAAGCTTGGAGAAGGAGATGGAGCTCTTGCACTTTGCACTCCCCACAATGAGAGAATGTGTGTGTGGGGGGGGGGGGGGGGGGGGGGGGGGAGAGTATACCCCCCTCTCATGCTTGGTCCACCTCTCTCTCTCTCTCTCTCTCTCTCTCTCTCTCTCTCTCTCTCTCTCTCTCTCTCTCTCTCTCTCTCTCTCTCTCGTATTGTTTAATTATTTCATTTGGACACGTGTCCTATTTTCCTCTTTGAGAGAAAGAACTTAATTATTTATTTTTATGCATCTAAATTCTCATTGGACCCCTTTAAAACCTATCCAATAGGATTCAAGCACAGTTAGAAAGCCAACAAGCACCTCATGCTTGGGTAGGGTTCTCACCTCAAGGTCAGTCCTAGCTTGCCTAAGGTCAAAGGACTTTTTAACACTAACTTTGGGAGGTCTTTAATGAAGCTAACCCTAAAGTCTTTTAAGCTCCATTAGATGCACGTTGCTCTTTGATATGTTACCTCCTTTTGGACCCCTATTGAGATGTAACCATCTCTCCTCTTGGTCCCTTGTTGAGGTAAATCTAGAAGCACTTATTGCACATTGCTCTTTGGTAAACCGTCTCCTTTTGGACCCCTATTGAGATGCAACATTTCTCCTTTTGGTCCCCTATTGAGATAGGTCTAGAAGCGCATATCTATATCCTAACTCTTGTTCCCCTTTTATCTTCCCATATTAAATGATCAGTTTAATATGAGAAATTCATTTGGTAAAGTTAGATATTATATTTTATGACGTTACCTCTCTCTTGAAATCATAGTCGTTCTCGACTATGAGGTGGACAAGACAAATCCTAGTCACTAGTCCATGTTAGCGGGTAGAGGATCCCTTTTTACACTACGACATCATTCCAGAATGGATGACTAATCCATTTGGTGCTCGGGAGACTTAGCTGCCGCAAGCACGTCTGCTCTTTAGTCCATACCATACCTCCAAAGTAGAGTGACAAGTTCTACTTGGTGTTTGGGAGACTCGTCACCAAAACATGATTCTAAGCATGCAAACTTCTTAACTTTTGTGCACAATAAAAGAAAGAAAATGAGTCTTATAAGACAAAAACATTGTTCATTTAAAATGTATTTTCATTTGCTTACTCTAGTGTAGCATTGTAAGTATTGACAAGGTTCATATTATCCTTAAGCAGGTTCCTTCGTCCATCTAGCATCTTTAAAAGGATAATTCTTAAACTTAACAAGATATCATTGGATAACGTTACCGTTTCTTAGTACCTTGTCTTTGTGTCGAAGAATCGATTTGGGCTGCAACACCTCTTCTTGATATTTGATCTCTTGTGGGTCCTTCATTATTGGTTCTTTTTGTGGCTCTCCTTTGTAAGGTTTGAGTAGGCTCACATGGTTAGCATTGTGAATGAGCTAATGGTTGGGCAACTTTAACTAATAAGCCATCTCATTGATTGGCTTAAGTATTTTTAAAAGAAAGGACCATAGTATCTTTTTGCTAGTTTAGCATAATACTCTTGGTGGCTCATAATATTCTTGCCCATAATATGCCTTAGATGAGCCTTGAGAAACTTTAGCAAGACCCAATCATTTTATTTAAAGGCTAAGGCTCTTCTGTGCTTATTAGCAGCAACCCTTTTTGCCTTTGCTTTGAGATGGATATAACCTCTTGTATCTTTGGAAAAGATTCTTGTGAGTCTCGGCTATATTCATCAGCGCTATATTCATCAATAGTGAAGATCTTCCCATGTACTTGTAGTAGTAAGGGACTTTTGGATCTTCCCTTTTTTAACCTCGAAAGGTACTTTCCCCATAGAAGTATGTTCAATGTCATTGTACGCATACTCTATAAGAGGTAGGTACTTCTCTCATTGAGAACATTGTTCTACTTCCATGACATAGGCTTTTAGTAGATTCAAGAATCGTTAGATTAGTTATTTTGCTTTGGTCATCCGTTTGTGGATGATAGGCCAAAAGAGAATACTTCCTAGATTCTCAAAGAGACCCTTCTAGAAATTATTGGTCATCCTAGGATCTTTGTTCACTATGGATGTTGGCAAGCCATGATACTTGAAAATTTGAGATCTAAATAGGGTTGCCATTTGATGTGCCTTAATAGTCTTTTTGACAGACATAGAGTGGGTTTTCTTGCTAAGCCTATCAACTGAAACTATCCAAGTTGCTTCCCTCAATCAAATTTCAATTTTTGGTATACCACGCATTTTGAAGCATACTCTTGTATGTTTACTTTTCATGGTAGACCAACAAAAATACATTTCTACTCCTTGAAGAGTAGATTATGGAATCCCTCTTTGCCCCGCATAAGGAGAAGCATGGGATTCATACATGACTTTCTTATTGTATAGGTGAGTAGCACATAGTCTATTGCCGTTTGGAAGATAAACATCCTCCAAGCTGAACGGTTCTTTTTTTCTTCCCTAATGCAAAGTTTGTAGTCACATAAAAGTCTTGAACAGTAGCACACTCATCTATCATAAAATATAGATCATTTGTGAGTTGCTATCGCCGTGAGCTCTTCGGCATTTGTTCTTTCTTCTCCTGATCTTTCGTTAGCTGGTGTTTTGGTAGTCTTGGTTCCTCTACTTGCTTGCCTCGGTTTGGTTTCTTGGTCTCGAAATCCCTTTGTTCTATTTGATTTTCCTCTTACTTTACTTCAGATTCTTTCTTTTCTTCATGTTCTTTCATTTCTTCTTGATTCTTATCAGTAGGAGGAGGAGTTGACCATTTTGGTGAGACTTGTTGCTGCTTAGTCTCGGATCTTTTTTCCTCTTGCTGGTATATGGTAGCTGTGTCCTTAGGAAAATCCTCTTGGATTAATCTTTTGACTTCTTAGTGAATCCATTGGAGCTTCTAATCAGCCATTTTTTTCTTTTTGAATCTTGTTCCTCTTTTTGGTCAGCTTTGCGCTTTAGAACTTCATGAATCCTTTGCCTGAAAGCTCCAACTAGCTCGGCCTCTTCTTCCACTTTCTAGCATCTGTGTCATTTAATCTTTTCTAGTTTCTCCTCTTTGATTTTCTCGAGCTTCTTGTTGAGCTCTTCATTAGCTTCAGAGATGGCCTCTTCTACCTTTTTTTCCTCCACCGCTAGCTTTGCTAGTCGTACTTCTCAAAGCGGCTGCACTATCTCCATTGATATTTGAACTTGTTATTTAGGGATTTGCTCCATTGGTTGTGTTTTCTTGTGGATCAAAGGAACTATAATATCCTCCTCCTCTTCAGTGGATTGGTATTCAGAGGGAGTGTCACGATTTCTTCCTTTGCTTTTCCCACTTAGATGAAAATCCAACTTTGTGGCCTCACTATCCGGTGTTTTAGCCCTGGAGCTCTTTCCCCTTGTCCTTCTTTTGGAGGGCATTGTAGACGAGCTGTCTAGTGATCTTACCATGTGTTTTGCTTTGTGTAGCAAGTCCAATTGGGATTCTACCTTAGGTAGCTAATCTATCATGCCCATTGCTTGGCATGCTATCTTGGTTAGCATTGGGCCTGCATTCAGGCCTGCATTCATGTACGTTTGTTTCTGTCTCGCTGCCTTTGAGATTTGCATAGACCAGGTTTGTGAGAATGTAGTTTCATAAGTCACACTTTATCACTCTTCTATTTGCCAAACCCATTGCCATCACTATTGCAATATGTAGATTCGGCTCTGTGTATCCTGCCGGCTTTTGTACTATAAGGTGTTGTGAAATGAGCCGTAGTGGAAGCTCAATCTCATAGATGAGGTCTTTGTAGGTGAACTTGTGACCTTGCTACTTCACAAAAACTTTGTCATTGTCCATTGCTTTTGTTTTGTTGAGAAAATTATGGTTGTCGGTTGGGAGATGGAGAGCCTAGTTGATCAATTTGTCTGTAATCCTTACTTTTACCATAGATCCATCTTTGACAATTAATGTAGCTTCACTGTTGTATTGAATTGAGCTCGTTAGCTCATGTGCCCTGTGGTAATCTGTTCCCCAGGGTGGTAATCAGAAGTATCTATCTAGCTACAGGCACCTTGTTCCTTCTAGTACTTCTCTCTGTTGTTGTAGTGTCCACAACTCTTTTGGGAAAATGGTTTTCTTTACTTTAGTGCCCATCCATTGTTTAAAATTTAGAATTTTGGCACTTTTTCAAAGGTTTTGATGTCCAAATGGCTTGAAACTTTAGGGTATGGAAATGTGGAAAAGGTACATGGATCACGATCCATGTTTAGTCACATTTTGGGATTAAACCTTGCAGGCATGTCCCTATAGCCTATCCTAGCACACTGGTGAAATATTTTCAAGTTCAGATTTGTTTTTCCTAAGTTTTCCCAATTTTTTGCGTGATAACATCCCTAGCTGTGAATTGATTGTTGGCCAAATTTTATAGTATTCTAGCACTATTAGGTACATGGATCGTGATCCATGTTGAAAAAAAATTTTGATTTGTGATTGTACCAGTGGTTAGGTGCACCTGGTGGAGTCTCCTGCTAATTTTTCTCTGAAATTGGAGGTGGAGGAACATGGATCACGATCCATGTTCCATCACCAATTTGCATTGTGATGGTATGGCTGGATTTTGCTTTGTTAGTTGAGCTTATTGGTGATTTGTTTTTATTTTGGACAAGTTTTGGTGCCCCTATGAGCCCTTGACAGTTTGCAAACAATTCGATTTGGATTTGAGCTGTGCGGTTGATTCGATGTTTTTTGTGTAGTGTGGGCTATACACATTTGTTCATGATCACTTAAGGAAAATATCTCTCAAATGTGGCACAGTACAATATCCCTGGGTGTCTGCAGCATGCAAAAACACAGCAGTGTGCTTTAGGTCAAAAAAGTCTCTCTCCCTCTCTCCCTCTCTCTCTCTCTCTCTCTCTCTCTCTCTCTCCGGCTCTATCAATTGTAAATGAGTCCTACATTGCCCCACAAATTTTGACTTGTGCCAAATACTTCCAAACTTGACATGGTTGAAGCTCTTGCTTTGTTGATTCGGTGTTTGCTTTCAAAACTTGATTAGCTTAAAAATAATTTCTTAAATTGAAAATTGTTATTACTTGGCCAAAAACTAGTAAAAATTATTCCATACACTTATATATACATACTCTCACTCTAGGCATCATGTTTGTAAAAAAGAGTCACTATGGCTCATTATTATGCTTGAGTAGGGCTCCCCAATCTTGAAAAAAAAAAATCTTTCAAAATATCTCAAATGCATGAGTGAAGGGTGATTCTACAAGATGAAAAGCCTCATGGAATTGGAAAGTCAGTGGACTTTTCATGTCGATATAAAGAGGTGTTTGACCTTAAAGTGTGCATTGATATATATTTTTTATTATTTTTATTTTTTCTTCAGTTTACCTTTCCTCTAGAGTTTTCTTTTCTTTAGAGCTTCTTTGCACTATGCAATATGTAGGTAGTGAATTTATTTCTTTCGAAACCTCTTGTGTATCTCCCAATATAGTCTTTCAGTTTTTGTTGTAATTGTGGTAGACCATGCATCTGACTCTGCATGTTTTTCTTTGTACAACTATGTTGACAACAACATATCAAGGCCCAAAGCATAATCCATGCCATCTTTCAACCCCACTCCCGAACAACCTAAATAATCTGCCGACCATGGGGGGGATTTTTTCCAAGTAAGTGGAGATAATGAAAACTTGCTCAGGGTTTACCTCTTCCTTCTCTTCTACCTCAACCTCTACCTTCTCTTGTTCATGGGATTTTCTCTCTTTTTTCTTTTCCTTCTTGCTTACAAGAAGTGAGGAAGAGGAGCCAGAATCCTTACCTATATCTCTTGACCTATTTCTCATTGCAAGGTGACAACCCTAAACCGAGTTGGCCTAATTATAGTGTTGTGAAGGCAAGACTGCACTTTATTTCTTTGAACATACAATATTGAGGGCATGAAACAAGACATTGACATCCAAAAGACATCTCCACAAAACAAATGAAAATGGAAACAAACAAGATGAGACATCTACACCACACAAATGGAAAAGAAAACCAATAAGATGAGACAACCAACATTTGTCATTGACATGGAAATATTGTACAAAATGCTAGTTTGCTACTATAGTTGATATAATTTGCCTACAAAACTAGCGTAGGAGCAGGCTTTAGCTTGCCAAAAGATGCACTATGCCTTCCAAAAATTCTTGGCATATAACTTTCTTCTCAATCCTCCTTGGGACTTGCAATCCATACTAAAAAATAGAAAAAGTGAGAATATGTCTCACACAGAGAATGATAGAAAGAAAGAAAACATTATCTGCACACCTTCTTTCTAGCTATTTTAAAAGCAAAAGCTGTAGGTAAATCTATCTCCCCATTGTGTAAGTCCTACCCCACTTGGTGCAATGTGCACTTGGTTTTTATCTTCAACATTGCCAAGTGTTCATTGTTCATCCATACATCAATGTCTTGAATGGGACTCTCATTAAAATCATCCATGTTTTGATATAAAGGGACCAAGTCCCCCCTCCCACGTGATGCCATTGATTATGAAATAAAATATAATAATGAAATTATGGGTATGGATCATGTATTTACAGGTAATGGATCTAGATTGCACTTTGCAAAGGACTCTATTCACTAATTTTTGACCCCAACCTTCATCCACAAATTCTAATACATTTCACTGTCTAAGCACTCAACCAACTATGGTTCTAGACACTTTCACATCTACCTTTGCAAAGAAACCCATAAATACCCTGATTGGCATAAAAATTTAAACTCTTCTCTGCATGCTGGCCTTTAAACATTTTTGGATCTCATAAAAGATCTTGCGCCTATAGCTTTCACTTGTTATTATTGATCTTGGTAGTGGCTTCTCATGCTCCTCATACACAACAATGAACACATTTTCATACCTTGAGGATGTAGATTTTGTCTCCCATGTGCTACGTGGGTCCAAACTACTAGAACTTGAGAAACTTGCGACTTCCTCCTTAGAACTTATTGCTTTTGAAGCTTCCACCACCTTCTCAATTGCCTATTTTGGAATGTGCACCTTCTCTTTAAAGTCTTCAACCATCTCTTTGCTTGGATATTCTTGCACAAACAAATTGGGTGGCACCTTGAACTTGCCTCTTTGTAGATTTTGACGCATCATAGGCACATGTGATAGCTCCTCTAATCTACCATCATCTCTACCAGCTTATGTCAAATGCATATCAATACAAGGAAAAGGCTTTACCTCTTGGAACTCATCTATCCACTTTGGTTGAGGTCCACTAGCCACAACAGCAAGCTATAGCAATCCTGCCTCCATTTTCTTCTTCATCTTTTGATGCTTTGCCCTGGCAACTTTGACAGCTTCACCATAGCTTCTTGGATCAACCAACAACAAACATGCAATTATTAAAGTCAAAAATCCACAATGATGCTCATCATCTTTGATTATTTCAATAGCTACATACTTTTTTTATACATCTTGGGTAAGACCTTCCTTGCACTCACAATTAAGGGTGCACCATTATGGGGGGAAAGAAGGGAATCGACAAATTCAATGGCCATGATTTCCACACTTGGCATGCAAAAACCAAGGGCTACTTGATGCAAAAGCAGTTATGGTCTTTCATTAAGCCACCAAATGAGAATGACAGAGTGGAAATGCGATAGAGCTTAGCGCAATTTGCACCTAAACATGAGCAAGCTCTTGGCATTCTGCTCACATCCCTTCATGACAACTTTGTGCATTATTTAGATGATTGCACCACTGCACACGGCACATGGATAACTTTAGAGCAGCATTTTGATGCTATTGCCAAGCACTCTAAAATTGAATTAAAAATGCAACTCGATGGATTGCTTATGGAGCCTGGAGAAGATGAGTCATCTCTAGTCAATAGGCTCAAGAGTATTTGCACACAATTGACATATACAAGATGCCCTGTAGATAATGAAGACCAGGGTATTGTTGTGCTTCTCAAAGTAGTACCAGATGCAGATTTTGGCCAAATTGTAACAGTGCTTAAAGAGAAAGACCCAATCCCTAAAATTGATGATGTAATAAACTCTCTTCAAGAGCACAAAAAGAAACCAAAGGCAGTCAACAACAGTCATATGGTGCTTATGTGGTCTCATCGAACCACTACAATCACAATCACAAAAGGAACTTAAAATGCACACATTGTGGCAGAACAAATCACCTTTCAAAGGATTGCTATGAATTCAACCCTTGTCACATTTGTGGCAAGAACAACCATGCTACAAAGTATTGCAGATTACACAATAAATCTTCACAGGTTACCAATCACAAAGAGCATTTCAAAGATAAAACAAAAACAAAAATCAAGCTTGCCACCACATAAGATTTTGACGAAGATAACGATAATAATATTGGCTTGGTATATGATAATATATTGTGACCATTCTCTCAATTGTACCTTACCCTCTATTTGTGCCAGGGGAGGCTTGTGTGCGCCTAGACCCTAATATTTTGTGTGCCTACACCCTTTGTGTCTAGGGGAGGCAGATTTGTGTTTAAGGGGAGGCTTGTGTTTTGTGTGCCTCACCCTAGTGTGTTTTGCGGGGAGGATTCCCTGACACAAGCACTTTACCAAAGGACTCAAATGACAAAATCACCCTAGCATGTGGGCAGTATACAAAAATCTCTTGAAGAGTAGAGTCCAGAATGATGAGACAACACCATAGGTGACCCATCAAAGCACAAAAATTGTCATAACTTGAGATTGAATGATCCAAATTGGACATGCATAGCATATATAGAATGAGGAAAGTATAAGGAAAAAGATGATATCAGTAGATCTGGAAGAAGCCAAAGCCACCAACCACTTCTGTTGCCACAACTATGACCACACTTAGGATTGTCGGGGCATTTTTTCCCTCGCTGGTCTCCCCCATCGCGTATTTGCAAACAAACTTGAAATTGAAAACTTTAGAAATACTCTTCAATACCAAAAATTGAACTACTTCTATCGAGCTTAGACAACTACTCTTTTCTTATGGTTCCTAGCTTTCCATTTTAGAAAGCTAGAAGGTCATCCTATAATTTATGAGTTTTCGAGCTTTCCATTAAAGCTTAAACCTAAAATACAAGGTAGTCACTAAAGCTTACACCTAAGTGCAAAGTTACCATTAATGCTTAGCTTAAGAGTGCAAATCTACCTTTGAAACTTAACTTAATGATATATAGATACTCTTAGTACTTAACCTATTTGCAAGGTTTCCATTAAAGCTTAAACCTAAAAATGCAAGGTAATCACTAAAGCTTACACCTTAGTGCAAAGTTACCATTAAAGCTTAGCTTATGAGAGCAAATCTACCTTTTAAGCTTAACTTTATGATGCATATATACTCTTATCACTTGACCCTAATTGCAAGGTTTCCATTAAAGCTTAAACCTAAAAATGCAAGGTAATCACTAAATCTTACACCTAAGTGCAAAGTTACCATTAAAGCTTAGCTTATGAAAGCAAATCTACCTTTGAAGCTTAACTTTATGATGCATAGATACTCTTATCACTTAACCCTAATTGCAAGGTTTCCATTAAAGTTTAAAACCTAAAAATGCAAGGTAATCACTAAAGCTTATATTTAAGTGCAAAGTTACCATTAAAGTTTAGCTTGCGACTGCAAATCTACCTTTGAAGCTTAACTTTATGATGCGTAGATACTCTTATCACTTAACCTTAATTGCAAGGTTTCCATTAAAGCTTAAAACCTAAAAATGCAAGGTAATCACTAAAGCTTACATCTAAGTGCAAAGTTATCTTTAAAGCTTAGCTTACGAGTGAAAATCTACCTTTGAAACGTAATTTAGTGATGCATAACTACTATTAATACTTAACCTTAATTCCAAGGTTACCATTAAAGCTTAGACCTAAAATGATGTACATAAACCTTCCTAATATTAAAACACATGGATTAATAATCTTACTAGAAATGAAGATTACATCCTCTAAGCAAGAGGGAAGTGGGGTTGAAGTCCTTCTTGAAGAGATGTGAGGCTCAAGGAGGAAGGAAAGGGATTTAGGATGAAGAGGAAGGAGAGAGGAGCTTCTTCACAAAACCCTCAAGGGTTTGGCCTTCAAGAGAGGGAGAGAGCAAGAGCAAGGTTTAATGGAAACTTTGATTTACTTAAGCATAGTCTTGAGCATGGCAAGTATGCAAGTAGCTTAGCAACATATGTCTAAAAATACAAAGGAGAGGGGGTGTTTATACAGGAAATGGTGGGTGGAATTCTCTTCTCAATTCCTATTGGACCTCAAATTCTCTTCTCAAATGCTATTGGACCCGATTTCTCTTCTCAAATGCTATTGGATCCCAATTCTCTTCCTAATTCCTATTGGACCCCAATTTTCTTTTTAGTTATTATATCTCAACATTATCTTTCAATCAAGTTAGTCCCTTTTTCTCCTAGTTCTCGATCTAGATCAGTTCCCACGTGGATCTTCACAAAGAAGTATAAAAATGATCTTAATCTTTTTGGAAAAATATAGGGATTACGTAATTTCTTATCCAAAATATCCTTGTCTTTTCATTATGGCGTAAAGTCTCGTTGTCCGCATGACTTCTTTGTCGGTCTTGCTTTTTTCTAAATTATTTTCTATGCTGAAAAAGTTTTGAATGGCTCTAGGGTTTAGGGAGGGACCTTACAAACTCCCCAACAAAAAGAAAGAGTTTTCCTCAGCTCAGGACATGCTTTAGAGAGTAGTCAGACTCAATCTTCGGTCAACTTATGATTGAAGATGGTCGGTAACAAGTCTTAATCATAAAGAAGTCTTAATGACTCGGAGTTACTTTAATTACTGAGTGTGATCTTACTTAACTAGGTATTTTTTCTTTGGTGTGACTGAATTGTGTTTCTCTTGTGAGGTCTGAAGATCATTTCTTCACTTCACTCTCTATCTAACCTTAATATGCTTTGTAAAAATATTACCATTCTTACCTAGACTTTAACTTTTTATGTTTTGAGCGTTGACTCGCTTCTCTATTAATATCATCCAACTTATACCATGTTCTTGACAGTTAAGGATTCCATACTGATCTTTCAATTAAATCTTGCAATATCTCCTCCCTTGCGTACCCAATTTATTTTTCTCCATCCTTATTTCTCTTATGTTTATAGCTTACTGTCTCATCTTTCACTTGGTAATCAGATATTTCACGTATCAGAACAATTAAACTTGTAAAACACCATAGACGATTTGAATCTCAAAAGAATTGACTGACTAGAGATGCTTGAATTCCATAAATATGACGATTGATTATATCCGCATAAAATTTACCTCAAAATGCCATCGATATCTTGAAGAATAATTATAAGTTGTTTCGAAGAACCAACCAAAATATGATCAAGGGTTTGGACAAAAGGCAGATATTGATTTGATTCCAAAAGGTACACAATATTTGAATGCAAGCTTACGGAATTTCCCTAGCTTTAAAGAGTTGTGTTTGGGTTTGATTCTGAGGAAAACTTGTTCATCTTTGCTAAAGCTTCTAGCGGAGCGGTGAAGATCAGCGTAGCTCTTCTGCCTATCACTAGCTCTCTTCAGGTTGTCTCTAATGACTAGAAGTTGATGATCCATCTCTTCTAGGGTAGACTTAGCAGTAGGAACATGAAGAGCTGGGTCGGCTAATCGAAGGGACTAAACATTCCTGACCATACAAGGCTTTAAAGGGTGACATTCCGAGGCTGCGATGGTGAGAAGAGTTGTAAGCAAACTCAACTAGGGGAAGGAACTTGATCCATTGCTGGAACTGCTGGTTGCAATATGCTTGAAGCATATCTTCAATGACTTGATTCACTCGCTCAATTTGACCATCAGTCTCTGGATGATATGCTGAGCTGAGATTCAGTGGGGTACTCAGAGATCGAAACATGGCTTGCCAAAACTTAGAAGTAAAGTTGGCATCCCAATCACTGATGATTCTTGCAGGGATTCCATGTAATCTTACTATCTCTTTGACAAATACTTGGGCTATGTCGATGACGGTGGCTGTGTGCTTGACTGGAATTAGATGAGCCACCTTAGTGAGCTTATCTACCACGACAAAAATAGAATCATAGTTTCCAATTGTCTTTGGAAGACGAGTGACAAAGTCCATACTCAGACAATTCCCACTTCATCTGAGGAATATCTAGGGGCTGAAGCTTTCCAGGTAGTAAAGAAACCATCTGCTAAGGTTTAGTCAGTTAAGTGTTCCCTTGGGTTCTGAGCTTGAATCTCTTGCAGAAGAGGTCTAAAATAGGGGTCTACCTGAATTTCTTGCTGAACTTCCTCGGGTAAAGAAGAGCTAAGGAGTGAATTTGTCAGGGTTGATGAGGACAGGACTGCTGGTCAAGAGGTCTTTGAGTCTATTGAAGGCAGCATCTCTCCCCAACAAAAAAAGAAAGAGTTGTCCTCAGCTCGAATAAAATACGTAATTGATGAAGCTTCTTGGATACGTCTTTCGACTTAACTTCTTGTTAACGCTTTCAACTTGAACTTCTCTCTTACACTTCTTCGTCCCAAAAATCTGCTAATATAATATTGGAGTCATGGGAAATCTTTCTTAATAAGCTATCTTCTTGAATAAGTCATCGCGTTTGTGGATTCTTCCATACGCTATTTCCTCTTTATAAGCTACTGGTAATCCCTTCTTTATCAGCACTTGTTATCCTCTTATTTTTCCGATCTTCACTCGCTTGTAATTTAGTCATTTTCTTATATGATGGCGTCTTGGCAAGAAGACTTGGTTCTTCCTAGATGCGTCTCTCACTTGCAGAGTGCAAATGAGGCAGTTAAAAGACGGTTACAAAGATCTCCTCTTCCCTCAGTCAAATTCTTGTGTCGGCCAGACGATATGGAAGACATGGCGACATCTCACAAGAGTGACTCTCTGGGGTAGAGACCATTTTCACAACAATACTAGACTTGCTATAGTTACAGAAGCTCTGGGACTTGGCCCTCAATACTACTGCGTCAAAAGGACACGAGATCTTGGGTTCTCCGCAAGGTTGTTCTTGCTTGTGCAGTTTATCCCCCATTCCAAAATTTGTCTCGATACCATCTGGAGTCTTCCTCTTAGAGGTCCCTTTCTTTTCTCAGTTCATACCCGAGAAATTGCTCAAGCTATTTCTCGTAGAAGCATTCCAGAGGGTGAGCGTCCTAACATGTGCGGCACTTGTGATACTTGGTTATGTGACCATATATTAGAGGATCTTCATGAGTTGTAAACTTTCTTGCCTCTGCGTTATTATTTCCTGCCTCCCTTGTAATCTTTTTTGGCTTTAATTGAAGAAATAACCCTTTTTGAAAAAATTGAATATTGTAAGTATTTCCTTTTCTTCAAATGTTAGTCTCTCTTCTTCAATTGCCAATGCGTTTTTAATGACTTCTCTTTACTGTGTACTTTTAATTTCTGCAAATGGTCTTTCATCTACAATAGTCTTGAGTAAAGATTCCCACTTTAAAGTTCTTGGCTAACTCATAAGTTTTCTTTCTTATTCTTCTTAAGTCTTTGAATGATCCGCAGAATTTGTGAGCTTATCTCTTGCAATTTCCCATATTTAAGGGATGGTCGGACTTAATAAAAACACTTGGTCGTCACTTGCACTCTTAAGATTCTTTCTTACTACTTGCAATTTGGCAATCCAATTCTTCACTTGATCAAAAAAATCCTTCTGTCTGAAGATTATCTTGGTACGATTTACAGTAATCTTGAATTCTCATGAAGTCTAACAATAGAAAACTTGGAAAACCCGCAACTCTTGCACTCAACAAGACTTCTTCAATTCAGTGGATAAGTACTCAATTTTTCATTGTATTGATGTAAACAAAAATGTCATCCTTGCCATTCCATGTAATCTTCCAATCCTGATAAATTCCAACCTTCATAAATCTCTCATTTATGAGCTTCCTAAAATGTTCCATCATAGCGAGCCTTCGCTCTAGCATCGCAATTTTCATCCTCTCATAGATAATCCGTTAAATTCCTTCTGGCAGATCCCAAGCCATCTTGAAATTTTTTGAATAATTTATTGGAACATCAAGACTTCATTTTGTAATATAATTGAAATTTGGGTGCTAGATTGAGTTGTTTTTCTCTCATGTATTAATCTTAAATCCAAAATTCTAGATTCCAAGGTCCAAGATTCAAAATTAGGCTCTGATACCACTTGAGAGGGCCATACCCAAACTCGACCCTACTCACCTCCCTCAGTCCTCCAAACCGTCCCAAGGAATAACGTAGATCTATCTGCAGGTATCCCTCCCACTTCGGATCGACACTCGAACAGGACTCCGGCCTATCTCGAATGCCAACCCAAGGGGGTACATCCCTTCATTCAATGATTCTATCTGATTCTCATAATCAATCTATTCTTGACAGCTTTCCGCACCCAAAATCGTGGTCCTTAGTCTTGATTCTCTTGATCTTTAACTTGAGGATCTGCTCTTGCTTTCTTGTTCTCCCTTGATTCATGGCGATAACCCCTTTTTCCTGACAAGCAGGCACGGTCGTTATCACTTTCCCCTAAGAAGAGGGATCTTGCAATCCTACCTGTTCTCGCTCGTCCTCGATTACCCATTTTTATCCCACGTAGTCCTAGCGTTTAACATAATAAAATTTTTAAATCAGCATCCGGCCATCTGACCCTCCGGATCCGCCCACCCACCGAACCATTTCATGGAAATCCCTTCCCGAGGTAGTACTTAACTACTACAAAATCAAGAAGACAGTAGTCTATCAGACATCATCAAACAACAAGCAGCACGCAATCTATTGCATACCCTCGTTCGGGGAAATTCATCTGGTTGTTCCCACCAGATCTTTACTTAGAAGCTTTTATTTCATTTTCTTTCCTTTATTTGCTATAATTAGCTTGTAACTAGCTTTATTACTAATCATGCAACACATTTAGTTTCAACCAATTCATCTTGCCTTCCCATAGAGGCCAAGATAATCGGTTACAAGCCATCAAAATGGCAACACCTTCACAATATTCCTAGAATTAAGTGTTTGGGAAAGGCTCATCAAGTAATTTAATCATTCCTTCCTAAGCATTTTATTTAAGCAACCAAGTTGAACAAATTTCCTTAATTAAATTCAGACCATCCTCCCTGAGAATAACCTTCTCAGTCAACTATTGGCATCAGGCCATACCCGGATTATGATCGATTTCCAATAAGATACCGCACGTACTTTACCCGGCGGGGCAAAAATAAAACAAACCCATTCATCCCTTATCTGTCCGGCATGAATGACCTAGGTATAACAACTTGCCGGTTACACTGTCCTAGCCGAAAAGGGCCAATCTCCGACAAGTTCCCCAAGAGAATCCTCTCAATGGGCCGGTCTTTCAATCAAATTGACCCCAAGAAGATCCATCTTGGTTCCCGATCATTTCCAGACAATCTTCAAAACTCCTAGTTAAATCTATGTTTTGCAATGGGCTATCCCTATCACCTCTCGAGATTCCTTTTTTTTTTAGCTCCTAGTTGGTAATTTCCAGGTTCATTCATTTATCAACCTTAATTCCTACTTTCATTAATTATCTACCATCCAAGTTTATTTAGAAAATACAAGCGAGTTTTTGACATAGGCATTTGATGGTTAATGTCTCTTCGGAAATGCCAACTTTTTTAAGTTCAATCCCCGTTTTATACGATTCCCAGGTTTTTGCAATCTTTTGCCATCCATGGGGCATCTCCATGGAACCTTGTAGAGTTTTCGGTTCAAACAACACGGAGATCAATTCCGCGAAGTTATCCCCTATCTCCCCCATCCCGTATTTGCAAACAAACTTGAAATTGAAAACTTTAGAAATACTCTTCAATACCAAAAATTGTACTTCTATCGAGTTTAAACAACTACTCTTTTCTTATAGTACCTAGCTTTCCATTTTTGAAAGCTAGAAGGTCATCCTATAATTTATGAGTTTTCGAGCTTTCCATTAAAGCTTAAACCTAAAATACAAGGTAGTCACTAAAGCTTACACCTAAGTGCAAAGTTACCATTAATGCTTAGCTTAAGAGTGCAAATCTACCTTTGAAACTTAACTTAATGATATATAGATATTCTTAGTACTTAACCTATTTGTGAGGTTTCCATTAAAGCTTAAACCTAAAAATGCAAGGTAATCACTAAAGCTTACACCTAAGTGCAAAGTTCCCATTAAAGCTTAGCTTACGAGAGCAAATCTACCTTTGAAGCTTAACTTTATGATGCATAGATACTCTTATCACTTGACCCTAATTGCAAGGTTTCCATTAAAACTTAAACCTAAAAATGCAAGGTAATCACTAAAGCTTACACCTAAGTACAAAGTTACCATTAAAGCTTAGCTTATGAAAGAAAATCTACCTTTGAAGCTTAACTTTATGATGCGTAGATACTCTTATCACTTAACCCTAATTGCAAGGTTTCCATTAAAGCTTAAAACCTAAAAATCCAAGGTAATCCCTAAAGCTTACATCTAAGTGCAAAGTTACCATTAAAGCTTAGCTTACGAGTGCAAATCTACCTTTGAAGCTTAACTTTATGATGCGTAGATACTCTTATCATTTAACCTTAATTGCAAGGTAATCACTAAAGCTTACATCTAAGTGCAAAGTTATCATTAAAGCTTAGCTTACGAGTGCAAATCTACCTTTGAAGCGTAATTTAGTGGTGCATAACTACTATTAATACTTAACCTTAATTCCAAGGTTACCATTAAAGCTTAGACCTAAAATGATGTACATAAACCTTCCTAGTATTAAAACACATGGATTAATAATCTTACTAGAAATGAAGATTACCTCCTCTAAGCAAGAGGAAAGTGGGGTTGAAGTCCTTCTTGAAGAGATGTGAGGCTCAAGGAGGAAGAAAAGGGATTTAGGATGAAGAGGAAGGAGAGAGGAGCTTCTTCACAAAACCCTCAAGGGTTTGGCCTTCAAGAGAGGGAGAGAGCAAGAGCAAGGTTTAATGGAAACCTTGATTTACTTAAGCGTAGTCTTGAGCATGGCAAGTATGCAAGTAGCTTAGCAACATATGTCTAAAAATACAAAGGAGAGGGGGTGTTTATATAGGAAATGGTGGGTGTAATTCTCTTCTCAATTCCTATTGGACCCCAAAATTCTCTTCTCAAATGCTATTGGACCCTATTTCTCTTCTCAAATGCTATTGGACCCCAATTCTCTTCTTAATTCCTACTGGACCCCAATTTTCTTTTTAGTTCTTATCTCTTAACTTTATCTTTCAATCAAGTTAGTCCCTTTTTCTTCCAGTTCCTGATCTAGATCAGTTCCCACGCGGATCTTCACGAAGAAGTATAAAAATGATCTTAATCTTTTTGGGAAAATATAGGGATGACGTAATTTTTTATCCAAAATATCCTTGTCTTTTCATTCTTGAGTAAAGTCTCGTTGTCCGCATGACTTTTTTATCGGTCTTGCTTTTTTCTAAATTATTTTCTACGCTGAAAAAAGTTCTGAATGGCTCTAGGGTTTAGGGAGGGACCTTACATGCTATATGAGCTCAAGGTGCTAGAATCAATGGCCCTACTAATGATAAAGCCAAATGAAGTAGTCAAAAAATTTGGCCACAAAATGATTCCACTTCCATTGATGAAGCAAGAGGCAGTGTTGTAAAAGAAGCTTTTACCATCCTTGAAACCCAATGCCAACGGTGACTATGAAGACATGCCAGTGACAGCAGATCAGGTACTATTCATCTTGGAAATTCAGCCTTTGTGAAGAAAGAAATGGTTTGAGAAGCAACCACAAGATCAAACCATGTACTTTCACACACAACATCTCAGGATCGAGCCTACATATTCTCCATGTCCTAAACAAATATCCTAGGACAGCTATTACATATCACAAAGTCAAAGGCCTTCAGTTTTGAATTACCTAGTGTTGTCAAAGCCAATCAACAATTACAAGACGACAGAGTCCTACGTGGTCCATATCATGAACGCAATGATTACTCATATGAGAGATGTGTCAGACTTGACTTGCCAGATGTTGGCCAAGATAGCAAAGATGATAATCAAATGCATACAAGATTTTGAAGAGACAGTGATGTGACACAGAATCCATGGTAGGTTCTCCTTAAAGGGACTGAAGGCATAGCATAAAATTTAGAGACTAAAGCCCCCAATAGGAACATGCTCATGGGGATGTATGCCAGAATAATGTTCCTCCCCTTGCACTATAGGCAAATCTTTGAGGAGGCATATTATGACATGAATTTTTGAGATGGATTCTACTATCTTCAATCCCCCCACAAAAGATCTGCAAGCATGTCACATAGCCTACTAGAGTGTCGTCCTCAACAACCCATTCAAGGATCTCTCAATACAAGCAAACATACTAGCTTGGGCTATTAAGTTTACTCGCATCACAAAATCACTAAAAAAGTGGAAGTTTGACTATTGATGACCTGTGGACAAAGCTTGCATGAGGACAATGTTAACATTGCAAAGGTTTGGTCATCTTCGCCCAAAATTCTACTTTGCTTGCTTTTTTTTGCTCGGGCAATGGAATTTCTCCTTTGGACTAAGCCTGTAGTAGATATACGCATGTATGCCATGAGTAATCATCAATGAAAGTCACAAAGTAAAAATTGTTACTAAATTAAGGAGTGTGCATCTGGCCACAAACATTACTATGAACAAGTTGCAACTTACGAGTAAATCCCACTAAACCATCTTTCAAAAACTTAGAACACTACATTTCCCAAAATATAGCCTTCACAAGCATGCTTAAATGGTGCCTTTGAAAGGGGGCAATGAGGCAACCATATCAGATATTTGGAAATGCATCAAACTGGCAAAATAAATCTCTCTCTCTCTCTCTCTCTCTCTCTCTCTCTCTCTCTCTCTCTCTCTCTCTCTTTGTGTAGTTAAAAGAGGCAGACCCTTTGAAGGAGATTTTTTTAAAAAAAAACATTGAAAAGTTTCAAGAAACCAAAGTCTATTCACTTTTGCATTTGGTACAAAAAGAGAGAAAGAGAGAGAGTAAAAATGAAGGTCTATTTATCTACTACAAAAAGAGAGAGAGTAAGTTGCACAAAAGTTTTTGAGATGTTCTATTAAGGAGAATCTAAAGAGAACCTCACATCTCTTTGAGGGAGAGATATTGTTTTTCTCTTGATGGTATCACCATTGTGCAGGTAGGAATGGAGGGCTACCATCACCACATTCATCTTGCACTACGACATGTGCAAGGCATTGTGATGGCAAGATTGATAGTCTCAACATTACAATGGTCTAGTGAATGATGTGCACTACTTTCATAGTGTCTTGTATTGCGGCCCTCCATCTCTACTTTATTCAAATGCCTTTATCTAGATAGTGTCTTGCATTGCAATGCCTTGCCCTTGGACCTTGGCCTACGGTTTGGAAGTGTGTGCTCTATTAGCCTATGACAACATCAAAGAATTGTGTGCATAGTAGCGATTAAAAGGACATGTGGTCTTTGGTACAAGTGGGGCTATAGAGCAGGAGAAGAGAAAGCGGGCAAGCATTGTGGACTGCGAGTGATGGTGGTGAGGTGGGCTAGGGGTGGTGTAGAGTGTGTGATAAAAATGGGGCAAGTGAGTTTTAGTTTCTAGTTCACAAATTGCCTTAGAAGATTGAAAGCAAATTAATTGGGTGATGGTTAAGTTGCCCCAGTAGAGCTAAACCCATTTCTTTTGACTAAGAATCGCAAAGATCCCCTTTGGATAAGCAAAGCACAAAAAATTGAGAGGGTAAAATTAAGATATGTGTCATAACTAGAAATGAAGAGGAAATCATAACTGGCAGGTGTCCATGGTCTCACAGGATTTCTTGGATTTGAGCAAGGAAACACAAGACACGGGAGGCGAGAGAGAGAGAGAGAGAGAGAGAGAGAGAGAGAGAGAGAGAGAGAGAGAGAGAGAGAGAGAGAGAGAGAGAGAGAGAGAGAGAGAGATATGGCACATGAAGGGAGTAGCATGAGCCCCGTGGCAAAGGACGACTTGCCCGATGGCAAGAAGTAGCAAAATTGTGTTTTTTTTATTGTCTAAGCTCGCCATTTTGGCAACCAACTTCTTGCAGTGGCTTGGCTCAAGGCAAAGATACTATTTTTCATGTCAAGGTCTGAGGTCCACCTTGACCTTGGCTCAAAGCAAAGATACCATTTTGCATGTCAAGGTCATGACCTGCCTTCTGATTTTCACTTGTATTGAGTGCTCCAAAACGGAATCACTATAGATTCCATGTAAATAAAAAGTGGACTGAGTAGCTAGACTATATTGAGAGAGAGAGAGAGAGAGAGAGAGAGAGAGAGAGAGAGAGAGAGAGAGAGAGAGATAGAGTTAGAGAGAGACTCGAGTTTTAAAAAAATTTGCCTCAAAGGATCTGCGTCGACGTAGATGCTTTGAGGGAGGTTTTTTTTGTAGGTCAACAAACTTAGCACTAGGGTAAAAGGGCCAGTGGTGGACAATACCACTCCCTTGATGACTGTTTAAGACCGTAAAGAGTCTTTTCTAACTGACACACCAAGACTTCATTGCCCTTCTCAACAAAACCTTCTGGCTACTGCATAAACTTCTTCTTGAAGATCACCATGCAAGAATGTCATCTTGATATACATCTGGTCAAGCTCCATGTCGTGTTTAGCAACCAATGCAAGTACACACCGCAGAGTAGTCATCTTGACAACCGGAGAGAAGATCTCATCAAAGTCAATACCCTGCTGCTGCTTAAATCCTTTAGCAACAAGTCGTGCCTTGTACTTGGGTGTATTATCATGAGGTGTAATTTTTTGCTTGTACACCCATTTGCATGGTAATGCCTTTTTACCTTTAGGCAACCGAACCAACTTCCAAGGTTAATTCTTATGCAAGGAGTCCATTTCTGATTGCTTACTTTCTCCCACCTTGCCTTGTCATCCATTGACATGGCTTCCTTATAGCAGGAAGGCTCTCCACAATCTGTCAACATAATGTAGTCCAATGAGGGAGTAAATCTATCAGGAGGCCTTGAAACTCTTGTAGACCTTCTAATAACTACTTGAGCCGGTTGTCCCTCAGCAACATCTTGTACTGCAGGAGGATTCTGTACTTGTTGCCTGACATTAGGCACTTCAGCCCTATTGTGGACAATTCCATCTTCTTGGAAGATAACTCTCCTGACCTCCACTGTATGCACACGCTTCTTATGCATCTTTTCTTTCATTGAAGTATACGTCATTACTGCGAACTATCTTTTTAGCTTCAGGATCCCATAACCAAAATCCCATCTCGTCAGGATTGCCATAACCAAGAAATATGCATTTCTTTGACTTAGGAGCCAACTTGCTTCAAAACTCCTTTGGAACATGGCAATACGCTTCACAGCCAAAGACTCTAAGATGCTTGTAAGAAGGTGGTTCCCAGACCAAAGCTCTTCAGGTACCTTCTCATCCAAAGCCTTGTTAGGAGATCTATTAATAAGATGGACAGCAGTTGCTAACACTTCCGTCCAAAATCCATTAGGCAACTCTGTATTAGACAACATGCTACGTAACTTCTCTTGTATGGTATGGTTCATCCTCTCAGCAACACCATTTTGTGGAGAGTTATATGGAGCAGTCAACTCTCTTTTGATGCCTTTGGAATCACAAAAATTTTGAAAGGCTTTAGTGACATACTTACCACCATTGTCTGACCTTAAGCACTTGACTTTCTTGCCATACTAATTCTCCACTAATGCCACAAAATTCTGAAATTTTGAAAGAACTTCATCCTTCTTCTTGAGAAGATATACGCACACTTTCCTTGAAAAGTCATCAATGAATGTAACAAAGTACAATGAACCTCCCATGGATACGTTAGGCATAGGTCCACACACATCACTATGCACTAACTCTAATGGCTCACTTTTTCGAGTGCTTCCCCTTTTGTGTGGTGATTGTGTTTGTTTACAATAAAGACAATGCTCACAAACTGAAAAGTCAGAGAAATTGAAGCCAGGCACATAACCAAAATGAGACAAGATTTTCATTCCCTTTTGAGACATATGTCCTAACCGGTGATGCCACAAAGAAACACTTGGCTGCTTGGTTACACAAATTACATGGTTTTTAACATTGGATACATGTAGCATGTACAAAGTCCCAAACTTTGAACCATGTGCTACCACTAAAGAACCTTTGGTAATCTTCCACAAACTATCACCAAATGCGCAGTAATATCCTGCGTCATCCAATTGTCATGTACTAATCAAGCTTTTGGTAAGCTTCAGCACATGTCTCACATTCTTGAGCATGAATGAAGAACCATTCTGAAATTTCAGATGCACATCACCGACCCCAACTATGTTGCAAGCAAAATCATTGCCAAGACGAACACGACCTTTACGGGTTGCACTCAATGTCTTTTCGGCCACATGATTTTCTACGAGATTTTCCTCTCTGATTCTGCTTGCCCTTTTCTATTGCTAGTACCACGAGAAGTATCAAGATTCTTCCAGCTAACCTCTTCAGTAAGCAAATTGCCCTCAACATCAGCACATGTTAAACCATCAGGAGGTGCTGAGTTAATTATGGTTGTACGAAAATTATTCCAACTTTCTTGCAACGTAACTAGCAAGAACGTTGCTTTTACCGAATTGTCAAAATTGACTCCCTGCGCAGAAAGCTCACTGAAAATTGTGTTGAAATCATTGAGATGGTTGCACATGGGTGTGCGCTCATCCATCTTCAAATCAACTAACTTTTTCAGCCAATAAACCTGTGATGCTGCACTTTGCTTCTCATATAGGTCACATAAATTCTTCCACAGCTCATAGCTAGTCTTTTCCATGTTCACATTGAAGTACACATTTTTTGACAAAGTCAGTATGATGGTGGACCTGGCAAGCTCATCCAACTCCTACCAATCATACTCATCCATATCCTCAGCCTTTATCCCTTTCATCTTTATCGGCCGGATCTGCATCTTCTGTACTAAGACATTGTAAATTTGTTCCTTCCAAAATGGGAAGTTAGTGCCATCTAACTTCTCAATGTTGAACAAAGAGTTTTCCGATGATGAAGCCATCATTTGACAAGGAACAAAAGTAGTAGATCCGCTGCACTAAAGAAGATGATAGAAAACCTGAGAAATTTCAGTAGAGTATCCCCTGCAAAACTGACTTCTGAACCCAAAACAGATGTGTACAATGACTCAAACGCTAATCAAAGTGGCTTAAGTGGCAAGATAGAATCTCAAAGAACTGTCACCGTCAGTGTCTCCAACTCTAGAAGAGTGTCTCTGACCAACTGAATATTGTCAAACGCATACGTATAAAGATGACAGCAATGCCAACAATGGCAGGTCAGCAGATGCACACAAATATTGCACTACCGCATAAACATACATCCTATGTCGATGCCGAAACTATGGGGATGTCGGGGGCTCGCTCCAAAACCTATATCACCGAAAGGATCTCCACATTTGAGAATCCCCCTGCTCAATAAAACCTTACCACGACCCTCAACAATAGGCTTTGCATATTTCCATCACAATACATAAACTGCATAAGTTCTTACATCAACCACAGAAATCCTTTTTTGTAACCGCTGGTGGTTTGTCTGATTTAACAGACCCTCAAGAACTTACATCAAATATTCATGTGACAGAGATTACATAAAGAGTCTGCAATGAAAACCTATACGCAGAAGAACCGATGAAGGTAGACCACCCTGCCGTCTGAATTGAATATCTCTCAAACTATGAAACATTTGCAAAAACTTCCTTCTGCAAAGTTGTAGACCACGCAAAAATGGTTGGGTTAAGTAGGAATGGACATGAGATAAGGTGTTTTTACAAGTCAAAATAGATCTGGAAAAATCTACAGCTTCTACTTCACGACCTACAAGCAGTCTAAGTGACGTATCTCAAAATTGGTGAAGATTTTGAGAAAACTTTCTTCTGCAAAGTTGAAGAGGACGAAAAGACCGATCAGGAATCGTGGGAATCCGATTGATGAAGACGTTTTGGTAGGCCAAACGGATCTGCAAAAACGTGTTGCAGTTTTTGCTGCTTCTCCGCTTGCCTCCCCGCTGAGCTCCAATGGTGCTCCCAATCTCGGAGCTCTGATACCATTTGAAGTGCGCATGCAAGAGCATGTGTGTGTGTGTGCATCAAGAGACGAGAGGAGACACAAGTTTGGGTGGACTCCAAACACAATAGTGTTAGGGTTATGAGTCCTTATTCTATTATGTAGAATGAATGGTCGGTGTTAGTTCTGAGTAGTCTCCGACCGCCCAACACTCAGGCGCGGCACATTGGGTTTTACCACCCCAACACAATAAACAAGCTCATTTTATACCTGTCAAAAAGACTATCAAAGCCCATCAAATGGCAACCCTCTTCATTTCACAAATCTTCAAGTATCATGGCTTGCCAATGTCCATAGTGTCGGATGGAGATCCTAGAATGACCAGTAATTTTTGGAAGGGTCTCTTTGAGAATTTAGGGACAAGGCTAAATTTCTCTTCGGCCTATCATCCGCAAACAGATGGCCAAAGTGAAATAGCTAACCTAACAATTCTTGATCTACTAAAAGCCTATGTAACAAAAGTAGATCAAAGCTCCCAATGGGAGAAGTACTTACCCTTAGTGGAGTATGCCTACAATAACACTATACATACTTCCACGGGAAAAGCACCTTTTGAGGTAATTGAGGGAAGATCAAAAAGTCCTCTGCTACTTAAGGTACACAGGAAGATCTTCGTTGCAAATGAGTATAGCCGAGACCTACAAGAATCTTTCCAAAAGATTAAGGATGTTATCTCTATCTCATAGCAAAGGCAAAAGGTTGTTGTTGATAAGCACAGAAGAGCCCAAGCCTTTACAGAAAATGATTGGGTCTTACTTAAATTTCCCAAGGCTCGATTAATCCACACGACAGGCAAGAATCCTACGAGACACCAAAAGTATTATGCTAAGTTAGCAAAAAGGTACTATGGTCCCTTCCAGATTATTAGGCCAATCAATGAGATGGCCTATCACTTCAAGTTTCCTAGCCATTGGCTCATACACAATGCTTTCCATGTGAGCCTACTAAGGCCTTACAAAGGAGAGCCACCTCAAGAACCAACTATTGAAGACCCACCGGAGATCGAGGACCAAGAAGAGGTGCTGCAGCTCGAATCCATTCTTTGACATGAAGACAAGGTACTAAGATTATCTGACGATATCTTATTAAGTTTAAGAATTATCCTTTTGAAGATGCTAGATGGATGCAAGGCATACAATTAAAGGATAACCTAAACCTTGTTAATGCTTACAATGCTTCCCTAGAGTAAGCAAACGTACAAATGTTTAAAATGAACAAAGTTTTTGTCTTATAAGACTCTCTTTTTCTGTATTGCGCACAAAATGAAGTAGTATGCATGCTTAGGTCAAGTTTGCGGAGACGACGTCCCCCAAACACCAAGTAGAGCTTGTCACTCTACTATGGAAGATTGATAGGACTAATGTGTAGACATGCTTGCAGTAGCTTAGGCTCTCAAGCGGCAAATGGACTAGTCATCCATTCTGGAACGATGTCGTAGGGTAACATAGGGATCCTCTACCCGCTAGAAAAAGGACTAATGAATATGCTTTATCTGTCTACCCCATAGTCGAAGACGACTATGATTTCAAGAGAGAGCTAATGTCATAATAACTAATATCTAATTCTCCTAAATGATTTTCTCATGTTAAACTGATCATTTAATATGGGGAAGTGCTAGGGGAGAAAAAGCTAGAATATTGGTTAAGCGGCAGACCAGCCACAGTAGGGATCCAAAGGGGGGGGCGTCTGCAAAAGAGCAAGGTGCAAAAATGGGCTTAAAAGACCCTAAAGTTCAGCCCATTAAGACTTCCAAAATGCGAAGGTTCCAAATTTCAAAGGTTGTGTCCAAAGGTCATCACTAGGAAAATTGGATGCTTTGTGTGTGTACCGAAAAGTCTTCATGCATCCCTACATAGGAGGGGGCGAGCCCTAAAAGTAGGAGATGAGAGAGAAACACACACACACACACACACACATTCACAAGCTCCTTTACACAAGGGGAAAGAGGGACACATGTCATCTCCCTAGCCCAGATGCCCACAAGGTGTACTCAAATCCTATTGGATGGCCACGGAGGTGGACCAATAAGAATTAGGCTAGAGTAAATCTAGTTCAATTAATTTAAAAACACTTAAAAAAAGAACTAATAAGAATTAAGCTCTCTAGAAGACTATTGGACAGTCTCCCAAGGGGTCCAATGAGCATTCAGCAGCCCAATTGGCCAGGAGACAAAGGGGCTCAATGAGAGTTTGATTGCATTAATTAATTACCTAAAGCTCTCACAAAAGGGGAAAGGGGGACACATGTCAGAAGACTATCCCTCATGTTGCTTAAATTTCATTGGCTAACCCTGGCATGGACCATTGGGATGTCAGGATGAGCAAATAGCAAGAGGGGTCAACAAAGAGAGAGAGGGGGCTGATTTTCTGAAGGTATTATTGCATACACATTCACACAAGTCCATGTGTGAAGCAAGAAGACTCTCTCTCCTTCTCAAGCTTTAATGGAAAGCTTATCACCTACTCCAAGCTTGTGAGAAGGGAGGCCTACACCAACAACTCTTGGCTTTGTGATGCAAATCCAACCAAGAGCCAAGCTTCAATGCATGCTCATCTCCTCTATCATGCCACTTACTAAGCTATGCTGTGCTAATATGAGTGATTATGTGAGGAGATGTACATCTTTCTCGTAAGACTACTCCTTCTTCCTCTCGATCTACTCTCATACCCCGCTAGCTCTCACCATCTTCGAAGGTGTGTGAGGTCTTGGGTGTGAGACCGTGAGGGAATTGATGTTGTGTTTTATAAGTGTTTTGCTTAGTGCTTGAAGTTTCCATCTTCATTGCACTAGCTATTATTGAAGGAACACAAAGAATTGTATTGTAAAATGTCTCTCTTAATGGGAGAAACCATAATACAAAGCCTTTTGGAGGGGGGACCAGCTCCATGAAAATCCACTCCTCAACTGTTGTCAATAGCTTAATTTCTGTCTCTTTTGAAGTATTGTTCATGCTATCTAACTAGGTGTTATACTTTTTGTTGCTCTCTCCACCCAAGCACGCTTGTTATTCTCATTATGAATCTATTCTAATGAAATGCTCACTATGTTCATGCTATTTTCCGCTACACACAAGTTATTAGGCCATTAAATGTTACACCTCGTCTTGCTTATGGGTTGCAAATAGTATAACTTAGTAGGGGCATATCTAGCACACTTCAAGGGACTGACCACCTAATGGCCCCTTTACCCGAAAGTGAATAAACCTTTCTTTCTTTGAGTGAAAAGAAAGAGAGAGAGTTTTTGTTGGTTAAAAGAGTTAATGCTAAAGTGACCTTTCTTTTTTTGAGTAAAAGAAAAGAGAGAGAGTTTTAAACGAAAGAAAACCTCCCTCTAAGGATCCTTTGAGGGAGGTTTTCTTACTATTAAAACTCTCTCTCTTTACTTTTTGGCTTTCTAAAAGAAGCGTTAGTGTTGAGTCGAGTTAGCATCTTTCCAATGTTTTCAGTGCCAACGATGGAGACTCATCTTAAATGTTGATCGAGTTTGTCAAATGGGTCCCTTTCATTTCATAGCCTTACAGGGCTTTTTAAGACTTTGCCTTTTTTTTTTTTCCTTGCTTATCTTATATTATTTTCAACATGAACACACAATTTATACTTGTTCTTTTTTCTTAAGATGGGACTACATTGCTTTTATTTTGTGTACCTTTTAATTTTTAAAGCTTTCAAAGAGTAAAGAGCTTTTTTCACAAGAACAAGCGATTGTGACTCTCTCTCTCTCTCTCTCTCTCTCTCTCTCTCTCTCTCTACATATATATAATTTTTATTTCTCTCATATCTTGATTTCCTTTTTGGAAAGCCATCGTGAAATCTCACCTTGTTACTCAGCTTATTACAAAGAATATCCACGGATTCCACTTGAATCATTGAGTTAGAAAGTAAACTCACTTTCTAAAAGTGAGCTAAATGCAGCAATCGAACTCTCAATGTCGATGTCGCCATAAATCATCTTTCTTTGTCGTCGAGCCCATCGTGACTGCAAGGCTCCCCTATATTTATAATTAAAAAACATTGGTCACCTATGTTGCTTGTCTCTTGAGATAGCACTTTCCACTCAAAGTTTGTCGTATCCATCTCCATTTTTTCTCCCATCCATATACATTTTCGTTTCATTTCCACGATAGCCTCTTCCTTTTCATTTGCTTACCCTCATCACCTTCTTTTTTTGTATTTATTTGCACCATGGTTTCCTCTCCCTCTTCCTCTCCCCTTCATGTGCCACTTCACCCTTTTTCCCCTTCACACCCATGGAAGGCATCTCGTACGATTCCCCCTCAAAAGAATGTTGTGACACCCTACTTCCTTATTTTAAATTATCAAGAATCTCCAGAGAGCCATTGGAGATGTCACACTATGGCAATGATTTTTAAAACTATAAAGATAGGCCTCGAACTCGGATGTGTTAGCAGCAAGCTAATTCGGATATCATTTTTTGGAGCTTTCCTTGTAAAAACAATTAATATTTTGATGACTCGGGAATATTGTAACTCTTACTTTCCAGATAAACTTTGTAATTGATGAGCCAAGGCTACAAGCTTCCAGATTGTATCAACATGTCTTTAGTTAGAGCTCCCAGATTATTAGTTTTGACCACAAAAACCTTGGCTAAGGTATAAAAGCCAATTTTTGTAAGTTTTATACAAGTTTTTGGATAATGAAACACAACGTGAGCTAACGGCACTCACTTCTCTCCTTCTCGCGCTTCCTACTCCCTCCCCGAATGTCACATTGCAATCGCATGTGTTGCGTTGCAACCGCAGGTCAAAGCTCTACGCATTGACTTAAGCATTTCACGGTATTTCATAGCTTTTGGCGTCGTCGACCCGGGACCTAATTTCATCATAAGTAAGAATTTAAGCTTTAAAATCAAGTATAGCCGGGGTATTGGGGCATCATTGCTAAGCATTTAGATGCATTGTGGATTTATTTTGACAGAGTCTATACTAAGAAGCCTTGGTCCAGGAGGTATATGTACCTCTCGCAATGGACTATCATTCAACAGTGACAATGTGCTATCAACAAGCAATCCCCGCTTAAAAGTTCTAAGGTACCGCTCGAGGCCAAGCTGTTGTAGCATTCTTCTACTGAGCGCTAGCGCCCACTTGAGAGAGAGAGAGAGAGAGAGAGAGAGAGAGAGAGAGAGAGAGAGAGAGAGAGAGAGGGAGGGAGGGAGGGAGACGATGGGTTTAAGATGCTGGGCAAGGATGCAGGAGAAAGAAGCAATTGTTGTTGTGAAGCCATCACTACAGGAACACTTCAAGGAGCTGCAAGGGAATGCGAAAGCTCTACTTCAAAGAGATGCGCTAAACACTTGGCTCCGTCAGTAATCAGCACCTGTGGAGGTGGTCATCACTACCCTTATCAGATGACAAAATTACTCTCATAGTCACACTCACACACAACTAAATATGCCCTTCAAGACTACATAGCTGCAAAAGAAAATGAGGGTTTTACAGAGCTAAGGCAAGGCACCTGCTTCACATGCATTTTTTTTGCAAATCACCTGCTTCACAGCACACACACACACTCACACCCTAAGACACAATCTGTCAAAATATGTACAAGAGCCTGCAATGAGGGCTAGTTGTACAGAGGAGAAACAACTACACAGGAATCACAAAGAGAGAAGGTCGCGAAGAGGGCTGCCTGCGTGCAGGAGATGCTGGTCGTGCTGCCCAACTGTGCTGACGAGACCTACAACAACAGCATGAGGCTTGAGCTACAGCAGGGGCATCAACATGCAGTCACGAGCGTGCAAGAACAGAAGACACCTCACTCACACACACACACACACACATTACCAAAAAGAACCAGATGGCTATGAGTTGTGACTTCTCTCTCTTGGTTTTTGGTAGTGTGTGTGTGTGTGTGTGTGGGGGGGGGGGGGGGGGTTTGTTTAACTGGAATCAAACTCAGAGACACACACAAACACAAACCAAGAACAAAAACAAAAACAAAATATTTAAAATCTCATGCACTTTTAGGAACTGACAAGCATGATTTGCATGCACTATAAGAAAGGGGGTTCAATGCCTCTGGAATAGCCGCGCATCAACAAGCATTTTAGGAGAGAGAAACGATTGGGCACACAGGTATCACCGCAACTGGTAGCGCGGTTGTCAGCTCACGGCAATGCTTAAGGAAGTCAGTGCGGGTATGCTTTCAAGAATTTCCACGTTGATTGTCGTGTGTATACTCACACTGATAGCCGTGTGTATACCCTCCATTAAATTTATTAAAAAAAGTATCCAAGGATCTCGGATGATTCAAGTCCCCATATGTGAAGACTTTGCATCATCCAAAGATCCATGGATATATATTTTTAATATAAATATCACATTTATTTATTATTTAAGATTTAACAAAATCATACAATTTTTGAAACAAAAGAAACTTAAAAACAATTTATTGACAAAAAAAAAATTATTGAACGAGAGTTCGCAAAATGTATACAAGGCCTTTTCACCGGGCATCCAAAATAAAAGTGAAATATTTACAAGGGCTCTTGGTCGGGCGTTCAAAATGATGGCGGATTATGTTGTACAAGGGCTCTTGGCCGGGCGTTTAAAATGTGAGGGGATTGTGTTAGTAATTTAATAACCTCCATCGTCACCCTGACTGCCCTTGTCGTCCTCGCCACCCTGACCGCCCTCATCGTCCTTGCCCGCGTTAGCGCCACCTCTTCAAATCTACACAAATAACAAAGCAAACCACATAAATAGTAAACATTAAAATAAGTAAACAACGAAATAATTAATTAGTTAGGTTGACTTCGTACTTGCGGGGTGGTCAAGGTGTCGATGTTTGATGTGGCCTTGTTGGAGCATCCACAGGTAGGTATTGTATTCGTCTTTGCGTTTTTGATACTTCACCACCTCCCTTGACACTTGATGTCCTATGACGTTTTCTTGCATATTAAGCATTATTTATATTAGTTTATATCAAGATTATGGCTAAAAACGTTACCACTTTGTCCTTCCATACGTCCTTTCTACCAGAGCCCCAATTGTGAGCTTGTTGTCCTACCCTTGCTTGCCTCTATTGAGGATGGTCGACTCCACTGTCTCTCTTGGAGATCAAACTTCCACTCTGCATCATGCATATTGGAACCTCTTTTTTGGAGATTGGGGTGTTGGCATTGTTGTTTAGCGGCCTTGCAAACGGTGGACCGTTTATTACAAAGGGAGATCTTGATAAAACCTTCCAACCACTGAGTGGTAAAAGACTGGCCCTGGGGATAAGGAAACCGCAACCGCATTGTATCAACAATATGCTGCAGGTACTAAGGATCTTGTTGCTCCAAGTCGATGAAGCAATTAGTGTAGGTAGAGTGGATCAAGCTCTTCAAGTGTTGTGGAAGCGCTTTCCATTGTTTGTGCTAAGGTCGGGGTCGCCGTCTCAATGACACCTATAGTATAGGCCATCATCATCGGCATCTAAAACGTCCACAATAGAACTATACCCCGAATCTAGCAAGTCAGTGGACGATCCTCCCCCACCTCCTCCAAAGCAAGCGTCGAAACAAGAGCCTCCCCCCGATCGTCATCTCCGCTGGCTGTTCAATGGACTCTCGTCGGCCCCCAGAGCCACATGAACTACGTCGCTCACTTTTCCCTAAAGAAGATCAACGACCATGAGGGCTAGGATGGCTTGATGGTTAAAGCGGGGAGGGTTGATGCGAGGGAATCGTAAAAGAGGGTGCCGAGGGAAATGGTGAAGGAAATGTAGTAGCGGGGACCAAGGGATAGGGTGAAGGAAATGTAGTCAAGGGTGCCAAGGGAAAGGGTGAAGGAAAGGTAGTGGGGGCCTGCGAGGGCATGGACGAGGGTGAGGGGGAAATCCCATACTAGGACAGCCGATGTGGCATATATGAAGAGAAGATCCCTTGTGAAGCTCGCTCATACTCTTGCCGCATGTGCAAGAATGAGGCTATCTGGGGATCCATAGGGACCAAATGAGGAGGAGGAGGAGGGGAGTGGTCATACGGACCAAAGTCCCCCAGAAGGATTCCCAAAAGAGGAACCCACGGTTGTCCTAAAAGAGCGAAAGAAGTCTTCGTCTTGCCCGGCCATGTCACGATTGAAAAAGAGATAAAAAAGAAATCAAATACAACCTAAACACACTAAACGGGCAACCCATTGCATGCAAATAGACATACCAAAACCCCTCTAATAGAGGGGTCAGACTCATGCTGTTTTTGGAGCCCATTGCATGCAAATAGACACGCCAAAACCTCTCTAATAGAGGGGCCAAACTCATGCCGTTTGCTAGGAGTTTTGCCCCTCTATTAGAGGGGTTTTGGGCATGACTATTTGCATGCAATGGGCTGCCCATTGCATGCAAATAGACATGCCAAAACCCCTCTAATAGAGGGGCCAAATGGCATGCCTTTACCTCGACCAACTAGGGTCAAATAGACTGTCCGTAACCCCTCTAATAGAGGGACCAAAGTCATACCTAAATTGGCATGAGTTTAGCCCCCTCTATTGGAGGGGGTTTGGGCTATTGGTTTGGTCCCTCTGTTAGAGAGGTTTTGGCATGCCTATTTGCATGCAATGGGCTGCCCGTTTGGGGAGCCCATTGAATGAAAATAGACATGCCAAAACCCCTCTAATAGAGGGCCAAACTCATGCCGTTTGCTAGGGGTTTTGACCTTATATTAGAGAGGTTTTTGCATGCCTATTTGCATGCAATGGGCTGCCCATTGCATGCAAATAGCCATGCCAAAACCCCTCTACTAGAGGGGCCAAACTCGTGTCAAAATGGCATGGGTTTGGCCACTCTATTAGAGGGATTTTGGCATGCCTATTTGCATGCAATGGACAGCCCGTTTGGGGAGCCCATTGCATGCAAATAGGCATGCCAAAACCCCTCTAGTAGAGTGGCCAAACCCATGTCGTTTTGACATGAGTTTGGTCCCTCTATTACAGGGGTTTTGGCATGTCTATTTGCATACAATGAGCTACCCAAACATGAGTTAGCCCTTATATTAGAGGGGTTTTGGCATGCTATTTGCATGCAATAGGCTGCCCAAACATGAGTTTAGCCCTTCTATTAGAGGGGTTTTGGCATGCCTATCTGCATGCAATGGGCAGCCCGTTTGGGCAGCCCATTGCATACAAATAGACATGCCAAAACCCCTCTAATAGAGGGGACAAACTCATGTTGTTTTGACATGTCAATTTGGCCCCTCTATTAGAGGGGTTTTGGCATGTCTATTTGCATGCACATTAGGAAAGAAATGGATTCGTTTTTGGGCCTTTTAGCTCTAGTGAGATAATGCTCCTTAGCCAATAGGAAGAAGGCTAACGTTACGTAGAAAATTCCTTTTTTTCTCATTTTGAAAATGTCTATGAAAACCATTTTGGTAAAATTGTCACTATCATCTGAAAAGTAAGACGCTTGATAGTGACATCTTACACAAGCGCCAAACGCCTTTTTATGATCCGATGTTGCTATCTTATTAAGTGAAGTACTTGTACCTGTGCATCTCGCACAAGCATCAATCACCTTTTTATGAAGTACTCGCAAGTCAAATTCGAATGGATCGTACTTGATAGTGATTGATATGTACTATTTAAGACTATGAAGGAGTTAGAACCAAGCGTATAGACGTCCTTGAGGGGTCTCTAGGACCTCTATTTGCTTGGTTGTAACCTCATGAGGCCCTAGGCTTACAGTATAGCATCTTAAAGACCACAGATCCATCCAAAACGTCCAAAAACCTTAGGATAGCACTTTAAAACGTTGAAATCTGACGTCTCTAGCTCAAAATATGGCAATTTTTAAGCCTAGGGCCTCATGAGGTCAATACCAAGCGAATAGAGGCCCTTGAGACCCCCTCAAGGGCCTCTATTCGCTTGGTATTGACCTCATGAGGCCATGGGCTTAAAAATGCTATATTTTGAGCTAGAGACGTCAGATTGCAGCATTTAAAGTGCTATCCTAACAGTTTTGGACGTTTCAGATGCATCCGTAGTATTCTTTTTATATTTTGAAAACATCTCTTATGTGTTTTCTCTCATCGCATATCACAATAGTCATTAAGATTCACAGACATCGATTTTTGTGTACACTTCAGTTGGCTCTCAAAAAGCATTTTGTACGAGCATGCATTTAAGTGATCGAGCAAACTTTTACGTATGTACTATGAAAAATAGAATTCCAAAAAACTACTTTAGTATTTTTCAGAATTACCTCTCTATGCTGAGTTGGTGTTTCTTACAGGGCCCAAAATTGAGTCCAAGTTTCTCCTAATGTGTTTTGGCATGAGTTTGGCCCCTCCATTAGAGGGGTTTTGGCATGTCTATTTGCATGCAATGTGCTGCCCAAATGGGTTGCCCATTGCATGCAAATAGGCATGCCAAAACCCCTCTAATAGAAGGGCTAAACTTATGTTTGGGCAGCCCATGGCATGCAAATAGACATGCCAAAACCCCTCTAATAGAGATGCCAAATGGAATGAGTTTAGCCCCTCTATTAGAGGGTTTTGGCATGTCTATTTGCATGCAATGGTCTCCCCAAACGGGCTGCCCATTGCATGCAAATAAGCATGCCAAAACCTCAATAGAATCCAAAAACATCATGAGCATGGGGGACAACCCATGGGCTCAAGTGAGGCTTTACCTCGATAATAAGCGCAAATATATATTAATTTTAAATCAAAATGCATACCAAAAAATGAAAATAAGTGCATTACATCGGAATTGTGTTGCACTCATTGTATTTTGTGGTCTCCTTGCTGCCAACACTCCTTTGCCACTCTCTTGCCACTAACAAAAGAGTTGCCGCCGCCGCGTGTTGGGTATGCAAGCCCGGTAATGGTGTCTTAGCCTGTGGGCACAGTCTCTTATAGCATGCAGTATAGGTTCAGTGGCAAGTCAAGTGGTACATGGCAATTTCTTGCCTTTATATGTAAGGTTATTTGGTTATTTTTATATGCAATTCAATATAGTGTGTTCAAGCTTGTCGATCTCTCTCTCTTTCTCTCTCTGATGCACGCCATGGCTTCTCGCCAACAACCTCCATAGCCGCAACACCTGGTATCAGAGCAAGGCTCGCGTTGCTCCTCTGTGCATGTCCGTCGAGAAGAAGACAAATCAAGCAGCGTGAAAACGACCTCCTCTTAAGGAGATTTCATAGTGCTCTGACCTGCACCACATCTACCGTTTTCGGGCTCATGAGATTCGCCATGGGCTTCTAGGTCTTTTTCGTCTCTTTGCTCACCCTCCAATCTCCTTGTGGTAGCTGCTGCAAGCGAAACCATCTTTGGCGCTATCGTCTGCTACAAAGAACGTAGAAGAAGGTTTTTTTTTGTGTTCACACTTTAAAAACAAAAAGGCCACCATTTAAGTTTTTAAGTGGGGAGTCACACCCTCCGATTATGTGCTTGGTGCTCCTAAGCATAAGTAAAGAAGCAAGGTGCTCGTACATGCTTTTGGAGGCTTAAACAGTTGCAGCCACCTCTTTAAAGTGGTACTAAAGGGTTAAAATTATAAATTGACGAACATTACTTACCTTCGTCGGCATAGCAAAAGGGCCAAACTATCCTTGGCATATCAAATATGGCCTCCAAGGTGGACGAAGTCAACGAGATCGGTTTCCATACCTGGAAAATTAAAGTCAAAGGTTATCTGATGCGAAAAAACCTATGGAACATGGTCAAGCCTCTCGCAACAGACAAAGCAGGCACTATAGCTGTAGTAACTCAAGTCCTCTCTGCCGAGCAAAAGAGGAAAGACGAACAAGCTTTTGGTATCATTCTAACTTCCTTCGAAGACGACTTTATTCGTTATTTCGATGATGTTGATTCCAAGTGCTGCCTGGATAGAGTTAGAAAAGCTTTTCGGTGCCAAAGCTAAGTATTCCAAAATGAGTTTAAAAATGGAATTGTATTCTCTTCGCATGCGTGAAGATGAAAACATTGCAACCTTAGCTAATAGACTAAAGAGTATTAAAACTCAACTTGTTCATGTCAAAGCCCCAATACCACATGAAGATCTTAAAGTCGTTTTTCTGAATAGCCTCCCTGCAGAATTTTGTCAAATTGTCACTATTTTAAAAGAGAAGAATCCTCTGCCTTCTTTGGATGGTATTGTTAACTCATTGCAGGAAGAAGAGAGACGAGTACCACAAATTAGCTCTTTCCTAGCAAATGTATATGTAGCTCGTGGTTTCACTTCAACTGCAAATTCAACCAGGCCTACTACCAGCACTAGACCTTGTGCGATATGTGGATGCAACAATCATCAAACCAAGGATTGTTTCAGCAAAAATCCTTGCACCCATTGTGGAAAGACTAATCATCCTTCGGACAAATGCTTTAAGAAGAATAAGCGACATATCAATATGGTTGAAGGTGATGAAGATGGTGAAGCACCAATGCTTTTTGTAGAAAGTGATGTCCTGTAGTTTTTTCAGTTTATTTTTATGTTTCCTTTATGTCAGTCATTTATCAATAATTGTACGGGTTATAGACACTTCCACATAAAAAGTGGTAAGACCACCCTTTTGTTGTTTAATTGAGTTCTGGTATGTCTCACACTGATGGTTGTTTGAGGGAAGTACACACACACACACCTATGCTATAGTCAAGGGGGGACTTCTACTCATGGTTTTAGGTGAATGAACTCTACCATGGTATGTCTGTCTCGAGTCCATTGTCAATGGTTTGGACTTGAGGGGGGGTTTGTTGGGTATGCAAGCTCGGCAATGGTGTCTTAGCCTGTGGGCACAGTCCCTTATAACATGCAGTATGGGTTCAGTGGCAAGTCAAGTGGTGCATGGCAATTTTTGCCTTTATATGTAAGGTTATTTGGTTATTTTTATATGCAATTCAATATAGCATGTTCAAGCTTGTCGAGCTCTCTCTCTTTCTCTCTCTGATGCATGCCATGGCTTCTCGCCAACAGCCTCCATAGCCGTTGTGCTCAACACCGCCAACATATGCTTGTCGTCAATGTTTTCTTGCCTCCTCCGTGTGCGTGTGTGTGTGTGTGTGTGTGTGTGTGTGTGTGTGTGTGTGTGTGTGTGTGTGTGTGTGTGTGTGAGAGAGAGAGAGAGAGAGAGAGAGAGAGAGAGAGAGAGAGAGAGAGAGAGTTCTAAGAAGAGAAGAAGAAGAGAAAAAACATAGAGACAAGGGCGGATGTTTTTGTAGTGGGTTAGGGTAAAAAATGCCCAGCCCAGTTTGTTGGCTTTTTTAATTATTTTTTTATGCGCTAGCTGTCGCACTATTTGCCACGATATACCCTAGGGTGTGTTTTTTATATATAAAAAATTGATCACTTCCCTTTTCTTTTGCCGACCTTCTCCCTCCACTTCTTTTAAGAAGAATCTAATAGACATGCAAAATCATTCTCATTTTAAGCTCGTGTTCACCTTCCCTACCTCCCCTCTTGCAATTTGAAGATGCAAGCACCAACGTGGAACGAAGACGGACCAGACAATGATGTGGAATGCGATCGATGGTTGAACGATAGGTTGTTGTGTCCGTGCAAGCATTGTAAAAGGGCCAATCTTAGGCTTCGACGAGTCTCTTTGAAGCATGTCAAGGACTATGGCATGTGGGACGATCCACGAACGCGAATAACCGATCTTCGCGAACTTTCACACATGGATACCACTCCTCACTCGAGTGTTGTACGAGGAGGCTCTCAAGCGAGAAAGTTGGAGAGACAATTGCAAGAAAACATGTTTTTCTATCCACCAACAATGGGCAAGAGTTCAAGATCCAATGCAGGTGATTATGGGGAGAAGGAGATGACAGATCTACTACACTAGATGGAGGAAGATACCGTTATGGAGAATTTGGTTGCTGAGCTTCTCACTCACAAGGAGGGTCCGTTTAACGAAGAAGATTCTGGATGTGGAGAGACTGCACAAAAGGACGAGGATACTCTTTTGGCTACAAGCAAGACACCTTTATATCTCAGAGCTTTGTCCTCTATTCTCCGTGCTTGGTTAGAGATTTTGAATCTACAGGTCGTGTGCGCAATGAGTGTTGGAATTAGGGTTGCAAGGACACACACACAGCTTTGAGAAGATGAAGGAAGCTCAAGGCACACAACAAAGAGTGTATTACTTAGTGTGCAATGGAAAGATAGATAGCCCTAGAATGAATGGGCGTATATACAATGCACGGGGAAAGAACCTCCTAAGAGGAAAAAAATGCCTCGGCGGTCCTAGTGTGTCCAAACACATCACTACCACATGTATATGGTAACAAATCCCCCCTGGAGTGATGCAGTGAACGAGAGCTGGCACATGAGTAAAAGGAAGTGCCATGCCTTGAGGACATGATCAGTCCACAAAGGCGAGTAAGCCCATAGATTTGCACAAAGCTTCGAACTTCTCATGAGACAATGCCTTTGTGAAAAGATCTGCAAGGTTGTTCTATATTGGCACATAAGCCAAGTTGATCTCTCCTGCTGAGAGCCTCTCCCTGACATAGTGGTAATGCACCTCAATGTGCTTTGTGTGAGCATGAAAAACTGGGGTCCTCGCAATTGCCAATGCGCTCTGACTGTCAGTGTAGATAGTGTTGGCAGTGTCCTGTCCAACACCCAAATTAGCCATAAGTCGTATGAGCCATACACACTCAATTGTAGCTGTGAAGACTGCCCTGTACTCAGCCTCACAACTAGAAGTGGTCACATTAGGTTGCTTCTTGCTCAACCATGATATACATGAATTGCCAAGCATGAAACAAAAACCACTTGTGGACACTCGCGTGTCAAAACAACCAGCCCATCTGAGTCTAAAAAAGCATGTAAGTCTGGTGGCAATGATCCCCCCTTGGGATAAAACAAGCCAAGATGTAAAGTGCCACTCAAGTAGCGGAAAAACCTCTTGACATCCTGCCAATGCTTAGACCATGGGCTATGCATAAATCTGCTGACCTGTGAGACTGCAAACTGAATATCTAGCCTCCTGTTGCATACATAAATGAGGCATCCAACAGTAGTTTGATAAAGAGTGACATCAGCAGGATCACCAGCATCATGTAGGCTCATCTTCAAACCTGTTTCCATGGGAGCGGCAATATGTTTGCAATCTTCAAGTCCAAACTTACACAGCAATGTCTCTATGTAACTTTTCTTACACAAGGCAATACCAACATCACAGTGCTTAAACTGTATGCCCAAGTAATGATGCAACATCCCGAAATCTTTCATCTTGAAAGTAGCATTCAAATCAGCCTTAAATTCAGCAATATGTGCCTCATTTGGACCAGTCATCAACAAATCATCCACATAAAGAACAACAATGAGAAGTACATCGCCCTCACGCTTGACATACAATGTGCTTTCTGTTTGGATTGTTACGAAAGCCTCGTCTAACTAAATGAGTGTCAGCTTTCTCATACCAAGCACGAGGAGATTGCTTCAACCCATACAAAGTCTTCTTACATCTACACACTTAGTCCTCTTGTCCTTTCTTGACAAAACCGCGAGGCTGCGTTACATAAACTTCCTCAAATATGTCACCATTCAAGAAAGAAGTAACAATGTCTGATTGATGTACATCCCTACCAAAATGAGCTGTCAATGCAAATAGAAAACGAATAGTAGTCATATGACAAGTGGGAGCAAAAGTTTCTTCATAATCTATGCCTTTTTGTTGAAGGAGTACGAGCGGAAGTGCGACGCGAGAGAGAGTGCGAGAAGAAGAGCACGACGATATGGTGAACTCGCTCTACTGTAATGTGTAGAGCATAGTGAGTTCTTATTAGGTTTTTACAAAAGAATATGTGTACATACCTGGCGGCCCGCCCACTTACCTGGGCGACCACATTGGGCTTTATACCCCAACAACCTCCCACTTAAAGTCCAATGTGGTACTTTAAGTGTGAGAGAAGCTACTATACAAGCTAATATACAAGAGATGTAGAGAAGTGATGTACTACCCTACACCTAACTACTTGCAAAAATGCGCAAAGCTCTCTGAGGGAAGTCCTTTTGTAAGTAGATCAGCAGGATTTTCTGTGGTGTGAACTTTGACAAGCTGAAGTTGCTTATCCTCGAGCATTTCCCTGATGAAATGATACTTCACATCCACATGCTTTGTCTTTGAGTGATAAACTGGATTGCGAGCCAATTGTATAGCACTTTGACTATCACAATATAACACAGGCATCTCTTCTTTGATTCCCAAATCTGTTACTAGTCGATTAAGCCAAATTGATTCTTTGCATGCCTCTGATGCTGCAACATATTCAGCCTCTGTACTAGACTGAGTAACACAATCTTGTAATCTAGAACGCCATGATACTGCTCCACCAGCCAATGTAAAGACATACCCTGACGTAGACCTTTGGTTGTCTAAGTCACCTGCATAATATGAGTCTGTAAAACCCTTTACACTTAGCTCCTGACTCCCATAGCATATACGCATACTCTTTGTAGCTTTCAGGTATCTCAATATTCCTTTCACTGCCTCCCAATGTTTCTTGCCTGGGTTTGACATGTATTGACTTACTACTCCCACTGCAAATGCAATGTCTGGGCGAGTAGCAATCATTGCATACATCAAACTACCCACTGCAGACGCATATGGAATCTTATCCATTTCCGCCTGTTCTTCTTCAGACACAGGACAATCTTGTTTGCTAAGTTTCACATATGGTGGCAATGGAACACTCAGTGCCTTTCACTTCTCCATATTGAAACGTTGCAAAACCTTGTCAATATACTCTGTTTGAGATAACCAAATCAACTTCTTTGACCTGTCTCTCTCAATGCGCATACCAAGTATATGACTTGCCTCACCCATGTCTTTCATGTCAAACGATTTTGCCATCTTTGACTTCAAAGCTGAAATTTCTTCCAAGTGCTTGCCAGCAATCAACATGTCATCCACATACAAAATAAGGATCAGCCAACTACCATCCTTAGCCTTCTTTGTATATAGACAGTGATCGAACTCACTACGTTTGTAGCCTTCAGAAAGCATAAACTTGTGGAATTTATGGTACCATGCCCTCGGTGATTGTTTTAAGCCATAAAGACTCTTTAACAACTGGCATACCCAATCTTCCTTGCCTTTCTCAACAAACCCTTCTAGCTGCTGCATGTAAATTTCCACATCTAAATCACCATGCAAGAACGTTGTCTTGACATCCATTTGGTGCAACACCAAATCTAATATGGCAACCAATGCAAGAAAGCATCTCAATGTAGTCATCTTGACCACCGGAGAGAAGACTTCATCAAAGTCAATGCCTTGTTCTTGCTTAAAGCCCTTGGCAACAAGCCTTGCTTTGTACTTTGGCTGACTATCATGAGCGGTGATCTTATACCTGTAAACCCATTTACAAGGTAGAGCCTTTTTACCCTGTGGTAATTTAACTAGCTTCCATGTCTTGTTTTTATGCAGAGCTGTCATCTCTGACTGCATGGCCAATTGCCAATTCCCGGAGTCCTTCATTTGCACTGCTTCCTTGTAACATGAAGGCTTATTGCAATCAGTCAACATGACATAGTTCATAGATGGAACAAACCTATCAGGAGGTCGCGTGACACGTCCAGATCTACGCACAATAGGTGGCTCAAGCTCAGCCACAACCTGTGGTTCCACTCTATCCTGTCCTTGCTCCTCTTGAGCCCTGACATTTTGTCTTGCACGTGCAGGTCCATCTTCTTGGAAGACAACTCTTCTAATCTCCTCAACCCTCTCTGGTTTAGAATGATATTTGGATTCATTAAAGTGAACATCATTGCTGCGGACAACCTTTCTGGATTCTGGATCCCAAAGTCTGTACCCCATCTCACCAGAATTACCATAGCCTAGAAAGATGCACTTTCTACTCTTTGGCTCAAGTTTGATCCTAAATTCCTTTGGAACGTGAGTATATGCCTCACAGCCAAAGACTCTGAGATGCTTGTATGAGGGCATTTTGCCTGACCATACCATCTCTGGCACTGAATCCTTCTGCAAAATCTTGCTAGGAGATCTATTTACAAGATGAACAGCTGTTGATACAGCTTCAGCCCAAAACCCATTTGGCAGCTGTGCATTAGACAACATACTTCTGACCTTCTCTTGTATGGTCCTATTCATCCTCTCAGCAACACCATTTTGAGGAGGATTGTAAGGAGCAGTAAGTTCACGTTTTATACCTTTTGACTCACAAAAGTCCTGAAAGGCCTTTGAAACATAATCTCCACCATTGTCAGTGCGTAAGCATTTAAGCTTCTTGCCACTCTGATTCTCCACAAGTGTCACAAACGTTTTGAAAACACTAAACGCTTCATCCTTGTGCTTTAGAAAGTAAACTCATACTTTCCTCGAGTAATCATCTATAAATGTCATAAAGTAAGAAGCTCCCCCTAGAGATAGGTTAGGCATAGGTCCACACAAATCACTATGAACAAGTGCCAACTGTGTATCTCTTCTACTGCTTCTATGCTTATGTGGCTGCTGTGTTTGCTTACCATACAGACAATGTTCACAGAATTCAAAATCATTAAATGAAAAGCCAGGCAAATAACTAGAACGAGACAAGATTTCCATTCCCTTCTTGGACATATGTCCTAACCGGCTATGCCACAAAGAAACGTTCGGCTGCTCGGTTACATTGATTACATTTTTAGAGACATTTGATACATAAATCATGTAAAGTCCTCCAGACTTTACTCCATGTGCTACTATCATAGAACCCTTGGATATCTTCCACATGTTCTGTCCAAAAGTGGTGACGTAGCCAGCATCATCAAGTAAACCTGTGCTGATCAAGCTCTTTGTAATTGCGGGAACATGTCTCACATTCTTCAGCGTGAAAGAAGAGCCATTCTGAAACTTCAATTGAACATCTCCAACACCTAAGATCTCACATGTCTGCCCATTGCCTAGCCGAACATGATCTTTAGTGGTCACATAAGAGGTAAACCACTCCTTGTTTGGAGACACATGAAGTGATGCCCCTGAGTCTATAATCCAGTCACTCAGTGCATTTCCATCAGATGCTGTAAGAAGAGCTGAGTCCATTGTATTCTTCAAGAAGTAGATGTCTCCTGACACTAGACTGTCATCCTCTGCAACAATGTTTGTCACATTTATTTCTTGAATCTTCACTGAGGACTTGTTCTTCTCACCATGGTCTTCAGCTTTCTCTTTGCCTTTTTCTGCTTTCCATTCTCTGCAGTCTCTTTTCATGTGACCCTTCTTGCCACAATGGTAGCATTCTATGTCACTCTTGCCTTTAGCACTGCGGGACTTGCTACGAAACTGATTCCTCTTTCCACCTTTGTACTTTTCTTTGGTCCTTCCCCTGACAACTAAGGCTGTTCCTTTGCCTTTGTCCATTGTCTTTCTATTGGTTTCTTCAGTAAGTAGACTTCCTTCTACACCTGCTATGTTCAAACCATCTGGAGGTGCAGAATTACTCAAAGCTGTGCGAAAAGTGTCCCAACTTTCCGGCAATGTGATCAATAGGAACATAGCTCTAACAGGTTCATCAAACTTGACACCTTGAGCTGACAACTGACTGTAGATTGTGTTGAATTCATTCAGATGATTGGACATAGGTGTCCCTTCTTTCATCTTCAAGTCAACAAGCTTCTTAAGCCAGTATACCTGTGAAGCTGCACTCTGCTTCTCATAAAGATCACTCAGCTTTAACCATGCTTGATAAGCCGACATCTCGTCTTCTACATTGAAGTAAACGCTTTCTGCCAAAGTTAGCATAATGGTAGAAAGTGCCAATTCATCCATTTCGCTCCATTCATCTTCGTCCATATCTTCTGGTTTTATCCCCTTGAGCTTTATAGGTTTTATCTGCTTCTTTTGTACCAACACGTGCCAAATCTGCTTCTTCCACAATGGGAAATTGGTTCCATCCAGCTTCTTGATATTGTAAAGAGCAGTGTCCTGTGATCCAGCCATAGCTACGCTTCACAATGGTTTACTTTCTTGGGAAAAATTCGGCAGAGTTTCCCCTGTAAACTGACCTCTGAACCAATATCAACCTGTCAAATGAACCAAGAAAGCTTCAGATTCTGCATAAATTTCGGCAGAGTCTCCTTTGTGAAATGGCTCTGGTGTACTCAAAAACAGACCAAAAAACAACTCAAAAAACATTGTCTCTCTGACACTGTAAGCTGCGGGTAAACCTGTCCTGCACCTGTACTGTCTCTCACTGTCCTATCACTGTCCTGTAAGCATAGACTCTGACAATGCCTCAACAGCAGTAAAGAAAAGATGCAATCCCAACTGTCTAACTCACAGTCAATACATCCTAGCTGCCTATCTAAGGGTGCTCGAGGGATCGCTCCAAGACCTGTATCACCGAAAGGATCTCAACATTCGAGAATCCCCCAGCTCAATAAAACCTCACTCAACCCTCAACAAAGGCTGCAGTAAATCTGACAGTACATAGACTTCCCACAAAGTCATACATCCACAAATTTCCCACTATATGTTGTAACCGCTGCGGCGGTTGTTTGCTGCGTGACTCACAGCCAGCAAACCCTCAACAAACATACATCATCTCTAACAATACATCCCATGTGGAAGTACCTGCAATGTCAGGATGAAATCTGGAATATCAAGCAGCAAACACAAGCTACCTGATGAACTAGTGGATGTCGCCTACAGTCTGTGTGTAGATGCGCCCGTGTGGTATGTGACACGCCTCCAAGAACTGTGAGCCGTCCTTCGATGTGTAGACAGCCACAAATCAACACTCTGGGAGTGTCGATATCCTCAGCACCTGCAGTCGTAGGCCGAAAAACCCAAATTTGCAGAGTCGGATCTGCACCCGCTGAGACCACGTAGTCGAAAATGGCCTGCGCAGAACTTTGTCGAAGCCGAACGGTGACCGAGATGACCTCAGAATGAAATTCTGAGCACACCAAGCCCTACGGGCTTGCCCATAAGATTTGGGGCCGTGTCTTTGCTTGTCGAATTTCACTCCAATCTGAGCTGGTGACTCTAGCCTCCTGCAGTGCTGCCCCGAGCCTCGATCTGAGCTCTGATACCAGTTGAAGGAGTACGAGCGGAAGTGCGACGCGAGAGAGAGTGCGAGAAGAAGAGCAAGATGATATGGTGAACTCGCTCTACTGTAATGTGTAGAGCATAGTGAGTTCTTATTAGGTTTTTACAAAAGAATATGTGTACATACCTGGCGGCCCGCCCACTTACTTGGGCGACCACATTGGGCTTTATACCCCAACATTTGCTGCGCATAACCTTTTGCAACAAGTTGAGCCTTATGGCGATCAACTTCACCATCCGGCTTGCGTTTCAACTTGTAAACCCACTTTGTACCAATGGCATTTTTACCAGGAGGCAAATCACATAAAGTCCATGTATCATTTTTTATAAGTGCATCATATTCTGATTGCATGGGAGCCATCCAATGCTTCATCAAAAGATAGAGGTTCCTCAACATCATGTAGGCTAGACACAGCCAAAGCATAACAATCTGATGCATAAGATGCATGGCGAGAACCTGAATGAGTACGATAGACAAAGGTGCATCCAATTTACTACCATGCAAAGTATGCACCAACCATTTTGGCATACCTTTAGCTTGCTCATTTTTAGTCCTTTCCTCATCAAGTACAGCATGTACATCTGCATCAATAATAGGCTAATATGTAACATTTTCAACCAAAAAAAACTTAGCCTGTACATTTGCCTCATTGGAATTTACATTCATATTTCCACCAGTGAAAAGAGGCAAAAAAGTGTCATAAATGTCCTGTGAGCTTACATTATTGTCTCTAGTACATGACAGCAAGGGTTGAGCAGAATCTTCCACAAACACAACATCCCATGAAACCAAAATACATTTTGTTTGTGCATTATACCACCTGTAACCTTTTCTTTCAACACTATAACAAACAAAAAAACATTTGACAGCCTTATCATCCAGTTTTCTGCGTTGTGTTTGTGGCACCAAAGCATATGCCAAACATCCACAGACATGCATGTGCTCAATAGAAGGCTTTCTATCATGCCATGCTTCATATGGAGTAATAGACTGTAAAGCTTTTGTAGGACACCTATTTAGTACATAAGTGGCACACATGATGGCCTCAAGCCAAAAACAATGCGGCAAAGCTTGACTTTTGACCGTATATCGTACCATTTTTGTAAGTGACGTGTTTTTCCTCTCAGCAACACCATTTTGTTGAGGCGTATAAGACACTGTACATTGGTGTTTTATCCCACGACTAGCCAGAAATGCATTAAAATCATGAGACATATACTCCCCCCCTCAATCGGAATGGAGGATGCCCATAGTGCATTTCGAGACATTTTCAGCCATAGTTAGAAATTGTTTGAAGCACATAAAAACTTCGGACTTCGCTTTAAGCGGAAATACCCATGTATGCCTGGAGTGATCGTCAATGAAAGTCATGAAGTAAAGGTAATTTCCCAAGGACGGAGTTTGCATGGGCCCACAACATCACTATGCACAAGCTGCAACCTGCATGTGGCCTTAACTGGACCATCCTTTGGAAACTTAGAACACTGCATTTTACCCAAAATAAAGCCTTCACAAACATGTTTGAAATGTGCTTCAAGAGGCAGTAAAGAAGCAACCATATTAGATTTTTGCAAACGCAGCAAACTGGAAAAATTCAAATGCTCAAAACGTACATGCCAAAGTTTTGCATTTGAAATTGCCTTTGAATCCAAAACTGCATTTGCAAAATTGTGCCCACACTTGTCATACAAAGTGAGCTTATACAGTCCACAACATAATATGCCAAATGCAACAGTTTCATCACCAAAACTGAGATCATGTATTGTAGATCTGTCATCCACAAACTTGAATACAAGTCCGAGTCTAGTAAGTGCAAATACAGACAAAAGACTCTTCTTGATCCCAACTACATAAAGTGCATCAACAAGTGTGAAAGAACTGCCATTTGCAGTAGTAAGCACAATCTTTCCAAGTCCCTGAACCGGATAAGAGGCATTGTTGGTACAAGTGACTGAATTTCCATGACGGATAGACTCGAGAGAGGTGAACAATTCACGATGTAAGGTAATGTGCTTTGTAGCACCACTATCAAAATACCACACATGTGAATCTGCAACAACTGACATGCATGCATCATGGACATCAGGATTGTAAGTGCACTCTACACTAAAAGCCCATTCTAGATCAACATCATCATCAGAGTCTCCTTTTACAGGAGACTCAACAATGGCTGCATTTGTTGTGGAACCAGCATTTGCTGTGGAACTACCCTCTTTCTGCTTAGCCTCTTTGGCCTTCAACTTAGGACACTGCTTGATCAAGTGATCATTAGCTTTACAACAATGGAAATGCATCTTCTTCTTGCCCTTATCACCAAAATTTCCATACGAATTGTTGCCAGCAGAAGCATTAGGAGCAAGTGATTTTCCACTCGCAGAAGAACCATAAGGAGTTGTTGCATTGCTGTCACCACCCTTTCTTTGAGAAGCAATAAAAGCATGTTCAACTGCATGCTGTCTCGTCTTGTTTTTTCTGGAAAGTGACTCTTGCGACAGAAATGTGCACAATGCATCAAACTCGACAACTTCAGGATTTGCTTGGGTCATAAGTCTCCAAGTACTAGCAAAAGTCTGGTAAGAATCTTGTAAGGCATCAAGAACAGTCTGCACAAGGGAACTATCTGAGATGACTTCACCTGCAGAAATAAGTTGCTCATTGATATCCTTGACACCAGCAAGTAAAGTTTCCATATCATCTTCCTCATGCATAATCTTCAACTCCAGCGCTTTACGCAGCAATGCAATTTTTGCCTCATTGCGGCTTGCATAAAGACTAGCAAGAATATCCCAAGCCTGTTTTAGAAATTTCGTTGAATGAATGTGAGGACTAATGGTGTGCTTCACAATAACACAATCAATGCATGAGCGTGTGCATCCTTTACATCCCAACGAGCTTGTTCTACCGTAGGAAAAACAACTCTAACAACAGCAGTCCTTGGAGCAAGACCTGCAACATCCTCAACATCTCCTACATCCTCAGAACTAGGACGTACATCAATGCCCTTCACAATGTTCCAACTGCCCTTTGACACAAGATCATGTTGCATCATATAATCCCACATAGGGTAGTTGTCCCCATCTAATCTGTCCTCAGCAGCAAACATCTTGAACACATCTGTGTTGTTGTCGGCCATTGCGAATGCCTACAGTGATGTGAAAACTGCCCGAAAGAGGAGAAATGAAGCAGGAACAACACATGCTAAATAGCACAAGACATAGAAGACTATAAGGAACCTGTTATGCAAAAAACGGCACTAACAGACATTTTGCACAAAATGACGAAATAGCCTGTGCAGCACTGCGTGTAGTGGAAACGGAGGCCGAAATGAGCCCGAATAAAAAATCTGAGCAGACGCTCGCCAAAGCTCACTAAAATCAAAGAAAGTGAGCAGGCATTTGCTGGAGCTGCTAGCGACTAATCCCGAGAGGATGCAACCAGCTCTGATACCAATTGTTGGAATTAGGGTTGCAACGAAACGCACACAGCTTGGAGAAGATGAAGGAAGCTCAAGGCACACAATATAGAGTGTATTACTTAGTGTGCAGTGGAAAGATAGATAGCCCTAGAATGAATGGGCATATATACAACGCACGGGGGAAAAAACCTCCTAAAGAGCGAAAAAAATGCCTCGGCGGTCCTAGTGTATTCACACACATCACTACCATATGCATATGGTAACAATGAGCAATACAAGCATTGATCGTCTTTTAAGGTTAAGTAAATTTAGATTTTTACAGCATGTTTTCAAAGCGTTTATAAATAAACTTTCCTACTAATGGTTAAATAAACTTTGATTTTTGAAGCCTGTTATCGAAGCTATTTCCAAAGGGTCATCGGATGCCACAAGATAGACACAGTGCTCATAAATTTGTTAATGTGCTAGGTATGGACTACGAAAAGATACATGCATGTGTTAATGATTGCATTCTCTTCTACAACGAGTATGATCGGTTGGAGAAATGTCCAAAGTGTGGTGAAGAGAGATACAAAGACCTTCCCATTGATCCAGAGGAAAGAAAGAAGACTCACCTGGTACCAAGGAAAGTTTTACAACATTTTCCCCTCATCCCTCGTATCCAATACATGTTCAGGACCACGTCCTTCAACAAACTCCTTACATGGCATGCCGGTAGTCGCTCTATGGATGGTATAATGCGTGTCCCAGTGGATTCACAAGCATGGAAACACATTGAGGAAAAATGGCCCACGTTCAAAGGAGACAGTATGTCATGGAGCACATGGCTAGTTGTCTTGATCAATTACAACATCCCCCCTTGGAAGAGCACGAAGAAAGGCTACATCATGCTATCTTTATTGATCCCCCGAAAGTACAAAGTCAAAAACTTGGATGTGTATGTAGCCCCTCTTATTGATGAGTTAAAGGAGCTATGGACCAGTATCCCCCCGGTATCCCTATCCAAGATGTGTCTCTACCACCAACGGAGCGTCAAACCCATACTCAAGGCATACTTATGTGGACTATGCATGACTTTCCGGGTCTTGGAGAGGTCTCAGGTAACCATACATGTAGCCCTCAATTATTGGTTATTGTCTACCAAAGGTAACCATACTAATTATGAGTATAATGTACTACCAACAGGTTTGTCTACATCTGGACATGAAATGTGTCCTATTTGTGGTCCCTCTCTTGTTACAGAGCATCCATCACACCTCAAAAAGGTCATTTATCCTAATAGTCATCATTTTCTACCACCAAGACATGAAAAATACAAAGAACCTTTAAATGGAAAGGCCCCATATAGATGGACAATGAGAGATTGGAAAGGAGCATGGGATAGGCATTTCTCAATGGACCCCCTTCCCTGACAGCCACCCAAGGGTATGAAACGATGTTCTGTGTTTTTTGAGTTGCCTTACTGGACTGATTTGAAGGTCCAACATTTGCTAGATCCAATGCACATATTCAAAAACGTAGGCAAGATGATATGGGACCACATCATAGGCAAGAGTGACAGTGTTGGCATTAGGGAGGACATGAAACATCAACGCACATTGCTAGCATCAGCAATGCCGGTGATGGAAGACAATGGGAAGTATCGTCTTTTAAAGGCACCATGGATCCTATCAAACATTGACCAAATCAAAGTGGAAGAAGTTACTACTTCTATCAGAACACCTATAGGTTACATGCGGTCTTCTAAAGGGAGCATTCTGGAAGACAAAGAAAGGTGATGGACCCCTATTACATGGGGTTGAAATCCCACCATTTACGCTTTATCTTACTTGGATGCTACTCTAATGTTATTACTTTTGAAAACACTATGCAGTTCATCTTACCATTGAGCATCAATGGATACGGAAGCAAGAAAGTGCGTGATTGTTAACCACCGGTGTCCACTTCTAGTAGTCATGGGCTGGGCTTGTCGATCCAATAGGAAAACGGTAAGAGTGATCGCCGATAAGAGGCGCACTCTAACTAGAACATTCAAGGGTTAGTTGGCTAAACATCGGTGCCCAAGTGTGAATGGACGAGCTCATATAAAAGTCACATAAACCTAAAAATAATTCATTCTCTCATTTCTGAAATTGAAGAGTGCTCTTGCTCCATCTCCATCTTCTTCTTCATCCCTTGTGTGTGTGTGTGATCGAGAGAGAATGTGTGTGTGATTGAGCATTGTGACGGTACGGCTGCTGCGAGGCGGTTGAGCGCGTCATGGAGATAGCTCCCTCTTCTTCGTGGCAAGGAATCCTCCACGAAGGTGAGCGTAGGGCGGTGAGTGACACACCCTTGCTCTCTTGAGCTTGCTTTGACACGTGCGACAGACACGCACATTTTTTGCATCGTTGTCGAGGAAATTCCCTACACTAAGCTCGAATAGCACTCTATGCTGCTTTGTGGTGCATTATGAAATGTAGGAAAGGTAGAGAACAAAGGTGGGTGTGGCTTCTTGAGAAGGATTTGTGACCTTTGTTTTTGCTGCAATGTACTGTTTTCTGTTAATAAAGTGTTACCTTGTTTGTTGTAAGGTATTGTTTTCTATTGATAAGGTGTTAGCTTTAAGGTAATAGATCTATAATGTTCAATCTGAAGGTGCAATAAGTAGATTTGTTAGTTAATTAGTTGTTGTAGTACTATGTTAGTGTGTAACAATAGCCCTGTTAGTTGCAAGTAGGTAGGTTAGGTGTGTGTGTGTACTCGCGTGCTGCACGATCGCAGTGACCTTATCCAAAAAAAAAAAGGTAGGATCGGGATTGAGAATATTCCCCAGGCCCAAGCCCAAGCCCATGCTCAAGCTCAGGCATCAGTCACCCTTTAGAATTACTTATTTTAGCCTCACGCCTGAGTAAAAATCAACCCTTTTGAGGACCAACGGAGCTTTGGGTAACCGAACACTGTGCTGCAAAGCATACCACGACCCCTTGAGTGATATGCTTGTTTGAGCTATCACACGCTCTAATCCAAAAACCAATCGTAAAAAGACATTAAAAAACATGAAAAAACGAGTGAAACGGGGTGCAAAACATCCAAAAAGTCAAGTGGTTAACCTTCGAGGGTATTCACCGATGCTTGTAGGGTGCCAAAGGCACATGCATCGGTGCTTTGGTCGTGTGCTAGAGGCCGAGCAACTAGCAAGCAGTTCGACTTACGCGGGTTCTCAATACCCACCTACCTTAGGTTCTAGGCCCTCGGCGAGGACCCAAGGTAGTACCACTCGGGACCCGCATATTGCGTCCAATGACTCTTCCTCTAACTACGACGTCATGGAGGGTTACCCAATGCCTAATCCTGATAGCTCAAGCCAGGACATGCATGCCAAGGGCCCACAGTCCGGGCTGAGCGTGCTTAGCCGCTCGAAGGAAACCTTTAGTAGAGCCACTCGCTTCGAACATGGAGTTAAAGATGTAAATGAGGGGGGTGGGGAGGTAAATTCGCCATTCATGACCAACGTAGACCCCATGCTCTTGGAGAGTGTGCATGTGAATACTCCATTCACTTCACCGCCTGACTCTTTAGAGCTATTCCCCCTGGTAGAAGCTTGCCGAAGTGCAAGAGGTTGAGCGATATATCATTGCGGCTAGGGAAAAGGAAATCGAGAGCTTACGCAAGGTGGAGCAACGAAGAGAGTTAAAAGCAAAAGCCCCTATGTCAATATCCTTGCTAGGAGAGCAATCGAGTGCTCTTGAATTAGCGACCACTAAGGGTCAACCCATAGAGAGCCACATTGCATCTAGTTCAAAAGACATCCCTAGCACCTCAATCCTAGATGGAGCATTCCTAAATGAGAACTGGGAGTACGAACTACAAATGGAAACTCTAGCCGACCTATACACAGGTCATACCTATCATGTGGGTTGGTTAGATGTCCTACAATCCACGGGTGCTACTAGTGTAGAGGATCAACAATAAAGATTTTTTGATGTCATTGTTACCATATACATGTGGTAGTGATGTGTGTGAACACACTAGGACCGCCGGGGCATTTTTTCCCTCTTTAGGAGGTTTTTCCCCCGTGCATTGTATATACGCCCATCATCTAGGGCTATCCATCTTTCCATTGCACACTAAGTAATACACTCTCTATTGTGTGCCTTGAGCTTCCTTCGTCTTCTCCAAGCTGTGTGTGTTTCTCTGCAACCCTAATTCCAACAATTGGTATCAAAGCAGGTCACGTCCTCCCGGGCTTAATCGCCAGCTGTTCCAGCACACGCCTACTCACCTTCTCTGATTTTAGTGAGCTTTGGCAAGCGTTCGCAGGTCGACAAATATTTTGGGACAGCTCGAAGAGCTTGGTCTCCTCAGAATTTTGATTGGGCTCATTTCGGCCTCCATTTCCACTACAGGCAGTACTGCACGGGCTGTTTTGTCATTTTCTGCAGAATTTCTGTCGGTGCCCTTTTCAGCATAACAGGTGCCTTATAGTCTTCTACGGTTTGTGCTATATAGCACAGGTTGTTCCCGCTCCGTTTCTCCTATTTTCGGGCAGTTTTCACATCAGGTGCAGCATTTACAATGGCTGACAACAACAACACAGATGTGTTCAAGATGTTTGTTGCTGAGGACAGGTTGGATGGGGGCAACTACCCTATGTGGGCTTATATGATGCAACATGTTCTTGTGTCAAAAGGTGTCTGGAACATTGTGCAGGGCATTGATGTACGTCCTGGTTCTGAGGATGTAGGCGATGTTGAGGATGTTGCAGGTCTTGCTGCAAGGATTGAAGCTGTTAGAGTTGTTTTGCCTACGGCAGAACAAGCTCGTTGGGATGTTAAGGATGCGCAGGCTCATGCATTGATTGCGTTGTCTGTGAAGCGTACCATTGTTCCTCACATCTGTTCAGCAAAATCAGCAAAACAAGCTTGGGATATTTTAGCAGGTCTTTATGCAAGCCGCAATGAGGCTAAAATTGCTTTGCTGCGTAAAGAGATGGAGTCAAAGATTATGCATGAGGAAGATGATATGGAAACTTTCCTTGCTAGTGTCAAGGATATCAAATAGCAGCTTATTTCTGCAAGTGAAGTCATTTCAGACAGTTCCCTTGTGCAAACTGTTCTTGATGCCTTACCAGATTCCTACCAGACTTTTGCTAGTACTTGGAGACTGATGACCCAAGGAAATCCTGAAGTTGTCAAGTTTGACGCATTATGCACATTGCTGTTGCAAGAGTCACTTTCTACAAAAAACACGACTAGGCAGCGTGCAATTGAACAGGCTTTTATTGCTTCTCAAAGAAAGGGTGGTAACAGTAATGCAGCCACTTCTTATGGTTCTGCTACGAGTGGCAAGAATTCTGTTCCTAATGCTTCTGCTGGCAGTACTTCGTCTGGAAATTCTGGTGATAAGGGCAAAAAGAAGATGCGTTGCCATTATTGTAAAGCCAATGATCACTTGATTATGTCGTGTCCTAAGTTGAAGGCCAAAGAGGCTAAGAAGAAAGAGGGTGGTTCCACTGCAAATGCTGGTTCCACTACAAATGCAGCCATTGTTGAGTCTTCTGTGAAAGGAGACTATGTTGCTGATGTTGATGCAGAATGGGCTTTTAGTGCAGAGTGCACTTACAATTCTGCTAATCATGATGCATGCTTGTCAGTTGCTGCAGATTCACATGTGTGGTATTTCGACAATGGTGCTACAAAGCACATTTCCTCACATCGTGAATTGTTTACCTCTCTCGAGTCTGTCCCTCATGGGAATTCAGTCACTTGTGCCAACAATGCCTCTTATCCAGTTCAGGGAGTTGGAAAGATTGTGCTCACTGCTGCTAATGGCAGTTCCTTCACACTTGTTGATGCACTTTATGTACCTAGGATCAAGAAGAATCTCTTGTCTGTATCTGCACTTGCTAGACTTGGACTTGGACTTGTAGTCAAATTTGTGGATGACAGATGTACAGTTCATGATCTCAGTTTTGGTGATGAAATTGTTGCATCTGGCCTTTTGTGCCGTGGACCGTAGAAGCTCACTTTGTATGACAAGTGTGGACAAAATTTTGCAAATGCTGTTGCAGATTCAAGGGCTATTTCAGATGCAAAACTTTGGCATGCACGTTTTGATCATCTGAATTTTGCCAGTTTGTTGCGTTTGCAGAAATTTGATATGGTTGCTTCTTTGCCGCCTCTTGAAGCACCTGTCAAACATGTATGTGAAGGCTGTATGTTGGGTAAGATGCAGCGTTCTAAGTTTCCAAAGGATGGTTCAGTTCGGACCACATGCAGGTTGCAGCTTGTGCATAGTGATGTTTGTGGGCCCATGCAAACTCCGTCCTTGGGCAATTACCTGTACTTCGTGACTTTCATCGATGATTACTCCAGGCATGCATGGGTATTTCCGCTTTAAGCGAAGTCCGAAGTCTTTATGTGCTTCAAACAATTTCTGGCTATGGCTGAAAATGTCTCGAAATGTACTATGGGCACCCTCCGTTCAGATCGAGGGGGGGAGTATATGTCTCATGAATTTAATGCATTTTTGGCTAGTCGTGGGATAAAACACCAATGTACAGTGCCTTATACACCTCAGCAAAATGGTGTTGCTGAGAGGAAAAACAGGTCACTGATGGAAATGGCACGATGTATGGTCAAAAGTCAAGCTTTGCCGCATTCTTTTTTGCTTGAGGCCATCATGTGTGCCACTTATGTACTTAACAGGTGTGCTACGAAAGCTTTGCAGTCTATTACTCCATATGAAACATGGCATAATAGAAAGCCTTCTATTGAGCACATGCGTGTTTTTGGTTGTTTGGCATATGCTTTGGTGCCACAAGTGCAGCGTAGAAAATTGGATGTAAGGCTGTCAAATGTATTTTTGTTGGTTATAGTGCTGAAAGCAAAGGATACAGGTTGTATCATCCGCAAACAAAACGTATTCTGGTTTCATGTGATGTAGTGTTTGTGGAAGATTATGTTCAGCCCTTGCTGTCATGTACTAGAGACAGTAATGTAAGCTCACATGACATTTATGACACTTTGTTGCCTCTTTTCAGTGGTGGAAATACGAATGTAAGTTCCAATGAGGCAAATGTACAGCCTATGGGGGTTTCTGAAAATGTTTTAGATCAGGCTATTACTGATGCAGATGTACTTGATGAGGAAAAGGTTGAAAATGAGCAGGCTAGAGGTATGCCAAAATGGCTGGTGCACACTTTACGTGATAGTAAATTGGATGCACCTTTGTCTAGTCGTACTCGTTCAGGCTCTCGCCATGCATCTTATGCATCAGATTGTCATGCTTTGGTTGTGTCTAGCTTACATGATGTTGAGGAGCCTCTGACTTTTGATGAAGCACAGAATTCAGAAAATTGGATGGCTGCCATGCAATCAGAATATGATGCACTTATAGAGAATGACACATGGACTTTATGTGATTTGCCTCCTGGCAAAAAGGCCATTGGCACCAAGTGGGTTTACAAGTTGAAACGCAAACCGGATGGTGAGATCGATCGCCTTAAGGCTCGACTTGTTGCAAAGGGTTATGCACAACAAAAAGGCATAGATTATGAAGAGACTTTTTCTCCCACTTGTCGTATGACTACTGTACATTTTCTATGTGCATTGGCAGCTCATTTTGGTTGGGATGTACATCAATCAGACATTGTTACTGCTTTCTTGAATGGTGACATATTTGAGGAAGTTTATGTAACGCAGCCTCGCGGTTTTGTCACAAAAGGAAGTTTATGTAACGCAGCCTCGCGGTTTTGTCACAAAAGGACAAGAGGACAAAGTGTGCAAATGTAAGAAGGCTTTGTATGGGTTGAAGCAATCTCCTTGTGCTTGGTATGAGAAATCTGACACTCATTTGGTCAAACAAGGCTTTCGTAACAGTCCAACAGAAAGCACATTGTATGTAAAGCGTGAGGGTAATGTACTTCTCATTGTGGTTCTTTATGTTGATGATTTGCTGATCACTGGACCAAATGAGAAACATATTGCTGAATTTAAGGCTGATTTGAATGCTACTTTTAAGATGAAAGATTTGGGACTGTTGCATCATTATTTGGGTATACAGTTTAAGCAGTGTGATGGTGGTATTGCCTTGTGTCAGAAAAGTTACATAGAGACATTGCTATGTAAGTTTGGACTTGAGGATTGCAAACCTATTGCCACTCCCATGGAAACAGGTTTGAATTTGATTCTACATGATGCTTGTGATCATGTTGATGTCACTCTTTACCAAACTGTTGTTGGCTGCCTCATTTATGTATGCAACACGAGGCCGGATATTCAGTTTGCAGTCTCACACGTCAGCAGATTTATGCATAGCCCAGGGTCTAAGCATTGGCAGGCTGTCAAGAGGATTTTCCGCTACCTTAGCTGCACTTTACATCTTGGCTTGTTTTATCCCAAGGGAGGATCATTGCCGCCAGACTTACATGCTTTTTCGGACTCAGATTGAGCTGGTTGTTTTGACACGCGAGTGTCCACAAGTGGTTTTTGTTTCATGCTTGGCAGTTCATGTATATCATGGTTGAGCAAGAAGCAACCTACTGTGGCCGCTTCGAGTTGTGAGGCTGAGTACAGGGCAGTCTTCACAACTACGGTTGAGTGTGTATGGCTCAGGCGCCTTATGGCTGATTTGGGTGTTGGACAGGACACTACCAACATTATCTACACTGACAGTCAGAGCGCATCGGCAGTTGCGAGGAACCCAGTTTTTTATGCTCGCACAAAGCACATTGAGGTGCATTACCACTATGTCAGGGAGAGGCTCTCAACAGGAGAGATCAGCTTGGCTTATGTGCCAACACAGGACAACCTTGCAGATCTTTTCACAAAGGCATTGTCTCGTGAGAAGCTTGAAGCTTTTCGCAAAGCTTTGGGTTACTCCCCTTTGTGGACTGATCCTGTCCTCAGGGCATGGCACTTCCCTTTACTCATGTGTCAGCTCTCGTTCACCGCATCACTCCAGGGGGGATTTGTTACCATATACATGTGGTAGTGATGTGTGTGAACACACTAGGACCGCCGGGGCATTTTTTCCCTCTTTAGGAGGTTTTTTCCCCCGTGCATTGTATATACGCCCATCATCTAGTATCCATCTTTCCATTGCACACTAAGTAATACACTCTCTATTGTGTGCCTTGAGCTTCCTTCGTCTTCTCCAAGCTGTGTGTGTTTCTTTGCAACCCTAATTCCAACAGTCATCCATAGGGTTATTGAGCTAGAAAGGCAGAACAAAGGGATCCGCATGCCTTTAACGGGTCTCATGAGATTCTTGGATACAGGGAAGGCTAAACAACCAGGCTAATAGCAAATGGAGACTCCCTCGGTAAGTGCAATGGATCCTTCATATGTTGTTTGGCCAGGGGTCTCAGTGCAATCTGAGCCCACAAGTAATAGCTTTACCTTTCCAAGTCTAGCTCATATTTCCCTTGATGACACCACGGCTACCATGCCTACCCCAATGATGGGCATGCCAAGAAACATGCCATGGACCTCATTTGTTAGTAAAGCATCGCTACATGGTAGCTCAATGCCCGCAACAGTACCTAGAAGTGTGTACCAATCATATACACCTATAGGTCCTCGTAGTCATGTAATTCCTACCCGTCCCATTGTTTCAACAACCTATGCTCCACAACACCCAAGCTCTTATTTCCATGGGACAATACCAGCTAGCATTACCATGTCACATTCGACGTCTGTTATGCATAGGGCCACACATATGAACTTTGGGCCACCACATGGCACAACACCGTACCAAACTTGGAACCCAAGGGCTTTCCATGCGCCAAGCCCAATGCCAATACCTACAAGTGTAGTCTCTGGAGTGCCTTCACCCACGGTGCCTGCTCACTTAGGTGACTTGGCAACGTTTGCTCAGGCTACCAGTCGATCTATTGCTGAGAATATGCGTACACGCTTGATAGAGAGCCTAGAAGTAAGGTAGTACAAATAGCCAATCTCACACAAAAATTTAGTGGAGACAGGGATGCGAGAAAGCATATCGAAGTGTTTGAACAAATATGCGATTCTCTAGGAGAACACAATGACCTGCATAAGAGTAATGCTTTAAGCCTAACCTTAAGTGGGAAGGCTGGGGATTGGTACATTACCCTAAGGGTGGAAGAAAAAAATGATTTACCCTACTCTTAGGAGATTGTTCTTAAAAGAATACATATGAGAGGGAGTGCTTTGGGGTGTATCCTCTCAACTCCAGAAAGCCCAACGAGAGGAAGGAGAGTCAGTGAGAGACTTTATTAGTCGCTTGAAGCATTTGAATTCTCGTTGTAATCCAAATGAGTGCTTCAATAATAATCAATTGCTTGATAGATTCATTAGGGGATTACGACATGAGGATATCTACAATGGCTTAGTCATTGGAGGTATCACCACTTGGGAAGCAGTCACCACCAATGCAATCCAATTGGAGGGTAATTTAATGATTCAAAGAGAAAGAGTGTCTGTTGAGCCTAAATCTACTAGCTCGCAAGCATCGGGGCATCAGCCAATGACCCTAAAGCCTATTGCTAAGGAACCAAAGATATCTTAGATGACTTTAGCAGATCTCACCAAGGCCATTCAAGAGAGTCTTAGAGACAATCTATGCTCCACAAAACAATCATATATATCCAAGAAGGGAGCAACAATGGTGCTCAGTATGCGATGGTCCGCATAGTACCAGTGAATGCCCTACTTTTAGATTAAAATTCAATGGGAATTGCAATGTCTGTGGGAGGTATGGTCATCAAGCTAAGGATTGCATAGTATTTAAGCGCGTGATGGCCAATAGACCAACCTTAGCATGGACAGACACACCTCGAGTGCCTGCATTGATGTCGGTCCCACCTCTTGAACAAACGTCACAACACATGGTCCCTAGGGCCCAAAATGTTGTTCAAACAACACCCTTACCACCTCCAATGCTAGGACCGCACCCACCACATCCGAGAATCACGTATGTGAATCAAGTGGGTTGTGAGTCATCTATTGCTTGTTTGGAAGTCTATGAGGAAGATATAGACACTAAGATTGCCTATGGGATTGATGTGCTTGAAGAAAGTTCACAATACTACATGGAGGACTACTGGGGACAAGTCAAACCTGTCTATCAAGTAGCTGCTCTTGCTGCAAGAGGACAAAATATCAATTACACGGCCAAGAGACCACCTCTTCAATGCTATGAGTGTGGAGGTCCACATCGTGTAGCCGAGTGTCCTATTAGTCCACAAAAGAACGCCACACTAATGTAAACCAATCAAGCGAGCATGTCTACAATGCCGATACTCATGTGTAATCGATGTAGCATAGATCATTTGATTGCCCAATATTTGAATAATCCAAATGCATCGAAGATCATGCCATTAAACTTGATTGAGGTTACCGAGGAGCCACCACAAAGTACACACGTGGTACCAGTGAATGTACTCACACGATCGATGCTCCAAAAATAAAATTATATTCTTGAAGAAAGAGACATGGCATCAATTGCCCAATCTCAAAAGAAGAAGAAAACACGAAGGAAGGGATCACAAAAAGCAACGAAGTCAGACCCCAGTTCAAAGACCAACATAGGGACTGGTGACGACCCTGTATATATGAACGACGTTGAAGAGGATTTTGATTTAGGTGAAACCATGGAGACCAAAACAACCACTAAGAAAGAAACCGACAAGGAAGATCGTCATGAGCCACAGTGGCCAGGATCCAAGAAGAAGATAGGAACTTACCCAAGCCCTATAGAGGAGATCGAGCACGTCAAGCAATTAAGGATTTTGGTAGAAGATACCCAAAGGGATCTAGAGCCAGCACCTAGGCAGATCCAGATTATAGACACTGTGTTCCCTACACAACAACAACCTCACAAAGTCCATAGATCCCTAGCCAGAAAGTGATTTAAAGTCATAAAAAGTGGGCGGACTCACTTCTTGTTGGAAAGAATGTTTACAAAGGGACTACTGACCCTATCGAAGAAATGGAGATCCCATCTTCCCCACATCAAGGGACTGAAGCCCAAAAGATGTCGTTAAACATTGACAAATTGATGGATTTCATGGCTTCAGAAGTTAGAACCACCATCACGTCCAAACTATATGGAGACTCTAAGCTCTTCAAGATTTCCTCAATGGAGAACTGAAGGTCGGGGTACCACAATTTGCACAGATGGATGGAGCTAGGGAGATTCCAATAGAGGAGGAAGACTTAGATCCACAACCCAACCTAGATGAGAACCTTGTTGTAGAAATACTTGTTAACAAGTTGGGGCAATCTTTGAGGGCAATGAATCAATGCAACCATACCAATCACTATCAAGGGATTAACTGTGAAGGGAATCCTTGATGGTGGCGCTAGGGTTAGCATTGCGACTAAAATTTGCTAGGAAACTATGGGAAGACCTCACCTTGGGACCACAACTATAGTAGTAAAGATGGCCAATGGGTCTATTATTAAACCTACTGGGATACTAGAAGATCTCAAGATCAAGGTCTTTGGACATAAAATAAGAAATACCTTCATTGTTATGGATTCCTCCAAGCACACTATGGCATCTGAGATGATCTTACGACGTCTTTTCATGAGGGAAGAAAAAACGGTGCATGATTGGTCTAGAAACCATGTCTTCTTGCAATTCCAAGATTCTGTCATTTGAGTGGATCTTGTAACTGGTCGAGCACATCCTCCAGGAAAAGGTTTATAATTGATCATAGATCTGACACCACAGTTCACCGAGCCCCATTGTAGTATTGCTGCACATGTAAAATGGACACTGAAGTTGGGGAAGATTCTAATTATATGCATGTACTACCTGGGATGACTGAGTAGGACAATGTGGATTGGGTCCACTTAGCAGCAACCATAGACACTTGGGGAAACAGGGGGACGACCTAGGTAACACCTGAGGGGGATGAAATGCCATCACTCATACCCTTAAATATGCTGGAAGCAATGCATATAGCTTCTGATGACCTATAAGATGAAGGTTTGACTGGCATTGGAACCAGTAGCGTCTCACAAGACTATAGCCCACAAAACTGGGGTGAATACCTTCAAAGCATTATGTGGTGTAGTCCACAACCCATTGACACGCACAACTAGAGGCTACAGAGAAGCCAAAGTTGAGCCATACCGTAAGGAGATGACAAAATCGAGAGTTAGCTCAACAACAGAGGAATTGGAAGTGAAATCACAGTCCACAGAACAACAGGGCCCCACTGACTTACACCCTACACTTGAACATTTCAAATCCTACACCATTGAGGAACATAAGGTTGTGTATACAAAGGCTCAAAGAAAACCTATCGATGGAAGCAATGGAGTTTATGATGGTCCATCAATAGTTAAGGAAATAGAATTAGTAGACCTTGGAGAAGAGTCCAAACTTGTTTTCATTGCCCAAGATCTGACAAAGACTGAGGAGTGTGTACTTAAAGAACTTCTCAAGAAATTCAGGGGTATTTTTGCTTGGACATATCATGATATGAAAGGTGCACGTTTCATGGTGCAACACACAATCCCCATGAATAGCAAGGCTAAACCAGTTCAGCAACAACCCTACCCAATGAATCCTAAATATGCAAAGATCGTTCAAGACGAGATTGAAAATCTTGTGAAATACTGATTCATAAACCCTATTGAGCACTCAGAATGAATGTCTCCAATAGTGATTGTGTCAGAAAAGAATGGGAAACTCAGAGTGTGCGTGGATCTCAAGAAGGTCAATGCCGCCACTAGGAGGGACCATTACCCCTTGCCATATTCAGAACATGTGCTTGAAAGAGTTGCAAGAAAGGAAGCTTATAGCTTTTCAGATGGGTACTCTGGCTATAATCAAATCACAATTGCGCTAGAGGACCAAGCTAACACAGCCTTTATAACCGAATTTGGAGTGTTTGCACTTCGTGTTATAGATTTTGGCTTAACGAATGGCCCTGCTACCTTTCAAAGATTAATAAACACTGCTTTTAGAGAATATTTGAGGGAATTCTACGCTCGGGGCGGTCACTTATCAAAAGCTTCCTATATCACGTGCGTTCAAGAGGTTATTAATGATACCTCAATATACAGACTATATTTACACTACGTGCCTATTTAAAAAAAACCCACCCCCCTCTGTATGTATACATTTTGATACATTTTGATCTTTTAATAATCCTCTCCTGTTAACTAACGTGATAGCATACACATTCTAAAAAGTGTCTGCCCCGGGATTCTACGAAGCTTTCTTAGATGACCTTTGTGTTTATTCCTCTTGGAAAGAACATCTATCATGCTTACGAGAGGTGTTTGAGAAGTGCAGATTGTTTCGCATCTCCTTAAACCCTTTCAAATGCCAATTTTGTTAACATGGAGTCATTTTAGGGCATATAGTGTCCAAAAATGGGATTTCCACAGATGAGAGCAAAATTAAAGCCATTGCTAAATTGCCACCACCTACAAACTATAAAGGAGTTCAAAGCTTCATGGGCCATGTTGGTTATTACCGATGGTTTATTTTAAACTTTGCTAAGATAGCTTGTCCTTTGTACAAGCTTCTTATTGAGTTCCACTGGACCGCGGAGTGTGACCATGCTTATGAGTCATTGAAAAAGACCTTGACTAGCGCTCCTATTCTACGAGTGCCCGATTGGAATGTAAATTTCCATATGCATATTGATGCATCGAGCTTTTCTATTGGGTGTGTTCTAGCTCAATCGGGAGAACATAAACTGAACTACCACATTAGCTTTGCAAGTCGTCAATTGAATGATGACGAGAGAAACTACACCACTACAGAGTGAGAAGGTTTAGCTATGATTTATGCAGTGAAGAAATTTTGCTACTACCTTTTTGCCAACAAGTTTGTTTTCTATGTGGATCATTAAGCCTCGTTATATCTAGTAAATAAACCTTGTTCCACGGGAAGAATTACATGATGGTTGTTAATTCTCCTTGAGTTTGATTTTACCGTTGTGGTTCGGACCTGGTAAAAGACGTGTCATGGCGGATCATTTGTCTCGCATACCTAATGGTGAAGCCCCTACTAGAGTCGATGATGAATTGCCTGATACTTCTTTATTTCTAGTTGAGACCATGCCTGAATGGAGTGAGAAGATTGTGAACTTTCTAGTTATTGGTTTTCCACCCAAAGAGCTTTGTAAGGACATAGCTCAAAAACTGTTAAAAGAATGTGAACCGTATTCTCTCATTTTGCAGGAACTCTCTACAGGCTAGGGAAGGATGATATTCTTAGACGTTGTGCCCGTGAGGATGAGTATTTATACATACTGCAAGAAGCCCACATGGGTATAGGCGTAGGACATTTCTCAGGGGAACTAACAACTAGAAAGGTGTTGCAATCAGGCTATTGGTGGCCTACCTTATTCAAGGATGCATCACTTTTTGCAAAAGGATGTAATGAATGTCGACGTTACAAGATCACACAACAAAAGGATAAGATGCATTTACATCCTGTTAAAGTGACTCAACCATTTGAAAAATGGGGTTTGGAATTTGTAGTCCCAATTAGTCTGACAGCTCGTAGCACTCAATCTCAATATATTATTGTTGCCACTGACTATGTGACAAAGTGGACGGAAGCCAGGATGACACGTAAGTCTGATGCAAGGTCAATTGCCAAGTTTCTCTTTGAGAACATTATTACAAGATTTGGTTGTCCCTTTGAGATTGTGAGTGACAATGGCACTCATTTTATAAATGGAGTGATAAAAGAACTCGCTACCAACTTCATGATAGATCACCATAAGTCCACACCTTATTATCCACAAGCAAATGGCCAAGCTGAGAGTACCAACAAGACCTTAATCTCTATCTTGACCAAAACAGTGGAAGCTCATTGCACATATCGAGATTTGAAGCTGACTTTAGCCCTATGGGCTTATCGTACTTCTTACAAAGTGGCTATTAATTGTACACCATTCAAAATGGTATATGGCCAAGAAGCAGTTATGCCATGGGAGTTTGTAATTCCTAGTCTGCGCATAGCTTCACAAGAAGGTTGGGATGGTAACCCTTTGATTGAGTGCTTATATATCCTTGAGAGGTTAGATGAAAAAAGGCAATTGGCTGTGTAAAACGCACTTGTGGAGAAAGATAGGAGGAAGAAATGGTTTGACCATGATCTAATTAACAAGGATATCAATGTTGGTGATAAAGTCCTTATGTATGGAGTGCGTAACGGAAAAAAAAGTTGAAATATTCAGGAAAAGGACTATATAGAATATGTGAAGGAGACTCTTGATGGAGTCGAAACCATCAGATTCCTCAATGGTAGCAAATTTAAAAGATATTACAATCCTTTAAGCCAAGAGGATCTACGTGCCATCTATCAAAAGAAGGTAGCCAAGGCACAAACAGAATTGAAGAAGATACAAGCTCAAGCTGAGGCTAAAGAGTGACAACAACACATAAGACGCCAACAAGATGCCAAACTTGGAGTTACACATGCATTCCACGTTTAAACAGAGGATGATTGGTTGGACTCTGACACACCTCTACGATACCCTATTGAGTTAATTAGCACGTATGAAAAAGTGATATAACTCCTTATTGGACACGGGTGCTAAGTATAATCTGCTATCATATGGGGTGTGGTGTAAGTTAGGGAAGCCACCTCTATCTGAGAGTATTATCCAAGTCAAGGGTGTCAACAAGAAAAAAAACTGTGTTTTTTGGAATCTAGCACACTTCTGTCAATTATGACAATGGGGTTGTAGCTCAAGACTTTTTGGTCATGCCTGTTGGAACTATGGAAGGTAATATAAACCTAGGACCCACGTGGATGATAGCCACCAAATGCACTATTGATTGGGGGATTGGGGGTGTCACAATGCGGAAATCAACTTTTAGCCCTGCCACTCAAGCCATAGTCCCAGAGATATTGCCTCTTAAGGAAATAAAACCCAAAACATTTCATGTCCAAGAGGTTGAAGCATATGTCCCCATAGCCCAACTCTCTAGAGCTTCAATTGTTGTAGTTGAAATAAAGCTTGAGACACATCCTAATATAACAAAGAAAACATACAAGTGGATCCCTAAAGCTTCTTTAGCGACCATAGCTAGTGCTCAAAGACAGGAGCCTGGTAAGAGACGTCCCACTCGCCCCAAGAAATGTAAAGAAACGTTGCATCGGATTCCCAAAAAACTATTGGAAGTACAAAGCTACTATCAAGAAAATGATCAAATATGGGTGCCAAAACATAAATTGTGTTCTTACCTGTCACCTGACCCATGTGAGCCCAATCCTGTAGCTCCAAAACAAATTGAAGATCACGAAAAGGAAAAAATCATGGAATGCTACATACCTGCTCTAGAGCTAGTTTGGGTATTGAAGAAAGAACGATTTGTTCCACCTAGCTCAGGAACAGGGAAGTCAAATGAAGCTTCTTGCTCTTGATGTAGTCCCTATACGGAAATAGAAGCTTCGACACAACCTCCACCTACCATTGTATATATCCATACAAACAAGAAAGAATTTTCACCTCCCGTTGCAAGTTCACCACCTACAACAACGTTCCAAAATCATGGGAGAGTACCTTCCACCCTTGCAACTAGATGAAATGCCTAGGACGGTCGAAAACTATTGGTCAAAGTCTTCACCCATTACAACTTGGAACAATTGGTTTCAAAAGGAGATCATTCCAAAAGGTATGATCTACCCAAGGAACGTGGGAGTGTTTGCTGACATTCATCACTCACTCACTTCCCTCTCAACCTTCCTCCCTTACCTCTCAATCTCCAATCTTAGGGAATGTATATATAAGGCCTTATACTCACAAAAAACAAAAATAAGAAAGTAAAAGAGCAAGAGCCCCCAAACAAAAATTTGGAAACGAACAAGTTCTATTACATAACACAAAATCATAAAACCACATTATGCACAAGGACACGACCTTTTGACACGACCCTTGTAATATTTGCACTCTAACCATCATCTATCTGTGTGTACAAATACGGATAGTACGCTAGAGTCATCCACTCCTGCCTTGGGTCAGAGGTACCCTTATTACTTTTCACAAGTGTTTCACATGGTCTTTCCCGTGTTTGCCTGTGAATGGGATTTGGTAGGTACACTAGCATGTGAGAGGAATTTCGACGAGTTAGAATGGATGATACGTCTCTTGACCAACAATTGATCCATACTTAGTAGAGAGCGTTTCTCCCATTGCACAAGCCTACCCTTTTGATAAACGTCTAATGACCTTCTTAGTAAACATCGATGCATGATTACACAGATGGTACATATGGTCTCACGGATGATGAATTTTTTTTTTCTCAACGACGAGGATAGCGGTTAAGCTTTAGGGTTCCCCCCCAATCTCAACAATCTCCTATTCCCTTGACTCTTTAGGGGGAGTGTAAATAATCAGGTTAGGGTTCTTTATGTTGTTTAATTGTGTTCAATAAGGATTGGTACCTCTTCCCACTAATGTGCCTCTGGAAGGTGGATGTTTGGTGGTGACTATTGTGCAGTTTGTGACTACATAAAGATGCCTTCGAAGGACAACGACAATGGATGTTTACATGTTACACCGGATGTTCTCCATTATATCAGGTGTACTACTTCCTTTTTATCTATGCTTTCAATAGTTACATGTTTGCATCTTGTCATTTGAGTTTCTAACAATGCATAAAATTTATGAAGTTGTGACATTGCCAATTTAGATGCTATAATTTTTTCAAACTTCTAGTACCTTGTTCTTCTCTTTGAGTTTGGTCTATTAATTGGCTTTAAGTAGGTATCAGGACCTTAGGCTAAACTAGGCCACTTAATTGCTGACTTTAATTCATAAATAGTCTATTAATTGTAGTAACTTTAGAAATGTTTTAGGCTATGAGGATAAAGTTTTCTCTAGCGTATTCCACCTAAGTGTGACTTGTGTTGTGGAAGTCCATGTGTTAAGCTGGTATTTGAGACCTCGAGTCTCCCCGGTTAGTTTATGCTCAAGCTGGTATTTGAGACCTCAAGTCTCCCAACTGCTGGTATTTGAGACCTTGAGTCTCCCAGCTGCTGATATTTGAGATCTCGAGTCCCCCAGCTACTTGTAGCAACTATGACCAAAAAAAAAAGAAAAAGAGAGAAAGCAAATAGCAAAAACTTCCTTGTATTTTACGTTAATCACACTTAAGTGGAATAAGTGACAAGATCACTTATCTTTAGACCCCCGACGAGCATTCCTAGGGTTAACTATTCTTTAGTATACATTTTTTAATTAACATTGGTCAATATAGTACTTACTTTAGCCCTAGCTCTTGTGTACTTCTCTTAGAGTCAACATAATAGACCTTAACTCAATTGCATTTCATTCAAGTACTACGCCTGTTCTAGTTGGCAATGTTACAATTCATGATTTTTTTTTTTGCATTTCCTAGAATATCATGTATGTATCTCACTTATTGCACGCCTGCACATGTTGCCTTTGAGCTTTCACAATGTTGTTTTTCTTCTGCTACTACAGGTACTCCTATCGTGGATCTCGATGTTGCACTATTATATTCCAAGGGTGGAATCTACTTCAGGAAGGGGGACATGTTAACCACCGGCATCCACTTCTAATAGTCATGGGCCGGGCTTGTCGATCCAATAGGAAAAGGGTAAGAGTGATCACCGATGAGAGACGCACTCTAACGAACATTCAAGGTTTAGTTGGCTAAGCATGGGTGCCCAAGTGTGAATGGGCAAGCTCATATAAAAATCACCTAAATCTAAAAATCATTCATTCTATTATTTGTGCAATTGAAGAGTGCTCTTGCTCCATCTCCATCTTCTTCTTTGTCTCCTTGTGTGTGTGTGTGTGTATGCGTGAGAGAGAGAGAGTGTGTGTGTGATCAAGCATTGCGACGGCACAGCGGCGGTGAGGTGGTTAAGCGTGGCATGGTGGTAACTCCCTCTTCTTCGTGGCGAGGAATCCTCCACGAAGGCGAGCGTAGGGCGGTGAGTGATACAACCCTGCTCTCTTGAGCTTGCTAGATTAGTCTGGTTGTGTGCTTGCAACCATTTGTGGCTCACACACAGTGTACGGCAAGTCCCTTGCTTTGACACGTGTGATAGACACACAATTTTTTTCATATTTTTTTTGGGCGTGTCTATCGCACGTGTCAAAGCAAGGGACTTGCCATACACTGTGTGCGAACCACAAATGGCTGCAAGCACACAACCAGACTAATCTAGCAAGCTGAAGAGAGAAAGGTGTGTCACTCACCGTGCTACGCTCGCCTTCGTGGAGGATTCCTCGCCGTGAAGAAGAGGGAGCTACCGCCGTGCCACGCTCAACCGCCTCACCGTCGCTGTGCCGTCGCAATGCTTGATCACACACACTCTCTCTCTCTCTCTCATGCATACACACACACACACACACACACACACACACACACACAAGGAGATGAAGAAGAAGATGGAGATGGAGCAAGAGCACTCTTCAATTGCACAAATGAGAGAATGAATGATTTTTAGGTCTAGGTGACTTTTATATGAGCTCGCCCATTCACACTTGGGTGCCCATGCTTAGCCAACTATCCCTTGAATGTTCCAGTTAGAGTGCGCCTCTCATCGGTGATCACTCTTACCCTTTTCCTATTGGATCGACAAGCCCAACCCATGACTACTAGAAGCGGACGCCGGTGGTTAACATTGATGCTATATATAAGATGGGAGAGCTTGTCAGGTGGGTCACTCTGAGATTGAAGTCGCATCCATACCAACTGCAAGATTGTTAGCCAAAGAGGCAGTTGTTCTCATTGAAGAGAGCTTTCCCAGGTCCATACTAGTGGGCCAACTCCATCTTACACTGCATCTTGTGGATGAGGTAGAGATTTGTGGAGTGGTCCATTCCTATTGGATGTTCTTCCTTGAGTGTTTTCTTAAGACACTCAAGGACTTAGTGAGTCTACATTCACAGCTAGAGGCTAGCATGGCCGAAGGATGGATTGTTCAAGAATCGTTTGTGTACATCTCTGAGTACTTGGCTATAGTGGATGAAACGGTACCACGTTTATGGACTGATAAAGAAGATCCAAGGATGCACTCTCATATGCCGAATGGGAAGAGGAAGATAAAGCTCATGGAAAGGCACATACGTGATGCAATAAACAACTACCTTGTCCTTAATGCACCAAAGATGCAAAAGTGGGTAGATCTATATACAAAATTGAAAAGAAAGCCTGAAGAAGATCGAGAAGCGTATAGGGAGATACACTAGTGTGTGTGTGTGTGTGTGTATATATATATATATATATATATATATATATATATATATATATATATATATATATATATATATATATATATATATATATATATATATATATATATATATATATATATATATATATATATATATATATAGAGAGAGAGAGAGAGAGAGAGAGAGAGAGAGAGAGAGAGGGAGGGATTTTTTTTAAAAAAAACTCGCTTCAAAAATTGATTTTGGAGCGAAGCGAGCATTTTTTTAAAAAAAATTGGTTAGTTGAGTAAAATCTGGGAAAAGCTCCCTCCATTCCCATCCCCTGAATGCCTGAACAAGACTATTAAACAAATGCTCAGCGCCTTTGTTGATCCTTCACGTAGCAATTAAGACGAGATGTTATCGTATGTTTTACATGCTTCTTGATGTACTATGTAGAGCTCCATAAGGATTATCCATTTTCCCACCATAGTTACTATTCTTACAGTTAGAGAAAAATTTATCATGATGCTAGTCAATGGAATGCGCATCTATAAGTTTGTCAATCCATGCTTCGCCGATCAATTCAAAACAATATTTACAAAGATGTATAAACGGTGCTATGATGATGGTAGAGTATCGATTGAATATCAAAAAGGTCAAATAGTAAAGGTAGAGGAATTCAAACAACACGTAACGTGGAAGTCTGATTGGTATCACTGGGAAATGGCCACCCACCTTCAACCATGCAAATGACAAGAATGTAGGTGCAATGGACCTCCTCTGAAATCCATTGCAGGGTGGAGGTGAAATATGAGCTTGTGGGCATTCGTGGAGTGGGAAACGCCTATAGGCAAAGGATGCATGACATGTGTGGGATTAGGATCTCAATTGACACAATAAAGGGTCATGCAGATGGCGCATTCGACAACAATTAGCGGAATCAAGATCACGCACACTAAGCACACCAATGGTGTTTCCTTTCTACGCTATTCTTGCAACTGCCATAGGGTCTTACCCTCGATAAGAATAACAATGGAAATCTTCATTTGTTCTCTCTCCCTCCCTTTCTCTTCTTTCCCCCCCTGTCTTTCTCTGTAGCGCCTACTCGTCTACCTTGGTTACACGAGTTATATTAATTCATTACAATGCCAGTATAAGAGGCTTTTCACAACACAACACAAATACACACATAAATAAAGTTATATAAATAATACACATGAGTCATGTCACTTAGGGAGGGCTTGGACGGAGGTGCAACTTTTCCATGCTACCGGGCAACCTGCTCACAACAGGCGAAGGAAACCTTTAGAATTCTATACTCTTTATAATGCAACTTAAATTTTTCAAGCTCAAAGAGCCCCTCCACGTGTCGCTCGCTCCTTACTTCTCCAAGGACTTTCAACTCAAAAAAAAGATCCAGAGAGAGAGAACCTTTCATAACAAAAATAAATAAATTGATAACGATCAAATCTACAAGCTGAGTTCTACCTAGGAAGGAAAAAAAACATCTATACTTTTATCTATATCTATACTATATATAATGGAGCTTAAAATTTTTGAGCAAAAAAAAAGGCATTCACGCGTCTTGCATTGGGAGCCTTGCACCAGCTTTTCAGTTTTTAAATTTTGAAGTAAAAAAGAAGGGGCTGACATTCACTTCGCTTCACTTTTTTTGGAAAGAAAAACCACTTGAATGCACGCTGCCATATCAAGCATCCTTCCTTTCAATTTCATCTAATCTTGGAGTGCACACAAATTACATATATACTTCTATCTCTACTATATGTTAAAGGAGCTTGAAAAAGCTAGAAAATGGAGGTATCCACGTGGCACGCGTAAAAGAACAAATATGAAAAAGACAATCGATTTTCCAAGGAGCCGAAAAATATAGGAGAATAAAGCAAGCTGGCTCAGGCCGCATGCAAGGCATCAAGCAAGGAAAGAGACACTATCGAGTCTGTCCTAGAAAGCAAGGTGCCTCGAAATTTCACTGGAGCTGCCAACAAGTAGATGTAAGCTAGCTATTATCGATTAAGCTGCCCATTTGATGTTGCAGTACCCTCTTGCATTCTTTTCAAACTTAAGGGGAGGGTACGTGCACCAGCCCTCGAGTCTCGTCATTTTTTCATGAGAGAAAGGAGTTGATGAGTCAAGTGCTTCAAAAATCATAGGAAATCGTAGTTGGTTCTCTCTCTCTCTCTCTCTCTCTCTCTCTCTCTCTCTCTCTCTCTCTCTCTCTCTCTCTCTCTCTCTCTCTCTCTCTCTCTCTCTCTCTCTCTCTCTCTCTCTCTCTGTGGCTCAAGCTTTAGGTGTGTTGTTGCAGGTCCGCATGATGTTGGAGCGAGCTCGACTTCAGAGCACCGTTTCATCACAGCCTTCCACCTGTGTGTGTGTGTGTGTGTGTGTGTGTGTGTGTTTATTGGTTGCAAGCCATCGCAAGGCCCCTCATGGACTCCTCAAACGACATGACTTCACCCACTGTTTTTGGTTGGTATCGACTCTTTGCTGCTATGGTTGCACCCACCAAATTTGGCTAGTACCCACGTCCCTAAATTTTGGTTGCTATCGATTCCTCGTTCCTATGGCAACCATCACCATGGCCAAAGCATGCTAGCGACTATTTTTGTTGGCCGGATGTTAAAGGCATGCAGCTTGAACCCAAAATGGTAACCATTTCCAGGAAGAGGGAAGTGAGCAAAATGGTGTCGTAATAGCAGAACTTGAAGAAGCAACAACCAATTTGAAGCACAATGAGGGAGAGAAAGTGGGAGAGAGAGAGCTAGAAGGAAATGATGTCGTGATACCGGAAGTGTTGGAATTAGGGTTGCCGAGAAACACACACAGCTTGGAGAAGACGAAGGAAGCTCAAGGCACACAATAGAGAGTGTGTTACTTAGTGTGCAATGGAAAGATAGATAGCCCTAGAGTGATGGGCGTATATACAATGCACGGGGGAAAAAACCTCCTAAAGAGGGAAAAAATGCCCCGGCGGTCCTAGTGTGTTCACACACATCACTACCACATGTATATGGTAACAAATCCCCCTCTGGAGTGATGCGGTGAACGAGAGCTGGCACATCAGTAAAGGGAAGTGCCCTACCTTGAGGACATGATCAGTCCACAAAGGGGAGTAAGCCCAAAGCTTTGCGGAAAGCTTCAAGCTTCTCACGAGACAATGCCTTTGTGAAAAGATCTGCAAGGTTGTCCTGTGTTGGCACATAAGCCAAGCTGATCTCTCCTGTTGAGAGCCTCTCCCTGACATAGTGGTAATGCACCTCAATGTGCTTTGTGCAAGCATGAAAAATTGGGTTCCTCTCAACTGCCAATGCGCTCTGACTGTTAGTGTAGATAGTGTTCGCAGTGTCCTGTCCAACACCCAAATCAGCCATAAGGCGTCTGAGCCATACACACTCAACCGTAGCTGTGAAGACTGCCCTGTACTCAGCCTCACAACTCGAAGTGGCTACAGTAGGTTGCTTCTTGCTCAACCATGATATACATGAACTGCCAAGCATGAAACAAAAACCACTTGTGGACACTCTCGTGTCAAAACAACCAGCCCAATCTGAGTCCGAAAAAGCATGTAAGTCTGGCGGCAATGATCCCCCCTTGGGATAAAACATGCCAAGATGTAAAGTGCCACTAAGGTAGCAGAAAATTCTCTTGACAACCTGCCAATGCTTAGACCCTGGGCTATGCATAAATCTGCTGACCTGTGAGACTGCAAACTGAATATCCGGCCTCGTGTTGCATACATAAATGAGGCAGCCAACAGCAGTTTGGTAAAGAGTGACATCAGCAGGATCCCCAGCATCATGTAGACTCAACTTCAAACCTGTTCCATGGGAGTGGCAATAGGTTTGCAATCCTCAAGTCCAAACTTACATAGCAATGTCTCTATGTAACTTTTCTGACACAAGGCAATACCAACATCACACTGCTTAAACTGTATACCCAAGTAATGATGCAACAGCCCCAAATATTTCATCTTGAAAGTAGCATTCAAATCAGCCTAAAATTCAGCAATATGTCTCTCATTTGGTCCAGTGATCAGCAAATCATCAACATAAAGAACCACAATGAGAAGTACATCACCCTCACGCTTTACATACAATGTGATTTCTGTTTGGATTGTTACGAAAGCCTTGTTTGACCAAATGAGTGTCAGCTTTCTCATACCAAGCACGAGGAGATTGCTTCAACCCAAAGCCTTGTTACATTTGCACACTTTGTCCTCTTGTCTTTTTATGACAAAACCGCGAGGCTGCGTTACATAAACTTCCTCAAATATGTCACCATTCAAGAAAGCAGTAACAATGTCTGATTGATGTACATCCCAACCAAAATGAGCTGCCAATGCACATAGAAAACGTACAATAGTCATGCGACAAGTGGGAGCAAAAGTCTCTTCATAATCTATGCCTTTTTGTTGTGCATAACCCTTTGCAACAAGTCGAGCCTTATGGCGATCGATCTCACCATCCGGCTTGCGTTTCAACTTGTAAACCGACTTCGTACCAATGGCCTTCTTGCCAGGAGGCAAATCACATAAAGTCCATGTGTCATTTTCTATAAGTGCATCATATTCTGATTGCATGGCAACCATCCAATTTTTTGAATTTTGTGCTTCATCAAAAGACAGAGGCTCCTCAACATCATGTAAACTAGACACAGCCAAAGCATAACAATCTGATGCATAAGATGCATGGCGAGAGCCTGAACGAGTACGACTAGTCAAAGGTGCATCCAATTTACTGTCACGCAAAGTGTACACCAGCCATTTTGGCATACCTCTAGCCTGCTCATTTTCAGCCCTTTCCTCTTCAAGTACATCATGTACATCTGCATCAGTAATAGGCTGATCTAAAACATTTTCAGGAACCCCCATAGGCTGTACATTTGCCTCATTGGAACTTACATTCATATTTCCACCACTGAAAAGAGGCAACAAAGTGTCATAAATGTCCTGTGAGCTTACATTACTGTCTCTAGTACATGACAGCAAGGGCTGAACAGAATCTTCCACAAACACTACATCCCGAGAAACCAGAATACGTTTTGTTTGCAGATGATACAACCTGTAACCTTTGCTTTCAGCACTATAACCAACAAAAATACATTTGACAACCTTATCATCCAATTTTCTGCGCTGCACTTGTGGCACCAAAGCATATGCCAAATAGCCAAAAACACGCATGTGCTCAATAGAAGGCTTTCTATCATGCCATGCTTCATATGGAGTAATAGACTGCAAAGCTTTCGTAGGACACCTGTTTAGTACATAAGTGGCACACATGATGGCCTCAAGCCAAAAAGAATGCGGTAAAGGTTGAATTTTGACCATATATCGTGCCATTTCCGTCAGTGACTTGTTTTTCCTCTCAGCAACACCATTTTGCTGGGGTGTAGAAGGCACTGTACATTGGTGTTTTATCCCACGACTAGCCAGAAATGCATTAAATTCATGAGACACATAATCCCCCCCTCGATCTGAACGAAGGGTGCCCATAGTACATTTCGAGACATTTTTAGCCATAGCCAGAAATTGTTTGAAGCACATAAAGACTTCGGACTTCGCTTTAAGCGGAAATACCCATGCATGCCTGGAGTAATCATCAATGAAAGTCACGAAGTACAGGTAATTGCCCAAGGACGGAGTTTGCATGGGCCCACAAACATCACTATGCACAAGCTGCAACCTGCATGTGGCCTGAACTGAACCATCCTTTGGAAACTTAGAACGCTGCATCTTACCCAAAATACAGCCTTCACATACATGTTTGACAGGTGCTTCAAGAGGCGGCAAAGAAGCAACCATATCAAATTTCTGCAAACGCAACAAACTGGCAAAATTCAGATGATCAAAACGTGCATGCCAAAGTTTTGCATCTGAAATAGCCCTTGAATCTGCAACAGCATTTGCAAAATTTTGTCCACACTTGTCATACAAAGTGAGCTTCTACGGTCCACGGCACAAAAGGCCAGATGCAACAATTTCATCACCAAAACTGAGATCATGAACTGTACATCTGTCATCCACAAATTTGACTACAAGTCCAAGTCCAAGTCTAGCAAGTGCAGATACAGACAAGAGATTCTTCTTGATCCTAGGTACATAAAGTGCATCAACAAGTGTGAAGGAACTGCCATTAGCAGCAGTGAGCACAATCTTTCCAACTCCCTGAACTGGATAAGAGGCGTTGTTGGCACAAGTGACTGAATTCCCATGAGGGACAGACTCGAGAGAGGTAAACAATTCACGATGTGAGGAAATGTGCTTTGTAGCACCATTGTCGAAATACCACACATGTGAATCTGCAGCAACTGACAAGCATGCATCATGATTAGCAGGATTGTAAGTGCACTCTGCGCTAAAAGCCCATTCTGCATCAACATCAGCAACACAGTCTCCTTTCACAGAAGACTCAACAATGGCTGCATTTGTAGTGGAACCAGCATTTGCAGTGGAACCACCCTCTTTCTTCTTAGCCTCTTTGGCCTTCAACTTAGGACACGACATAATCAAGTGATCATTGGCTTTACAATAATGGCAGCGCATCTTCTTTTTGCCCTTATCACCAGAATTGCCAGACGAAGTACTGCCAGCAGAAGCATTAGGAACAGAATTCTTGCCACTCGCAGCAGAACCATAAGAAGTGGCTGCATTACTGTTACCACCCTTTCTTTGAGAAGCAATAAAAGCCTGTTCAACTGCACGTTGCCTAGTCGTGTTTTTTCTAGAAAGTGACTCTTGCAACAGCAATGTGCATAATGCGTCAAACTTGACAACTTCAGGATTTCCTTGGGTCATCAGTCTCAAAGTACTAGCAAAAGTCTGGTAGGAATCTGGTAAGGCATCAAGAACAGTTTGCACAAGGGAACTGTCTGAAATGACTTCACTTGCAGAAATAAGCTGCTATTTGATATCCTTGACACTAGCAAGGAAAGTTTCCATATCATCTTCCTCATGCATAATCTTTGACTCCATCTCTTTACACAGCAAAGCAATTTTATCCTCATTGCGGCTTGCATGAGTGCTAAAATATCCCAAGCTTGTTTTGCTGATTTTGCTAAACGGATGTGAGGAACAATGGTGCGCTTCACAGACAACGCAATCAATGCATGAGCCTGCGCATCCTTAACATCCCAACGAGCTTGTTCTGCCGTAGGCAAAACAACTCTAACAGCTGCAATCCTTGCAGCAAGACCTGCAACATCCTCAACATCGCCTACATCCTCAGAACCAGGACGTACATCAATGCCCTACGCAATGTTCCAGACACCCTTTGACACAAGAACATGTTGCATCATATAAGCCCACATAGGGTAGTTGTCCCCATCCAACCTGTCCTCAGCAGCAAACATCTTGAACACATCTGTGTTGTTGTTGTCAGCCATGTTAAATGCTGCACATGATGTGAAAAGTGCCCGAGAAACGGAGCGGGAACAACTTGTGCTATATAGCACAAACCGTAGAAGATTGTAAGGCACCTGTTATGCAAAAAACGGCACTGACAGAAATTCTGCACAAAATGACGAAATAGCCTGTGCAGTACTGCATGTAGTGGAAACGGAGGCCGAAATGAGCCCAAATCAAAATTTTGAGCAGACCAATCTCTTCGAGCTTTCCCAAAATATTTGTCGACCTGCGAACGCTCACCAAAGCTCACTGAAATCGAAGAAAGTGAGCAGGCATGTACTGGAGCAGCTGGCGACTAAGCCCGGGAGGACGTGACCTGCTCTGATACCGCAAGTGTTGGAATTAGGGTTGCCGAGAAACACACACAGCTTGGAGAAGACGAAGGAAGCTCAAGGCACACAATAGAGAGTGTGTTACTTAGTGTGCAATGGAAAGATAGATAGCCCTAGAGTGATGGGCGTATATACAATGCACGGGGGAAGAAACCTCCTAAAGAGGGAAAAAATGCCCCGGCGGTCCTAGTGTGTTCACACACATCACTACCACATGTATATGGTAACAGGAAGTTGAAGAAGTAACAGCCCAATCGATGCACGATACGAGAGAGAGAGAGAGAGAGAGAGAGAGAGAGAGAGAGAGAGAGAGAGAGAGAGAGAGAGAGAGAGAGAGAGAGAGAGATCTCCCTCTCCATTGGTCGTAGGCCAAACATTTCTCATGCCCTCCTCAACTGTATTGGACTTCAAACCTTGCACGCTGCTATGGCATCCTCAATGCGGCTATGGCTATGGTTTCCCTTTTGGGATGCTACCTTGTTGCTGCAGGTGCCACCTTGCATGCTACAGGTTGCGTTTCTTGGTGCATATGGCATCCAAGCCTACTGATATGTTTTTGTGCACTCTTAGGCTACACAAGTTGTCGTAATATCCTCCCAAGTGCATGTAGTAGTAGCGGGGCAATACCACCTTGCTCACCATGTTGGGCCGCCTACACGTAATGGTCTCTAAAACGGAAGGTCACACCTCCTCCATTCAACACTCCAAGCACCATTGCATGGAGCTCGGCACTTTGCACCTGAATCAAAATCAAACACATAGTTTTCTTTGAAATGGAGATCAAATGACCCTAGGTAAATAGGCCGCAGCTGGCGTTGTGGTATTGAATGCTAGGGTCGCGTCTTGCCAAACCCCACCCCTTTTTCACACTTATTTGCCTCGAAGTCCTCTGATCTCTTCTGATCATCATCGCATCTGAATCTCTTTCCCTCATATCGCATAGGCATGTAACTGAAATCTTGCTCCCATGACATGATCTTCGACTGATATGTCCATAGACATCTCTCTCTCTCTCTCTCTCTCTCTCTCTCTGCCCCCCGGAAGTTAAAGACATCTGTTTGGCCGCTTTGTCTGTCTCATAGTACTAGGAACTTCTTTGTGAATATATGAAAACTAACACGGAATATGCAGCTTGGGAAGTTTGAGCGAAGGTTGCATGTATAATATCAAGTTCAACAACAAGAGTGCCAAGATCGCAAACTTTTGATTGCCACAAGGATAGGATTCAAGATGATCGAGAGTGTTCATAGGAAGTGCTCACAAAAAACTTGGATTTACTAAGTTTTTAACAAGCTAAAATTGTAAAATCTCAGCTAGATTTTGAGCTTCACTTTAAGAAAACTGGCAAAGTTTTATAAATTTGAGTAAAAATATCGACAAGTGCTTCAAGTTTTGACCTAGGAATTGGAAGATTCCTAGGGGTGTCCATATTTTCTTTGATTAGGAAAAATGTGCTTGACAAGCCTTGCTCATAGCCAACACTTTTATGTGGTTACTACAATGAATAATAAGGGTCATCACACTACATCCTGGTCATATATACACCCTTGAGTCCTTTCTTTGTCTTTTGGCTAATGTTGCACCATCACTACTCTATGCACCCTGCCTCTATGTCTATCACACACACACACAGACACACACCCCTCTCAATTTTTGGGATGGAGATCTTACTCTACTCTATGACACGTCCAATTTCTCAATTTCTCTCTATATTCCCACTTACAAGCCCGTAACGTTTGGGGTGGGGATCTACTCTACTCCATGACAAGTCCCTAGACACAAAATTATACACACAAACATGCACAAGAGTAATTGTTGTGCATGAGTATATACGATACAAGAACTATGCTTACATACATGTATTGGTATGCAATGGTGCAATTGTGAGCTCTCTTTAAGACACTTGCTCTTCCTCTAGCATATTCACATTTATACATGTAAGTAACAAGAAGCATGCAATAAGAATTACAGTGAGAGCATAAGTCCATGAGATGAGAGGGAGCAGATGCTATTTCTTTGAGTATGTGTTACAATATCAAGTTGGCAATAGAGCACTCCTACAAAGGAGAGGAAAGCTATCCATATTGGCACGAGAAAGAGAGAGAGAGAGAGAGAGAGAGAGAGAGAGAGAGAGAGAGAGAGAGAGAGAGAGAGAGAGAGAGGGGACTAAAAGATACAAATCATTGCCGCATGTGTCAGTGGGACAGATGATCAATTGGTAGCCTGGTCTGGACATCTAATCTTTGTTTTAAAGGCCTTAAAGAAACCCCTTTTCATCCTACCATTGCATGGGAAACAACCCTTAAATTTGAAGGGTGACTAGCTATCATAAGCAAATTTCAGAAACCGAAACCTTTGAGTCTTTGAGAGAACCATTGTGGTAGCTCAATTCAATGATATCTTGCATGAAAACATTGAGCTTATATATTTAATACCTTTGAGTCTTGGAGAGAACCATTGTGATAGCTCAATTCAATGATATCTTGCATAAAAACATTGAGCTTATATATTTAATAGAGTCAAGAGTAGGGCCAAATGCATGAGTGGAGAATGGAAACATGCATTAAGCGGCATCAACCGCTCGAACGGTGAAGTAGACCCTGATCTTTGGTTGGAATTGTGAGAATTGTGAGAAAAGGAACAATCAAGGTCTCTTGATTGGGAGTTGTATAACCCCATTTTGAAAATGTTGTCTCCTCAAGGCTCAAGGCACATGTAGTGCTTGAGGCTCATTATACATTCTTTGCTCAATTAATATACCATCTTCACTCACAAATGTATGGCAAAAAATTAAAAGTAATTTTTTTTGAAAGGTGGCTACTTTTCATTTTGAAGGCTTAAAGATAGCCCCCTTTTGATGCTACCTATTGGAATTGCTTTTAACAAAATACATTACGTCTAAGAGGTGTAAATACCCCTCTACTAAGGCTAGAGCGAGCTTCGCCTCTTTCTCTTCTACCAAGGAGCCGAGAGTGCTCAAGTTGGTGCTGCGGTAAGGCGGAGCAGCGGTGTCGCTCGCTAGAGGTGGTGAGCTGGTGGATCTTGGAGGGCAGCTCACCCTATGGATGGGTCGCTGGGTGCCTGCACCCCATCTGTCTATGATCTCCCCGTGCCACTCCTTCTTTTTTTTATTGGAAAAGGTGGAGGTTGCCCCTCCTTATCCATATTAGGGTTAAAATGGCGGCTGAGGTTTTGACTTTGGGAATGATGTGCCTGGGGTATGGAGGAGGTGGTGGTAGCATTTCCCTGTTTGTGGCATCCTCAGACCTGTTGTTCCACTCTCTGAAGGTGCTTGGCTCACCTCAACGGCCTGGTCGCGGGGCATGGCTCCCCTTTCAGTCTGCGGTCTGCTCTCTTCTGTAGTGCGATGGATTGTTTGCTCTTTTTTGGTGGAGGCTCCTAAGTGGCCGGTAATGGAGCAGGTGGGATCCTCCCCTTGCGACATGATTTGTGGTTTCTATTGTGTTCAGCTACTACTCTTGCGTGGGTGGAGCTATGCCCGGTGGCATAGGGCAGATCTCCTGTGGCAAACTGTCACGTTGGTGGTTTTGAGGGTGGCTCCCTTTTCAGCTAGACTTCGGGTTTATCTCCTTCTGGTGGTTTATTGTCTATTACAGGGTGGCTCCCCTTGCTAGCCGATGTATTTGATCTCTTATGTCTCCTTTTTGAGATCCTTATGTCTCTATGATTCCCTGGCTTGGATGATGAGCAGGGCTAGATATCATTTAATTTTTTGATTGATAATATAACCTTACTTACTTTTGTGAGTTCTGCTAAAAAAAACAAAAAACAAAATACATTCCGTCTAAGATCATCCCCCCCCCCCCCCCTTTTCCTTTCAACTTCCTTACAATAGCCATATTGGGCATAGCCTACGATCAACACGTTTGAAGAGCCCAACTTCTAGATATACACACTTGCTCTCTTACTTGCGCATGGCATGCACACATGTGCATAAGGCCACACGCCTACAAGGTGAAAACAATTTGATTGCTTTTGTAGAAAGGCCTTCCATTTAGTTCATTTAAATGGAAGAGAGAGAGAGAGAGAGAGAGAGAGAGAGAGAGGGGGGGGGGGGGGGGGGGGGGGGGGGGGGGGGGGGCTGGAAAGGGAAAGACTGGGCATGTGTAGCATGGGGCAAGCTACCACACTTGCAACTTGGATACCCATGCGCAACATGGGATGCAGCAGGCTCATAATAGAGGAAAGACAAGACAACAAAAGAGGAGGGCCACATCCTACAATTGATGGAGGACCATGTAAGGAGCCAAGAAGTGAGGATGAGACAAGAGCTGGCCTAAATGAACAAGTGGCTCTTCAAGGCACGTCGATTGCCACAGAGAGAGAGAGAGAGAGAGAGAGAGAGAGAGAGAGAGAGAGAGAGAGAGAGAGAGAGAGAGAGAGAGAGAGTTGCATTGACAAAAAAGAGAAGAAGAAAATGGATAATTTATAGAATTGTAAGAGAAACCCTAAGAGATCTCCAAGATTACAAATGATTCTTGGAGAAGAGAGAGAGAGCGACAAATGGCCTTGCCTTGATTGAAAAGAGAGTGTTTTAGCTTGGCATAGAGAAGCAGGTACCTAGCATGGAAACCACAAAGAATGATTATATATTGGTCAATCGAGGAGAAAGTGGAGAGTACAATGAGATCAACTACATATCATGAGTTGCCAAATCTTCCCCTAGAAAAAGTAGGTAGAGTGCTAATCCAAAAGGCAAATTTGCACTTGGTTTGATTGGACTGTGAAGGGTGAGTAAGTAGATAGAACAATTATCAAAGAGCTCCCAAATCTCACGAGAGAATCACATATATTTACATGCCATTGTGGAATGAAGCAAAGTAAGGTTTTCACAATTGACATGTTAGTCTTCTTGGCTGCGGCAACGCAGGGTCATATACTAGTTATTTCAAGGGAAAATTACCAAAATACCCCTCTAATTTGTGGAAATTCCCAATATACCCCTCAAATTTCAAAAATTCTCAAAATACCCTTGTATCTATTTTTGTTGGATCTTCAAGATTTTCTAATCTTTATTCTGGTTTGACAATTGAGATCGGTTTTTGAGTGCTTAGCATGTAATTTTTTGCAAATTACCTCCCAAAAAAAAGGCAATTATGTCTAAAAATAATGAAGGAATTCATCTCCAAAGCCTACATAACCAGCTCAAAATTTAGTTTTAGCATCCTGTATGGTAGACAATCACTCTTCTTATGAAAAGCTACAAGTTTTTTTGTTTTTCAAGAAATTTACTCTCACAGCCAAGGGTATTTTGGGAAATTGGAAGGGCATTTTGGGAATTTACGACAAATTATGGGGGTACTTTGGGAATTTTTGAAATTTGAGGGGTATTTTAGGAATTTCCACAAATTAGAGGGGTATTTTGGTAATTTTCCCTTATTTCAATAAAGTGCAACATCCAATAAGCTATACAGTGGTCGTACGTCGCCCATTTTTGCGTGCTCTCAACGGGCAGCTGACGTGACGCACCGTTGAAGCCGGGTCCCGGTTATTGCATTGCATGGTGCGGCTGCAGCACATGTGCAACCACTGGATGACACGTGTGAGCCATAGAGAGAGCGAAAGGATACCTGAACTTTGAAGGGTTTCCGTCCCTCTCGGTGTTTTCGCTGCTCTCTCTCTCTCTCTCTCTCTCTCTCTCACAGACACGCGCGCGCGCGCAAAGCGACGCCATGGCGACACTCATCTGTGAACGTCCAGAGTGGAAGGACCTGCAGGTAAGAATGTGCTCTATATCGGTCTCGTTTACTTATGTTTGATCAAAGCAGACACACCACCTATCTCTCTACACAGAGGGAGGAGGTTCAATTCATCATTCCAAATGCTGCATTGTGTGATCTTCGGTACGATCTGATTTCTCTAATCTCATATTACTTTTCTTGTTCGCATCCCAGAGCCAGACAGCTGTCGTTAAAAAGACCCACCTTCGCGAATTGCTGAAGGAAGAAGAAAGATGCAAATCTATGATCATGTATGTCTTACCATCTTCAGTTAGATGCTCTAGCATTATGACAGCTTATATAAATCCTTGACATTGGGTGCTGTGTTTTTACCTGTGCCATTAATCTGCAAAAAGGCCAGGTCTTTAATCATCCCTGGCATTCATTCTGTTTGGTTCATGAGGTATCTACATGGAGGGCTTGTTAGTGCAAGTAATGTAGTGTTGGGACGCTTAGAACTAGAGTAAAAATAGAAGTCCAATAGCATACCTCTTGTGGTGCTTATTCATAAGCTTCTTTCAGCTCAGAGCTGGAACGAGGTCACTTGTCCATAGAAAACCGATCACTGACTTGAATGTAGGAGCTTACTCATAAGTACTTCAATTGTTCGGGATGTGCTACTTGACTGTTGAGCTACATGCAGGAGATTGCGTACAGTTAGTTTAGGATGTGGTATTAGTGATATAGGGGTCGTTGTGGCAAATGGTGTCTAGACTCAAACCAACTAAGTAATAAGAGAGAGCTCATTTGTTGCTGCGAATTGATGAGGGGCATCACCTTGATAGTGGAACAAATTTTCAAACTAATTGCATCAAAGAAACAAGCTTGTGTGTCTATTCAAAGTGCAAGATGCTCACGTACCATCACTCTTAAACTTGTTTGGAGTTTGAGATCACTTAGCTTAATGGCCACACCACGTCAATCCAAATGATTGTCTTTGAGAGAAACAAGGCCACTCACATGCCTTGCCTGCATGAATTTGTTTGATTATCTGTCTGTACCAACAATGCAACGAAACCATCTATTCAGTCTTCACTATCACAATGGTCTCAAGTTATATACCATTCATAGAACATCATTGTGTAGCCTCTTATATACTCCATGAACTGGATAGCTCCTATGCTGTGCTTGAAGCATATTCAGCTATCTAAGGTGCAGCGAAAAAGGCGAATCTGATGATGATGAAGTTTGCAACTGCGAGAAAAGCTCCTCACGACCATGGGTAGTTACCAGATCTCGGATCTATTGTGACATAATTCCTCTGAATCAGCCTTTGAACAAGGGCAGCCCACTGCACGGGCCTAGGGCAGCACTACAACAGAGTAAGCAGAGCAAGAGGGTAGAAAGAGGCCAAGAGATTGCGTAGATAGAGAGGGTGATCGGTGGCGAAAGCGCTACCGATCTATCAGAGATAGAGAGAAAACGTCAGAGTAGATTGCCCTAGAGAGAGAGAGAGTGAACCCCAAAATGCTGGCAAACTGCAACCGATCAATATGCTAAAGGGGGGGTGGGGGTGGTCCCTTTATAGGGACCCTAGACACCTTATAAGGTGTCTAAAGCAAACTCGCCTGACCCACAAAAACAGCCCATTATCGAGACAAATGGGGGTGCCTTAAAAAAATATGCTACATCATAACCTTGACAATAAACCAGCCTCCAAAATGTGGTCCCCAGTCGGGCACATACAAAGGAAACGTGCAGAAACTGAGACTCTAATTCCGTGAAACTCTAGAAACAGGGATCTTGCCTCGTACCATTGGAAAAGGTACGTCTACCTCAAATACGGCCAAGCACAACTACAAAACAAACCTCACTCCCTCAAGTGCTTGTGGAGATAGAGGAGCCACCATTGGGTGGAAGATGAAACTCTTAATGCCCGCTCTTAGCTCTTGGATGGGGAACCAAGGGAGGTTGTATGAAGGGATAATGTATCCTGTGGTAGAGGTTTGGTGAAGATATTAGCATGATTATCTGATGTATAACTATCTCAAGTTGAATAGTACCGTCTAGGGTCTTCTTACGAACAAAAGGATACTATATCTTTGTATGCTTGATCCGGGCATGAAACACCAAGTTCCTCACAATGGCTATACAACCTTGATTTTCAAAGTAAATTATGGTTGCTTGTTGCTAAAAACCTATCTCTAAACGCAATCTCCATAACCAAACTTACTAACATGTAGCCTTGCATGTCACAAGACGGGCACCACGTGCCAATAGAAAAGAACAGACTGAAACAGACTTTTAGCACTTCGATAACAACTGAATTGAGAGAGAGAGACGACACGCGACACGGAGTGGCGGAATTCCACCCCAGAGAGAATTGGCCCCAAACCTTGGTGCCCCTTTCGGTATTTCTTTATATTGCATCAACACAGTACAAGCCAGTACTCCAGACTCTGCACCTTCGCCAAGAAGCATGCCATAGAATGAGCCCTAACCTCATATTTAAAGGCCCTTGGCCTAAAAAGCAATTACAGTGAAAAGCCTTCAAAACTCAAAAGCTTCTGGTCCAAAAGCAAAGCCAAAAAGCTGCCAGCGTAAATCACGGAAATCTGTACAGCCTGCCACGTCATCACCCAGCGCAATTTTCGGAAATCTCCCTGCTGCCCTAAGGGTTAGGGTTAGGGTTTTCTGCAGTTTTAGGGTTAGGGTTTTCAGAATTAGGGTTTGTAGGTTTTATGGTTAGGGTTTTCAGAATTAGGGTTTCAGCAGTTAGGGTTTTTGGCAGAAATTAGGGTTAGGGTTCTGCTCTCGGACAGCCACATCATCACTTTGTGAGAGTTTAGGCCCCTCGGCCACATTTGTAAGTTGGCTCCATTCTTTAGGCTTTGACACGTTAGCTGCTTGTTACATTGCAAACAGCCCAAGACTCGGCTTGCATGGATCATGAGGCAATTTGTAGGTTGCTTCTTGTTGCTCCATGAAATCGCTCTTGTACCAAATGAAAAGGTTTAACCTGGAGGCGAACTGTCCATATGGATTTCCACCCCAATTGAATTACTCTATCTTTTACGAGTAATTTTGAAGTCCATACCTCAAGCGGCATACCATGTCACAAGACGGGCACCACGTGCCAATAGAAAAGAACAGACTGAAACAGATGTTTAGCACTTCGATAACAACTGAATTGAGAGAGAGAGACGACACGCGACACGGAGTGGTGGAATTCCACCCGAGTGAGAATTGGCCCCAAACCTTGGCGCCCGTTTCGGTATTTCTTTATATTGCATCAACATAATACAAGCCGGTACTTCAGACTCTGCACCTTCGTCAAGAAGCATGCTAGAGAATGAGCCCTAACCTCATATTTAAAGGCCCTTGGCCTAAAAAGCAATTACAGTGAAAAGCCTTCAAAACTCAAAAGCTTCTGGTCCAAAAGCAAAGCCAAAAAGCTGCCAGCGTAAATCACGGAAATCTGTACAGCCTGCCACGTCATCAACCAGCGCAATTTCCGGAAATCTCCCTGCTGCCCTTAGGGTTAGGGTTAGGGTTAGGGTTTCTGTAGTTTTAGGGTTAGGGTTTCTAGAATTAGGATTTGCAGGTTTTAGGGTTAGGGTTTCCAAAATTAGGGTTTGCAGGTTTTATGGTTAGGGTTTCCAGAATTAGGGTTTCAGCAGTTAGGGTTTCTGGCAGAAATTAGGGTTAGGGTTTTTGCTCTCGGGCAGCCACATCATCACTTTGTGAGAGTTTAGGCCCCTCGGCCACATCTGTAAGTTGGCTCCATTCTTTAGGCTTTGACACGTTAGCAGCTTGTTACATTGCAAACAGCCCAAGACTCGGCTTGCATGGATCATGAGGCAATTTGTAGGTTGCTTCTTGTTGCTCCATGAAATCGCTCTTGTATTAAATGAAAAGGTTTAACCTGGAGGTGAACTATGTCCCTATGGATTTCCACCCCAATTGAATTACTCTATCTTTTACGAGTAATTTTGAAGTCCATACCTCAAGCGGCATACCATGTCACAAGACGGGCACCACGTGCCAATAGAAAAGAACAGACTGAAACAGACTTTTAGCACTTCGATAACAACTGAATTGAGAGAGAGAGACGACATGCGACACTGAGTGGCGGAATTCCACCCCAGAGAGTATTGGCCCCAAACCTTGGCGCCCCTTTCGGTATTTCATCAACACAGTACAAGCCGGTAACCTTCGCCAAGAAGCATGCCAGAGAATGAGCCCTAACCTCATATTTAAAGGCCCTTGGCCTAAAAAGCAATTACAATGAAAAGCCTTCAAAACTCAAAAGCTTCTGGTCCAAAAGCAAAGCCAAAAAGCTGCCAGCGTAAATCACGGAAATCTGTACAGCCTGCCACGTCATCACCCAGCGCAATTTTCGGAAATCTCCCTGCTGCCCTAAGGGTTAGGGTTAGGGTTTTCTGCAGTTTTAGGGTTAGGGTTTCCAAAATTAGGGTTTGCAGGTTTTAGGGTTAGGGTTTTCAGAATTAGGGTTTGCAGGTTTTATGGTTAGGGTTTCCAGAATTAGGGTTTCAGCAGTTAGGGTTTCTGACAAAAATTAGGGTTAGGGTTTCTGCTCTCGGGCAGCCACATCATCACTTTGTGAGAGTTTAGGCCCCTCGGCCACATCTGTAAGTTGGCTCCATTCTTTAGGCTTTGACACGTTAGCAGTTTGTTACATTGCAAACAGTCAAAGACTCGGCTTGCATGGATCATGAGGCAATTTGTAGGTTGCTTCTTGTTGCTCCATGAAATCGCTCTTGTACCAAATGAAAAGGTTTAACCTGGAGGCGAACTATGTCCATATGGATTTCCACCCCGATTGAATTACTCTATCTTTTACTAGTAATTTTGAAGTCCATACCTCAAGCAGCATACCATGTCACAAGACGGGCACCACGTGCCAATAGAAAAGAACAGACTGAAACAGACGTTTAGCACTTCGATAACAACTGAATTGAGAGAGAGAGAGACGACACGTGACACGGAGTGGCGGAATTCCACCCCAGAGAGAATTGGCCCCAAACCTTGGCGCCCCTTTCGGTATTTATTTATATTGCATCAACACAGTACAAGCCTGTACTCCAGACTCTGCATCTTCGCCAAGAAGCATGCCATAGAATGAGCCCTAACCTCATATTTAAAGGCCCTTGGCCTAAAAAGCAATTACAGTGAAAAGCCTTCAAAACTCAAAAGCTTCTGGTCCAAAAGCAAAGCCAAAAAGCTGCTAGCGTAAATCACGGAAATCTGTACAGCCTGCCACGTCATCAACCAGCGCAATTTCCGGAAATCTCCCTGCTGCCCTCAGGGTTGGGGTTAGGGTTAGGGTTTTTGCAGTTTTAGGGTTTTTTGACAGCAGAATTAGGGTTTTAGGGTTAGGGTTTTCAGAATTAGGGTTTCAGTAGTTAGGGTTTTTGGTAGAAATTAGGGTTAGGGTTTCTGCTCTCTGGCATCCACGTCATCACTTTGTGACAATTTAGGCTCCTCGGCTACATCTGTAAGTTGGCTCCATTCTTTACGCTTTGACACGTCAGCAGTTTGTTACATCTCCCCTTCTTGAAAGAGAGTAATCGTCCGCGATTACGACATATCTGCAAAACAACTCAAGTTAGCTCAAAAATTTCCGAGGGACAATTAGTTTGCTCTTTTTATTAAGGAGTTAGCTTCTCCTTTCTGCTCTTTTGATCAAGGAGTTAGCTTCTCCTTTCGGCTGTTTTGATCAAGGAGTTAGCTTCTCCCTTTCTGCTCTTTTGATCAAGGAGTTAGCTTCTCCTTTCGTCCAGATCGGAACTCTTGATATTCCGACATAGTAAAATTAGCCATCACACCCAGACCGTACTGATCTTCCACGGGTGTCTTGATGCACTAAAATTACATACCCAGGCAATCTCATCCAATTAGAATATTCAGTAGTTGACACATCACAATGCAACACAAATGCTCACATATGCATGTTACAAGACACAACAAACAGCGCCGCTAAGCACTCCCCCGAGACAAACGGTCTGCGGTATGAAGCTACTCAACGACTACCTCGTCACTCCCCCCGCAAATAACCTAAAAAGGTCCGGGCCATGAGCTCAGAGGACTGTACAATCAAATGCTCCAAGACCGGAATCTACGTCGCTTGGAGGTTCAAGCATACAACCAAACGCTCCCCAGGCATCGGCCTGCGTCGTTTGGAGGTTTTCTAGCATACAACGAACCCGCTCCCCAGGCGTCGACTTGCGTCGTTCTGAGGTTTTCAAACATACAACGAAACGCTTCCCAGGCTTCGGACTGCGTTGTTCCGAGGTTTTCAAACATACAACGAAACGCTCCCCAAGCATCGACCTGGTCGTTCCGAGGTTCAAACAATACCAAAACAGTATTTCTCACTTCTCCACCCGGGAGTAAAATCACCAATCATTGAAACTAGTATCAAACCAAAGTCAAACAATTCAAATCGGCACCAAAACAGGTTCAAAACAGATACCATCCATTTCAAACAAATTTCAAATAGGATCACCAAACAAGTTCTCAAAGAGATTTCAAACTTAAAAAGCAATCTTGACATCAGTCAAGCTCGAAAAGTCTACTGACTTTCCATTCTTAAACCTGCACCAAAATTAGGGTTAGGTTCATTTCATAAGGTCGTAGCCGAGCACAGCATGGTCCATCAGCTCTTGGACAGACAGTGTTTCTTTGGTGGCGATGGTAGTTCCAAGAGATAGCAATCACACCGAACCTCCAAGGTTATCAACTCGAGAAGAGACATCTACTGAGAGATGTCGAGAAATTTCAAGATATAATCTGCTAGGGTTTCCATGGCAAGCATTTCAGGAAACCCCACTCTGCCAGAAGTTGCACTCCGATGGAAGATGTCACAAACCATATAACTTTGGGCAAAATTTTTCTTGAAAGCTTGCCAAGTACTTGGAGTATGCTGCTTGGTAGCTGTAGACATCAACATCTGCATGGCACTGCTTCTGAGAAAAAAAACTGACTTGAAACAAACCTTGGATCCTTCTCTTGCAAGTGATCTTAATTGGCTTATGCCTTGTAAGACATGAGCGGTGAAGACGGGAGCGCGCCCGATGCGCGATGAAGTAAGGGTGGGAGTGGCTAATACGTTCGGTATGCTTTCAATAAAAGCACACGCCTGATGCTCTTTTGTAGGACCGGTATGCTTTCAAAAAAGCAAACGCTTGATGCTCTGATACCACTGTCACAAGACGGGCACCACTTGCCAATAGAAAAGAACAGACGGAACAACTTTAAGCACTTCAAATAACAACTGAATTGAAATAGAGAGAGACGACACGCGACACGGAGTGGCGTAATTCCACCCCAGAGAGTATTGGCCCCAAACCTTTGCGCCCCTTTCGGTATTTCTTTATATCGCATCAACACGGTACAAGCCGGTACTCAAGACTCTGCGCAGAACCTTCTCCAGGAAGCCTGCCACGTCATCAGTTAGCGCAAAACGCGGAAATCTGCCCTTAGGGTTAGGGTTAGGTTAGGATTTCTGTAGTTTTAAGGTTTCTGGTAGTAGAATTAGGGTTTGCAAGTTTTAGGGTTAGGGTTTTTAGAATTGGGTTTGCAAGTTTTAGGGTTAGGGTTTCCAAAATTAGGGTTTCAATAGTTAGGGTTTTTGGTAGAAATTAGGGTTAGGGTTTCCAAAATTAGGGTTTCAATAGTTAGGGTTTTTGGTAGAAATTAGGGTTTTTGCTCTCGGGCAGCCATGTCATCACTTTGTGACAGTTTAGGCCCCTCGGCCACATCTGTAAGTTGGCTCCATTGTTTAGGCTTTGATACGTCTGTAGTTTGTTACATACCATATTCCCAACGATTGAGACTGTTTTAGATATCGCAAGATGCGAAGGCTTGCTCCATATGTGGTTGGGCGGGCCTTTGCATAAATGAATTGAGAAGTCCAATAGGAAATTGATGTCAAAAGCATAGTGACATGGGGACGGGGACGGGTCTCGGGGACGTGGCGGGTCCCGAGGACGGGGACGTGGCAAAACGGGGACGCACTTAAAAAAAACACTAATTCTTTGCAAATTTAATATTGAGACAATAGTGAACACTTATGAGCACAAGATTGCAAAGAAAAAGTGGTTTTTGCATTCATATTACATAACAACAAAATATAACAAAGGGCGTGCGGTGTGCGCGACACAGTACACCATTGGTGTGGTGATCAAGCATCAATTATCCTCGCCAAGGGGCAAAACATAATGAGATACAAGTGAAGAGTGGATAAGTACAGTTTAGCATACAGAGGAGGGCTTAGAGAAGCTTGGGATCCATTGATGACAGATATTAGAGAAGGGTTGAAGAGAAGGAAAGAGGAGTAGGAGAAAGCTTGATGGGAGGGAGAGAGAGAGAGAGAGAGAGAGAGAGAGAGAGAGAGAGAGAGAGAGAGAGAGAGAGAGAGAGAGAGAGAGAGAGAGAGAGAGAGAGGAACTTCAATGGGAACTTCAAGTCTTCAAGGAAGTGGCCTTGAGCCTTGAGGCTTGGGTATGATAGTAGATACTATGAGGCTATGAGCCTTGAGGCTTGGAAGTGTGTGCTCTTAAGTAGAAAGAGCTCCCCCCAAAATGGGGGTTTGAACTTTGAATTTTAAATTTGAAAGGCCCCCCAAAAGTGGGATTTTGAAATTTGAAATTCCCCCCAAAAGGGTGCTTTTGAATTTGAACCCCCCCCCCCCCCCTCAAAAAGTGGGCACTTAAAAACTTTTTTGAAATTTGAATGACTGCAGTCCCGTCCCCTGCCCGCGTCCCATCCGACTTGGTCACCGGGGACCCGCGTCCTGGGACCCGTCCCCTGCCTCGTCCCCTGTGAGGGACGTCCCCGCGTCCCAAAAACGGGTCCCCGTCTGCGTCCCGGCGTCCCTCATCCCGTCCCCGCATAAAAGGGCCGCGTCTCCCTGTCCCCTGTTGCCTCGTCCCCTGTGAGGGACGTCCCCGCGTCCCAAAAACGGGTCCCCGTCTGCGTCCCGGCGTCCCGGCGTCCCTCCCGTCCCCGCATAAAAGGGCCGTGTCCCCCCGTCCCCTGTGAGGGACGTCCCCGCGTCCCAAAAACGGGTCCCCGTCTGCGTCCCTCGTCCCGTCCCCGCATAAAAGGGCCGCGTCCCCCCGTCCCCTGTTTCTATGGTCAAAAGCAGTGTTCAGTGTCCAAATAAGAGAACTGACTAGCTTCCGATACTTTGTAGCATCAACTACATCTGAGGGGTCATACGGCGACAATTACTGGTTGGGATCCACGGAGAAGACATAGGTTTGCACTTGTCATACCAAATGCTTCAACAACTCTTGGACATAGCGTTGTTGAGAGAGAAAGATGCTACTTTGTTTGCCATATCTCTAGTTCAAGAAAGTAATGAAGCAACCATCACATCTATGGAGAACAAGGCTTGCTTCCCTTGAAATGGACCCCAAGCCTTTAGTAGCTTGCGCAACTTTATAATATGGTGTGTTTACTATTCCCTACCACATCTTGTGTAAGGTGCAGCGGAAGTGAATGTTGAACTTTGCTCAAGATGAGTGCTCCGAATTGTGCTCAAGGGTTCCTTTACTTACGGAAGGGAGAGCCTTCTGTTCCTTTAGTGAGAGAGTGCAAATGATCACAAACAAAGTGAATGACGCTGTGCATGAAGGTACTGGGACTGAGAGAAAGAGAGAGAAGAATACAACAACAGAATGTTGTCAAACCCTCCTCCAAGGGCCCCACTCTTTATGGCGAGAGAGGTCTATGCTATTAATTGCACAATCCTCGTACAATTGTCTAAATGCAATGGTCTTGCCGACAATGTCGAGACGACGATGATGAAGACGACGAGACGGGCTGTATCTGCTGAATTTTGACTCTATGTCGATGACGACGATGCGACAACAATGCGTTGAAAACACAGACGTTGAAATCTGCGAATAGCGGGCTGAATCTGCAAACGTTGGCTGATTTGACCGTGCGGCGAGGATCTGTTGCGGGAAGGTGAGATCTGCAAGGTTTGGGGGCTGCGGAGCGGAGTTTGACTGCTGAAAACTGAAAATGCTGATGCAATGGATGTGCTTGTCGCCGGGAATCTGCAAAACGCTAGGATGATCTACATGTTGCAAAAACGCTAGGTTGATTTGTTGTTTGCAAAAACGCCAGACTGATATGGGAGTCAGCAAACGCTGTGTGATCTGATGCTGTGGGAAACGCCAGGGCTGATCTGCTGTAGATGAACGTCAAGGCTGATGTGCATCCGAAAAACGTTGGCTGGTCCTTGTGGCTGAAAACACTAGGTTCCCTTGCCGGTGAGAAGGTGCACTGCCAGATGCTATCTGCTGCCTCTTCCGCCAAAAAGTGCTAGCGCTAGCTTTTCTTATATATTGCCTTAGTCAATTTGCCCTACCCAGTTTCCCAACAAAGTCACTTAATAATAAGAAGTGAAAAATGGCTAAAATAGAGAAAATGGGTCCTGTACACTCTAAGATGCTCCTAATGGGTACTGACTGTAATTTGATGATCATGCTGTGTGCAACTAGAGGAAATGCAACTACTCTAAGTGTCTGGACATGCATAGTCTGTGAACAGACTAACAAAGGTGCCAGAACACTTCCTAAGCTATTTGAACCCTTGTCATGAAGTAGCTTGTCCACATGTACATAACATGCACATAGGGTGAGATGTGCACGTGATTTTCCTCCTTTTTAAAGTGAGGTACTGGTACCGAACTGTATGGTGTCGAGGGAGATCGCCAACAACTTTTGGAATCCTAGGAAGGACTCTTCGCCGGCTCACTCTGTTTTGTGGGTCGTGCGATACTTGAACTTCATAAAGGTCTGCAATGCTTGCTTCTTTGGGCCGCACCGAAAGCGACACAAAGTCATCCGTGGTTGCGTCAGAGCTCCAACTTCGGCTATAGTTGTGGATCTACCTTCTTCAAGTATCTCCGAGGAGGAAATTCCTGAAACACTTCCAACACAAAAACATGAACATATCCATTCCATGTAAAGTGATTGGAAAAATTCTAGTCTTCTTTAAAGACTGTGCATGCAATGTAGATGAACAAAGAGAGGGAGTGCCAAACCGTTCATCAAACACACACAAAAATTGGAATCGAAACTTGTCTTTGTGATCTAAATCTATCAATTCTAGCAAATCACAATGGAAATGCCGATGCTTGATGCTCAATCTTTTTTGTGCTCTTTCGGATACTGTGTCATGCCAAGGAAGAGACATGGAATGTGAATTCCTTGAATGCAAACATTTCATCTTTTCATGAGTAATCCGCATACATTCGTGCTCATTCACGAGTGAATCGTGTTCATTGTACAATATGGCATGCCTATGAAAAGGGAACACATAAAGATGGTGACTAAAATACAGGAAACCGTCACGAATGAAAGACTCGAACAATTCGTACTGACTAATCATGCGCATATTTAATACTTCCTGTGGGGGTTCCTTATAAGGATCTTGACTCGAGAGCCAAGATCGGTTCTTCGTGATTGATCGAATCTGCAATGAGGTTAGCTTCACTAAAAAAGCATTAACTAAACCATCATCCTTGTGAACAATCACATCTTTATCCTGCAAATCATCATGCTTGTGAATAATAACATCTTGATCATGCAAATCATGTGTGTCGTGCTTTGGAGAAGAAAAGATTGAGAGAGTCTCCTTCTCCTTTTTCTTTTCAAGCTTCGCCTGCACATTAGAAATAAAAGATGAAGAATGAACAACTTCCTCCCCACGAATGACAATGGGAGAGTCACTTTTGGCATTGAAAGTGAAAGTATTGGCTGCCCAATCAATGAGAGGGTTATGCTCACGAAACAATCGAATGCTTAAAAGCATATCACATCCTGAGAGAGGAGAGACTACAAATTTCCTGCGGAAAGACGCTTGTTGAACAGTGAACACATCAAAGCACTCTCGTGTAATGAGAGAGTCCATACCGGGAGCGAAGCCCGATACCTCGAAAGGAGATGTCTTGCTAACCTCCAAGCGGGCTCTTTCAACAAGAGAGTCACTTATCACATCATGCATACTGCTTGGATCAAACAATATGACAAAACGCTTGGTTCTTGGGGGTCTTGGTTCTTGGGGTTCTTGAGGGTCTTGGTTCTTGGGGGTCTTGGTTCTTGGGAGTCTTGGTTCACATGACCATAACACTTAATGAGAGACTCATCAATGGGAGGACCATGAGAAACTTGGGTCATACTCGTGTTCTCATTTATGGCATTAACAGAGGATGTGGATTCTTTAGATTCACTAGATTCAATCTTAGGACATGTTCTTTTTATGTGACCTTTGATGTGACAATGATAACATCGACCTTCCTTAAAATAAATGCTTTGTTCTTCTAACGTGATGGATCCTCCTAAAATTCCTTGTGTTGCTTTTTCATCTGGGGTGAGCTTAGGTTTAACAATTGTGTTAGCTTTACCCTTAGATTCATTGTGAGTGTTCTTTTCTGAGAGACTAGAGGAAGATTGGTTAGAAGAGTTACCATTCTTACCGCTCTTATCATTCTGCGGGTTTTGATGTTAGGTGCAGCGGAATGATTGTTTGCACTTTGCTCAAGATGAGTGCTCCGAACTGTGCTCAAGGTTCCTTTTGTTCTTATGGAATCTGCTACAATCCAAAACGCTGGTTTTGGGGTTGATTCTGTTGGTCTTTGTCGTTGAAATTCTGCAGGTCTTAGGGTTGAAAACTGATGGTCTTTGATGGCTGAAAATGTCCAAAGGCTGAAAACTATGGCTGCTTTTGCTAGGATAAAAAACGTTAGGCATGGGGGTTCTGTGGTGATGGCAAGGGCTGAAAACGCTGATGTGTTGCAGCTTTGCCGGCGATGAAGCTAATGCTGAAAACGCTATGCATGAGGATCTGCTTGCGGTGACTACCTGTTGCAAAAACGCCAAGGGCTGGGACTTGCTTGGCGATGATGCCTTGTTGCAGAAACGCTAGGTGCTGAGTCTTGCTTGGAGGGGAGAACCGCCAAGGTCTTGCTTGAGAAGTTGCCTGCTGAGCTTGGCTCCTGTTGCCTCTTCTGCCAATTAGTGCTAGTCTAGGTTTGCTTATATACAAATACTCAATTTGCCCTACCTACTTTCCAACAAAAGTCATTTAAAAATAATAAGTGAAAAATGTCAAAAATAGGGAAAATAGGCTAAATACACTGGAAAATTCCCCTGAAGGATTTTGATGGATTCTTATGGGAATGCTTATGATCATGCTGTGTGCAACCAGAGGATATGCATCTACACTAAGCGTCTGCGCATGCACGGTTTGCGAACAAACTCACAAAAGTGCTAGATCACTTCCTATTCTAGACTGACTGAACCCTGTTATGTTGTAGCTTGTCCACGGACACATAAGGTTGGATGTGTCGCGTGACATCCCCTCCTTTTCAAAGTGAGGTACTGGTACCGAACTATATGGCGTTGAGGGAGATCGCCAATAACATCCGGAATCATGGAAGGGACTCTTCGCGTGGTTCGTGCGGTACTTGAACTTCAGAAAGGTCCGCAACGCTTGCTTCTTTGGGCCGCGCCGAAAGCGATACAAAGTCTTCTGTGGCTCCTTCAATGCTTCAACTTCGTCAAGAGTCATGCTTCTTGCTTCTTCAAGAATCTCCATGGCTGAAAATTCCTAAAACCATTTCCAACACAAAACCATGAACATACCCATTCCATGTAAAGTGAATGGAAAAAATCTTGTCTTCCTCAAAGACTGTGCATGCAATGTAGATGAACAAAGAAACGGAGTGCTAACCCGTTCACCACACACACGCAAACAATGAGATCGAATCTTGTCATTCTGATCTAAATCAATCAACTTTGGCAATTCACAACGGAAATGCCCATGCTTGGTGCTCATACTTTTATGTGCTCTTGCTACAATTGTGTCGTGCCAAGGAAGAGACAGGGAATGTGACTCCTTGAATGCATACTTTTCAGCTTTTTGTGAACAACCCGCATACATTCGTGCTCATTCATGAGTGAATCGTGCTCAACGTACAATATGTCATGCCTAGGAAAAGGGATCACATAAAGACGCTGACTAAAATACAAGAAACGATCACGAATGAAACACTCGAACAATGCATGCGTATCAATCATGCGAACACATAATACTTCCTGTGAGGGTTCTTGAGACCTAGGCTCGAGAGCCAAGATTGGTTCTTCCTGAAGGGGTTCTTTCTGAGGGGGTTCTTTAGACCTCGACTCGAGAGCCAAAGATCGGTTCTTCGGGATTGATCGTATCTGCAATGAGGTTAGCTTCGCTAGAAAAAGTATCCACTAACTCATCATCCTTGTGAACAATCACATCTTCCTCATGCAAATCATCATGCTTGTTATGCAAATCATCATGCTTGTGAGAAATCACATCTTGATCATGCTAATCATTAACAATCTATTCATCATGCAAATCATTGTCATTCAAATCATCATGCAAATCATGTGTGTCATGCTTTGGAGAAGAAGAGATTGAGAGAGTCTCCTTTTCCCGATTCTCGCATCTGTGCCTGAACTTGAGAAAAGAGTCGCAAGAACTCTTTCACGTGTCAGTCGCTCTGTTCTTGTCTTGCGCTTCGCAATGTATGGCTGTCACTCTTTCTTCGTGTTCACGCTCTATTTCTGCTTTTCTTTCTACGTGTCTTGCTTCGCGTTCTAACTTCCTTTCCATAAACATCTGCTCCAACTCCTCCATGGAGTTAGTGCAATCCTTGGCGTAGATGGGGAAGGGGGAAAACCTCCTGGTGGGGAAAATTCTTCTTCACCTCTCTCATGCTCATCACCTCCGAGCGAAGTATCCATTCCGCTTCGAGTGATGACCATCCACTGACCATCCACTGAAGTCGTGGGTTCTTGTGGATTCTTGTGGTCTTGGGTTCTTAAGTTCACGATGAACTCGGGTTCTTGGGGGTCTTGGTTCTTGGGGTTCTTGAGGGTCTTGAGGTTCTTGGGGTCTTCTTCTGCTTGCAATCTGTGTTTGAGAAGGATCTTCTCTTCACTCGAGTTCTGCTCTTTTCCGCGGGCGTGCGCACTCCTTGGCGGCCTTGCGCTCACACCAAGGTTGCTTTTTCCCACCTCACGTTGATTGGCCGGCTGCTAAGTGCACGATCCGCTCTCAATGAGTGAAAAGAGGCACAAGGGGAGGCTGGACAAGCCCTTCTTTCTTGGGATTCCTGTCACTCTTCAAAAACACGATTAGGAATCGACATGCCCAAGCGAACTTGGGTTCGTGCGACCTCAACAAGCAAAAAAAATTCTTGTGATTCTTGTGGTTCTTTCCTTGAGTGATATAGAATATTGCCAAAGCTCTGATACCAATGTTAGGTGCAACGGAATGATTATTTGCGCTTTGCTCAAGATGAGTGCTCCAAACTGTGCTCAAGGTTCCTTTTGTTCTTATGGAAGATAGAGCCTTCCGTTCTTAATGAGAGAGTGCAATGATTACAAACAAAGTGAATGGATACTGTGCGTGCAAGTGTATGAGACCGAGAGATAGAAAGAGAAGAGAGATACGACACCAGAGACGTAAAAACCTCCTCCGAAGGCCTCACTCTCGTCGGCGAGAGTGGTCTACTTATGATTGCACAATCTGGTACAAACTGAATGCATGTGTTGATGCAAGTCTAGGCTATGTCGACGACGACGACGGGGATGACGACACTGACCTAAGGGTTGAAATCGGCAATCTTTTATCTGTTGTCCAAAAACGCTATGGGCTGAAATCTGCTACAATCCAAAACGTTGGTTTTGGGGCTGATCCTGTTGGTCTTTGTCGTTGAAATATTACAGGTCTTAGGGCTGAAAACTGATGGTCTTTGATGGCTGAAAATCACCTGCTGAAAATGTCCAAAGGCTGAAAACTGGGGCTGCTTTTGCTAGGATAAAAAACGCTAGGCCATGGGGGTTCTGTGGCGATGGCAAGGGCTGAAAACGCTGATGTGTTGCAGCTTTGCCGGCAATGAAGCTAATGCTGAAAACTCTATGCATGAGGATTTGCTTGCGGTGACTACCTGTTGCAAAAACGCCAAGGGTTGGGACTTGCTTAGCGATGATGCCTTGTTGCAGAAACGCTAGGTGCTGAGTCTTGCTTGGAGGGGAGAACCGCCAAGGTCTTGCTTGAGAAGTTACCTGCTGAGCTTGGCTCCTGTTGCCTCTTCTGCCAATTAGTGCTAGTTTAGGTTTGCTTATATACAAACTTACTCAATTTGCCCTACCTACTTTCCAACAAAAGTCACTTAAAAATAATAAGTGAAAAATGTCAAAAATAGGGAAAATAGGCTAAATACACTGGAAAATTTCCCTGAAGGATTCTAATGGGAATGCTTATGATCATGCTGTGTGCAACCAGAGGATATGCATCTACACTAAGCGTCCGGGCATGCACGGTCTGCGAACAGACTCACAAAAGTACCAGATCACTTCCTATTCTAGACTGACTAGACTGACTAAATCCTGTTATGCTGTAGCTTGTCCACGGACACATAGGGTTGGATGTGTCACGCGACATCTGAGGAGTCTGAGAAGTACTTTGAGAAGTCTTGTTTTCCTTCGGCTTTCCCTTATTGTGCTTCATGTTCTGTGCGAGAGCAATTGCTACTGCCTTGTTGAGATCTACGGGGTCGATTACTTCGACATCAAAACTGATATAGTCGTCCAACCCGAAAATGAAAGCCTCTTTGCGCTTCGTATCCGATTTGCGTAATTGGGTGCCAAGCTGCAAAACACGGTTAGAAAAAGACATGACTAGAGTACCATTTTGCTTAAGATTGCGCCAATCTTCTTTTAATCGCGCTAGATACTGAGGTGGCAAGAACCGCGCCTTGAGCTTGTCTTGGAAGTCGGCCCATCTGAAAGAAAGGGGAACGCCTACCTCGGCTCCCTCTAGGTGTGTGGCCAATTGCTCCTCTTGCCATGCTTGATACCAATTAATGGCATCACCGGCAAGATACATGGCTGCCGTCAAAACTTTGCTATTTCCTGTCTTCTTAGTTGTCGCAAAATAAGCATTAAATTGATGCAACCAAGAATGAATAGCATTAGCATCCATCTTACCATCATACTTACTAAATGTTAACTTCTCGGTGACGGGGTTGTTGGAGTCCAAATCTCGGCTTGCGCCACTAGAAGAACCACCAACATCTTTGACCGTCTCGGGTTTCGAGGTGAGTACCTGTAGGACCAACTCTTGCATGTGTTGATTTCTCTGCGCCTCACACTTTAACTCCAAGGCCGCTCGTCTTTCTTCGCGTTCGCGATTCAATTCTGCCTTTTTTTCTTCTGTTGCCAAGCGCGCTTGCTTGCGCTCACGCTCTAAGGCTGCCGTTCTTTTTTCGCGCCGCCTTGAACGCTTCTTGTAGTATCATCATGTCTATCGTCGTCTTGACCAAAGCCTCCATAGGATTTGGTGCAATCCTTGGCGTAGATGGGGAAGGGGGAGGGTCGGAAAAACCTCCTGGTGGGGAAAATTCTTCTTCGCCACCTCCATGCGAAGTATCCATTCCGCTTCGGGTGATGACCATACATTGAAGTCTTGGGTTCCTAAGGTCACGAGAAACTTGGATTCTTGTGGTTCTTGGGTTCTTGGGTTCTTGAGGGTCTTGAGTTCTTGAGGTTCTTGAGGTTCTTCTTTAGCTTGCAATCTGTGTTATAGAAGAATCTTCTCTTACCCGAGCTCTACTCTTTCCTGCGGGCGCACGTGCCCCTTGGCGGCCTTGCGCTCACACCAAGGTTGCTTTTTCCCACCTCACGTCGATTGGCCGGCTGCTAAGTGCACGGTTCGCTCTCAATGAGTGAAAAGAGAAAGAAGGGGAGGTTGAAGAAGCCCTTCTTTCTTTGGTTTCCTTTCACTCTTCTAAAACACGATTAGGAATCGACACGCTCAAGTGGACTTGGGTTACGTGTGACCGCAACAAGCAAAAAAAAATTCTTGTCGTTCTCTCCTTGAGTGATACAGAACACCGCCAAAGCTCTGATACCAATGTAAGGTGCAGCGGAAGTGAATGTTGAACTTTGCTCAAGATGAGTGCTCCGAACTGTGCTCAAGGGTTCCTTTTACTTATGGAAGGGAGAGCCTTCCGTTCCTCTAGTGAGAGAGTGCAAATGATCACAACAAAGTGAATGACATTGTGAATGAAGGTATTGAGACAGAGAGAAAGAGAGAAGAATACGACACTAGAATTTTCTCAAACCCTCCTCCAAGGGCCCCACTCTCTATGGCGAGAGAGGTCTATGCTATTGATTGCACAATCCTTGTACAACAGTCTAAATGCAATGGTCTTGCTGACGATGTCGACGACGACGAGACGGGCTGAAAACTGAAAACGTTAGGGGCTGAAATCTGCAAATCTTGTATCTGCTGAATTTTGACTCTATGTCGATGACGACGGCGATGATGTGTTGAAAACGTAGATGCTGAAATCTGCGAATAGCGGGTTGAATCTGCAAACACTGGCTGATTTGATCGTGTGGCGAGGATCTGTTGCGGGAAGGTGAGATCTGCGAGGTTTGGGGGTTGCGGAGCGGAGTATAACTGCTGAAAATTGAAAACGTTGATACAATGGATGTGCTTGTCGCCGGGAATCTGCAAAACGCTAGGATGATCTGCATGTTGCAAAAATGCTAGGCTGATCTGTTGTTTGCAAAAATGCCAGGTTGATCTGGGAGTCTGCAAACGCTAGGTGATTTGATGTTGTGGAAAACGCCAGGGCTGATCTGCTGTAGACGAACGTCAAGGTTGATCTTCAATTGAAAAACACTGGCTAGTCCTTGTGGTTGAAAACGCTAGGTTCCCTTGCCGGTCTCGCTGAGAAGGTACACTGCCAGATGCTATCTGCTGCCTCTTCTGCTAGAAAGTGCTAGCGCTAGCTTTTCTTATATATTGCCTTAGTCAATTTGCCCTACCCAGTTTCCCAACAGTCATTTAATAATAATAAGTGAAAAGTGGCTAAAATAGGGGAAGTGGGTTTTGTGCACTGTAAAATGCTCATGATGGGTATTGATTGTAATCTGATGATCATGCTGTGTGCAACCAGAGGAAATGCAACTACTTTAAGTGTCTGGACATGCACGGTCTGCGAACAGACTCACAAAGGTGCCAAAACACTTCCTAAGCTAACTGAACCCTTGTCATGAAGTAGCTTGTCCACATGCACATAGGGTGAGATGTGCACGTGACATCTTGTATGTTGTTGACTATGATTGGTGGATTTGATTTGTCAATTAAGGCTTTGTTGTGTCTATGGTTGAGACATTGCTTTGCTATGTGACTTGCTTGTCCACATTTGAAACACTTTTCTTTTTCCATGTTTCTCTTGAGTCTTTAACCTTGAACCTTCTATACCTTGCATATGTTATTATGTTGCATGTTGATGAATATAGGATTGCTCAGCTGGTGCTTGTGAGTGCAATTGGAGCTTGGATTGTTGATACACACCAAGATAAGTAATCGCTTTGCACTCCACATCTAGAGAAGCTAGAGTACTACCAAGCGAACATGAAGCTCGTGCGTAGTTTTCATGCTATGGGGACACCCAAGGAAGTAAAATATACATTCTGAAATTACTAGAACGTAGTTTAGTCTTGGAGAATGCAATTGGACTTTAAAGTTTACTCTTGTCAATTTGTCACTCTTGAGCAGGTAGATCCGACTCAAGTGAAGATCATTCTTGACTCAATTGTAGAGGAGATAAGAGCGCCGGATCAGAGACAAGGAGGAGATTTTACGAGAGCTTCATAGAGAGCTTGAGAGTGTGGATTGATGGGTGACTAGGTCATGTGCACATGCTTATAGTATCCCTCTTCGCTAGAAGGTTGTAGAGTGAGAAACAGCACGATGTGAGAGCATCCGGCGAGGAAATTTGCATGTGCATACCAGTCGGGCTCGTGGGAATGAGGTTGTGCATCTCATTCACGCTTCACAACAGGATGACCCAGATGAGGATGTTGCGGGTCCGTTAGGAGGGCCCACTATTGTAGAGAGAAGGTTTGATGAGGAGGGCAATGTGTTGACAGATGGAGACTGTAATAGACTTGGACACTCCAAGTCAAGAATCAATCGCGACAGCACCAAATAACCACTTCAAAACACTTCACAGATCACAATAGATTTACACTGGCCCGACGGAGTTCCGCCTGGGGGAGTTCCGTGCCTAGAGATATTGGCCCCAAAGACTGGCGCCCCTTTCGGTATTTCTTTTTGTATTAATCAATTCAAAGTACAAGAGAGTGGGTCGGGATTCACTCTCAGACTCTATGTCCAGATGCTCTGAGAAGTGAGGCCCTCACCACTAATTTAAAGATTACAAGGGATGCCCAAAAGCAGAGCCCCAAAAGCTTGAAAGCAAAAGCAGATTCTCTCTCTCTCTCTCTCTCTCAATGAGAGTCAGTAAAAAGCAAGTTCTCTTTTTCTCTCTCTTTCTCCCAAATCATAGCAAAAAGCTGAGATTTGCGTCGCTCAATTTTTTATTTTTTTTTTTTTTCACCTCCGCGATTTCCGAAAATTAGTGTTTTTGGCAGAAGTTAGGGTTTCTGCTGTCCGTAGCCACGTCATCACTTTGTGACATACCCCCCTCTTGAAAGCATTGTAATCAACCGCGATTACGCATGCAAAACTGACAAAAGCCATAAACCGTCTTAGCAGACACTGACTGTTAGTACCTACGTACTAGGAACACACATCTAGCACATGTACAAAATCGACAGTCACATCACACGACATCACAGGACATCACATGACATTCAACATTCATTCGGATCTTCGAGCATGATTTATCGGCAATGTAGCTAGCAATTACATCTAGGTCCAATCGGGACCTCATCGATGTCCGATTGACTAACCCCTATTGCAACCATGTCTATTCGAGATCAATCAGACCAAAATGCTGCAGTCATTTCGTCTATCAGTTCCTGCACTCAAAAGAAGTGAAGAAACAAATCAGTATCATTATCAGGAATTCCATTTCATACAGTCATCCAGCAGAATACTGTCAACTCTCAGTATCCTTGAAGCTCAAAGAGACATCAGTGACTTTAGTATCAAAATCAAGGCATCTGTTGACAAAGGAGCGGAGTAACTCCCCTCTTGTGCATCCCACTGCACCAGATCTTCGGCCAAGCTGAATTTCTGGGTTCCGTTTGGAGTAGACTATGCTAAACCAAAACATCAAGGTAAAGTTTCACAATCCGAGGAGTATCTGCTAGGTCCTCCTCCTCCATCCACTTCGTATCAAATGCAAGAAAGTTCTTGAACTTAACCAAGAACCGCCTTCGGACTTTACCTTTCTTCGTATACTTATGTGCCAAACCTGTTCAGGAACAAGGATCTCCTCGTTTTCTTCTATTGCTCATCAGGCTCCCCATCATCAGGCACATCACCCTTAACAGGTTTTAAGAGACTCACATGCAATGCATTGTGAATCCTCCAAGTATCTGGCAGTTTCAATCGGAAGGAGACATCATTTATCTTTTCAGTAATCTGGAAAGGTCCGTAGTATCGAATACTAAACTTTGGAAAAAAAAAGCCTCTCCTTTCCCTTTTTCTTTCTTAGGCGTGCCTTCTCAAAGCGTAAGAGCACCCAATCATCCTCCTTCAGTTTCAAGTCGTGACGATGGCGATCCGCTGCCTTTTTCTGTCGTTCTTGAGACTTCTACAAAGTCTCGCGAACCTTGGCAAAAGCCGTATCCAAATCTCGCGAATATTCATCCGCTTCAAATATCTAATCTTTCGTGCTCAGGAAGGATGGAACCTTCGCAACACTTTCAACAATCTCAAATGGCGTCTTCCCCGTCGAAGAGTGTATCTTGTTGTTGTAGGCAAATTCCACCAAAGGTAAGTTCTTTTCCCATTGAATCTTCTGATCCGAGATACAAGACTTCAATAAATCTAAAACCACTGAATTGGCAATCTCAGATTGCCCATCAGTCTGCAAGTGGAACGATGACAAGAACTGCAACCGCGTGCCAATGTTCTCCCAAATTGCCTTCCAAAACAAACTCATAAATCTGGGGTCTCTGTCTGAGACAATCGTCTCAGACGTGCCGTGTAATCGGACAATCATCGTGATCATTCTATGTTCTCGGGAGATCAAAAATGAAATCCATTTCAATACTTTCCCAGGGGCGGGTGGGTATGGGTAAAGGCTGTAACAATTCCTGTGCCTTATGCCTGTCAAACTTGACCTTCTGGCATACTGCGCACAAACTCTTCCACATCCTTTTTGAGTCTCGACCAAAAGAAGTATCTCTCTACCCCTTCATGGTGGTAGCAATGCCGCAGTGACCCGTAAAAGGTGGACAGTGGCATTCAGTCATAACCTTTTCCCGCAACGGCTGTGTAACGCACAACATAGTCTTTCTCATCAAGTAGCCTTCCCGAAGGGAGTATCCAGCTACTGTCTCCCCATCCCGTATCCGTGTGAAAATATCTACAAAATGTGTATGTGTGGCATACTGATCGACCATATCCTCGAAGCTCCTATGATGTATCGCGGAAATAGCCCAGAACCAACGGCTTCCGAGACAAGGCCTCTGTCACCACATTCTTCTGTCCCTGCACATGGACAATCTGGAAGTGAAACTATGACAAGATGTTCGCCCACCGCATCTGCTTTTTCGAAAGCTGCTTCTGTGGCAAGAAGTAGCGCAAACTTTGATGGTTTGTAAAGACAGTAAAATCCGCTCCGAGTAGGTAATGCCGCCACTGAGTAAGAGCATGGATAACCACCAAAAGCTCTTTCTCATAAATCTGTGCTGTCATCTCCGACCTAGAGAACAATCGGCTCTCGTAAGCAATGACATGGCCTTCTTGCATCAAGACCGCACCCAGACTACGACCACAAGCATCACACTATACTTCAAATGACTTTTGCAAGTCCGGCAAAGTCAAAATTGGTCTCGTAGTCAATTTCTCTTTCAATGTCTGAAAGGCAGTCACTTCTGTGGATCCCCATGAGAAAGGGACTCCTTTCTGTGTCAAGATATGCAAAGGGGAAGCAACCTCTGCAAACTTTCGTATGAACCACCTGTAGTACGAACACAGTCCCAAGAAGCTTCTAACTTCATGGACGTTCTTCCAATCGGGCCAATCACGTATAGTCTCTATCTTAGCCGAATCCACTTGCACTCCTGCTGCTGAGACAAAGTGTCCCAAAAAGTGTATCTCTGAAGCAGATGATCTTTGTGTTCTGCCTCATTCTTGGAGAAAACAATGAAAAGTGCCAACAAATAGCCTGTGCTCTCAAAAAATCCTGTCCATCATCCGCTAAATGTCGCAGGAGCATTGGTTAAACCAAAAGGCATCACCAAAAAAACTCAAATAACCCAAAAGTCGTCCGAAAAGCTGTCTTGTAGACATCTTCCGACGCGATTCAGATCTGATGATATCCACTCTTCAAGTCAATCCTGCTAAAGCACGAGGATCCCTATAACCTGTCGAGTATATCATCGATCCTAGGAATTGGAAATCTGTTCTTGATGATGATTTTGTTGAGAGCTCTGTAATTGATACACATTCTCCAAGATCCGTCTTTCTTCAAATCCAACAAGAGTGGAGAGCAATACGGTGAAGTACTATGCTGGACAAGACCCTTTTCCACGAGGTCTTTCACTGGGTTCATAATCTTTTCATTCTGTACTCGGCTCACACGGTTCGGTGGCCGGTTCGGTGGCGTGCTTTTAGTTATCAGATCAATGGTTTGATCTTCAGGCCCTCTGAAAAGCAATCGGCATGAGAGTGGAGAAAAATCTTGGCGTTCTTTTGTTCAGGTCAAAACATATTCAACCTTTATCCATCGTTCAATTCTCTCCCAAATTAATGAGTAAAGAAACTAAAGTTCATCAAGTACAATCTCTGAGCCCTTCATTTGTCAAAGTGGCTTTCTCGGTCCGGTAGTCAACCGCGGCGTAGTTTTGGTGGTACCAAGGGATTCCGAGTCACTCGCGTGCCTTGAACACCCCTGTCATTGCAAACGAAGTTTGCCAATGCTTGGTGTAATGGCAACATCCCATCTGGGTGCCAGTCGAACTACCTCCGCCTGTGGCGTCAGTCTGTCGGGCGTAATTCCAAATCGGGCTGCCAATTCCAAGTGAAAAGAAGTTGGCCTTGGCTCCTTCAAAAGAGCTTCATGATCCTTCACTTTGCCCCAAAAAGCGGCCAAGTTTGTACTTTCATTCATTTGATTCGGTGCAAGTCCCACGCCATGTTGTACCAGTTCTGCTTTTCTATCTGCCTTTTCTGCCACGTTCCTCAGCTGCTCTCGAACTCTCAGCCCTGTCGTCGTTCTTATCATTCTGTTCTTTCTGTGCCTTTTTAGGGCACTTCGCGGAGATATGTCCATGTTCCCCGCATCCAAAGCACTTCCCCTCTCTAATGAAGCGAGCTTTCTCCTGAGGAGTAAGCTTGGGTCGTGCATCCTTCTTCTCTGGGTTTCTCTTTTTTCCTTCTACTTTCATTCCCAGAAGTCTGTTCGGCTCGTTGTGTCATGACCTCATCTGTGGGGTAGGTCAGACTGCCAGAGTGAATGGCAAAGCCCCGCTTCGCATGACTCATCAACTCGTGAATAGAAGCTGACTTCTGTTCCAAGCAGTGATCTCAGATCTCTGTAGATAGACCCAAGGTAAACCGCTCAATTTGTTCTCTGAACGAGATCTTCTTGAATGAAGAGGCGAGTAGAAAAGAGCTCCAGAATCTTTCACAATAAGCATTGATTGTATCTTTCTTGGTCATTCGAAGATGGTTCCAAGCAGCTCGTACATCTCGTTCATATTCTTGCGTCAACCAAGAAGAAATAAAAAGCTTCTTAAATTTCAGCCATTTAACTGGCGCATTCTTATTTAAAAGAAGAGTGGACCACCAAGTACGAGCATTCTCCTTAAAGTAAGAGGCAGCTCTCCGAATCTTGGAGTGCTCTGAATAGCGTCCTCCCGCGAAAGCGATGTCAAATTGTTGTATAAAAGACAAAGCCTTCGAAGCATCTAAGTATCCTGAAAAAGTATCAAACTTGATCGAGTGGCCACCTTCCTTAAACTCTCGGACTTTCTTGCTTTTATCTTCGAGAAAGTCATACTGGTTAGCTTTGTAAAAATTCTTCTTGTTCGCATAAAAGTTTCCGTCATCGGAATCTGAGCTGTCTGTAGACGAGTCGAGTCCTCAGTAGAACTGTCAGTCTCTGGGCGAGATGTAGCCTTCTTTGCCTTTTTCTTGCCCTTTCCGAACCTTGGTTTCTTGCTTCGCTTTTTACCTTTTCTGTCTTCTTCGCTCGAATCTGAAGAGCTAGAAGAACTGTCAAATGAAGAAGAAGAAGAACTGGGTACTTCTTCAAATCGAACACGCTTCTTTCGTTTCTTTGCCTTGTCAAAAGTCGACTGACGACCCAAATATCCCGGGAAGTCAGTGCTCTTCTGCTTTTGCCGTGCTTTTTGGCTTTCTTTTGCGCGTCAAAAAGCTGAGCAATCCGTGCATCAACCACCTCTTCTAATTCCTTCTCTGAATATTTCTTGAGAGCAGAAGGTTTCTTGAGAGTGGGTGTAGTGGTTTTCTGCCACTGCTCATGCACATATATTTTGCAAATTTTGGGTCCTTCACAAAATTGAGCATCATCTTCATTGCATCGCCGATCAACTGGCGACGCTCCATCTCTCGCCGCTCCGCCTGAGTAGGCCGAGGCGGGCCATCCTCTCTGTCGAAATCTTCGTTGTGATCCCTGCCCGCATCTCCAGATGCAGAGGGAGTCGGCTGATCCTTGCGTGAAGCCATAGGTGTCGCGGAAAAAATTTGCGGATCGGATTTCTCGTAGAAGAGAAACCGGCCGTGGTTTGATACCACTGTAAGAGACTTGGACACTCCAAGTCAAGAATCAATTGCGACAGCACCAAATAACCACTTCAAAACAATTCACAGATCACAATAGATTTGCACTGGCCCGGCGGAGTTCCGTGCCTAGAGATATTGACCCCAAAGACTGGCGCCCCTTTCGGTATTTCTTTTTGTATTAATCAATTCAAAGTACAAGAGAGTGGGTCGGGATTCACTCTCAGACTATGCGTCGAGATGCTCTGAGAAGTGAGGCCCTCACCACTAATTTAAAGATTACAAGGGATGCCCAAAAGCAGAGCCCCAAAAGCTTGAAAGCAAAAGCAGATTCTCTCTCTCTCTCAATGAGAGTCAGTAAAAAAGCAAGTTCTCTTTCTCTCTCTTCTCCCAAATCATAGCATAAAGCTGAGATTTGTGTCGCTCAAAATTTCCAAAAAAAATAAAATAAAATAAAAAAATTCACCTCCGCGATTTCCGGAAATTAGGGTTTTTGGCAGAAATTAGGGTTTGCAGGAATTTTAGGGTTTCTGGCAGAAATTAGGGTTTCTGCTGTCTGTAGCCACGTCATCACTTTGTGACAGAGACATGGCCTCCTTAGACGCGTCTTCTTTAGAGTGATGAGGAGATATGAGTGTCTCATGCTTCATTAGCTTTTTGAGTTAAGACTTGGGATATGGATTGTATGTAGTGCGCATGCCCTATCAACTATCTTATTCTTGTGCTAATTTTCCTATTTAATGCTTCTTTTGTAGGGTTCATCATTGCTGAGTCTGCCTTGCATCTCTAGAGTCATGACAGAAACTCAAAACCTAGATCTTTGTTTGTATTAATGTATGCTCGTGTGTGTTTGAGAGCATACATTGGTACCTAGTTCTACACCCACTATTGGGCACTAACGAGGTTGCTGGGGATGTCGTAGTATTTACACAATACTATGCATGATGGAGCTGACGATCATATTGACTTGTGGATGACTACCTTGAGTCTATACTTTGCACTTTCCTTAAAAGGTGAATCTGGGCTTATCCTAGATTCATTTAGGTACACATGGATTTTAGATCATTGGGTGAGTCAAGTTTTCACGGATCTTGTCATTTTGATGAGATTATGACTTATGTCTCCTGTCATAGATGCACTTTCCAGTGTTCACGATTGCTTCTAATGTTCATTGGTTTTTGTAGTTTCAAAATGATTGTATGGAGTCTCATCTTTCATCCATTGTGTAAAGTTTTTGGAGTCTATCGTTTTGTATGTATAATGTAACATTTGGGGGATAATTTTGTATCTGTTCAATTCTAATGTTTTAGTGTTGGATGCCTCAAGTGGCCAGCGATATTGTATGATCGTGTGAGAGCCTCAAATTTTTTAGTTTATGGTAGTCTTGGTTTGTAGGTTCAACATTTATGGAGTGATACTTATGAAATTTTAGGCTTTTAATTTATTTTTTTACATACCTAATAACTCAAACCATTCAATATTGCGTACCTTACATACCGAACACTAGAACTTTCCAACTTGGTGTGAGTGGATCCACCATAACTTGTGATTATGCATTGGTGGTAATCTTAAGTGCACGATTCTAGCTATCTTTAGTTTTAAAAGGAAAACAATTTCTTAGATAAAAGATATGCTCTTTTAGTGAAAGGCTATAAGTCCTTTCTTTCTATTGAGTTGTGCATAAGAGAAGAGCCCTTGCCTAGAAAAGAAATATCATGACAAAGAGTTAAGAGTGAGGAAATCTAGCAATGCCAAAGGCAGATTGTGCCCTAAACTTGGGTTTTGGTCCTACGTGTGCAACATGATTAATCTCTTGCAGCCATAAAATTGGACAACTAGTAGAGAGAATGAAGGTGCAATGCTTCGCTTCTAGTAACTCGTATATAATTTTACCTAATGAGCTCCTTCTAGAAAGGAAAAAGCGTAAGAACTTCAACACATCCAGCAATCCAAGAGAAGTAACGGAAGAACAAAGCAAAAAAAAAAAGAAGCCAATCCAGGAGTACAGGAATAACTTTGAAATTAATGTGCAAATGCTACCATACTAACATAGAGCTCTCACCTCACCCTTGACTTTACAACCTGTTGCAAGGTGTAGGGGTGGGGATAAGAAAAGTAGCAGATTTAGCAACCATTGTAAGGTCCTACAACACTACGACTAACAAACCATTCAATTGATTGGCCCTGTAGATTTTCTCAAACTCCTATGGAGGCAAATGCTATCTGACCGCACAAATGTTGAAAAGTACCTATATTCACCTTCAAAAAATAATGATAGGCATAAAGGAGTGAAAGTCCTAATTGTAGATAGTTATCCACTTGTCTCTAATAACCATGAGGTCCATCATGACCAAGTATCACCATCATTGCTCAAAAGACGCAAGAGGGAGTGTTCTACTCCTGACACACACCCTAAGGTTAGGAAGGTCTACATATTGAGCTTTTGTATGAGCCCCAAAATTGCAGGCAAATCCTGCCATATTGATGTTTCGCACTACAAAAACGTTATGTTTAAGACAAAGTTGAGAGAGTGCATGATATAAACGGGTGCTGCTGCATCAGGGCGTTCGATGGAATTTTGCTAGATTACTCTCGACAGCAAGTCACAGCAGAAATTATGAAGAAGCTGTTTAATCTCGCAGAGGTTTTCCTTCACTTTTCTGCTTTGTGTTTTATCGAGTTTGCTTTGCTACTTGTGAAGTTACTACTATGTACTAAGCTTTGCTGCATTTCTTTACTGGTTTTGCAGGCTGCTCGCTTAAAAGAAAAAATTGAGAAAATGTTCAATGGGGATCATGTGTGTACCTAATTAACACCTGTGATGTATCTGATATGTATAGTTATCAATATCGACATTTTTAGCTTTAGATAATCTGTTTTCTAAGACTTGTTATACTGTTCTTGGTTTTTAGATCAACAAAACAGAAAACCGTTCTGTGCTTCATGTAGCTCTTCGTGCAAAGAGAGATCAAATAATCCACAGTGATTCAAAGAACGTCGTGTCAGACGTATGGGAAGTGCTTGATAATATAAAGGGTTTCTCAGAGCGTGTGCGAAGTGGTGATTGGGTAAAGAGTGTGCTCTTCTGTATCCTTCATGTTTTCTTGTTTTATCCCTGAAATTAACTTTGAAATCTACCATGCAGGCTGGAGCGACTGGAAAACCATTGACTGATGTAGTAGCTATTGGAATTGGTGGCAGCTTTTTAGGCCCTCTTTTTGTTCATACAGCTCTGCAAACAGGTATTTGATCGCACTGTTGTTTTCATAGTGTAGAGGTTTGAGACTAATGATTCCCAACTGCCTTTTTTGAAACAGCACCAGATGTAGCGGAGGCTTGTAAAGGACGCCGTCTACGCTTGTAATATGCCTTGCTGAATCTTTTATTTTCTATTTCTCTCTGCGTTTAATGATAAGATTGCCTACAAGCACATAAAAGTGGGGGTTATCAAACATTCACTATGTGAATGTACATTGCTAATGTCTCTTCTGCATATATTGACCACACGTTTTAGGCGAGGTTGCATAAGTTCTTCGATGACATTGCTTCATCTGCCCAGCTAAAAGACATTCTCAGTTGTAGCTTTAGATGATGGTGATTCTACTTGTATATAAAATACATAATCAAAATAAGGATAGATGCACCGAGGCTGGGGCATTCCTCAAACTCCGTTTTAGAAGGTCAGTGGTGAAGCCATCATGATCTTCATAACTCTTCATCCATTCCCACAGGACAAGAAGCATGTGCGAGATGCATAATGACTTGAGGTCAACCTGTTCAGATGTTTTTCCTATTGACCTCCGAAGCACATGTCCTGCGTTTGATACGGCATCTATTTGGGAGGTGTGCAAGGGCAATATTGGAGTGAAGAGTGAAGCAATCGTCTGTAAGGGGCTTGCTTTAGGAATGTTCTACACTTTCAGCTTTTGTCTGAGCTGAGCTTGCCGCACCATGTCAAGTGCAGTGAATAATAAAGCGAGACACAAGAATCTGTTCGATTCACACTAGAACACTTGCTCGGTTGCTTGGTTCTTTGGTTCTTTCTTACATAGAGAATGTTCTTTAACTATCTGGTATTTACCCTTAATGTCCTAGGTGTTACAAAGTGATGATGTGGCATGGCTTGTAATAGACGTGGACAACCCAAGTTGAGAATCTGGCACGACACACGAGAAAATCACTTAAAAAACAACTTTATTCACAATTCACTTGAGTCGACATGGCCCGTCGTAGTTCGATGCCCACAGATATTGGCCCCCAAAGACTAGCGTCCCTTTCAGTATTTATTTTTATATTAATGCTTGAGCAAAGTTACAAGGCGCGAGGGTCCTCTCTTCTCTGTCGCTCGTCAACCACACTGAGCTAGAGAGTGGGCCGGGGTTCATATCCAAAGGCCCCAAGGGCTCTACAAAAGAAGTACATGAAAAGCTTTAAACTCAAAAGCTTCAGGGTTTAAAAGATAGCGCTAATTATAGCCAGTGCAAATCACGGAATTCCGTACGGTTGCCACATCAATGCTTTTTTCCACGATTTTTCTCTTTAATTCTCTAGTGTCCCTAGGGCCCCATCAGACAGGACCCTAGTTGGAACAACTTATAACTTCAGGTCTCGTCAATTGGACATGCCACGTCATCATTTTGTGAGATACCCCCCTCTTGAAAGAATTGTAATCGCCCTCGATTACACCTGCAAAAGAAGACAAGCCATAAACCATTCTAGTAGACACTGACTCTAAGTACCGACGCACTAGACGACACAAATCTAGCACTTGCACAAAGACAACAGTCAGTGCACATTCACATCACATTCAAATCATATCACATAAAATCCATCCAGATTTAGGACCATGATTGCAGGCAACGTGTTTAGTAATCGCATCTAGATCCACACCGGACCTCACTAATGTCGGATTAACTAATTCTTATTGTGATCATGTCCATGGAATCTCAAGAGCGAAATGTTGCAGTCATTTCATCTTTCAAATCTGCACTCAAAACAAAATCACATGAAGGAGTGCACATAAATTAGATTCATTTTGGGAATTCCCATTTCCAAGTTCTTTATTCATAAAGTTATACAATAGAATACTGTCAGCACATAAGTACCCCTGAAATCCAAAGGAATGTCAGCGTGAAACACGGAAATCCGTATTGTCAGCCACGTCAGCACAGTTGACGCAAATCTCAGTCGTTCGTACAGCCTGTCAGTGCAAATCACGGCGATCCGTACAACCAGTCAACGCTTTTCTTTTTATTGATTCTAGTGTTCCTAGGGCCCTGTTGATAGGTGCCCTATAAGTTGAGACAACTAATGGACATGCCACGTCATCAATTTGTGAGAGGCCCCATATTGTCCGATGTAATTCCAAGTCGAGCTACCAATTCAGGTGAAATGAAGTTGGCCTTGGCTCCTCTGTCAAAGAAGATGAGGGCTTCTTGATTTCGTATGTCCCATGCGCGACAAAGTTTCGTGCTTTTATCCATCTGATCTGGGTCGGTCCCCGCACAATCTGGTACCAGTCCTACTTTCATTTTTCCTTTTCTCTCGCGTTCCTCGGTTGCTCTAGAACTCTCTAGCTTCCTATCCTTTGATTGTCCATTGGGTGCCGTTTTGGGGCACCATGCGGATATATGTCCTTGTTTCAACAGTGAAAACACTCCCCCGCTTTGAGGTACTCGACTTTCTGTTCCTCTATCAGTCGGGGATGAGTATCTTTCTTTTTCTGAAACTTCCCTTTTCTTCTGTTGTCATTTGTCGAGTTTTGTCCAGTCCTTGGTGTCAACTGCTGATCTGTTGGATATGTCAGATTACCCGAATGAATAGCAAACCCTTGCTGAGCGTGTCCCGTCAGTTGCTGGATGGACTTGCACTTTCTCGAATCTCTTTGGGAAAGCCCACAGCAAAATTGCTCGATTTTTTGCTTAAAACTAATCTTTTTGAAAGAAGAGGCAGGTAGAAAAGTATCCCAAAACCTTTCGCAAAATGAATCCAAAGTGTCTACCTTGGTCATCCGAAGATGATTCCAAGATGTAATCACGTCATGTTCGTACTCTTGAGTGAGCCAAGAGGAAATAAAAAGTCACTTGAATTCTAGTACAGAAGAGTGGATCACCATGTTCGTGCATTTCTTTTCAAATAAGATGTTGCCCTCTTGATTTTTGAGTGCTCTATGTAGCGTCCTCCAAAAAAAGCTATGTCAAATTGTTGAATAAAAGCGAGGGCTCTCTGAGCATCTTTAAAACTTGAAAAGGTATCAAATTTTACTGCTTGCCCACCCTCCTTGAATTCTTGTTCATATCTTTGAGAAAGTCATATTGATTGGCTCTATAAAAGTGCTTCCTCTTTGAATAAAACATCTGGCCCTCAGAGTCCGAACTCTCAAAAGAGGAAGAATCCTCATCATAACTGTTAGAAAATTGCCAGGATCTTTGGGGGGATCAGCTTTCTTGGCCTTCTCTTGTTCTTTCCATGTCTATGGTTCTTTCATCGTTTATTTGCCCTTTTGTCCTCATCACTGGAATCTGAAGAGGAAGAGCTGTTGGAACTGCTAGAAGAATATGAGGACGAACTGGACACACCCTCAAAACATACATGCTTCTTTTGTTTTTGTGCTTTTGCAAAAGAAGACTGACGACCCAAGTAACCCGGGTAGACTGCTCCCTTACTAGGTCTCCTCGGATGCTTCTTGGCTCCCAGAAGTCGGTTGACTCGTCTTTCGACAACGTCGTCGAGTTCATCTTCAGTGAACATCCGTGGAATAGAAGGTTTCTTTAGAGTAGTGTAACGGGGCATGGGCAGAACACAGCCCAAACGTTCCGAAACAGCGTTTCGGACGAGTCCTGTTCTTGAAACCGAGTTGGGAATTCGGTACTAAGCTGAATGGAGGTAATTCAAGACTCACTTTAGTCGACCGTTCCGGTCCTCCCTCCTCCTCCCCGTTCCCGTTCCGTTCCGGACTCTCTCGTTCCTGTTCCCATTACCGTTCCCGTTCCGGGTAACTATGCTTTAGAGCTGACTTCAAGTGTGAATGTGATGGCAGTCCGCCCCTGGGAATGCATCCCATCAATTGTGTGCTGGGTCAAAAATTTCTCGTACTGGGGATCCTTCCAAAATTGGAGCTCTGCTTTGCGCAAGCATCCTGTAACAATGTCAGACTTTTTAAATAATTAATTTATTTACGAGAAAATAATTATCTAATTAGTTGTGTGCACATCAAAATAGAACTAGCAGTTCTAGGGCCTCAGGTGCGCCCAAATTTGGGCCAGAGCACCTCAGGGAGACTCTAGCAGAAAATACCCTGAAGCCCTAGTGATTGGGAAATCGGGTCTTCAATGAAGGGGTAGATAGTAGCCTCAGATTTCAGGCTCAAAAAATTTCGCGCATCAATGCGAGCACAGGAATGAGATGGGGTCCTTAGAACAGTAACCCTAAGGCTTGAATTATTTTTATGGCCTTAGGATAAGTCAGTTAAAATGATTTTAAATTCTTTGTGTCGGACCAAATGGCCGGACAAGTGCGAAGAGGTAATGCCAGAGCAGTGCCGGTACGGCGTTGTGATGAGGAGCAGCTAATGTTTTTATTAGCAGTATCCATGTGTGCAGTTGTGAGTTAATTTACACATTTTATTAATAGCTTAGGGACTTTTAAAATGTGAAAGTTGAATGGTTTTTAAGTTATTAAGTGTGCCACTTGGAACAGTTATGAATGCAAAGTGACTTTCTCACACTCTCTCACCCTCTCTCTTCTTCTAGCGCCCCCTTCTTGCTGGAGTCTATAAGAGAGTAGTCTCTCCCCCTCTTCTCAGTGTTGGCAGTGCTCCTACTCCCCCCTACTGTGAGTGTGCTCTACGCATTGCAGCCCTCCATGGAAGCTTGAGAGCAGCCCCTTGCGACATATGTGGAGGCCTCGTGCTCCCATTGACTAGAACAAGGGTTCTCATAGCCATAGCCAGCTTTTGGTGAAGATTCATCACGAGAAGTTGCAGCAGACACTTTCCATAGAGTGTGGTGGTTGAAAATTCTCTGTTTTCAGCCCCTAATAATCTCTTTTAGGGTGAATTTCAACAAAGTACTCATAGAATCTAGTTCTTCTTTACCTACACTACGCGTACACAAAGTTTGGTGCGGCTCCATCGTGAAAAAGGTCTCTATTTCGGCATTGGAACGTGCACAAGTAACATTTTTAGGTTATGTGCATAAAATTTCAGCAAGCATGTGTGCATGCATTTTGCGTGTTTCTCCCTTGTTTTTATTGCAAGGATGATTATGCATAAAGGGATTCAGTTAGCGGAAGGTAGACTCTCATTTTCGAGAGCTTCTGTTGAGTTTTGTGGAAGGTAGTTCCGAGAGCTTCCCAAAATCTCACAGTAAAGGGAAAATCCTCTGAGTATTCAGAGAGTAGTTTTCTCACTCTCTCAGTCAGAGGCAGAAAAGAAAGAATAGAGGACAGGCTTTTGCCCCGTTCCTTTGCTTGTAAAGATTCTCCCTTAGTAATAAAGATAATCTCTTTATGGGGGAGGGGGGGGGGGGGGGGGTGAACCAGCCCATCTTCTTGTTCCCAATGAAGTGTCAAGCTCTCTCTCTCTCTCTCTCTCTCTCTCTCTCTCTCTCTCTCTCTCTCTCTCTCTCTCTCTCGTATTTGAAGTACAATTAAAAGTCAGTTTACGCTTCCGTATTTTTGTGACACATCCACTTGTTGTTCACGCTGCATCTCCATTCGTTCGTACTTTGTAGGCCGAGGTGGCCCGTACTCTTTTTTTGTTGTTCCATTATAATTTTCGTGCCGTCACCCGAGCCAGAATTGTCGGGTGGGTTCGTCTGATTCTTGCTGGAGTCATCACCTGAATCCATGTGTGTCACGGAAAAAGAGATCGGATTTTCCGGTGGAAGGAAAATCGACTGAACTTTGATATACTGGAACAGACTTGGACATCCCAAGTCAAGAATCTTGCACGACACACGAGAGAATCATATAAAAAACACTTCACAACTTTATTCACAATTCACTTGAGTCGACACGGCCCGACGTAGTTCCGTGCCTAGGGATAATGGCTCCAAAGACCGGTGCCCCTTCATTATTTATTTTTATAATACTGCTTGAGCAAAGTTACAAGGCCCAAGGGTCCTCTTTGCTCTGTGGCTCGTCAGCCACAAACTGAGCTAGAGAGTGGTCCTGGGTTCGTATTTAAAGGCCCAAGGGCTCTACAAAAGCAGTACATGAAAAGCTTTAAACTCAAAAGCTTCAGGGTCCAAAAGCTAGTGCTAATTGCAGTCGGCGCAAATCACGGAATTCCGTACGGTTGCCACGTCATCAGCCAATGTAAAACGCGAGCGTCCTTCCAGATGCCACGTTAGTGCTTTTTTCCGTGATTTCTCTCATTAATTCTCTAGTGTCCCTAGGGCCCCATCGGAGGGGACCCTATACGTTGTTCCAACTTATAACTTTAGGTCTCGTCAATTGGACATGCCACGTCATCATTTTGATAGAGCTTGATAGAGGGTCCGAAACCCTAGTGAAATGAAGTAGACAAAAGTTGTTCAGTCTTTGGGGCTAGTGCATGTGGGCGCAAAACGACGCCGTGCCCTCTCTCTCTCTCTCTTTTCAAGTTATCTGCAGTTTCTCTCGTGTTGCAGTTGATCTTTGACTTGGTGTGTCCAAGTCTATTATAGTGGTATCAAAGCTCAGACGATTGATTGTTCTTCTACGAAGTTCTATTAAGGATTTGATCCCTATTTTCGTAACACATGGATTCCAACAATAAATCTGGCAAGGAGGAAACGGTCTTACCTATTTGGTTGAGTGAGGAAACCAACGGAGGTTGTCACAAAGTGATGACATGGTGTGGAAAGAACTGGCCGAGAGGACAAGAGGAACTGAACCCAAAAAGTGTGGCCTAGAGGCCTAAACCAAGGGTTAGGGGTTTAAAATAAAAACCTAACCTCTACTAACTTATGTAGCATCGGCTGAGGGACCTAAACCCAAAAATATCAAAAGCTTGAACTCTTTGTTGATTTCGGTAAATTGCGCTAGCATGATGACATGGTAGGCTGTACGGATTTCCCTGTTTTGCGTTGATAGATTTTGGAAGTCTTTTGTGTAGGGTTTTGAGAGCAGATGCTTTTGCGTATAAGTGCTTTTAGAACTAATGCTTTTCGGCTCTGCTTCTGGGCATCCCTAGTAAGTTTATAAGTGCTCAGAGGGCCACTCCTTAGAGAGCATCTAGACGTTGAGTCTTTGAGAGAGTTGGACTCTCGGGAGTTGTACCTTTACGAAACAAATACGGAAAGGGGTGCTAGTCTTTGGGGCCAATATCTGTTGGCTCAGAATTCTGCCATGCCATGCGCTCTCTCTCTCTCTCTCTCGTTCTATTCAAGTTCAATTATTTGTAGTTTTTGTTCGTGTGTTGCTATTGATTTCTAGCTTGGAGTGTCCAAGCCTATAACGTTGATATCAATGTCGCTAAATGGACTATTTTCTTATTTTTTTGAGTAATTTCTATTTATTGAAATTAGGATATTTAAATGTGTACACTTGAACTATAAAAGTTAGGAAATGTAGATCTACTGGAATTGATAAAAGCCATCAGGAACAGACAACTCTGATTTGTCATATGATGGGTGACATTAAGCATCGCAAAGGAGTTGTACCGTTGGTTTGGTGGAAGAGAGCGAGATGTGGCGATTGATAATCTTTAGTGAGTGCCCATGGTAGAACATGAGTCGTCTGCGGACCACAGAAGAGGGGAGACATCTCCAACAAAAGGTTTTTGGCTTCAGTATTTGCCAATAAAACTTCATAGAAACCATGAGCACCAAAGTAAACGCCACGGACAGCTTAACCTTTGAGAAGGAAATCAACCCATTGTCTGACATCCTGCGCAGTACGCATTTTGCCCAGGAAAAACGTGATGACTGCATTCATGGCATACAGCACAACTGGGTCCATAAGGTCCTGCACAGGAATACGCACCTCAAGAGCAAGTGCCCGACCATTCCAAGCTTTCCAAGCCTCTTTGAAGTCCTCATACAAACAAGTTTGGATTTCGGAGGCGGTGTCCGAAGAATTATCCATAGCTTTCTGACGCTTGAACACACACGGGAACTCCGACATGCAGCTGCAAAACCACGGCTAAAGGAGAAAGCCTATCCGAACGTACACTGCAAAGAACTGAGCTTTGTATCGTCTGCTTTAAACTATGTACAGAACCCCAGAACTATATACATCACCCATAGAGGGCATACATCTGCAATAAAGCACTGTCTTGATAACCTCTGCTGAATAGGAAATCGATGACTAGGGCAAAGGCACCTTTTGCATGTTGAGCTGGGTCGAGCTGAAATCTGCTCTAAAACAGTCACTGAGCTGTGTCGAAGCTGCTGCGGACAAGACTACAGCAGGCTCAGGTGTTTCATGCGACCGAGCTGGAGCAGGAACCCGCGCGAGGAGCTGGGTAATAGATTCGCGTGTCAGGGCTGGGGCAGGGGATTGCACGACAGAGCGCTCTTCTCTCACATACACACCACACACAAAAAAAAGGGTTGCAGTAACTCGATCCATCTCTCTCAACAGTATTCTTATTTATGGGTGTACTCTGTCACACACACACAAGGGTTGTAGTAACTCGATCCATGTCTCTCAACAGTATTATTATTTATGGGTGTTCTCTTGTCTGGACATGATGTTATGCTGACAAACAATTTGTGGTTTTGCAAATAGATGCACATGCTTGTGTGTACATCAAGATGCATGCACTTATGATACACAGCTGTTTATAATATTCTTAGACATGCTTTAACTAAAGCATGGCAGGTGCACTCTCTATTGCAATGTTCTCCGGGTGTTTTATGCAATCATCATTGTGCTTGTTTTGCAGTTTGGCCAACGTGGATCCCATTGATGTTGCTCGAAGTCTTGATGGGCTTTCACAAGAGACCACTCTGGGTTGGTGAACCTGTTCACTTATGTTCTTTGCCATCTGACTTTTTTTGCGGGTGTGGATTGCTTACAAGCCAAAATTTTTTGTTTGCCAGTTGTGATCGTTTCGAAAACTTTCACGACAGCTGAAACCATGCTGAATGCTAGGACCGTGAGGAGCTGGATTACATCAGCACTTGGGTAGTTTGATTACTATGATGCATATGAAGTTGACTCTTATGCAACATGACGATGTTTTCTAAACTCAAAGAATTTGCAGCTCAGATGCAGTGTCCAAGCACATGGTAGCAGTGAGCACAAATCTCAAGGTACAGATACTTGGTATGGTCCTGAATTTGAGCTTTCAATGTAATCTTTGGTTCTCAAACTTTTATTTGTTTAAATGTACTCTTCGGCAGCTGGTAAAGGAGTTTGGCATCGATCCGAATAATAGTTTTGCCTTTTGGGACTGGGTTGGTGGTCGCTACAGCGGTATCATGGTTTACACGATTCTTGAGAAATATTGAAAGAAGTTAAACGCCATTGTTGATTCTGTGCCATTGCTATGGCAGTGTGCAGTGCAGTCGGGATTTTACCTTTGTCAATTCAATATGGCTTTTCAGTGGCCAACAAGTAGGTGCTCTTGTTCTTCAACCAGATCGAGACTGCGGACAGAAATGAGCATTTTTATTCCACTTTGGCCAGTGGTTACTGATGAAGCTACATCTTCAGCTATTTCGCCATTATTAATGACCTAACTGCTCACTCCTTCACAAAGATTTTTGCAGGGGGCTGAGAGTATTGACAACCACTTCAAGACTGCTCCTTTCGAAAAGAACATACCAGTATGCTGGCTGCTCTCAATTTAAGATTTTCTGGGTCAACTAGTTTTGAATATTGTATTTGGAATGCCTGCAAATCACCAGTAGAAATAACAAATCTTGTTGTGTGGCTGGGACCCTAAGCATTGTAAGAGTCAAGACTTCTGATCTCAATGAGTGGCTAGTTTTTCTGGTGTATAAACAGTATCTGAAAGGCTTTCTTATCTTTTGATCTACCTTCTTTCTTATCAGACTGTGTAAGAATGTATTTTATGGTCAAGCTTCTAAGACTTCTGCATTTGGGGTGTCTGTTATTATTGTGGGTTCATATCACCTGAACATCAGGTGCTCCTTTTCTTTAAATGCAGGTGCTTTTGGGTCTTTTGAGCGTCTGGAATGTCTCGTTCCTTGGTCATCCAGCTCGAGTATTGCTTCTTTCACCTTTATGTTAAAGAAGAAGCTTTGTTCTTGTAACATGTTTAAGTGACCGTCTCCTGTGACAGGCGATACTTCCCTACTGTCAAGCATTGGAAAAGTTTGCTCCACACATTCAACAGGCAAGACTACTTAAGATTCAGTATGATTTGTTTCTGTGTGAACCCACTGTATGAATTTTACTTCTAGGTAGTGGTGTCTAGTTTTATGGGGTTGTGTATACAATGACAACTGCAAGGGGTTTAGTTAAGTGAGATTGTTTTTGTAGATCTTTTCAAACAGCGGTCATTAATATCTCTATTTGTGGAATCCTTCCTTTTTGTGCCGTCCTCTCTGAAATGTGGGAGGTGCCAAATTATATGAGGCTAAGTATCCTGCAAAGAAGCTTCTATAGTAGTTCTAGGCGTGAAAATTGAGAATAGACTTTTTAACAGAGGTCTTTAGCTTTATGTTTCAAAGTAATTGTTGCTTCAGGGTGAGGTCTACTACAGTGTTTTCAACTTAGGAGAGAATTTTGATTGGTAGATATCGTTGAAAGCTTTCTGCCTTTCAATTGCTGGGCTGAAGTGAACATGTAACTTGTGCTGCGGTATGATAAGAAATTTAAGTGGTTGTTTGGGAGCGAAATTTGCAGGATGTACTTTATGACATATAGGCATGGAGATGATCTTGGATACTTCTTGCTGTCCTCAAACTTCCTAGTATGGAAGGGGAAGGAATCCCTTATTCAGAGACATTATCTATACTAGTCTTGCGTAGTGTGCACTTTGGGTTTTGTGTTTGCTGATCGCCTTTTTCCCAAGGGCAGTCTGGCAGGCACTTCCCTTTTTGTAGGGCGCACCAACATACACACACTACAACAACAACAAGCAGAAAAGCTCACAACAACGGCTATCTTGTATGCAAAATACACAAAGATATTGTGATCTTATCAGGTGCCCAGTACAAGTACTGGGAAAGGAACCTTCTATCAGAAGCAAAAAAATGCTTGTGCTGTGCACAGTCTGTTCACGCATCAATATGACAATATGGTGACAAACAACTCCTGGGAGTTATGGGTGTTAAAGTGAGCTTGCTGCGGGTCCTCAGGTCTGAGGTATAGAATCAAACGAGGCAGAGCCTTTTGAAAAGATCTGCGATGTTTTCCTATGTCGACACATACATTAACAGGATATATCTTGCTGATAGTTCGTCCCTTACAAAATGATAGCTTTTTTGCAACTGTCCATGAAGGTGACAACAGTGGACTCTTGTCCTATACCAAAGCCATAAGCCGTTTCAGCAAGATGGCATTCAGCTTGATGTGTAACAAAATTGGGCAATTCTAACATCCACAATGCACCAAACAAGAAGAGAGCAAAAATTCAAGTGGACAGCTTGTGTCATTATTCCTGACAACGCTGGTGCAGCTTACATAGTGAAACATGTGCTTAGCTGCTTGCCAGTGTTTGGTGCTTGTGCTATGGATAATGTTTGCTCTCTTGGGAAGAGATTGGATATTGATTGACAGGCTTTACAATGGTATGTCTATGTCCCACAGCTCCTTGATGTAGGAAACATGAAGTTAATTGCACTATCAGCCACCAATGCACATATATTGTAAGTCGTGGTCATTTGACAAGCAGGTCAAAAATTCTCAATATCTACCATGATATTCTATGCAATATCTACCTTGATATTCTCCATCTCACAATAAGACACAAATAGAAGAGAAACTTCAATTCGTGCACTTCAAAACTGAAAGTAGCGAGACATGAAGGGTGCTTGCAGTATGTCCGACCAGTGTGAACCTCGTCCTTTGGTTATAAAGTCCTATAAATAGGACTTGAGTCTGATTTATGAGATATCTGGTGTGATCACCACACTTGGGACTCTAGGCCCTTGGCAGCTCTTGTAACAAACTTGGACACTCCAAGTCAAGATTCTACCGCAACACAGCGGAGATTCACTTCAAAACAGTTCACAGTTCACAATTGATTCGACACGGCCCGGCGGAGTTCCGTGCCTAGAGATATTGGCCCCAAAGACTGGCGCCCCTTTCGGTATTTCTTTTTGTATTAAATTTGTGCTCAAAAGTACAAGGGAGTGGGAGGGTCTCACTCTCAGACTCTGCGTCCAGATGCTCTGAAGAGTGGGAGCCTTGGGGCCTGCCCATACTTATAAAGGTTTACAAGGGATGCGCAGAGCCCCAAAAGCTGCCATACTTTAAAAGCTTTAAAAATAAAGCAAATATTCAAAAGCTCTCTCTCTCTCTCTCTCTCTCTCTCTCTCTCTCTCTCGCCCAACCAGAGTTCTGACCATGGAGGAGGTCGATGAGATACGATAGCGGACTGATGAGAGATTTCATCTGAACCCACAAACACCCCCCCCCCCGTATTTCCTTTCTCCTTAGTGTTTTAGTGGTAGTTCTTTGTAACTTTGTAATTTCCGTACTCAGACATGGTATCAAATTCACCAATTGTAACTTTTTGGTCTCATAGGTCATTTTGGCCTTTTCGAAGACGTTAATATAACATTTCATTTCATTTTCATCTCCCTCTCTCTCTCTCTCTCTCTCTCTCTCTCTCTCTCTCTCTCTCTCTCTCTCTCTCTCTCTCTCTCGCATTGCGTAGAACTTGCGTAGCCAAAAGCTGCAAATTCCATACGCTTTTGCCATGTCAGCAATTCTGTATAGTTGCCGCAAAACCTGCCGTGAAATGCGCCGCAAAACGCGGAATTCTGTACAACATGACACGTCAACACTCAGCGTGAAATCCCGGGATTTTGCCACATCACTATCCCTTTCTTGGGCCTGCAAGAGAGAGAGAGTGTGTGTGTGTGTGTTTGACCATGCCATGTCACCAGTTTGTGACATACCCCCCTCTTGAAAGCATTGTAATCACACTCGATTACGCCTGCAAAACAAACAAAAGCCATAAACTGTCTTAGCAGACACTGACTGTTAGTACCGACGCACTAGGAACACACATCTAGCACATGTACCAATCGACAGTCACATCACACGACATCACAGGACATCACTTGACATCACAGGACTTCACATGACAAATCACATTAAAAAATTCATTCGGATCTCAGACCATGATTAATCGGCAACGTATTTAGCAATCGCATCTAGATCCACTCGGGACCTCATAGATGCCCCATTAACTAATCCTTATTGCAACCATGTCAATCGAAATCTTTCAGACCGAAATGCTGCAGTCATTTCGTCTATCAATTCTTGCACTTAAAACAAGTCAAGTACAAATCAGTATCGTTATTTTTAGGAATTCCAATTCATAAAGTCATAGAGCAGAATACTGTCAGCTCACAGTATCTTTGAAACTCAAAAGAGACATCAGTGACTTTAGTATCAAAAAATCGGGGCAATCTGTTGACGAAGGAGCGGAGCGACTCCCCTCTCGTGCATACCCACTGCACCAAATTCCGCCCAACTGAGTTCGGGGTTCAATTTTGGAATAGACTATGCTAAACCAAATGCTTCAAGGTAAAGGTTCACAATCTGAGGAGTATCTGCAAGGTCCTCCTGCTCCATCCACTTCGCATCCAATGCGGGATAGTTCTTGAATTCAACCAAGAACCGTCTTATCATTTTACCTTTTACCTTTCTATCTTTATGTGCCAAAATCTGTTCTGAAACGAGTATCTCCTCGTTGTCCTCCACTTTGGGTTGCTCATCAGGCTCCCCATCATCGGGCACATCGCCTTTAAAAGGCTTCAGGAGACTCACATGAAAAGCATTGCTCCAAGAATCGGGCAGCTTCAGTCGAAAGGAGACATCATTTATCTTTTCGGAAATCTGGAAAGGTCCATAGTATCTCATGCTAAGCTTTGGAAAAAGCCGCTCCTTCTTTCTCAGGCGTGCCTTCTCAAAATGTAAGAGAATGATTGTAATTTTAAATCGCGACGATGTCAATCTGCTACCTTTTTTTGTCTTTCCTGAGATTTCTCCAAAGCCTTCCGGACCAAGTCCAAGTCCCTCGTGAACTGGTCGGCTTCAAAAGAAAATGTTATCTTTTGTGCTAAGGAAGGATGACCTTCGTAGCAAATTCAATAATCTCAGATGGCACCTTTCCCTTCAAAGAGTTGATCGTGTTATTGTAGGCATATTCCACCAAAGGTAAAAACCTTTTCTCATGTAGTCTTCTGATCCAACGAAGATGACTTTTACAAATCCAGTACGACTGAATTTGCAATCTCAGATTGCCCATCTGTCTGCGGGTGGAAAGATGACAAGAACTGCAACCGCTTGCCAATGTTCTTCCAAGTAGCCGTCCAAAACAAACTCGTGAAGGGGTATCTGTTGGAGACAATTGTCTCAGGCATGCCATGTAATCTGAAGATCGGGGCCACAAACAGTCTCGCTAAGTGATCCGGCTTGACTGTTTTCTTCACTAGAATGAAATGAGCTTGCTTGCTAAATCTGTCAATAACAGTCCAGATACCATCGTACCCACTTTGTGTTCTCGGGAGATCAAAATGAAATCCATTGCAATACTTTCCCAGGGGCTGGTGGGTATGGGTAAAGGCTGTAACAATCCCTGTGCTTTATGCCCGTCAAACGTGACCTTCTGGCATACTAAGGAACTGCGTACAAAATCGTCCACGTCCTTCTTGTGTCTCGGCCAAAAGAAGTATCTCTCCACACCTTTCAAGGTGGTAGCAATGCCGCGGCGACCCGTAAATGGTGGACAGTAGCATTCGGTTAAAACCTTTTCCCTCAACGGCTGTGTAATGCACAACATCGTTTTCTTCATCAAGTAGCCATCCCGAATGGAATATCCCGCTACTACCTCATGTCACAAAGTGATGACGTGGCTACCCGACTGTCGAAACCCTAATCCTAATCTGCAAAAACCCTAACCCGAACCCTAACCCTAACCCTAATTCTGTCCTAACCCTAACCCTAACTCTTGCCTAACCCTAAAAGGTAGCAAGGAAAAAAAAACAGTCGGAAAAATGCACAGGCATGATGATGTGGCACCATACGGCAGATTTCGCAAATTGCGGCGCATTTCACGGAGGTTGAGCGTTGTTTTTGGCGATGCTTTTTCCCACGCAGGGTAGCCAGAGAGAGAAGAAGCTTTTGCTTTATTTTGATTGACTCAAGAGAGCTTGTGAGAGAAAGAGCCTTTGCTTTATTTTTAGGCTTTTGGGGCTCTGCTTTTGGCATCCCTTGTAAACAAATAAATAAGTGGTTTGGGCTCCCACTCTGCAGAGCATCTGGACGCAGAGTTTGAGAGTGAGACCCAACCACTCTTGTACTTTGAACTCAGATTAATACAAAAAGAAATACCGAAAGGGGCGCCAGTCTTTGGGGCCAATATCTCTAGGCACGGAACTCTGCCTGGCCAGTGTAAATATTTGGGAGAACATTGGCATGCTGTTGCAGTTCTCATCATCGTTCCACCTGCAGACAAACAGTCAATCTACCAATTCAGTGGTTTTAGATTTATTGAAGTCTTATATCTCGGATCAGATTACTCAATGGGAAAAGTATCTACCTTTGGTGGAATTTGCCTACAATAACACGATACACTCTTCGACAGGGAAGGCGCCATTTGAGATTGTTGAAGGTGCTGCGAAGGTTCCACCCTTCCTAAGCACGAAAAAAGGTAAGATTTTTGAAGCCAATGAGTATACGCGCGACTTAGACACGGCTTTTGCCAAGGTCCGCGAGGCTTTGCAGAAATCTCAAGAACGACAGAAAAAGGCAGCGGATCGATTGGATCTAGATGCCATTGCTAGCTACATTGTCGATAAATCATGGTCTAAGATCCGAATGAATGTTGGATGTCATGTGATGTCCTGTGATGTCGTGTGATGTGACTGTCGATTGGTACATGTGCTAGATGTGTGTTCCTAGTGCGTAGGTACTAACAGTCAGTGTCTGCTAAGGCAGTTTACGGCTTCTGTCTGTTTTGCAGGCGTAATCGAGGGCGATTACAATGCTTTCAAGAGGGGGGTATGTCACAAAGTGATGACGTGGCTACCCAACTATTGAAACCCTAACCCTAATCTACAGAAACCCTAACCCTAATTCTGTCCTAACCCTAAAAGGCAGTAGGGAAAAACAAACAACCAAAAAAATGCGCAGGCATGATGACGTGGCACCGTACGACAGATTTTGCAAATCGCGGTGCATTTCTCGGAGGCTGAGCGTTGTTTTTGGCGATGCTTTTTCCCACGCAAGGCAGCCGGAGAGAGAAGAAGTTGTTGCTTTATTTTGATTGGCTCAAGAGAGCTTGTGAGAGAAAGAGCCTTTGCTTTATTTTTAAGCTTTTGATTTTAAGCTTTTGGGGCTCTGCTTTTGGCATCCCTTGTAAACAAGTAAATAAGTGATTTGGACTCCCACTCTGCAGAGCATCTGGACGCAGAGTCTGAGAGTGAGACCCAACCACTCTTGTACTTTGAACTCAGATTAATACAAAAAGAAATACCGAAAGGGGCGCCAGTCTTTGGGGCCAATATCTCTAGGCACGGGACCAATGTAAATCAATTGTGAACTGTGAACTGTTTTGAAGTGGTTATTTGGTGTTGTCGCGGTCAATTCTTGACTTGGAGTGTCCAAGTTTGTTACACCTTCCCATTCTGTATCCGAGTGAAAATATCTACAAAATCTGTATTTGTGGCATACCGATCGACCATATCCTTGAAGCTCCTATGATGTATCGCGGAAATAGCCAGAACCAACGGCTTCCGAGACAAAGCATCTGCCACCAAGTTCTTTTGTCCCTGAACGTGGACAATCTAGAAGTGAAACTGTGACAAGATGTTCTCCCACCGCATCTGCTTTTTTGGTAGCTGTTTCTGTGATAAGAAGTAGCGCAAACTCTGGTGATATGTAAAGACCATAAAATCGGCTCCAAGTAGGTAATGTCGCCACTGAGTAATAGTATTGATAACCGCCAAAAGCTCTTTCTCATATATCTGTGCTCTCAATTCCTACCTTGAGAACAATCGGCTCTCGTAGGCAATGACATGGTCTTCTTGCATCGAGACCGCACCTAGACTACGACCACAAGCGTCACAATATACTTCAAATGACTTCTGCAAATCCGGCAAAGTCAAAACGGGTTTTGTAGTCAATTTCTCTTTCAATGTCTGAAAGGCAGTCACCTCTGTGGGTCCCCACGAGAAAGGGACTTCTTTCTGTGTCAAGATATGCAAAGGGGAAGCAACTTCTAATGAACCACCGGTAGTAAGAACATAAGCCCAAGGAGCTTCTAACTTCATGGACATTCTTTAAATCGGGCCAATCACGGATAGGCTCTGTCTTGGCCGGGTCCATCTGCACTCCTGCTGCTAAGACAATGTGTCCCAAAAAGTGTATCTCGGGTAGAGAAAAATTCATTTTTCTTTGCATTAATCACCAACTTGTGATCTCGTAATGCCTGAAAGATCTGTAGCAGATGTTCTCTATGTTCTGCCTCATCCTTGGAGAAACCAATGATGTCGTCAAAGAAAGTGCCAACAAATAGTCTGTACTCTCGAAAAATCATGTCCATCATCCGGTTAAATGTCGCTGGAGCATTGGTTAGACCAAAAGGCATCACCAAAAACTCAAATAAACCAAAAGTCGTCCGAAAAGCTGTCTTATAGACATCTCCCTTCGCGACTCGGATATGATGATATCTGCTCTTCAAATCGATCCTACTGAAACAAGTGCATCCCTATAGTCGGTCTAGAATATCATTGATCCTGGGAATCGGAAATATGTTCTTGATGGTGATTTTGTTGAGAGCTCTATAGTCAATGCACATTCTCCAAGATCCGTCTTTCTTCAAAACGAACAACACCGGAGAGCAGTAAGGTGAAGTACTCGGCTGGATAAGACCCTTTTCCAAGAGGTCTTTCACTTGGTTCATAATCTCTTCATTCTGGGCTTGGCTCACACGGTAAGGTGGTTGGTTCGGTGGTGTGCTTCTAGGAATCAGATCAATGGTATGATCCTCAGGACGAGCTGGTGGCAACTTGCCTGGCAGGCCCTTTGAAAAGCAATCGGCATGAGTGGAGAACATCGTGGCGTTCTTTATGAAGGTCAATATATATCTGACCTTCAATCATCATTCAGTTCTCTCCATAAAATCAAGGAAAGAAGCTGAATTTTATCAAGTACAATCTCAGTGTCCTTCATTTGTCAAAGTCGCTTTCTCAACCCGATAGTTAACCACGGCATTGTTCTTTTGGTACCAAGGGATTTTGAGGAGGACGTCACAACCTCCCAAGGGCATTACGTAGAGGTCCTCGTGCCCTAAACACCCTTGACATTGCAAACGAAGTTTGCCAATGATCGGTGTAATGGCATCATTCTGTCCGGGTGTTGCTAGAACTATCTCCGCCTGTCGGGCGTAATTCCAAATCGAGCCGCCAATTCAAGTGAAAAGAAGTTGTCCTTGGCTCCTCCATCAAAGAAAATGAGGGCTTCCTGTTCTTTCACTTTGCCCTAGGTGCGGCAAATTTGTACTTTTGTTCATTTGGTTCGGGCCCCACGCAATGTGGTACCAGTGTTGTTTTCATCTGCCTTCTCTGCCACATTTCTCTACTGCTCTAGAACTCTCTGGCCTATCTTCAATCTGTTCTTGCTGTGCCTTTTTAGGGCACTTCGCGGAGATGTGTCCAAATTCCCCGCATCCAAAACACTTTCCCTCTTTGAGATAGATAACCCTTTCTCTAAGAGTCTATCGGGAACGTGTATCTTTCTTTTCTTTGTTCTGGGAACTCTTTCTCTTTCTACTTTCGTTATTAGAAGTCTGTTGAGTTCTCCGAGTCAAGATCTCATCAGTGGGGTATGTCAGATTGCCCAAGTGTATGGCAAAACCCCGTTTCGCATGACACATCAATTCTTGAATAGAATTCGAGAATAGAATTCGACTTTTGTTCCAAGCAATATTCTCAGATCTCTGTAGGAAGTCCGCAATAAAACCGCTCAATCTGTTCTTTAAACAAGACCTTCTTAAATGAAGAAGCTGGTAGAAAAGAGCTCCAAAATCTCTCGCAATCAGTGTCCAAAGAATCTCCCTTGTCATCTGAAGATAATTCCAAGCGGTTCGTATATCTCGTTCGTACTCCCTAGTCAGCCAAGAAGAAATAAAAATCCGTTTGAATTTCAACCATTTAACTGGAGCTTCCTTTCTCAGTAGAAGAGTGGACCACCATGTCGAGTATTTTGGAACCCAAAAAAGGATTCAAATCGACTGTCCACCTTCTTTAAATTCTTCAACTTTCTTGCTTTCATCTTCGAGGAAGTCATACTGGTTGGCTTTTAGAAATGCTGCTTCTTTGCATAAAATTTGTGATTGTCGGAGTCCGAGCTGTATGAGGATGACTCCTCTGTAGAACTGTCAAAAACTGGGCAAAATCTAAGCTTCTTTGCCTTTTTCTTGCTCTTCTCGAAGATTTGCTTTTTGCTTACTTGTCCATGTCTTTCTGCGAGTACAGGTTCTGCTTTTCTGCACTCGTCTGTCTTTTTGGCTTTACTCCCTACCTGAGAGGAGAAGCAATGGCCACCCGCCATTTCAAGTAAATTTCATCAATTGGTTAATTCTTCACCAATTTGCAGTTGACGTTTGTACTCCTTTTCTGGTAAACTTGTCCGATTTTTTTTTTTGCCCAAATCTTCTTTCTTTCCTTCAATTCCCGTGCCGGAACTTCAACTTTGCTTTGCCTTCCCAGTGAGAGGTGTCATCTCTGTCGTATTCTTCACCAGAACCCATGTGTAATCTGGGATTTTTAATGGCTTTATGCCCTGTAAGACAGAGCGATGAAGACGGGAGCGCGCCCGATGCTTTCCCAATCCGGGGTCGGGACCCGAAGATTCTTTCCCAAAAGCTGTGTGCTTTGTAAAAAGGATCGGATCCTCCGTAGAAGAAGAATCTTTCTGCGCTCCGATACCACTGTAACAAACTTGGACACTCCAAGTCAAGATTCTACCACAACACAGCAGAGATTCACTTCAAAACAGTTCACAGTTCACAATTGATTCGACACGGCCCGATGGAGTTCTGTGCCTAGAGATATTGGCCCCAAAGACTAGCGCGCCCCTTTCGGTATTTCTTTTTGTATTAAATCTGTGCTCAAAAGTACAAGGGAGTGGGAGGGTCTCACTCTCAAACTCTACGTCCAGATGCTCTGAAGAGTGGGAGCCCTACCCACACTTAATAAAGGGTTTCAAGGGATGCTAAAAGCAGAGCCCCAAAAGCTGCCATACTTAAAAGCTTTAAAAATAAAGCAAATATTCAAAAGCTCTCTCTCTCTCTCTCAAGCATTGCGTAGAACTTGCGTAGCCAAAAGTTGCAAATTCCGTATGCTTTTGCCATGTCAGCAATTTTGTACAGTTGCCATACTTTAAAAGCTTTAAAAATAAACCAAATATTCAAAAGCTCTCTCTCTCTCTCTCTCTCTCTCTCTCTCTCTCTCTCTCTCTCTCTCTCTCTCTCTCTCTCTCAAGCATTGCGTAGAACTTGCGTAGCCAAAAGCTGCAAATTTGGGACGCTTTTGCCACGTCAGCAATTCTATACAGCTGTCGCAAAACCCGCCGTGAAATGCGCCGCAAAACGCAGAATTCCGTACAGCATGACACGTCAGCACTCAACGTAAAATCCGGGGATTCTGCCACGTCACTGCCCCTTTCTTGAGCCTGCAAGAGAGAGTGTGTGTAACAGACTTGGACACTCCCAAGTCAAGAATTGACTGCGACAACACCAAATAACCACTTCAAAACAGTTCACAGTTTACAAGAGATTTACACTGGCCCGGCGGAGTTCCGTGCCTAGAGATATTGGCCCCAGAGACTAGCGCCCCTTTCGGTATTTCTTTTTGTATTAATCTGAGTTCAAAGTACAAGAGTGGTTGGGTCTCACTCTCAGACTCTGCGTCCAGATGCTCTGATACCACTAATAGACTTGGACACTCCAAGTCAAGAATCGACGACCGCGGTAGCACCAAATAACCACTTCAAAACAGTTTTACAGAGTGTGTGTGTGTGTGTGTGTGTCACCATGTCACATTACCAATTTGTGACAGCTCTACCTGCACTGGTGTGATCACCACACTTGGGACTCTAGGCCCTTGGCAGCTCTACCTGCACACCCGCACTGGAGTGGGCTTGGTGGTATGGGACACCAATCCTTGTGGCAGAGGCTAGCCCGTTTTGCTCCCAGGCTCAGGGGTGAGTCTGTATTGGCTCTATGGCTAGTAGGTGAGTCTGATGTCCGCTCACTACGTGTGTCTAGGTGTGAGTTAGACTTGCATCATGTCATGTGTGCAAGATGGATCCGGCGAGGGACTAACATTGGTATTAGAGCCCCTTCCTGCTTGTATGCACGACATGGCGACATGAAACCACCAGAGCTCACGGGGCCGTGATGGCCTAGCCTAACATGTTCTCCCAACTCTCGCATAGGGTGGTTGGGACGCTACTAGCGAGAGAAGAGAACAAGGGGGGCACATGCTAGCCGGTGGTGGGGACCTTGTGAGTTTTTTCTTCGCGGATTGGATTGCTGTAGGCAGTCACTAGGATGCTAAGGTGTTTTCTACGTCTTTTCCTCTCCGTATCTGTTTGCACATGGGGATGCCTTTAAGAACCGGCCACCTTTATGTCATAGCCATTCCCCGTATGTACATTCAATGAGAGGTGTTTGTTATTTTTGGGAGTTTGCCTTGCATGGACTGTTCAACAGAGAGGAGATATTTTTTTAATTCTTTTCTTTGTTATGCAAATTGTCTTGGGCTAGTAGCAGAGTTCTGCGAGGCAGCCACGTTGCACATAGGGCGGTCCAGGGTGCTGGGTTGTGGGACTGTGCAATTAGGCAACAAACCGTGCGGTGAAGAGTTGTCAGGCTGTGCACGCTGCAGCAGGCGTAGCAGGGCACGTGCGAGCAGTCAGAGCGTTGCACAAATAATGTGTGGTCGCAGCAGAAGGCGCACACAAGCGGTTTAGGGCGTGAAGAGGCGGCGTGCACAAGCGGTGACTCGTGAGGGCGGCGCGGTGGCTCACCGGTAGGGCAGTGAGGCAGTTCCAAGGCGGCTTCAACGCCATCAGTCGGTTACGCGAAGGCAGACTTCTCTATAGCCACTATGGGTTTAATTTTTTAACCCTTCTACATTTAGGTGGCCGTTTTTAAAGTGGCCGCCCAAAATGAAATAAGTAATCACATATTTAAGTCAGAGGCCCTCCTATTCGACAAACTAGTCTAGCCGCTTGGGTGTGGATTCCCTAGAGAGCCACACAGTGCGCCTAGGGCGGTCCCCCCCCCTCCTCCTCCTCCCCACTGCTTGAAAAACAGTGGCTTGAAAAAAATAATTCCTTGATCCTTCTTTGCAAGTGATCTCTATGGCTTATGCCTTGTAAGACAACCATGAAGACGGGAGCGCGTCCGATGTGTTATGAAGTAAGGGTGGGAGTGACTAATAAATCTGGGGTGGGGACATGAAATTCTTTGATAAATTTCTCTGTGAAACTTGGAAGCGCCATCTTGCTTTGTCTCCTCTTTGGTAGGACTGGTATGCTTTTAGAAAAGCACATGCCTGAAGCTCTGATACCACTGTCGCAGGGATGGGCACCACGTGCCAACGGAAAGGAACAGACCGAACAACTTTAAGCACATCAAATAACAACCGAACTGAAAGAGATGCACGACACACAAGACGAGGAGTGGAGTGGCGGAGTTCCACCCCAAGAGAGCATTGGCCCCAAACCTTGGCGCCCCTTTTTGTATTTCTTTATATTGCTTGAACTCATTACAACACCAATACTCCATCCTTTGCACGTGCCAGAGAATGAGCCCATGGTACATATTTAAAGGCCCTTGGCCTAAGAAAAGCTTCAAACTCAAAAACATATGGTCTCAAAAGCTCCCAACCCAGAAAACGCGGAAATCCGTTCTGTTCCCACGTCACTAGTTGTCAGCATAAATCGGGAAGTGTTGTACAATGTCACGTGGCATGTCAATGCAAAACGCAGAAGGTCCGTACATTGTTGCCACACAAAAGAGCTTGTGTGTGTGTGTTGGTCTTGCTTTAGTATTAATGCCTTTAGGTTCCCTGGGCCCCATCGAACGGGCTCCTATCACAAAATGATCACATGGCAATACTGCTTGGACGGATGGACCAACAAATGACGTGAACATCAGTACGGAATTACATGAAGGGCGCTGGGATGTTGACGTGGCAGTTGTATGGACCTCCGCGTTTTGCGTTGATGCCACATGGTAGACTCCATGGATTTCTGTCAATTGCGCTGGCTGCTTTTTAGACAGTTTTTGGAGACTAGATGCTTTTGAGTTTATTGCTTTTTAAATTGAATGATGACGTGGCAATACTGCTTGCACGGATGGACCAGCGGATGACGTGGACATCAGTACAGAATTTGATGAATGGCGCTGGGATGCTGACGTGGCAGTTGTATGGACCTCCGCATATTGCGTTGATGCCACATGGCAGACTATACGGATTTTTGTCAATTGTGCTGATTGCTTTTTGGACAGTTTTTTTGGAGACTGTAGCTTTTGAGTTTATTGCTTTTTGAATTGAATGCTTTTGGGGCAACCCTGTAAGAATAAATAAGACCCGTGGGGCCTCACTCTGCAGAGCATCTGGACGTACAGTCTGAGAGCAGAGGTCCAACGGGGGTGTTGTACTTTGCTCAAGGATTAGTTTAAAAATAAAAATCATCCGCATGCCTCACATTTCTTCGAACATTTCTCTTTTAGCTAAGTACGGTGTCATTTGCTCTCAACTATTTAGATTTTCTCGTCTTGGTTCTAGTAAATCTACTTTTGTTGTTCAATCTTGTCATCTTATTTCTTTACTAGTTGAAAAAGGATACTCGTTCAAAAGAATCATGAAAAAAGTTCGTTCATTTTTGCATCGTAGTAAGTTTATTTTTAGTGTTTCTTCCTTTGGAATGTTCAAGATAATCAGTAGTAAATTCAATAGAAGTGGGGAGCTAAAAAGCCGACTTATTGTTTGACTTAATAACACCTTATGTTGTTGTTTTGATCTTTAGCGTTTCTAGTATTTTCACTATAGCTTGACAATTGCTAGCCTTTATCATGGCTGAGTATGCCCATCACCTCCGGAGGGTGATAGAAACTCGGCTCATTGGTTTTGTAGAGTACGTTCAAAGCATGAATGACCTCTATATAAACCTGCACCTACTCTTGGGCACTGACGACGTGAGTAGGGATGTCATAGCTGTTGTCCAAGCTATGCATGATAAAGGTGATAATCTTATTCTTCCTGTTTGGACAAGCAGTGAAGTTGAGATCACATATTGTCAAGTTTGGTTCTTTGCTCTTCGTAGGTTTGTAGTAGTATTCATTTTTCGATTTCATATTTAGCTTACCTGAGGACTTAAGAATGTGTTCCGTTATAGGTTGTTGTGTGAAGTTTGATTTCGAGGATTAAGTTTTTAAGATGTCTTATCCTTTTTTTTTTTCTTTTTTTTTTGCTTAAAGTTGAGTACTTGTTTTAAGCCAAGTAAGTTGCGTCAACTTATTTTACACATACCTTTTTTGAAAACATTTTTAAGTTAATAATGTTTTGTTTTATCTAGTTTTGTTTCGAAGCAATCAAAGTGATTTAGTTAGTTAGTTTGTTTGTTTTTGTTTTTCTTTTCTTTTCGTGTGTCCCTTGCTTTTATAGTTTTATGAGTGCTTTATTCCCTCTTATAATTCGTGAGTTCAGACTATTCTGAACTTATGAAGGTATATTAGTTTAAAAATAAATACCGAAAGGGGCGCCAGATTTTGAGGCCAATACCTTTGGGCGCAAAGCCTTGGGAGCATCCCAGAATCCAAACAAGGATTCAAATTTCACTGACTGTCCATGTAACAAACTGCTGACGTGTTGAAACCCTAATTCTGTCCGAAACCCTAATGCTGCTGAAATCTTAACCCTACAATCAAAAACCCTAATTTTGTCCGAAAACCCTAACCCTATAATCTGAAATCCTAACCCTGATTTGCTGACGTGGCGGGCTGACACGTGGCTTGCTATACGGACACCAACGCGATTTACGAAAATCTGGTAGCTTTTGGCATTGCTTTTTGGACCAGGAGCTTTTGAGTTTTGAATGCTTTTCACTGTAATTGCTTTTTAGGCCAAGGGCCTTTAAATATGAGGTTAGGACTCATTCTCTGGCATGCTTTCTAGAGAAGGTGCAGAGTCTGGAGTACCGGCTTGTACTGTGTTGATGCAATATAAAGAAATACCGAAAGGGGCGCCAAGGTTTGGGGCCAATACTCTCTGGGGTGGAATTCCGCCACTCCGTGTTGCGTGTCGTCTCTCTCTTTGAGTTCAGTTGTTAGTGAAGTGTTAAAAGTTTGCTCAGTCTGTTCTTTTCTATTGGCACGTGGTGCCCGTCTTGTGACAGTCCACCCTCTTCAAATTCCTTGGGTCTTTTTGCTCGTCTTCGAGAAAATCATATTGGTTGGCTCTGTAAAAGTGTTTCTTCTTTGCATAAAACATGTGATCCTGGGCGGAGCTCGAACTGTCAGAGGATGACTCCTTAGTAGATCTGTCAGAAACTGGTTGGAATGTGATCTTCGTGGCCTTTTTCTTGTTCTTTCCAAAAGTTTGATTCTTGCTTCACTTCTTGCCCTTTATGTCCTCCTCACTCGAGTTGGAAGAGGAAGAGCCAGAAGAATTGCAAGAAGAAGAAGAAGAATGTTAGGTGCAGCGGAATGAATGTTGTATTTTCTCAAGATTAGTGATCTTTATTGCTCAAGGTTCCTTTTAGTTCTTTAGGGAAAGAGAGAGCTTTCCGTCTTCAGGGAGAATGCTATGATCACGAACAAAGTGAGTGGATATTGTACGTGCAAGTGAATGAGACTAAGAGAAGGAGAGAGAAGAGATACGACACCCGAGAGGTTGTAAAACCCTCCTCCGAAGGCCCCACTCTCATCGGCGAGAGTGGTCTACTTTGATTGCACAAAGGTGTACAATGCGTATGCAATGGACTGATGCAATGGGACTATGCCGATGACGACGATGGTGATGACGACGACGACTTGATGGCTGAAATCTGAGATCTTCTAATCGCTGAAATTCGGGACTGTTTCGGTGGCTGAAAATGACTATTTTGGCTGCGTTTTTATGGCTGAAAATGGGGGAACATCTGCAACCATCTTGGGGCTGATCTACTGCTGTCCATAGGCTGAAAACTGCGAGAATCCAACTACTGAATTCTGCGTTTTTGCTACTGCTGAGCTGGCGTTTTTGACAGGGCTGAAAAAACGCTGAATCTGCAATGATGTTGGCATTTTTGTCAAGGGCTGAAAAACGCTGGCTGGGATGTATCTGTTGAGGTTGGAACGCCAGGCAAGAGGACTTGTCGGCGATGGCTTGCTTGGAGGAAACACCAAAGGGAAGGAGTGGATGGCGAGGGTCTACTGCTGAGGGGGGGGTACTGCTGAGAAGTTGCCTGTTGAGCGGGAAGCTCCTGCTGCCTCTTCTGCCAGAAAGTGCTAACTTGGGTTTGCTTATATATTAACTTAGCAAAATTGCCCTACCTACTTTTGTTGGAAAGTCACTTAAAAATAATAATTGAAAATACCAATAAATAGGAAAATAGGCTAAAATTCCCCTAACTGATGCTAATGGATTTTGATGGGAATTCCGATGATCATGTTGTGTGCAACCGGAGGATATGCATCTATGCTAAGTGACTGGGCATGCACGGTCTACGAATAGACTCACAGAAGTGCCAGATCACTGCTAATCTAGACTTGACTGAACTGACTGAACCTTGCTGTGGTGTAGCTTGTCCACGGACACATAGGGTTGGGATGTGTCACGTGACAAAGAACTCGGTAGTCCTTTGAAACTTACATGCTTCGTCTGTTTGAGTGCAGTTGCAAAAGAAGATTGACGGCCCAACTAACCGGGGTAGTCAGTCCCCTTGTTGCGCTTCTTCGATGGCTTCTTCGCGTCTAGAAGTTAATTGATTCGGTTTTTGACGACATCATTAAGTTCTTCAATGAACATCCTTGGAGTAGGAAGTTTCTTGATTGCCAGATTTTCCGGGCAGATGACATGGCACTTTTGGGTGGTTATTTTTTATCAGGAAAAGTAGATAACTTTTAAGGCTTTGAGCTTTTAAAAGAAGAGTCTGTTAAGTTGAAAAGCAAGGCCCAAGGCCTATAAAGTAAAGCTTTGGGGGAGCTTCTCTCAATTTGTGAAGTTGCAGATTTTGGAAGAGTGCTCCTCCAGGCAGTTGTACTTTGTGAAGATCAATATAAAGGAATGCCGAAGGGGACGTCAGTTGTTCTTTTATTTGGCACGTGGTGCCCATAGTGGTTACAATGGACATTCTATTTTCTCTTTCTCATCTTGGTCCGCACTGCTATTTAGACCCGCATTGGATCTATCTTTCTAGTCGTCACATCCATGTTGTGCTGACCTCTATACAAATGTCTCTAATGTACTAAAATCACCATCCTGGTGAATTCTTTTGAGACAGAATGCTGCAGCCATTCTTCTCAGGGAAGTCCCTAACCTAGCCAGAATACCGTCAGTTGCAGTATTCTATGACTGCTCAAAAGACAAGACTTCTATTCACAATCTTGTTGATGTATTGTAAAGAGAGTGGAGTCCTCCAGTGCTCACATAACCTGGTTTGTAGTGTACATTTCTCGGTTGAAAATGACAAATCCTTCTTGTAATTTCATGGCCCTTAATTTTCAAGGTTAAACTATGGGCATTCTAGTTATAAATCCCCTTACATTTTGGTACAAATCCTGATAAATCCCAGTAAATACCTTACTTTTTGGCGCACATCCCAGTTGTATCATTAGCTTGACTTTAAAAATCAAGGCAAGAATATGGTTTTTTTGGAGTAATGCCCTCCTCTATCCAAGACGGTCCCAGAACCGGCATTATAGATCTTTTCTCATCAACTTTTCTGGGCTGATCTGTAGTGCTGCTAGCCACGGTCCACCCCCAAGGTGCCCCCTCTACAGCTTACAAAGCAGCTAGTCAGGGTGTCAAAGCAGGCCACAAGAATTGCTCTTTTGGCAGCCAGAGGCAGAATCAAATTGGGGTAAGTCTGTCAGTAGAGTCAGCTTGGAAATTTGAGTGAAGCTTAAAGGGAAAGGTTGGCAGACGGGCAGAAGGCAGTTCTGGGCGATTGATGTGCGGAGAACTCATGCAGATCCTCAGCTAGCACGACATTGTTTGCTCATTAGTCTGCATTCACTATGTTATCACCTTGCTGATGATTTTTTTGGTTCTGAGTGTAAACTGTCTAAGCAGCTCAACATGCTTGCCGCTTGTATCATTTATTGCAGAAATGAAAATAAATTGTCGGAACTATCTTCAATCATATCTTTAAAAAAAATTTGCAGCTTAGTATGGAAAGCAATGGAAAGGGTGTCTCAATTGAAGGTGTTCCTCTGTCTTTTGAGGCTGGTGAAATTGATTTTGGGGAACCTGGAACAAATGGACAGCACAGCTTTTACCAATTAATTCACCAGGTGTGTCAATTGTTAAAGAATAGTTATGCTTACAGTGGTGTGTGGCATATTGAACAGATCTTGTATATATGGTAGGGCCGTGTCATTCCCTGTGATTTCATTGGAATAATTGAGAGTCAACAGCCGGTGTATCTTAAAGGTGAGTCGTTTTATACCTAGGATTTAGGCCTTCGGAACTTTTGAAAGTGGCGTTGAAAAAAATGGCCTCGTGTATGTGTAGGAGAAACTGTGAGCAACCATGATGAGCTCATGTGCAATTTTTTTGCACAAGCAGATGCTCTGGCCTACGGAAAGGTAAATTGGTTTTTTGACAACACATAAGAAAGCAGTCTTGAAGTGTGTTGTCCTTAACAATCAGGCAGACCGCACAATGGGGTTGCTAGCTGGGGTTAGCGCAAAATGTCATGCCTTCTTAGAGTTATGCATTGATTGCAGACACCTGAAGAGCTGCAGGCGGAGGGTGTTTCTGAGCATTTGGTGCCACACAAGGTATGCTACATATACAACGCCAACGAAAATCATAAAACTAGTTTGGAACTAGTGCTTATTCCTTGTTTGCCATTTGGCTAATTTTTTAACAGACTTTCTCAGGCAACCGCCCCTCTCTGAGCATCTTGCTTCCCAAGCTGACGCCATACACTCTTGGCCAGGTATTGTCTACCCTTTTCTTGCTTGTTGAGTTAATGACAGGTGGTGCTTGTTTTGCTCATTCTGGCAGGATATATTGTCCTGTATCTTGTCTGTATTTAACAGTCAATTTTCCAATCTCAAAGGGTTTTTTATATTTAACCTTCGAACATTTGAGAATGCCTGAGTGTGGAAGTTTGGACTCCTTCCATGTAAGCAGCATAGCTTTGATGTCATTGTGATGGACATATTTAGTTATAAAATTCTGTACAAGCAGCTTGACAGATTGCATAAGTGGGCTGGCATTCTTTATAGTATGCAATTTGTTTTCATTAGAGCTCGATGGAAGCACTTTTTATTTGTCGTTCATAAACCTGGTGGTAAAATCCCACTCTGGCCTTGTTGCCAAGAAGGTTTGCTTCCTTTGTGTTGAGGCTCGGTGATGAAAAGAGACAATGGGGTTGTCTCTTCGCATTCGCAAGATAGGTGGAGACAAGGATACATGTTCCTAAGATGCTCATGTTGAGCTGCCACCAATCGATTAACCTACTCTTCACATGGATTAAGTTTATAATGGAGCAGTTCACGCCCCTCCAGAGTTTCTATGGGCCATCACTCTAAAAGCACTTAACAACTGGGATATCTGAAAGGAAGCTGGCTCAGACCGTTGATAATTACCTGACCATTGAGGATTGCCGAGACCGGGGAGGTCACGTAATGTCTGACAGGTGTAAAGATTCCTGTTTCATCGTAAGAGTGTGTTGGTGGTAGTTTAACTGGGCATCTTTAGACCTTAAACGCCTTGAACCTAGAGTTCACTGGCGTGGTGTTATTATGCCTCGAGAGCAGGGATATTTGGGCCTTCTTGATCCAGAGATCCAGAGTTTCATGTTAGCAAAGATCGTCATACAGCTTTTTGAATTAGTGCTGAAGAAAAGAAACATCCCCACAAATGCAGAGCAGGGGTACACTGTACTATGCCTTCAGCTTGGAATTGTTCTTGTTAACTGTCTTCTGAATGTGCAAAAGAGAAGACTTCATTTTGGTCTCAAGGTCTTTCTTTAAAGTACAGGTAATTATGAAAGTGGTGCATGTTGTCTCTTGTTATGGTCGGTTGCTCTCTAGATTGTGACTGCCTCTCACATATCTTGGGTGTGTTTGCAGCTGCTGTCTATCTATGAGCACCGGATTGCTGTTCAGGGTTTTATATGGGGAATAAATTCATTTGATCAATGGGGCGTGGAACTGGGGAAGGTAGAACACTTCATTGCTGAGAGGATTACTCTTCCAACAATAGTTTTCTTCTAGGCTAAACATTTCCTTGATAACCTTGTTGCAGACGTTAGCATCTCATGTGCGTAAACAGATCAACGCAACAAGAAAGGAAGGCAAGTCAGTCAGTGGGTTTAACTACAGCACTTCAACTCTGCTTGACCATTATTTGAAGGTAAGTGGGTTTTTTTAGCTGTTTACATTGTGCCAATTCATGTTGATGGCAACTGCATTTTTTATGGGAAATCTGTGTGCAGGTCAAATCTGATGTCTATTCATCACAACATGATTCTTTCCCCCCAGCAATTTTTCCTTCAAAATGAAATATGATTTTTGTATCTCTTTTTCTAAGAGATTAGAAACAATTGTACTCCTACACTGCATGAAGGCTGTGTATTGAATATTGACGGGGCCCAGGGAAGAGCTGCATTTTCTGCTGTATGGCCAAATGGAACAGCAATAAAAGCCTCCATTGATGGCTCTTTTTGTAATCCAGCTGTCTTTGTTTCTTCAAGTTTATGCTCTTCATAGAAGCCAGTAATGCAGTTGAGCCCCTTCATGGGAAGATGAGCTTCGATAAGTGCACTGCCCTTGGAGGGAGGGGGATTGTCTGCCATTTGTTACCGCTGGGATTGTGGGACACAAAGCTTTTGTTGTTCTTTTGAAGGTCAAGTCTCTGAACAGTCTTGCCTTTTTGCGTGTATGCAGGCACATGCCCATCCCCACGTGCATGACGTGTGGCCTCTGGCATTTTGATGGTCATGGTGCCCATGTAACCTTTTAGGGGTAATCTGACCATCAAATTTGGCTGATGTCATTTTTATGTAGGTGGTGGTCATGTAGTAATGGGAAAGGGATCCTGCATGGTTAATCATTATATGAAGAGAGGTTCCTTTATATTTGTCATCCTACAGATCATACCTCTGAGCATGTCAAGCATGTTAGACTGGTCTTTCCAGTGGGTCCTTGCCACAATAATGCCAAATAGCATTGGCTTGAGAGGAACATTGTATTGCAGTACTGAAGCATATATGAATAATGAGCTTATATTGCATGTATAAGAAGCCTTAGACCTCAACACTATCATTGAACTGTATCTCAAAACTTGTTGGGTAATGGTGCTTTGATTGAAGGGTCATGTGAAGACCAAGATTTTCTGGTTGCGTGTTTATCAATAGCCCTTACTCGAAGCTACACTCTTCAAATAAGCAATCTTTATTTCTGCGTTGAGCAAGGTGGCTATGGTCAACATCTACTTTTGTATGGTATCTTTTGTTGTCAACCTTGAGTTTCAGGTTACAGGCTTGGTTGTTTGGGGTCTAGCTCGCCTTTCTGTTCTTGAAATTAGTCTCAGATGTATGTCTTGTGACTTAGCAACATCGGCCATTCTGATGCAGTTATATCGTCAAGACTAATTCTGATGAACTGAAACCTAGGACATAGGTTTTCCCTTGCTTCTACAGCTCACTATCAAATAGCAACTTAAGATTATTTCCTTATGATCTTGAGAGGAATTTTTTATATCTCACCCAAATTGCACAAGATGTTACATTGCATATTTTTATGTAAATTATGTGCTGTATAGAAGGTTTGGCTTAGGCGTCTGTGTGTGGGTGTGTTGGAAGTGTTGCATTATCAAGTTAAGCTCACAGCCAAGTCAGCTTTACAATCACATGATTTGTTCTACAAGTTAGTTACAATCACATGATTTGTTCAAATAAAAGTAACATACAATGCAATAATGTTAAAATTTTGCTCAAAAAAGAATCATCTCCAACCTGTCATGTTTCATCACTATTACTTTTTGATATCATGACAACATTATCGTGAGAGTCTTCATGGCTCATATTTATTGTATTCCCATTTGCTTTATTATTTATGCTATCGTTTTTCAATTTTTTCTAAAAATCATGTTTTCTCTTTGTCTTTACAAGTGGCTCACTATGTTTAGAAGAAATTATAAGTAATGTTAAGTTCTAATATATACATGAATAAAACTACAAATAAAATAAATTTGCTCACTTTTTCACATGTGTTTCTCGCCATCTCCTCCTAAAGCAATCGATGCAAGGCTCAACATTTCCAAGTGGTTTGTCCATGACAAAATATTCGTTATATCTTTGAAGGTTGCATCCATTAAAAAATATTCGTTATATCTTTGAAGGTTGCATCCATCAAAAAAATCATCGATCTCCATAGTGCATAGATTTCATTGATTGGCATCCCTTATCCCTGAAATGGTGTTATCCGAGATGAATACGGACAATATTTACCACTCTTTATCTCTTATCAAGAGTAGACAAAAAATTATGACCACTGGATGTTGCAATTTGAATGTCCAATACATCGAGGCTTGATTAAATATATTTTTATGAGTTAAGACGGACCGTATTTTTCAAAACATCAGCCCAATATTGCATGTAAAGCTCCACTCCTTGATCAGTATCCTCCACACTAGTATTGTGAGTGAAGCTTTGGAAATGAGGTTTATCCATATCTTTCATATAGTAGCCAATCATCCCCTGAAATATATGCATGCTCTTTTGCTGCAATGGTCAATACATTTGAACCAATGGGATTTTCAACTTGCCATCCCAAGTATTTTCTATCTTTCAATTTACTGCAATTATCAAAGTCGCTACCATGAATACTACCATTTAAAAATGCAAGTGGAAGTCAGTTCCACCTCTCTGCAATAAATAGATTCCAACTAACGTTTCTTTCTTCAAAGAATTCTCTAGCTTTTGCAACAACCCTACATTAACATTGGTACCTCCAATTGATACAATACAACTCAACTCAAACAGTCTAGTTGATTCTTATTTATTTTCCTTCTTTTCCACATTAGAAATAGGAGTTATCTTTTTGCTTTGCAGACTCGCTTCTTTTTTTTTCATCCCTATTTTTCACAAATAAAACCTTTAACACTAGTCCTGTAATTGGACATTCAAGTGTCCTGAGACACTAAAGTGTTCTGTTTTCCTACCAAGTTTCAGCAATTTATTTGTCAAGCTAGAAAGAATTTTGTTTACACGTTGCTTCTACCATAGGTTAGTTATAAGGGAAAGAAAACCTTGGATTTTTCTCCATTCCAAGATACAATCCCTATGGAGAGTACTATGGTAAGTTCTATGCTATAAATTTTAGTAAAATTTCAAGATGTTTTGCCAAAAAAAATCATAAAATTCTTACTTTTTTTTTATAGAAATGGCCTTTTTTATGTTTATAAAAGTCAAATGTTAGTACTTAGTGTACAAAACAATAGAATGCTCTTCAAAGACTAGTTTCCATGTCACATGCAAGTTATAGACATAATTTCATACTTGAGCATTTGCTGAATAAGAGCATAATTTTGGTCTTCCAAAGGTCCCCTCATGGAATTGGGGCTATTATAGTGTAGTTTGACAACTACAATGTTAAAACCCAGAAAGTACGTATTTTTCTGGCTCCCTAACTAAATTTAATCTCATTGCTTGAACTCTATCTTAATTTTTTATCGTGCAAAAACTCTAAAAAATCTTAAGTTCTTCATAATAACATTGAAACCAAGGTTTTAGGTGCCCCAATTGTGTCTGTACCATGTACTTTGATACTTTTAGTGGATCTACGTGGAAAGTTTGATATTATTTGAGGTTTTGAGCGCTTATGTCTCAAGCATGAAAATATCAAAGTTTTCTCTTACGCAGTTTTGAATATTTGAAATAATCCAATAATTGTTGCATACCAAATCCCTTCTCCTTGCCACCTTGAGTCCTCAAGGGAGAGGGTAAGCAACATATCACTTTTTAAAATGTACAAATACATCAAAAACATATTTTTCTTTGTATACGACTATATTCTTGAGATGGCCATATCAAACACGTAGAACATTTCATTATTTTATATACTCGAAAGTAAATTTTTTTGTACATGAAACTTTCAATTATCTATAGCACAATTGTGAAAAAGTCATGTAAAATTTTCTACAATGTCGCTTCATTTTTTCTTGAGCTTATAAAGTCGATTTCTTCAAAGCATCAATCGCAGTCTTATGAGAGTCAACTTGATAAGTATAGTTAATGATTGTGGTAGCTTCTAAAATGCAAGGTTATATTTTTAAAAGACCCTCTAAGTAACATATTTAATGATATCAAGAGGTTTTTCTTAAATATATCGTCTAATGCAAGTAGCATTTAATTTAAATTTATGAAAAAAGGATACTTGAGTGTCTTGTTTTGGTACCAAACTAGTGTTAATTTCATAAAAAATAAACATCTAAAGTTGCTTCTAAAAGTGCAATGCAATAACTATAATTATGAAGTGTGCAACCGGCTAGCCTTCTACTTTTGGAAGGTCATTTGAAAGTGCATCTAGAGGATATGGATAAGTTGGCCATGCATTTCCTAAACAATTATAAGATCTAAACCTTTTAGCATGTAAGGTTGTGGATGGAAACTCAATAACAAATACAAAATAAAGAGTAATCGATGGATACTAAGTTCATAGAGTGTGTACATTGGCAGCCTCTTTATGAGCTTGAGAGATAGATTGGATGATCACAACACGATTAACATGTACAAAGCTCAGTCTCACATAATTACCCCAAACCATGTGTGTATGCTTAATGCAGTTCTTATTTTATGAACTCTATTTTTTTAAAGCTACCACCAAAGAAAATTTATGTAAATTTATAGAGATGGGAAGGGGTGGATTGGATGTGCACAGTGAGTAAGAAATTCGATTTTTCTAGCAGAAGTATTAGCTAGTACAATTGGTAAATTGATAAATGTACTAACACTTATTTGCAAAAATCAACTTACTTGCTACCTATATATCTCCTAGGAGATATCCATTTGTTATGTGCTTTTGGGCACTTAGTAAAAAGAACTAAAGTGTTTTGTTAGCTAAATTGAAGCCAAGCCAAATGCAGTAGAGAATAGCATGTCTAATTTTCTCTTAGCTCGGAAAGTGTTATTGCTCTGACACAATCTTGCTCTATTGTGCACTTTGTTTTCACAAAACCATGTTACTTTGTCTTTTAATTAGTGCCATCTCAAGTACATTACAATTATGATTTCCAATACATACCTTGCAAAAGAACAATAAGAAGGGTTAGAATTTGTCTAAATTGATATTCCGGATCATTTGTAATATGCTTTTTTTGCTTAAATGTTGTTCTTTTTTACGTTTGGAGAAAAAAAAACATGAAAGTCTCCTTGTATGGAAGAGTTTGCACAACCCTCCCCAATTTTAATAATACATGGGAACGCGCCATTCCCATGGGCATCTTTAGCAATCACTAGGAGATGAAATCTTGGATAGAAAGCATATCTACAACTATTGGTTCTTTCGTAAGGCCACCACATTTTCCATACAGATCAACCAAAGCACCACCAAGCATCACAACATGGTTTTCCAATAGCCCCCAACTAGCAATCCCATTGTAAATTCTCTCACTCGTGAAGGTTATGCATAAGGCCATAGGCCTTCGAGGTGAAAGCATAGGTGAATGCACATACATGGGAACGCGCCATTCCCATGGGCATCTTTAGCAATCACTAGGAGATGAAATCTTGGATAGAAAGCATATCTACAACTATTGGTTCTTTCGTAAGGCCACCACATTTTCCATACAGATCAACCAAAGCACCACCAAGCAGTCCTTTTGTAACACCACCATGTTTTCCATACATATAAACCAAAGCACCACCAAGCATCACAACATGGTTTTCCAATAGCCCCCAACTAGCAATCCCATTGTAAATTCTCTCACTCGTGAAGGTTATGCATAAGGCCATAGGCCTTCGAGGTGAAAGCATAGGTGAATGCACTTGAAGAGAGGCCTTCAAGGTGCAAGCAAAGGTGAATGCATCTTTGTGGCCTTCAGGGTGCAAGCATAGGTGAATGCATCTGAAGAGAGGCCTTCCATTCGCACCTGGTTAATACACCTAGAGCTTTTAAGTACTTTAGTGATTTTGTAATGGCACCACATCCGGCATACATATCGATCAGAGCATTGCCAAGCATCCGCAAAGGTGGCCAACATAGCCCTCACCTTGTCGTTCATTACATTGGAGTTTAAAGCCTATGCTATGTTTGAGCTCCTCGAGTTATTGTGTTATAACTTATAAAGACGTAAATATTTAATTCAATTTGCTGCTACTTTTTCAAAGCTTATAAATAGGAGCACTCCAACAGCCAATGAGCCAATAAGCTTGTTGACATGTGAAGGTCTTGTGTAAGGTCACATGCCTTTAAGGTGCAAGAATAGGTGATTGAATTTGGAAAAAGGCTTTCCCTTTGCATTTGGTTAAAACAGCCCATGGCTTCATTGCCAAAGCCATGTTGGGCATATCCTGCAATTAACACGCTCAAAGAGACGACATCTAGATAGGAATCTCATCAAGAACTTTATTTGCTTTCATAAGGGCCCCACATTTCGCCATAAATTTGTATTTCAATTTGATTGCTACTTTTCAAAGCTTATAAATAGGAGCACTCCGAGAGCCGACGAGCCAATGAGCTTGCTGATATGTGAAGGTTTTGTGTGAGGTCACATGCCTTCAAGGCGCAAGCATAGGTGATTGAATTTGAAGAAAGGCTTTCCCTTTGCATCTAGTTAAAGCAGCCCATGGCTTCCTTGCCAAAGCCATGTTGGGCATATCCTGCAATTAACACGCTCAAAGAGACAACATTTGCATAGGAAGCTCATCAAGAACTTTATGATTTCATAAGGGGCCCACATTTTGCATGCACAAAAAAATAACAAGGCTTTATGTGTTTTTGTACGGGCAATACATTTGGCATACATCTTGACCGAAACATTACCAAGCACAACATGTTTCTCCAACAATCCCTGACCAGCAATCTCAACGTGAATTCTCTCACTTGTTTGCAGGTCTTGCATAACGCCACATGCCTTCAAGGTGCAAGCATAGGTGATTGCTTTTGGAGAAGGCACATTGAAACCAAAGTGAAACAAATTAAATCGGCACCAAGGCATGTTTAAAACAGATACCATCCATTTCAAAAAAAATCAAAGCAAGATCACCAAAAAATTCTCAAAAAAAAATCGGCACCAAGGCATGTTTAAAACAGATACCATCCATTTCAAAAAAATTCAAAGCAGGATCACCAAAAAAATTCAAAAATTTGCTAAAGAAAACTAAAAAAGAATTCTTGACTTCAATGGAGCTTGAAAAGACGATTGGCTTTCCATTCTGAGACCTACATCAAAAATTCGGGTTAGGTTTCTTTCAGAAAATTGTAGCCGATTGCAAAATGGTCCATAAGCTCTTGAATCATCAAAACTGGCTTGGTCAGATAGTGTTCCTGTAGCGGTGATAATAGTCCAATGATATAGAAATCACATTGGGCTTCCAAGTTATTGGTTCGAGAAGAGATACCTACTGAGAGATGTCAAGGAATTTCAAGTTGTAATCTGCTAGGGTTTTGTGGCAAGCATTTCAGGACACCCCACTCTGCCAAAAGTTGCACTCCGAAGGAAGATGTTTAAAGGCATGTAACTTCGGGCTAAAATTTTCTTGAAAGCTTGCCAAGTCCTTGGAGTGTGCGGCTTGGTAGCTATAGGCATCCACCACTTCATGGCACTGCCTCTGAGAAAAACGGTGGTTCAAAAAAGAAATCTTTGATCCGTCTCTTGCAAGTGGTCTTGGGTTCTTATGGCTTATATCGCTTAAGACAGAGCAATGAATATGGGAGCACGCCCCATGTGCGATGGACTAAGGGTGGGAGTGGTTAGCAAGTCATCCAGGGCAGGGACACCAAGATTCTTTGATAAAATATTTTGAACATTTTGGAAGCGCCACCTTGCTTTGTTTGCTCTTGAAGGACCGGTATGCTTTTAGAAAAGCACACGTCTGAAGCTCCACAACCCTTGTAACGGGAGGGCACCACGTGCCAACAGAAAATAAGAGATTGAAAAACTTTAAGCACTTCAAATAATGATTGAACTAAAAGAGTTGCAGGACACACGAAATGTGGAGTGGTAGAGTTCCACCCCAAGAGAGGATTGGCCCCAAATCCAAGCACCTCTTTCAGTATTTCTTTATATTGCTTCAACAAGATACAATCCCTGTGGCTCTACTCTACTGCTTGAGTGATGCTCCCACTCGATAGAATGCTAGAGTAAAAGCTCAGGCCACATATTTAAAGGCCCTTGGCCTCTCAAAGTAGTACATCTGATTCCCAAAAGCTTGCACAAAAGGGATGATCGTACAATCTATCATATCATCGGCACTCGGTGCAACTCACAAAAGTCCGTACAGTCTGCCACATCACTGAGCCATACACACTCAACCATAGCTGTGAAGACTGCCATGTACTCAACCTCACAACGGGAAGTGGCCACAGTAGGTTGCTTCTTGGTCATCAGGCCTCGTGTTTCATACATAAATAAGGCATCCAACAGTAGTTTGATAAAGAGTGACATCGGCACGATCGCCAACATCATGAAGACTCAATTTTAAACTTGTTTCCAAGGAATAACAATAGGTTTGCAGTCCTCCAATCAAAACTTACATAGCAATGTCTCTATGTAACTTGTTTGACACGCCTATATCCACAAGGTCTTGCAACGTTTCAATATGCGGGGGGAAAGTAGTGAGTACCCCCACTACCGTCATATTTGAAACTTAGCATGAAAGATTCTCCCAAATAGATGTTGAGGGGTAGAAATGGCAAGTGTGCCATATTCTTCAGGTGTATGCAATCTTATGTATGATATGGTAGCTACAAGGCCAGACATTGCTTTTACAGCAGCGAGAGTGGTTACTCAATATATGACTAATCCTGGCGTGCAACATTGGATAGCAGTGAAACATATCCTCAGATACTGGAAGGGTACATCGAGCAGGTGTTTACACATCGATAATATCGATGCATCTATTGTTGGTTACACTGATGCAGATTATGCGGTTTGCAAAGACAGTGGGGGATCTATGCCTGGCTACATTTTCATATTTGTAGGAGGGGCCATTTCTTGGAGACCATCTCTCCAAGATTATACATCTTCTTCCACTACAGAGGTTGAGTATGTTGTAGCATCAAATTCTAGCAAGGAAGCTATATGGTTGGCATTGTTATTGGGAGATTTAGACATTCAATAGGTCTTAGTTTTGCATTGTGATAGTCAGAGTGTCATTGCTTTGGCGAAAAATCCCATGTTTCACTCCAAGTCAAAATACATTGAGGTGAGGTGTCATCTCATTCGAGATGCATTGACGAATAAGCATTTGAAGCTTATCACGGTCCACACTGATGACAACCTAGCAATTGCTCTTATGAAGAGCCTGGCTACGAAGTAGTTTGCACATTGCATCGAGTTAATGGTATAGGGTGCACAAATTTGTACAGATTTACATACTAGCTTTAGTCGCCACCAATTATGGCCACATTGGCCTTTAAGTGAGAGATTGTTGGATAAAAGCTCGTGGCCACCCAACTTGACTAACCCTAACCCCACTAACTCTCTACTAACCCTTGTATACTTATATAATAAAGAAAAACACACACACACTCTCCTTGAGTGGTGTTTCCCCCTTCTCGCACGCACACAAGCATGAGGCCACCCGGCCTCACATAGAGATTCCTTTTGGTCCACTTAAATGTAAGTGGTAATAGGCATGTATATCCAATTTTTTAATTTGTGTAATTTTTGTTTTTGTTTTTTGCCAATACTCACAGATCACGAGTGAACTTATATAAAACTCAATAAATCTACATGAAAAACCATTCTCTAATCAACCCATGGCATCCACAGATCACATAGATTACTAGTCAGACATCTAGTTAGGGTAACAAGGGAGCCACCCTATCAAAAAGAAACTCACACCCTATGACAAACTAAGACAAAGCATACCACTGGCCAATGGGGGAGCCCGAAACTCTATCACATGTTGCGATGTCCCTACCACCCACAACCCGTTGCACATCCGGAGTGAAGTCGAATCCAAGTAGCCAATAGGAAACCAAAGGACTCCTAATAGTATGCTATCTTGGGGAACCATGCACCATCAGCAAAGACCCCATGATGCCACGTCGAAATCAAAGTAAGTGACCAAGCTCCTAGCTAGAAAACAAGAGGAGAAACACGTCAAAGGGGGGCCAAGTCCCTTCTTCTACGTTGTTCGATCCCACCAAGGAGCAGGAACCCCTTATGAAACAGCAGTTTGCTAATCGGCATCCGAAAAATCACAGGCCACCATTGCCTCCCCGAGGAGTGGTGGGAGGAAAGTCCTCTCCTGTTGCAAGAATTGTGCGGTTGAAGCATGCGAAGGAACCGGCGTGGGACAGCCAAGTGCCCCCCACCAGGGCACACCTCCGTCCCCCTGGCACTCGCCAACCCACACTAATGTGTCTAGGGTCAAGTCTTGTGATCTATGGATTGTTTGTGCATGTTGGCCAAAGAAATATTGTAAGAGTATTCATCTATTTTTTGCCTATTTGGAATTCATGAATTAGTTTCTCTATTGTTGAACCCTCTACCTATTTTTTTGGATCTGAATATAGTGGCATTTAGAGAACGCGGATTCCTTTTGCTAGAATTTGCGGCCATACTTCTGATGGTTGATATGGTTTAATTGGTAGTTAGTCAATGTGCTAACTAACCTAGATAAACACAAGCAGCATTACCTCAATTTTTGCATGATGAAGCATCTATGCTTGTAGATTTAAAATGTAAATCAAACACTTACTTTATGTAGACTAGTTCATCCTTTGCTCACAATGAAAGAAACAAGAGCATTGCTAGGAGAATGGTGATGAGGGGGTGTTCAAGGTGCCACATATAGAAAGTCTAGTTCTTTTGATTTTTTCTACAATAGAATATTTTGACTTTCAACCTTCACGGGTATTTTCATTTCGTTCGTAAACTCGCCCTTCACTTACGCAGTTAAAATTTTTTGAAAGGCTTTTTATTTTTCGAGATTCAGGAGACCCAATCCCTTGAATAGATAGTACCATTGGTTAGTTTTTCCACCTTAAAGTGCACCAGGTTGATTTTTGAAATGATTACAAGGGATAGAAGAGAAGGAATGCATAGGGTGGTCTTATGACATACAAAGCAAGGACCCTTGACAAAAACAACTATATACTTTTTTGACAAGCCAAATGTAAAACCCGGAAGGAAAAACTCTCTGAATTTATTTAGACAATACAAATGTCCCTTCAAATTGAAGAAGTTTTGATTTTTCAAGAAGCCTAACTATGGGCTGAGCAACATGCCATAGCATATGAACGAGAGACAGGTTGGTGACTAAAAAATTCTCCTTATATCACATATAACATCTTTCACCCCAAAAATGGCGAAGGCCTGAATATTCTCCGCCAAAAAATATAAGGGGCAATCCCCCTTTTTCATAGTAGAAAATGGTTACTTCTTGTATCAAATTGCACATCCCGTGTGAGACGATACAAATGTCTGTGAGAGCTATCGGGGTCACTTGGCCGCACTGAAACCAATGATCCGGGTCATGACGGTCGAGTGCTTGACCAACCAAGCTAGCTAGCTTCTTATTGAATCCACCTATCTTTTTCACAACGTAGTTACCACCAAGCCCTACGGATGAAAACTTGTTGTGAGGTGTATTATCTTATTGGAAAGCTTCACGCTCATTCAATATAGCTTACATCACAAAAAAAAAAGATAAAATCTATCCAAACTATCAAATGGATGCAACTTTTGATTATTTTGGAATTACTAATGAGTCAAAACTTCCAATAACCTTAAAAGCATATGTCTACTCTCCTCTTTCTGACATTCCAAGAGTGAGACAAGGACCAAAACCCTCCTTAAATAGGGTTGTGCCAATTTTCACACTGATATTTGTTGGCAATGCTATCCTCACAACACTCTTTTGGCCTTGTATTTGTGCAAAATACTTCAAAAACAATGGTCTACTCACCTCTTTCTGACATCAAAGAGGGAGAAAGGCAAAAAACCTCACCAAAAAAAGGGGGGTCGAGCTAAATGACACACATAAGGCATTCTTGATTATACAATGGGGTTACGGTGTTGCCTTTATATGCTTACTTGGAGTCCTTGAGTGTGCCCCCCTCTTGCGATGGAAATTGCCCTTACTAGAATCTTACCAAACAAGTAAAATAAATACCAAAAATACATTTCTACTAGTCTCTACTAGTTCTTTATTGAGCTTGGAAAATGATGAGACCTCGACGCGTCCACATGTCATGTGAAGGGTGACTCCATATTTTTCATTTTGAAGGCCATAAAAAGAACTCTTTCTTTCTAAATCTACACAAATGATAACCTCGCTATTTGTTGACTCTTTTGCCTCTATGTGTTTGTGTATGTGTTTCTTCTTCTTCTTCTTCTTTTGGGGGCGGGGTTGGGGGGGGGGGGGGGGGGGAGGGGGGGGAGGCATTTTCGTATATCCACAATCCACCGCCAAAGGCGGGGTCGAGGTTCAGACCCTGCCCAGAAGGCTAGTTTGGAACCACTATTAATCAATAATGGGACCGCATTGGGCATTCACTTGAGATGCATAAAAGTGAACACCCTCTCTGCAACTCATAGTGGAGATATGTAGGAAGAACAAGTCGATGAAGAAGCTCCCATGGACAACTCGACAGAGGCCTCAAATTGGATACACCTCAGATTTGGAATCACCAACTTGTCACACAAAAGAATGTCATCTTGCGCACCGATCATCTCCTAAGTTGAATTGCATACCACACTACATCCAAGAATCCCCATTCGTAAAATGTGAACACATCACGTCCAAGATTTCGAAGATAATAAACAAGTTATACCCTATCCATAATCCTGCAACAACAATGGATTGTGCGCACATCCATAATGATTTGTATACATCATGTTAGTCCTTGCCAGATTCAATGTGCCTTGAACTCCAACACAAGGGTTCAAAAGCCGATGACTTGAACTCGCACACATGGGTCCAAATCAAGTATTGAGAGCTCCAATTGCCTCTCTCCACCGCTCACGTGCCTCTCCCTGGTTGAAGCATGTTATGGCAAGCACCACCATACTACATACCTGGAACCGAGGCCAATGTGACCGTTGCCACATGTGACCTGTTGATGTCTTGGGTGGTAATATTGTTGTCCTTGCCAAGCTTGCTTTTGCTCGCGTCCTTTTCCGAGCTCGTTAAGTACCAACCTATGTACTATCCATAGTTGTGAGTTAACCTTGGACCACCTTTGCCTCTTGAGAGCACCCTTCTCCAGCACAAAACCACCACTGATTGAGCGTCTTGAAACGTTGTAGGCAAGAGCAGGCAAAATCGGAATAAGCTCTATTAGTGTTTTAAAACGCACTTGGCTGGTGGAGCATCTCAAAACACATTGCCCACATTTCAAGGCGTTCTACGGCAGCGGCCTAACGATTATGTTCCAAACGCCCAAGATGAACACCAGTCGACAAGGGGCACATTTCAAAGCGCAGGAGCAGAGTCACAAAAACGATGGGCTTTATATGTAGCATTTCGAAACGCTGCTAGAAATGCCCAAGGCTGAGCGCCGCAATGGGGAGCATAAAACGCTGCATACCACCACCTTCTCCTCTTTACAGTGCCACCCTCTTCGCGCAATTAGAAAGCAAGAGGCTCTGATACCATGTCAAAGCTGACAATGTGAAGGCGTACAATTAAGGAGAATGCGAGAGAGAGAGAGAGAGAGAGAGAGAGAGAGCTTTGAACCAACCAATTTGGCAAACAAATTTGACAATTATACAATAGGGACAGAGTGTTCTTGGGATCCGTAAGTGCGCCCTCTCCCCCCTTCACCCACCAAGGCTCATGTGTTCACATAAGTAAACTAATCACCTAAACGTCATAACAAATAATGGGATCACATTGGGCATTCAATTGAGATGCATAAACTTTTAACATTAGAGCGACCACACAAGCAGGCATATACACCATAATCAGCTGATTAGCTGTAAAAAGATTTCCAATGATGGTAATGCTGTCAGTCACGACCGTGTTGCCAATGGGGTCATACGCTCAAGATGACATGGTTGTGTGGGTGCGTATAGACTCATTCACACTTCCCAATGACATTCCCAAAAATCCCAACAGAGAAACTAAAATTACAAACAAAAAGAACAAGAAACTAAACTTGTGTTGATCTTCTGCAAAGTGCAGTGGCATCGTCCAGACAAATTAAAGACCCATACAGTGAAAATCATTACACCTGATTGCAAAAACACTACAGGACAAATCTCTTTTGTACTACATGTTTTGAGAATGGAGAAAAAATGGGTAACCAATAAGAAAATACTGAATATATAAGTATCAAACAGAAAAATAAAACCACAAAATTATGGCACCAACACAAAATAATATCACGAGGTTCTGTCATGACCAAATCACTGGCATTGGTGCGACTTTCGGCTGTGCTTAGTGGGTGCAGCTGCATATATATGGTTGTGTGCAGAGAGCAAAGCATGACTGCCTTTCATCCAGAGATTGAAAACGTGAGTGGCCAAGCATGCACATCATAATCAGAGGAAAACTAACTATAAAAAGATTTCCAAAGATAGTAGTGCTGTTAATCACAACCGTGTTGCCAATGGGGTCATACACTGAAACTGATGACATGTTTGGGTAGGTGCATATAGACTCGCTCTCAAACAGCATTCAAAATAATCCCAACAGAAATAGAAATTTTGTATTAACGTCTGCGAAAGGCCATGCTGGCCTCTGAAACAAACAGTATGCAATGATGTCCATGTCGTATCATGCATGAACTAAAATAAGAACCTGCTAGCTTGAAGTCAAAACTTCCTAGGAGGTTGCCCACCTAAATAGTGTTCTTGCCCAAGCACGGCTTGAGAGAAACTAAAATTACAAAGAAAAAATAACAATGATCTTGTGTTGATCTTCTAGAACACTCCGCAAAATTACCGTAGCATTGTCCAGACAAAATAAAGACCCATACAGTAACAAGCAAGACAGCCCGTCACCAAAATTCCACAGGTCGTTTCTCTTTTATAATACATGTTTTGAGAATGATGGAGAAAAAAATGGGTACCCAACCAGAAAATAATGAATATAGTAGAAGTATCAAACAAGAGATTTGTTGTGTTATTTGACCTACCCTAACTAATCTCACAATCTGTATCAATGCTTTACAGAGAGGTCTGCCACCCCAGGGTCGCTTTGGGTTGCAGCCTAACTTCCACAGGCTCACTGATCATTTTCAGGCCCGGGCCTGCTCATCTGCTTTACCCAATCCTAAGACTCTTACTATTTGTGTGTGTACACTCCCCAAAATATGGTCCACACATTAGTCATCAAGGGTAAAGAAGCCAGGCCAACCCAATGTTTGGGACAACATCGCAACATCTGCCTATGCTCCTTTCACAAAATCATCACACAAGGAACCAGACGGGAGTAGGCAGGGGCAACCTGAACTTGGCAAGCATTTCATAGCAGTAGCACCTGCACCTTGCACGCTCTGAGAGCAAAAGGAAATATGGTTAGAGAAACAATCATATCAGGAAGTCAGGGGTGGTGCTTCCACTTGAGTGGGAGCTACAGGCCTCTGCAATGGCTTCAAAGACTCCATAATGCTTGCAAAAGATGGCCGCTGCCTCGGATCACTGAAAATCAAAGACGTGTTCAGTCCAAATCCAAATCCACCCCATCGAAACACAAGATTATTCCAAGAATGCAGCTCATTGAAAGAGACTTACTTAGCCCAGCAAGATTCAATGAGTGCTGCAATATCTGGATTCATGTCCTTCGGGACTAAAAGCCTCCTATGCTGAAATCCCACAGCCCCTACAACCTGCATTGTTGATAACATCAGATGAGCAACTAAAAAGCACACGTACTAAACATTTATTCCTACAGCCCCTTTCACCTGTGCAGGGCTTAATCCACTCCAAGGCTGCTGTAGAGTGAAAAGTTCCCACAAAATAACTCCAAAACTGTAAACATCAGACTTCTCATTCGAAGGTTCATCTCGTAAGACCTCCGGTGCCATCCACTCCGCCTGCAAAAGCAGACAACCAGACACTTGCAACGGTCAAGATTTTTCATACGAGCTGAAAGGATAGATTGAGAGGCCTGTCAGTATCAAAAGTTTGACCAAAAATAAACCACTGGGATACCGTGCCAGCAGCAGAACGAGAGGAGAGAAAAGTCTTCATTTTCAGACGGGAGAGCCCAAAGTCGCAAACCTAGAAGGCATCATGGTCGCTGAGTGTGCTATGGATTAAGCTGAATACATGTCTGTGCGATATTATCCATCATTGACAAGCTTACCTTTACTGTCCATGTTTTGTCTACTAAAAGATTAGGAGACTTCAAATCCCTGTGTACTATTGGAGGATTTAAACGATGCAGGTAATTCATTCCCCTTGCCTGCCACAAAATAATGATTCAGGTGAGAGGAAACACAATCTTGAAATGCCAAATCAGTATCACTAACAGACCCCTTAGCACATACCACATCTAATGCCATGCGGACACGGCGACGCTCATCCAGCAGTTCCCGCATGCCAGGTCTGTGTAAGAGTCTAAATAAACTACCTCTGTAAAAAAGTCCAAGGTAACACTTGATCTCCTTGAATGGGCCAAAAAAACCATTTTTGCAGAGTCTTTGAAAACCAGCTTTGATAACATTTACAATCTGCTAAGAAATCATCGTACCTGGGCAGATACTCTGTAACAATCGAGAAATTCGGCCGTTTTGTCACCACCCCCATAAAAAGTACAACATTTGGATGCCGTGTCCTTTTCATGATAGCAACCTTCAAGCAGAATACTGGCATGTTAAATGCAGAAGGCAACAATATTTTTTCAATGAATCATGGTTGGATGCCCAATATACCCAAAACATACCTTTGATGGAAAGTGCAAGATTTAGGCTCATGGTAGTCACCCATAAGGCAATATAACCACCAGTTCCATTCTCAAACAATCCAATCCACAACATGAGGGATTATATGTTCTGGACATGGCCTTCAACATACTCTCTATTGCTAGCTTGGATTCTTTGACAGCACAAGTACTCTTTGGCGGGATAAGGTTACTATCTTCGATGCAGCAACTGGGTCTGTTCTTGAGACTTGCATGCATTGAGCGAGAGGGTTCACTCTTCAAGCTTAATGCTCTTCTTTCCCATGACTTGGTATCTTTTTCATTGTGCCATGCTAGATCTGGCCACTTGTAACTATGGACAATTGCAGAAGGCAGCTAGGGAGTATCTCATGGAGGGATTGCCAGCATTTGCTTTCGCTCGGGCATTTGCAAGGCTTGTCAAGTAGGCAAGCAACGCAGGGAGGCCTTTCCAAAGCAGGCCCAGAATCGTGCTTCGACACCACTTACAATCATTCCTGCCGATTTGTGTGGACCTATGATTGTTCCTTCTTTCAGTGCCTCCTACTTGTGGACGCCTATAGCAGGTACATATGCATTTATTTCCCAAAGCTCAAGTCCAAAACATTTGCTTACTTCGAAGATTGGAGAACAACAGTCCAGAAAGAGAAGGATCAGAAGGTTATTATCTTTGCATGGACTGACGGGATGAGTTCACCTCCAAGGAGTTTGAACTTTGCACAATGGTGCAAGTCACAGGGCATAAATCACGACCTGCCCATACCCCCCACTCCATCGCAGAATGGAGAACGGAGGAACCAGCCAATCGTGAAAATGGCTCCAGAGATGCTTGAACATGCATCATTACCTTGTTTTCTTAAAACAGAGACTTGCTCTACAACAATCTACATCCAAAATAGATCGCATACCACTACTTTGGAGAAAATGACCTTTGTAGGCTCACTATCGGCACAAGCCTTGAGTGGCACATGTCAAAGTGTTTGGGTGTCCGGCCTTTGTACATGTTCCAAACGAGAAGCGGACAAAGTTGGATCCTAAGTCGACAAGGACGATCTTTGCCGGCTTCTTACAGAAGTCCAATGGATTTCAACTTAATAATCCAGGAATAAAATCCACTACGGTGAGTCGTGATGTGGTATTTGACGAGCAACTTCGGAGGGGGCACCCTCAAAGACCATTCTTGTGTCATTTTCCTTCTACCTTCTTCATCTTGTCCTTGTGTAGCAGGCTCAATCTGCACCTGTTGAGCCTTCTTTGATGCAAGATGGCCTGACTGTTGGAAATTGAAATGCATACACAGCTAAACATTATCGAGCGGTATGGCAGTTGAAATTGGTTCCTCGGCCTATGAAGCAGAACATTATTGGGACTCGATGGATCTTCAAGTCGAGGTAAAAATCAAACAGTCCCATGGAGAAGCACAAGGCGAGACTTGTGGCTAAAAGACTATACTCAACACCCTTGTGTGGACTTCAATGAGACCTTAGGAGACCTAGAGACTAAATTCTATGTTTCGGAACGAAGATTCGATGAAGTAAAGTTTATCATACACATATTGAGTAAAAGTGGTTGTGTGTGACATAATCCACTTGCAAGCAATATAATGATTTTCTTTTTTCAAATTTACAGCAACGAACTATATATGATAACCAGCGGTATAGGCTAGAGATAGGTAAATTGTAGCCCAATTGGAAAACTGCTTGTTAAAAATTGTCTTGTACAAAACGTTTAGTACATACTGAAAAATATATCGTACAACAAAACATACGGATCAATCAGTACGTTATAGTTGTACGTATCCTACAAGATGTGTTCCAAAGTTCATTGTCTAGAAGAATCTTGGGCGTGATGTCACGAGACTATGACAAACACTAACTTTATTTGTTGGTTTCGTTCTTTTGAATTTTATTTAATTTTTGGGACCCTCTTTTGGAAATCACAAATGCACAGACATCATAGTTACCTGAAACGGGAAATTGGAACGAGGAACGGGGAACAGGCATGAAATGCCATTGCCTGTTTTGGATACTCACGTCTAAAACACGGAACAAGGATCCAGAACGGAAAATTAGGAGGGGAACGAGGAACGGGGACCTGAAAATGGCCATTCCCTATAACTATGCCAAACATTGCATGGCTAGTGTGAAAGGACCGTTGGTCAAGAGTTCCCCCCCGCAAGAGTCAAGGCCAGGCAACCACGAGATGGTTGGGCCGATCAGCACTGAAATCTGACTAGTAGAGAAGTGGCTAGTAGTGGGTGTTGCGTGCAGGTGCTCAAGCTTCCATGGTAAGCTTGCCTTCTCCCTTGTCTTATGTAACACGATGATTCTGCTCGTGCACCTCTTCCCTTTTGAATACATATCGTAATACCCAACTCAAGGGCTTCTCATCTATTATGTATGGTTGTGGGGATTCTATGCTCAATTGCCGAGGCAAGGTCCTCTTGCACAGAAAATTGTTGATTCAAAGCAAATACACGTGGTAACAGGTTAATTTAGAGAGATTTCTTGCAAGAAATCTCGTTTAAATCAAGGGGCAAGTAACCCTACAGAAGGGGGAGCTTGAGGGCCACCCACAGGAGCAGCTCGCGAATCAGAGCACAAAACAGGGATTTTCAGCTTGCTGTAATTTTACTCAGGTTTAGGGGTTTGGTCAATTTTGATGCCTAAATGTCCCCACAGCTTAAGGGAAGCTCGGGAATCATCAAACAGGTGTTTTGGTAAACTTAGAGGCCAAAAACAGAGAATTCCATGTGCTTACAATTCTCGCCAAGTTAATAAAAGTGCTCTAAAGTGCTTGGTAAATCACCATTTACTTGGGTTCTTCTCTCTCTCTCTCTCTCTCTCTCTCTCTCTCTCTCTCTCTCTCTCTCTCTCTCTCTCTTCACTCACAATGTCATTCTCTTTTCTCTCTAGTCTATCGCAGAACTCTCATGAAGTAAAAGGAACTCTCTCATTCATTAAAAAGGAACCTTGAGTATGCATTGAGCACTCATCCTGAGCATTCACAATCACTTCCGCTCCACATTACATATAGGTACTAGCTTAGCCACCTGACCCTTGGCTTTTCAATTGCCTAACCTTTGGCTTTTCAATTGTCCAACCTTTGGCTTTCCATTCATCCAACCTATGGCTTTTCCTTCATTCAACCTTTGTCTTTTCAATTATCCAATCCCTTTTGTGTTATGTGTCTCACTTTTAGGGCTGATTTTTGACCCCCCCCCCCCCACACACACACACACACACAAATAAAACAGTAATCATCCTCAATTACATCTGCAAAACAGAACAAGGTTAACACAACAATATTTATTGATTAATCAATTAAACAATGAATCATGTACCTATATCAATGGTACACACCACATGGCATACATCACATGTACGCATACATCACATGTACTTGTCTTGAACAAGTCAAGGCATAATTATCCAGTTAAATATCGAACTCTCAGATGCTCAGTATGCACTAGAATCAATCAGATTTCTATCCAGCCATCTCATCCCCATCAAAACTTTTGATATCCTAGAGTAGCAATCACAGTAAGGTATGAGCTTTGACCTAGAGTATGAGTCAAGGAGAGAAGAGGAGGAATTATCCCACATGCAGTGGTGCAAGGCTGTAGAGCTACTTAAAGCTCATTTCATGAATAAGCAAATCCATTCCATTTTGCATTACATCTCCCTTGTTTATGGTGAGCTTGTGATGGGTTAGCAACTACTCGAGATCGTGTTTATGAGTCCAAGTTAATTGAGCTTGGAACCTAATTTGCTTAAGTGATAAACTAACCTACACACTCATTGTGTGCACCATGTTTGTCTTTCACCCACCCTAGCTAGCACGATCCCATTCCCATCAATCACATATCGATCTCTAACAGATGTCTTGATGAACTAAAACCATAAACCCAATTTATCTCATCCAAATTGGAACCCTTGATGCACTAGATTTATCCATACTAATCACAGTGCTGGCAGAGTGCCATCATCTTACCCTGAAAGGATAAAAACCAATCAATAAAAACCACTATCAATCATTCGTGTTGATCTGTGACAAGTGTCACAAACGAGAGCACACACGAATAATCAACAAGCCGAAAATAAATAATCTTTCAACTCAAAAGAGATGAGGAAGAAGATCGATACAATAACAGGCACCAAAAGATTAGTTAGTCCCCCCCCCCCCTTAAAGAGATTCTTTATTAGGGAGAATCTTTTTACAAGCACAAGAACCGGAGTGACCCCTCCGTTCTAATTCTCAAACTCGATGGTCAACTCCTTCCCGTGCGGGAAATTACCAAGAGATGAGCTCTCAATTCTATTTCCATCTGTTCCTAGAGAGTGGAGCTCTAAAGACCATTCTCGATTCCGTTCCCGAAATCTCCGAGTCCTCGTTGCTCCTCCGTGATGGAGTACCTGCAAACGCACAAACACGAACAACTATCGCAAATTCACAATTGCTACTTGTCGCTCCGAGTGCGGAAAAACGACCTCCCTCCACAAGGTAGTCAGGGGCACTTGCAATTCCTCGGCGACGGACTCTCGAGTCCCTTCCTCTTAGTGTTGGCCAATCTGGGGGTGAAAGGAATAGTCACTAACTCTTTTATTGGTGCTGGGGACCGGCAGGAATAGCCGGTGGTCATATGTCATATGGCAACAATAGCGATGAGTGGAGGGGACGCCAAAAAAACACGGGGAAGAGAGAGAGGGTTGGCGGCAGCCGAGAGAGAGAGAGAGATTGCACGATCCTTAGCCAACCAGCCAGCGCTGCTTTTTTTTATTAAGCCTTGCCCCAATTTAAGTGGGCCGCCGGTCACTTGTTAACAAAATATGAACTTGGACAAAACTCAATAAAATTGAGTGAGCTGAAAATTGATGCTATTCACATTCCAGGAGTCCTGGGATGCAGTTCTCAGGCACACATGCAATGCAAACACAGATTTCTCGCGAGAAAGCATTCCCTTGCCTCGGAAAACACTTAAAAATATTCCGCTTTTTAGAAAAAGCTTCTCAAAACCCATCTATATTTTTGTGCTTGTGTCTTTACGCGTATTCCTTTTTCCACTTCAGGTTTCCTGCCATACCAACCGAGTATTCCCTTTCCGATACTCCCGTCACCCATCACGGGAAACATCAGGAATATCCGTTGCCCGGTCTCTCCTACCGAACTAACGGTACAACCCCTTCCCGATGCTTAATGTCACCCATCATATGACACATCAAAGTTGTCCGTTTTTTATGGCTTTTTAATAATTCCAATAGATCTACAGTTCCACCTTACGATTCAAGTGCACACATTTAAATATACCTTCATAAGTTCAGAATAGTCTGAACTCACGAATTATAAGAGGGAATAAAGCACTCCTAAAACTATAAAAGCAAGGGACACAAGAAAAGAAAAGAAAAACAAAAACAAACAAAGAAACAAGTGCACACATTTAAATATTCTAATTTCAATAAAAGGAAATTACTCAAAAAAATAAGAAATGAGTCCATTTAGCAACATCCCTCTGGCTTCTAAACAGTTGTCCTCAACTGTAGTGCTTGTATATATCCTTCCAGAATCTCGGGATAAGATGCTAATTCCTGCTCGGTCATCCATAGAGTAGAATAATTCTTGAACTTTACCAAATACTTCTGTGTAATCTTGCCAGACTAGAGTGGCTGCTCCTGATGATGAATGATCTGCTTCGGTTGGAGAATTTCTTCCGTCTCCTAGAGGTTCCTCAGCAATAGGCTGACTTGGCGGCGGTTCCACATGTGGCCGGAGTAAACTTACATGGAAAGCATTGTGGATCTTCCGATTAGATGGTAATTCTAATCGAAACGTCACGTCGTTCACTTGGTCAATTATCTTAAACGGCCCATAATAATGATTGCAAAGTTGTACAACTTTTCCTTTATGAGTCGCTTGTTTCTTTAGTCTTACCTTCTTAAACTTGAGTAAGAACAATTGACCGACTGTTAAGTTTAAATTCCTTCTCTGTTGTCCGCAACTTTCTTATGTTTTTCCTGAGAGCGCAAAATTGCTCTCTTAAATTCCCCGTAGGCCATGTCTAAATCACAGACAAATTCATCTGCTGAAAAATCTTATCCTTAGTTACAAGGATAGGAGGAATCAAAGACTTACCATAAAGAATCTCAAAGGGTGCATTCCCCATAGACGAGTGTACGGTATTGTTATACGCATACTCATACTGTCTTTCTGACACATAAGAATTTAACATATCCAATATTGTGGAATTGGCAATCTCACTCTACGCATCCATTTGAGGATGATACGCAGAAGAAAAATTCAACTTTGTGCCAAGATTATCAAACAAAGCACGCAAAAATTTCCTGTCATGCAAAGATCTCAATCACTCACAATGAACTTGGGCATCCCATGATGGCTAAAGATCTGCGCTAGAAAAATCCTAGCCATATGATCCGCTTTGATCATTTTCCTAACTGGAATACAATGAGCTTGCTTGCTAAATCTATCCACAATGGTCCAGATCGCATTATTTCCAGTCTGAGCCTTTGGGAGATCCATAATAAAATCCATGGCAATACTCTCCCAAGGTTGATCAGGCACAAGAAAAGGTTAGAGTAACCCATCAAGACAAGTTCAAAACAGATACCATCCATTTCCAACAAATTCCAAACAGGATCACCAAATAAACAAAACTCAAACTTGAAAAGCAATCTCGACATCAGTCAAACTCGAAAAGACGAATAGCATTCCATCCTAAAACCTGCACCAAGATTAGAATTAGATTTCTTCCGTTGGTTGTAGCCGACCGCAGCATGGTTCATAAGCTCTTGAACAGTTGAAACAAACCTCCACAAACAGTGTTCCTGTGGTGGTGATGGTAGTCACAAGACATAGCAATCACACTAGACCTCCAAGATTATCAACTCGAGCAGAAACACTTGGTGAGAGATGTCGAGAAATTTCAAGTTTTAATCTGCTAGGGCATCTGTGGCAAGCATTTCAGGATACCCCACTCTGCAAGAAGATGCACTCCTAAGGAAGATGTCTAAAGGCATGTAGCTTCGAGCGAAAATTTTCTTGAAAGCTTGCCAAGTCCTTGGAGTGTGCGACTTGGTAACTATAGACATCTACCACTGCATGGCACTGCCTTTGAGAAAAACAGCGGCTTGAAAAATTTTTGATTCTTCTCTTGCAGGTGCTCTTTATGGCTTATGCCCTGTAAGACATGAGCAATGAAGACGGGAGCACGCGCGATGCGCGATGAAGTAAGGGGGGGAGTGACTAATAAGTTCGGGTTTGGGACACGGAGATATTTTAATAAAATCCCTATAAAACTTGGAAGCGCCATCTAGCTTTGTCTGCTCTTTGGTAGGAACGGTATGCTTTTAGAAAAGCCATCTAGCTCCGTCTACTCTTTGGTAGGACCGGTATGCTTTCAGTGTCACATGACACATCCAACCCTATGTGTCCGTGGACAAGCTACAGCATGATCAGGGTTCAGTCAGTCCAGTCAGTCTAGATTTAGAAGTGATCTGGCACTTTTGTGAGTCTATTCGTAGACCATGCATGTCCAGACACTTAGTGTAGATGCATATCCTCTGGTTGCCCACAGTATGATCATCAGTATTCCCTTCAGAATCAATCAGATTCAGTCAAGGGAATTTTCCAGTGCATTTAGCCTATTTTCCCTATTTTTGGTATTTTTCACTTATTATTTTTAAGTGACTTTCCAACAAAAGTAGGTAGGGCAATTTTGCTAAGTTAATATATAAGCAAACCCAAGTTAGCACTTTCTGGCAGAAGAGGCAGCAGGAGCTTCCCGCTCAACAGGCACCTTCTCCGCAAAAACCCCCATCAGCACCCTTGGCGTTTTTGGTCTCCATCCTCGCCACAGATACCCCAGCAATTTTGGATTTCATCAGCACTTAGCCCTAGCGTTTTCCAGATCGTCGCCTGCAGTACCAGAATTTCAGCGTTTTCACTAACGCCAACAGGCAGCCCTAGCGTTTTTGGTTTTCAGCCTCAATCGCATCAGATGCAGCAGCGTTTTCAGCTTTGAAGACGTTAGCAGATTCAGCCCTAGTTGGTTGCAGAAGATAGGCATTTTCAGCCCATAAAAACGCAGCCAAAACAGTCATTTTCAGCCACCGAAACAGCCCCGAAATTCAGCAATTAGAAGATCACAGATTTCAGCCCTAAAGTCGTCGTCGTCATCACCGTCGTCGTCACCGGCATAGTCCTAGATTGCATCAATCCATTGCATCGCCATTGTACCACTTTGTGCAATCAATAAGTAGACCACTCGCCGACGAGAGTGGGGCCTTCGGAGAAGGGTTTTACAACGTCTCTGGTGTCGTATCTCTCTTCTCTCTCTATCTCTCAGTCTCATACACTTGCACGCATAGTGTCCATTCACTTTGTTTGTGATCATAGCATTCTCTCATTAAAAACGGAAGGCTCTACCTTCCATAAGAACAAAAGGAACCTTGAGCACAGTTCGGAGCACTCATCTTGAGCAAAGCGCAAACAATCATTCTGTTGCACCTAACATTGGTATCAGAGCTTTGGCAGTGTTCTGTATCACTCAAGGAAAGAACCACAAGAATTTTTTTGCTTGTTGAGGTCGCACGAACCCAAGTTCGCTTAGGCGTGTCGATTCCTAATCGTGTTTTGTTGAAGAGTGACAAGAATTGTCACAACAATACGGAAGCGTAAATTGTCGTTTAATTGCACTTCAAATACTCAAGAGAATTAGAGAGAGAGAGAGAGAGAGAGAGAGAGAGAGAGAAAGCTTGACACTTCATTGGGGACCAAAAGATGGGTTGGTCCCCCCCCATAAAGAGGATATCTTTATTACTAAGGGAGAATCTTTACAAGCACAGGAACGGAGCGAAAGCCCGTCCTCTATTCTTTCTTGGCCTTTTTCTGCTTCTGACTAAGAGAGTAGAAGAACTGCTCTCTGACTACTGAGAGGATCTATCCTCTTCTGCGAGATTTTGGGAAGCTCTCGTAGAGGAGAGTCTACCTTCCACAAAACTCATCGGAAGCTCTCACGAATGAGGGTCTATCTTCCGCTAACTGTGCCACTTTGGACGTAATCATTCCTTCAATTAACCAACCACAGAAACATGCAAAACACACACACACACACACACACACACGCTTGCGTGGTCCAATGCCAAATTGGAGGTCCTTTTCGCGATGGAAATGCTCCAAACTTGGTGTATGTGTAGAGTAGGTAGTGAGGAATGAGATTCTATTAAGACTTTGCTGAAATTCACCTTAATACAAGTGATTAGGGCTGAAAACACGGAATTTGCAGCAGCTAGACAAGGGAGAAAGAGAGTTTTCTACTACTTTACGCGATGAAACTTCTCCCAAAGCTGCAAGCAACCATGAGAGGCCTTGTTCTAGGTGATGGGTGCTCGGAGGCTCCACATACACCACAAGGTGCTGCTCTCAAGCTTCAATGGAGAGCTTCACTGCGTAGAGGATGGTCAACTTGGGGGGGGGGGGGGGTAGTGCACTGCCAACCTGGCAAGAGGGGGAGGGGCTGCTCTCTTATAGCCTCCCAGAAGAGGGGACGCTAGCATGAAGAGAGGGAGTGGGGGAGAGAGAGAGAGAGATTGCATGGGAAAGTGTGCCAAGTGGCACATTTACTTTAAAACTTTTAAACCATTCAAGTTTTGACTTTAAAAATCCTATGCTAGTTAATGAAATGTGCAAATAGATGCAACAAATGAAAACTTTATCTGCTCCCTAGCGCATTGCCGTACCAGCAATGCTCTGGCATTACCTGTTCGCACTTGTCCGGCCATTTGGTCCAACGCAAATCATTTAAGAATACTTTTAACTAACTTGTCCTAAGGCCGTAAAATAATCAGGCCTTAGGGTTATTATTCTAAGGACTCCATCTCATTCCTGTGCTTGCACTAGCGCACGTAATTTTCTGAGCCTGAAATCTGAGGCTACTATCTACCCCTTCATTGAAGACCCGATTTCCCAATCGCCAGGGCTTCAGGGTATTTTTTGCTAGGGTCTCCCTCAGGTGCACTGGCCCAAACTTGGGCGCACCTGAGGCCCGAGAACTGCTAAATCTATTCTAATGTGCACACAACTAATTAGATAATTCTTTTCTCGTAAATAAATTAATTATTTACAAAGTCTCACTTAGTTACATCCCTCTTGGTTCTAAACAGTTGACCTCAACTGTAGAGCGTCAACATAACTGTGCAAGATGTCTGGGTAGTCCTTAAGATCGGACTCGGTCATCCACTTTGCATCTAAAGGAGTGTAATTCTTGAACTTGACTAAATACTTTCGATGTAGACTCCCCAACTTGAGTTGTCTCTCTGAGTGGTGTATTATCTGTTCAGGTTGAAGGATTTTCTCAGTCTCTTCGACTTCTGGAGGATCTTCTTGTACAGGCGCCACTGGAGGAGGTCCAACATATGGTCGGAGGAGACTGACATGAAAAGCATTATGGATGCGCCAGTGAGAAGGCAAATCCAATCTGAAAGTCACATCATTGATTTTATCTGTAATTTTGAAAGGGCCGTAAAATCTATGGGAAAGTTTGACAACTTTCCATTTTCCGACCCGCTTTTTCAATCTAGCTTTCTCAAACCGAAGCTGGACATATTGTCCTTTTTCTAGATTGAGATTCCTTTTGTGCTTGTCTGCTTTTCTCTTCTGTTGCTCTTGAGTAAGAAGAATCGCTTGCTTTACTTGTTGATGGGCAATATCAATATTGCACACAAATTCATCTGCGGCGAAGATGTTTTCTTTGGTAACCATAATAGGAAGTAAGAGTGGCTTCCCATAAATAATTTCGAAGGGAGCTTTACCAGTTGAGGAATGTATGGTATTATTATACGCAAACTCAACTATTGGTAAGTATTGTTCCCATTCGGATTGTCGTTCTGAAACATAGCACTTGAGGATATCTAAAATAGTGGCATTAGCGATTTTGCTTTGACCATCTGTTTAAGGATGATAAGCTGATGAAAAGTCAAGCTTAGTTCCCAAGTTTTCAAACAATGCCTGCCAAAATAGACTAGTCATGCGGGGATCTCTATCGCTGACAATAGTCTTTGGCAATCCATGGTGTTTAAAAATCTGAGCTAGCAATATTCTAGCCATGTGATCAGCTGTGATCGTCTTCTTTACATGAAGAAAATGTGCTTGCTTACTGAATCTATCTACTATAGTCCAGATTGCATCATTTCCATTCTTGGATCTAGGAAGATCCGTAATAAAATCCATGGCAATACTTTCCCATGGCGTGTTAGGCACAGGGAGCGGCTGAAGCTTGCCATAAACTTTATGTCTGTCATATTTTACTTTTTGACAGACTAAACACTCACGTACATGTTTTTCAATGTCCGCACAGAGTGTTGGCCAAAAGAAATACCTTTCGAGGGCACTAGTGGTGGAAGCAATTCCCTGATGCCCGACATAAGGAGAATTATGTGCTTCATCCATCACCTTTTGTCATAAGGGCTGAGCTATGCATATTGCTTGTTGACGATAGAGTGTATTATCCCTAATGGAATAAGGTGGCCTTGAGTGACCAGCTTGAAGATCTGCCCAAATTGTGGCAAAGTCTGGATCTTGAGGATACATCTCGCTGAGAGATTCTAGTTCCTCATGATAAATTGTTGTTAGTGCATTGATCTTTGGACGCCTGGAGAGAGCATCTGCAACTGCATTCTTCGTTCCAGAAGTATGTAAAATCTGAAAATGGAACATTGAAAGAAAGTTGGCCCATCTCATCTGCTTTTCTGATAACTTTCTCTGTGTAAGAAAGTAGCGAAGACTTTGATGATCTGTCTTGATAATAAAATCAGCTCCTAATAGATAGTGTTTCCAAATGGAAAGAGCATGAATTACTGCCATTAGCTCTTTCTCGTATATGGAGACATGCAACTCTGCATCTTTAAGGCGCCGACTTTCATAGGCTATCGCGTGACCCTCTTGGTTCAAAACCGCTCCTACACAATCTCTAGATGCATCGTAGTATACCTCGAAAGGTTTGCGAAGATCAGGGGCGGTGAGAACAGGTCCGTGATTAAGTAGATACTTAAGCTTTTCAAAAGCTTATTTTTGTCCAGACCCCCAATGGAATGGAATCCGCTTCTTTGTCAGGTCATGGAGGGGACTTGCTATCGCGGCAAAAGCTCGAATGAAACGCCGATAATAGGAACAGAGGCCAAGGAAACTTCGTACATCATGTACTGTAGTTAGCGTAGGCCATTCTACAACTGCTTGAATCTTATCAGGGTCCATCCTCACCTGATTGTGAGACACTATATGGCCCAAATAGTGGATTTCTTTTAAAAAGAACTCACTCTTCTTAGCATTCACAAATAATTTGTGTTTGCGTAATTCTTCAAACACTAAGACGAGATGCTTATAGTGTTCGTCTTTCGACTCTGAGAAGATTAAGACGTCATCAACGAAAACGCCTGTAAAACTTCTATATGAGTGAAAGATTCTATCCATCATTCTGTTGAATGTAGTTGGTGCATTAGTGAGTCCAAAAGGCATCACTAGAAATTCATACAACCCGAAGGTTGTTCTAAATGAAGTCTTATGCACATCTTGAGGAGCTATGCGGATTTGATGATAACCGCTCTTCAAGTCTATACGACTAAAGACACTTGCTCCTTGTAACTTGTCAAGAATGTCGTCAATCCAAGGGATTGAAAATCGATTCTTGATTGTGATCTTGTTTAGAGATATAGTCTATGCACATGCGGAATGTGCCATCCTTTTTCTGTACTAGCAAGACAAGTGAACAATATGGAGAAGTACTAGGCCTTATTAAGCCCTTCTCCAAAAGTTCGTTAACCTGCTTGAGAATTTCCTCTTGCTGCATTAGACTAACTCGATAAGGGGGCTGCTTTTGGAGGAGAACTTCCTGGGATCAAATCAATTGTATGATCCTCAGGTCGCGAAGGTGGGAGTTCATTTGGAAGTTTATTTGCAAAACAATCTTTATAATTTTCTAATAACTTAAGTCTGTTTCGCTCTAAAGAGGAAGAAAGTTGTGAAACAAACACATCTCTCTCTTTTGCAAAAATCAAGTACGCGGAAACACACTTTTTCATTTCTTTCTTGATGGCGATGTGATTGGCGATAGGGATACGCCAATCACCTGCATCTGCAAGTACAAGATACTCCTTTCCTTTATGAGCAAAGGATAAGGTTTTCTGAACATAGTCAGGAATGGGATGCATCTTGTAGTGCCAAGGCATTCCCAAGATAACATCGCATCCTTCAAGTGAAGCTAGTAAGAAAGACTCTTGATCTTTGTAGTCGTCGACCTTCAGATTCAACTTCCCTATGATTGGAGTAGAGTTTGAGTTCTGCCCTTTGAAAGCAAATTGTGCTTGAATAGAAACTCCAAAACGATTGGGCTGCAAATTCAGGTCATCAGCTAGCTTGGTAGAGATAAAGTTGTCTGTACTGCCAGGGTCAAATAAAATAAGAGCCCGTTGGTTGTTGATGCTACCCCATGCTTTAAGAAGAACTCTTTCTTTTCCATCCTTGGTTGTATTTCCCTGTACATCCGGGACTGCATTGGAAGAGGGTGGTTGCGGAGGTTTGGTAGGACAATCACCCTTCATATGACCAACTTGTCCGCACTTGAAGCATCTTCCTTCACTAATGTAGGTTCGCAACTCAGCAAGAAAGAGAGATCTCCCTTTCTTGGGCTGATTTGGCTTTGCTTCTGCTTCGGAGGCGGTTCTTTTCTTCTTTTGCGAAGAAGAAGTAGAGGTAGGCTACTCATGGAGAGCCTTGGCATGGTAAGTGCTTTGCTCCATCTTCCTGGAAGTACCCTTGTCATGTATTCCATCAGGTATGCGGGCTGATTTCATAAGTATCTGCAAGTTACCTCGAGGGTAAAGCTTCATAGCCTTTTGCAAGGCTTCATGCAACCCTGCTTCAAACTTACGCATCTTTTCCAAATCGTCAATCTTCTTGAATGGAGTGACTTTCAAGAGAACGTCCCAAAACCTATCCACATAGCGTGGAACGGTCTCGTTCTCCGACTGTGAAAGTCGATCCCATTCTTTCTTTACCTCTTCCTCATAGTCTGGAGGAAGGAACTGTGCGTAGAACTCCTTCTTGAAAGCAGTCCAATCTTGGGGTTTACGATCTTCCAAGATAAGGGTTAACCACCAACTCCTGGCGGTGCCTTTTAGGTACATACTAACATGGCGAAGCTTGGATCTTTCTTTAAAATTCCCTTCAACAAATGCAACTTCGAATTGGCGGATGAAAGCCAAAGCTTTGTCATTATCACGCCGTCCATTGTAGGTGTCGAATTTCACATCTTTGTCTCCCGACTTGAATGTTTTCTGCCTGTGGTGCTTCTTCTTATGGTGCTCCTTCTTTCTATGCTTAGACTCCTTATGGACAGGAGTCTTTTCCCTTGAATACACTTCTTACTACGACAGATCGTCAAGAAACATGTCTTCCGGAGCAACGATGTCATCCAGATCCTTCACGAAAGAGAACTGAGGGGAATCAGGGGGATCCTGCTCTTGAACCTTTGGGTTAAACTGCACATGACGTTCTGGAGGTTTCCTCTGCCTCTCGTGTATGTGGGAGGTTCCAATCAAAGGATCTTTCCTTTGTTCTGGCGCCTTTGGGTTCTGCGGGATTTCTCCCGACCCCATCGGCATTTTCTCCTTCCCTTTCTCAAGAGTATGGAGAATCTTTTGGACTTGTGGATGGGAGAGAGCTTTTTGCAACTCTTCCACCCGCTGTTGAAGGAGAGAGAACTCTATCTCGCGTCCTCCCATTTCTGCAGTCTGCCAAGAGTCGTCAATCCCTTAAGGAAGAGAGAGATGACCTTGCTCTAATACCACTGTCATAACAATACGGAAGCGTAAACTGTCGTCTAATACTCAAGAGAATTAGAGAGAGAGAGAGAAAGCTTGACACTTCATTGGGGACCAAAAGATGGGTTGGTCCCCCCCCATAAAGAGAATATCTTTATTACTAAGGGAGAATCTTTACAAGCACAGGAACGGGGCGAAAGCCCGTCCTCTATTCTTTCTTGGCCTTTTTTTGCTTTTGACTGAGAGAGTAGAAGAACTGCTCTCTAACTACTGAGAGGATCTATCCTTTTCTGCGAGATTGTGGGAAGCTCTCGTAGGGGAGAGTCTACCTTCCACAAAACTCATTGGAAGCTCTCACGAATGAGGGTCTATCTTCCGCTAACTGTGCCACTTTGGACGTAATCATTCCTTCAATTAACCAACCACAGAAACATGCAAAACACACACACACACACACACACACACTTGCTGTAATTTTCTGCACATAACCAGAAATTGTTACCTGAGCGTGTTCCAATGACAAATTGGAGGTCCTTTTCGCGATGGAAATGCTCCAAACTTGGTGTATGTGTAGAGTAGGTAGTGGGGAATGAGATTCTATTAAGACTTTGTTGAACTTCACCTTAATACAAGTGATTAGGGGCTGAAAACAGGGAATTTGCAACAGCTAGACAAGGGAGAAAGTGAGTTTTCTACTACTTTACGCGATGAAACTTCTCCCAAAGCTGCAAGCAACCATGAGAGGCCTTGTTCTCGGTGATGGGTGCTCGGAGGCTCCGCATACACCACAAGGTGTTGCTCTCAAGCTTCAATGGAGAGCTTCACTGCGTAGAGGATGGTCAACTTGGGAGGGAGGGTAGTGCACTGCCAACCTGGCAAGAGGAGGGGCTGCTCTCTTATAGCCTCCCAGATGAGGGGGCGCTAGCATGAAGAGAGTGAGTGAGGGGGAGAGAGAGAGAGAGAGAGAGATTGCACTTACTTTAAAACTTTTAAACCATTCAACTTTTGACTTCAAAAATCCTATGCTAGTTAATGAAATGTGCAAATAGATGCAACAAATGAAAACTTTATCTGCTCCCTAGCGCATTGCCGTTCCAGCAATGCTCTGGCATTACCTGTTCGCACTTGTCCGGCCATTTGGTCCAACGCAAATCATTTAAGAATACTTTTAATTAACTTATCCTAATGCCGTAAAATAATCAGGCCTTAGGGTTATTATTCTAAGGACCCCATCTCATTCCTGTGCTTGCACTAGCGCGCGTAATTTTCTAAACCTGAAATCTGAGGCTACTATCTACCCCTTCATTGAAGACTCGATTTCCCAATAGCTAGAGCTTCAGGGTATTTTCTGTTAGGGTCTCCCTGAGGTGCACTGGCCCAAACTTGGGCACACCTGAGGCCCCAAATTGCTAAATCTATTCTAATGTGCACACAACTAATTAGATAATTCTTTTCTCGTAAATAAATTAATTATTTAAAAAGTCCGACTTAGTTACAAGAATCCTAAGAAAGAAGGGCTTGTCCAACCTCCCCTTGTGTCTCTTTTCGCTCATTGAGAGCGGACCGTGCACTTAGCGGCCGGCCAATCGACATGAGGTGGGAAAAAGCAACCTTGGTGTGAGCGCAAGGCCGCCAAGGGGTGCGCTCGCGGAAAAGAGTAGAACTCGGGTGAAGAGAAGATCCTTCTCAAACGCGATTTGCAAGCGAAAGAAAACCTCAAGAACCTCAAGACCCTCAAGATCCCCAAGAACGTGAACTTAAGAACCCAAGACCACAAGAAGTCACAAGAACCCACAACTTCAAAATGATCATCACTCCAAGCAGAATGGATACTTCGCTTGGAGGTGATGAGCATGAGAGAGGCGAAGAAGAATTTTCCCCACCATGAGGTTTTTCCGACCCTTCCCCATCTACGACACCGATTGCACTAACTCCAATGGAGGAGTTGGAGCTATTGTTTATGGAACAGAATTTACAACACGAAGCAAGAAATGCCGCAAGAATAGCAACCATAGAGCGCAAATACCAAGAAAGAACGGCAGCCATAGTGCGTGAGAGCGAGCAAGCACGCTTAGAAGCCAAAGAACGACAAGCCAAATTTCATCGTGAATGCAAAGAAAGAAAAGCAGAAATGGATCGCAGACGAAGCAGAGAACAAAGCAAGACAAGTAAAATTTGGTCGCGAGATCAAAGCAAGAAGGGAAGAGTTCTTGCGACTCTTTTCTCAAGCTCAGGCACAGATGCAAGAGATTCGGGAAAAGAAGACTCTCTCAGTCTCTTCTTCTCCAAAGCATGACACACAGGATTTGCATAATTATGACAAGCATGATGATTTGCATGATCAAGATGTGATTTCTCACAAGCATGATGAGTTGCATGAAGATGATGTGATTGTTCAAAAGGATGATGTGTTAGAGGATGTTTTTTCTAGCCAAGCTAACCTCGTTGTAGATTCGATGAATCACGAAGAACCGATCTTGGACATCGAGTCGAGGTCCAAAGAACCCCCACAGGACGATTCAATCATTCAGGAAGAACCGATCTTGGCTCTCGAGCCTAGGTCCAAAGAACCCTCACAGGAAGTATTATGTGTTCGCATTATTGATACGCACGCATTGTTTAATGTTTCATTTGTGATCGTTTCCTGTATTTTAGTCAACATCGTTATGTGATCCCTTTTCCTAGGCATGACATATTGTATGTTGAGCACGTTTCACTCATGGATGAGCACGAATGTATGCGGATTTTTCATGAAAAGCTGAAAAGGATGTATGTAAGGAAGTCACATTCCATGTCTCTTCCTTGGCATGACACAGTTTCCGAACAAGCACACGAAAGTATGAGCACCAAGCGTGCGCATTTCCGTTGTGAATTGCCACAGTTGATTGCTTTAGATCAAAAGAGAAAGATTCGATCTCATTGTTTGCGTGTGTGTGGTGAACGGTTTGGCACTCCGTCTCTTTGTTCATTGAAGAAGACAAGATTTTTTCCACTCACTTTACATCGAACAGGTATGTCATTGTTTTTTATTGGACATGGTTTCAAGAATTTTCAGCCATGGAGATTCTTGAAGAAGAAAGAAGCATGACTCTTGATGAAGTTGAAGCATTGAAGGAGCCACACAAGACTTTGTGTCGCTTTCGACGCGGCCCAAAGAAGCAAGCGTTGCAGACCTTTCTGAAGTTCTAGTACCGCACGACCCACACATCAGAGTGGGTCGGCGAAGAGTCCCTTCCAGGATTCTGAATGCTATTGGCGATCTCCCTCGACGCCATACAGTTCGGTACCAGTACCTCACTTTAAAAAGGAGATGTCACGTGACACATCCAACCCTATGTGTCCGTGGACAAGCTACAGCATGATCAGGGTTCAATCAATCCAGTCAGTCTAGATTTAGAAGTGATATGGCACTTTTGTGAGTCTATTCGTAGACCGTGCATGTCCAGACACTTAGTGTAGATGCATATCCTCTCGTTGCACACAATATGATCATCAGTATTCCCTTCAGAATCCATCAGATTCAGTCAGCGAAATTTTCCAGTGCATTTAGCCTATTTTTCCTATTTTTGGTATTTTTCACTTATTATTTTTAAGTGACTTCCCAACAAAAGTAGGTAGGGCAATTTTGCTAAGTTAATATATAAGCAAACCCAAGTTAGCACTTTCTGGCAGAAGAGGCAGCAAGAGCTTCCCGCTCAACAGGCACCTCTCAACAGAAACCCCCATCAGCACCCTTGGCGTTTTTGGTCTCCATCCTTGCCACAAGGGAATTTCAAAGAGCGAGCGAGACTTTTCGAGCAAATAAAAAATCGAGCAAACTAATCCAATAAAATCCCAAGGAGCTTATGTTTCCCTACCATCTCTAATCGCATTTTGGACTCGATTAAACATCATTGTCTCTTCAAGAACTCATCCTAAGCACACCCATATATATAGAAGCCATCTAAAATGACGTTTAAGTAAGAAAGAATGCACAAATCAACATGTTAGCACAACGAAAGAAATTTCCATTGTTAAAATCTCACGCAATTCTACAAACATGGTCCACACTATGTAGTATTTTGTTGATTAACTTCTATATTCTAGAGATTGTGGACTAAAACTCTCCATACTACAATACCCTTTGTAGCCCAATGATGACATGGATAAACATCGATAGCCAAGAGCATGGTGGTTAAGCAAGATTTTGAGAAGAACTTGGGGTAGAGAGAGAGAGAGAGAGGCGCTAGGGCTTACTCTTCTTAATTTCATACTTTTTGCACACATCGTCTCGGCACCTCTTTATGCATTGGTGGTTGCCCGTACTGCTTAGCCTTTGTCTCCACCAATCTCCTGGATTTGCACTGGCTATAGTCCTTGTCCTCACTGTAGATGTTGCCCCTCTATGTTTTTTGTAGTTTAGCAAGATATATTCTTTGAAGAACTTAGGGCAGAGAGAGAGAGAGAGAGAGAGAGAGAGAGAGAGAGAGAGAGAGAGAGAGAGCCTAGTTTTATAGCTTTGAAGCCACTAGAGGCAAATCAACAAACCGAGGCTGAAAGCTATCTGACTGGAACCAATGGTGGCTTGGACAGAAGGTGGCCAAGGGTGGCTAAATTCAACACGCTCACGGCTTGCTAGGCTCTAGATGTAGGCTCTCTCTCTCTCTCTCTCTCTCTCTCTCTCTCTCTCTCTCTCTCTCTCTCTATATATATATATATATATATATATATATATATATATATATATATATATATATATATATATATATATATATATATATATATATGTGTGTGTGTGTGTGTGTGTCAAGTTCTTCCCTAGACTCTCATCCAATACATCAAGTTCTTACCTCGACTCTCCTTTAATATGTTCAAATTTTGGGGCGTTCTTTCTTTCCCTTGGAACAAGCTGTACTGCGAGCTTCAACATACCCCTCCTAGGTCTTCTTACGAAGCTAGAGACACTCTGTCGGTGGGAAAGCTCTTCTTAATCTTGCACCGACTTGCCCCCCCCCCCCCCCCCCCCCCCCCCCCTCTCTCTCTCTCTCTCTCTCTCTCTCTCTCACACACACACACACACACACATAAAACGAGGCAACAATGAATAAATTTCATTTTTAAAGTGTATAAAAATTCAGACCACTATTGCTCTATATGATGGTGGATTATAACAACCAGAAGATTGGTGATTTGAATTTAGCACCGTTTAACGTTTACACCTGCCAAAAGCACTACTTTGAGAGCATCATCCTCATAGATTCGTCATAATTCACCTATCCATCACCATGAACATCTTCCTCTTGAGCCATTTCGTCAACCTCTTCATCTATCAACTTCTCTCCTAGATTTGTCTCATGACTCATCACATGGTGAAGCTCTACAGCATAAATATGCCCATTCTGGTCCTTATCGAAAACCTTCAATGCTTCTTTCAACCCCTCCTCAAAGTCGGTATCTTTCATCTTGTGATCCATCAAATTCAAGAACTAAGGAAAATGGATCATCCCATTCCCGTCTGAATCCACTTCATTGATCATCTCTTGTAGCATTGATTCTATCAGGTTTTGTCCAAGTGCGCACATCACAGTACCAAGCTCTTTGGTGGTGATATTGCCCTCATTGACATTGCCAACTTTTGTCGGTAGGAGATTGAATGCTTCCTTGAAGTCCGAGATCTAGTCTTCGCTCAATTGCTCAACCATCGTCCTAAGGAAAGCACACACATAAGAGGATGTAGAAGAAAACAAAAGAAAACATGGCGAGATGTAAGAAGAAAGATGATGAAGAGTGGTGAGTTGTGAGGGCGAGGAGGAATGACGAGTTGTGAGGAGCACGATTCTATCTCCCTTTGAGCTTATGAAGGTGGACCGTGGGGGTCTTTGACTCTCTCTCTCTCTCTCTCTCTCTCTCTCTCTCTCTCTCTCTCTCTCTCTCTCTCTCTCTCTCACTCTAGATAACAAGTTGGTTGATTGATTGTTCACAGCATGTGATATTAATACCTGTTTAAGAAAAAAATACAATCGGTCACAAACAAGGAGAACCCATGCGATCATCCACAGCCTGATCAGCTACTACGCCCGTTGGAAGATGGGTAAGGGGACTCCACTGTCAGTTTTGTTTCGGTGCTGACCACCAAGGCCAGAAGCTCGAAACGTGTCCATGCGACACGCGAGAAAAGAGAGATCTCCGAAAGTGCAAGGTAATCAGCATGGGCCTCAGTTGGGCGAGCACCACGTCGCTTGCTCCAGTCTTCTTGCTCTGAGATCCTTGCTTCATAAAACTCCTCCTCTCTCCGAAACCACTCCTCATCTTCAGCCTGAGTCTTATACCACTCTTCATCAGGATTGGGCAATGGACTTACGCCTTCATCTTTCTCCAAAGCAGCAGTCCCAAAGTTCTCTGAACCTGATTGAAACGATGAGTCTGAGAAGATATCTCGAAGGTCCCACTCTTCGTCATTAGTGACAGCTGTTGGCGATGGGGTGGTGTGACACGCCCTCGTACTATTCAAGTTGACAAGTGGTAACTGGGATGTCAGCGAAATGAGCCTTCTACGTGAAAAGAAACGAGGTTCAACCAGTGAAGACGATGAAAATAGGATGAGCAAGAACATGAAGAAACACGGAGGCGGTTCAAAGTCGCCATGACGGCTAGCTGACTGTGCCTAATGCAACTCTCAGCGAATTTCAAGCGGAGCATGGCAACAGCTACATCGTGTTCCGAGCTGCCACACGGGCATATTCTCTCTCTCTCTCTCTCTCTCTCTCTCTCTCTCTGTGAGAGATCCAAAAACTCCTAAAAACATCCCGCGGCACTGCGGACTGTTTTTGAGGAGTTTTGAAATGCTTATAACTTATAAGCAAACAGACATACTCGAGGTCTAAAAACTCGTGAAAACAGTCCGCGGCACCGCGGACTGTTTTGAGAAGTTTTGAAATGCTTATATACTCACTGTAAAAGCAAAACATCGACTTCATCCCTCCTCCTGCTAACCAGACCTTAGCCTGAGAAAGTTCGAAAGCAAGCCTGTGTGCGGACAGATCAGTCTCTCAAGCCCAGACGCACGTGCACCTGCGCGCACGCACGCACACAGAGCTTTGCGAGAGACTGACAGAGAGAGACCCTCTGCAATACCGAGAGAGAGAGAGAGAGAGAGAGAGAGAGAGAGAGAGAGAGAGAGATTGTTTGGCTATAGCATCGGATATTGCTCTCTCCCAAGATTGTACTCGGCTAACCTGTTCATCACATGCTGCTGGCTGTCCCCTCTCCAAGCCCTTGCCGTATCTAAAATAGCATGCTGCTCCCTGTGCCGTGTCGTTGGTCTCCATTTGGCCCACCTCCTCCTTGCATGCTGCGCGGCTCCACCCTTTGCCTAGCGCCAACCTTTCTTGCTTCTCTCATCGCTTGCTATTCACCAGCTGCCCACTATCGGCTCTCGCTTCGCAAATACCCCTCTAAAGGCTCTAATTCATGGAAATTCCCAAAACACGCTGCAAATTTCAAAAATTTCCAAAATACCCTTTATCTATTTTTGTTGGATTTTGAAGATTTTATCATCTTTATTTCTTTTCGACAATTGAGATGCGTTTTTTAGTGCTTGGCATGTAATTTGTCACAAATTACCTAGCAAAAAAGGCAATTATGTCTAAAAATAATGAAAGAATTTAACTCCAAAGCCTACATAACCAACTCGAATTCTAGTTTTAGCATATTGTATGATAGACAATCAATCTTCTTATGAAAAACTACGAATTTTTTTATTTTTGGACAAATTTAGTCTCACAACCAGAGGTAGTTTGGGAATTTTTAAAATGTGAGGGGTATTTTGGAAATTTTCACAAATTAAAAGGGTATTCGGGTAATTTCCCTTTTATTTTTATGTTTTTGATTACCCTTTCACTTCAAATGTAGATACCGCTGAATAGGAGTGTATTCCCATGCTAAGGCAACATAGCTTTGTTGATGCAGGCAGTTTTGTTGTGTTCCCATTGATTTCGTTGCGAACTTTGTCTTTGCATTGTCTTATTCTTCTTCACTCCATCGTGGAAGATGAGAGAAGGTAGGGAGAGGAGAGGGGCATAGTTTTGCCAACTCTGCCAAACTTGGTAGAGTTGGAACTCTTGCGTGCAATGTTCTTACTAGGCTACCATGGTCGACGTGCAAATCTTCTATAAAGCACCCCATACATAACTCTCAACTTGTATTGCCCATAATCTCCATAGATTGCTAATAGCTATAGTGGAGATTCCTCTACTTGCTTGCTTGAGTAAAACTTCGAATGTCTCGCAAGTTTTGAACTCCTCAGCCGGCATGAGAGATTTAAAGACTCTGCTCTAGCCAACTTGCACACAAGCAATTCGTGCTTGAAGAGAAAACTTCATCTCTTAAAAAAACTTGTTCCCCCCCCCCAGCTCCAAGCAACACTATTGCTCCCTCTTAGGCGTCGTGTTTTGCACTAGCCTATTCGCTCTCGTGAATTGTGTTTCGCCTTGACCAGTTGCCTGCCCCGCCAACTCTCACCTTCCTCTGTTCGCTCATCGTCTCGTCACCCACCATCTACGATATTCCCTTAAGTTATCACGAGATATTTCTACGAATTCTCTTCAATGATTTATATTCAAGAATTGTAGGCACATAATCCTATTTTTCTCTACTAAAAGTCTATATTAATGATGAGATTCCTTTCTATGGAAGTTGCTAGGTTAATAGCCAAACTTTGGAATTCCACAAGATTCCTTATAATGAATCTAATTGGATTTCTTAGACTTGTGTCGCATGGGATTTCAATCGTCAGCTTTCACTACTTGCGCTTGTGCCCAACAACTCATGAAGTTGCATGAAGACTGAGAGAGAGAGAGAGAGAGAGAGAGAGAGAGAGAGAGAGAGAGAGATGACGCCTCTCGGTTGCTTTCTTGCAGTCTGACAGGCCTAGACTGAAGATGGTAAAAACTATCCTAATTGTTAGTCTCCAACAAAGTAAAAGTTAAAGATTTTTAAAAGATTTTGTGGGCAGTGGAATACATGTTTATTCCTCCTAATAAGGAATAAAACAAAATTGGAGACATCTACTAGGGCAATTAGTGCCCCGCAAAAAATGTACAAACTTTGGTAGGCAGCAGCCAAAACAAGATTTTATCCATCTTGTATCAAAATTTTAAAGGAATCTTTAATTTTCATTACTGCGTAAAATTCTATCAAGTTCTTTTGTCAAGACAAGTTTGAAATATGACATAGATTCCTCAAAAATTCACCAAAGGTAGACATTTTTGTGATACCTTGAAGAGAGAGGGGGAAGCCTCATTGGGTTGGTACACAACCATGTAGTGTGACTACTTTTTAGTTACCGAGAAAAAGACTGTAATTTTAATTTCATCCATTTTTTAAGCGGATTTTCTTCTTCAATCTAGTTTGGTTTTTTAGTTTTAAGCTAGTGATAATATCTTAAAAGATTATTTTTTCAAAAATTTCTAGTACCCAATAGTGGTAGATACATCTAAACAAGTTACATGATAGTCTTCATGTGGTATAGAGTGCATTTTGAGCCTTTGTATAGATATGGGACTGTCTCATTAGGCAGTTGAACCTTGTAGGAGAGTCATAGGGAATGTGTGTGATGTTTCTCACTATTCTGACCATCATAGCTCCACACAAAATCAAGAAGAGAGAGTGGTGATCAAGGGTGTGCCTACACTTGGGCTAGCAGGATTTACATGCTCCATTTAGAGTGACCTATTGTCAGCTCATATGGTAGAGTTTGAACAAAAGTCATCCAATTATAATAATGCACCTATCAGGCACTTGTAAGGCATGTAATGTGTTACAACCATGGGTCCACACCCTCAACATGGATAGAAGGGAGGATATCTCATCTAAAATTAGTATTCAATTGCTTCAAGTGTCATGTCTTTATGGTGGGTCTCGCTCGGTTTTACCAGTCGCTCGGTAAAGTTCGCTCGGCGTATGGTAAGACTCTCGCCACAGATACCCCAGCGTTTTTGGATTTCATCAGCACTTAGCCCTAGCGTTTTCCAGATCATCGCCAGCAATACCAGAATTTCAGCGTTTTCACTAACGCCAGCAGGCAGCCCCAGCGTTTTTGGTTTTCAGCCTCAATCGCATCAGATGCAGCAGCGTTTTCAGCTTTGAAGACGTTAGCAGATTCAGCCCTAGTTGGTTGCAGAAGATAGCCATTTTCAGCCCATTAAAACGCAGCCGAAACAGTCATTTTCAGCCACCGAAACAGCCCTGAAATTCAGCAGTTAGAAGATCACAGATTTCAGCCCTAAAGTCATCGTCGTCATCACCGTCATCGTCACCGGCATAGTCCCAGATTGCATCAGTCCATTGCATCGTCATTGTACCACTTTGTGCAATCAATAAGTAGACCTTCGGAGGAGGGTTTTACAACGTCTCTAGTGTCGTATCTCTCTTCTCTCTCTATCTCTCAGTCTCATACACTTGCACGCATAGTGTCCATTCACTTTGTTTGTGATCATAGCATTCTCTCATTAAGAACGGAAGGCTCTACCTTCCATAAGAACAAAAGGAACCTTGAGCACAGTTCGGAGCACTCATCTTGAGCAAAGCGCAAACAATCATTCCGCTGCACCTAACATTCAGAAAATCACACGCCTGAAGCTCTGATACCACTGTAACCGGGACGGCCACCACGTGCCAACGGAAAAGACCAGACTGAACAACTTTAAGCACTTCAAATAGCGGAGATGCACGACTCGAGACATGGAGTGGCGGAGTTCCACCCTGAGAGAGCACTAGCCCCAAACCTTGGCGCCCCTTTCGGTATTTCTTTATATTACTCGAACTGGGTACAAGGCGAGTATACTCACGCTCTGCACCTTCACCCCGAAAAAGTGCCAGAGAATGAGCCCTCTAAACATATTTAAAGGGCCTTGGCCTTGAAAAGCAGTTACATGAAAAGCTTGAAACTCAAAAGCATCTGGTCCAAAAGCTGACGCTGAAAATCAACCAACGTAAATCACGGAAATCCGTACAGGCTGCCACGTCAACGAGTCAACGTAGATTGCAAAATCCGTACAGCAGATGCCATGTCAACAATTTTCCATGCTAGAGTTTCAGTGTGTGTGTGTGTGTGTGTGTGTGTGCGCGCGCGACGAAGCACCCATCTGGGGACCCATCTCCTTAGGCTTCACCCCAAATCTAGCTGCCAACTCCATCAGAATGAAGTTAGCCTTGGCTTCGCTGTCGAAAAAGATAGGGACCTCCTGATCTATTACTTTTCCCCAAGCTCTGCAAAGCTCGGAGGACTCATCTTCTACCTGCACTCCCCTCACATCTCCTAGCAAACCAACAGTTGTCTCTCTTTTCTTTGACTTTTTGTCGTCATTTGTTTTGTTATCAATTTTGTCCAGGCAATTTGCTGCCATATGTCCCTGATCACCACATTTGAGGCACCTTCCCTCTTTGCTCCACTACTTTCTATGTTCTTCACTAACTTTGAAAGTCTAGTTTGGTTAATTTTCGTTTGTAGTTCCCCTTGGAGAAGTTCTTGTTAAACTTCCAAGTGAGGAGACCAAGGGTCAACCACCAAGTAGCCACTAAAAAGCACCATCGAACGAGGGATCCAACAATGTCAGCGTAGAAATCCAGCAGGGAAAAAAGGGGACAAGGATGACCAAACGAGCAACAGTAACACCACCGTCCAAAGGCAAGAGTGGAGACTCTTGACCCAGAAAAACCATCAAGCTGTCGTCATTGAAAGGAAACCACCACATTGGAGAGCCCACAGTAGCCACCTTCGCGGGAAAGAAATAGCAAACAAAAACGTAACACAAAACAAGCAACTCACACACACACGCACACATACACGCCCAACCCAGATACAAGAGAATAAACAAGCACAAAATAGGAAAAAGCAGGAGAGAAAAATGAAAAACAAGGAAGGAACACAACTCTCACACAAGATCACATCCTGCAGACGAGAGTACACAAGACGAGAAGAACAACATACAGGAAGCAAGCAAACAAGGAAGAGAGGGAAAAAGGGGGGGGGGGGGGGGGGGGGGCGGGCAAGAGTGCATGTGAAGAAACTGTCAACGGCAATCCGATGTAACAGCTTCCATCGAGGTAGGGAGACAGCGTATCAAGAGAGACACACGGGAACCTATGAAAGAAAGAAAATTGAAAATTATATTTAGCAAAGGACAAATTCAGATTATAATTTACTCTAAAACAGCCAACAACTTCTTTAAAATAAGTCGAACAAATGAGTTGAGTGAAGAAATGGAGTTCATCTACTTTTACAGAAATTCCACCTTGAAGTCATGAGTCCTATATATTGAACACTTTCAGTAACAAAGACACAAGACAAAAGCGCAAAATTCTATATTCCTAATAGGCTATACATTAGATCGTTATTCACAAAGTAACCATTTAGAATGAGTCTTTACAACCCAACAACAATTTAAACATAATCTTTAGAACTCAGCATCTCGTATACTTAACCACATGCGTTTTCATTCACCCACCATGCATAACGTGGCAAATGGCCCTTTCCTACTCAAGAGCAAACCAATAATTTTGTCTGTATTTTGTCCTCAATCAAATAAGTCTTCCAAAGTGCTAGTCTTCTGAATTAGTCTTGCTCAATAAACTTTGTGCAACTCACCTCTCGCATGAATTCATCCAAGCGCTCTTCAAGGAAATCTTGCTCGATGAAAACTTTAACAGCCACATCCTGTACTAGTTGCCACATACAAGTCAGGACAAGCTCTTGCCGTGTTAATAGGCAGATTTTAAACACTCCTAATTAACAAGAAAGCATTTTACTGACCGATCCATGCCAGTCAGCTCGATGTACAGTCCCGAAAGAGCCTAAAGAATTTCAAGCAACCACAAAAGCACCTAAAAATTTGCTCAAGTAATTTGCTCCCGCACAAAAATGTAAAGTCTAAACACAGTAATGGGCATCCCTACCTGCTCCAATGCGCTCTTTCACACTCAGATCTTCCCAGCCTATTTCCAGGCCATCTAAAGCCAGCGACAACTCCAAACTCTTGGCTTTGGAAACAGCTCCTTGAGATGTCTCAGGAGGATTTCGTGCTTCATCCGCATCCACTTCTGCAAATGAGGTATGCATAGAAGCGAGTTGACCAGCTTCAAATAAGGTCTGTTTCGGCATCCTGCTCTTATCTTCCGTACAGCTTTCGAAGTTATGTACAGCAGTTTTCTGCCCCTCAGCTACAAGGAGTTTTTTTGAGACACTCTCCTTCATTTTTCCAGATAACTGCTTGTGTAAAGAGTTGACATGGCCATTCAAGAAGGTGGCTTGATGAGTCCCAGAAGCCCTATTGGCTAGAGAAGCAATGCTTACAGCGTTAGCACCTGGCTTGACAGTCTCGCAACAAACCGTTCTTGCAAATGAAACATCGTTTAAAGAGCTTCCGCAGAGAACATGACAGCCTTCCCTTTGATCTGATTGCACTACAAAAAGTTACAACTAATATAAAGTGCCTTGGTGACAAAGGAACAGCATACATGAAGAACAAATTACTACAAATCTAAAAGGTTTTTAAATAAATTATACGTTATGTTTGCCTGAAAATCAAGCACTCGAAGCAAGAACTTTTGGCAATAGTGTACCTGTATAGAAACTTTTGCCACGGTCAGTACTGCTCTGCCCTTCCAGCCCACCACTTCCCGACACTTCTGACTCCTTGAGCTCTGGAAGCCGAAGGGGTGATACAATACTTGGTGCAGGTCGGTGTTTTAAGAAACTTTCAGGACAGGACAGCTCTCCTGGACTAGAGATTAAATCTACCATGAACTCCCTGCATAAAACAGGACAATACTTTTAAAAATGCAATATTTTTAGAACGAATGCTCCATGAAGTACAGCAGATCAATTGACAACTAGAATGAACTAGCTCTCTGTAGAAAATAGGAAAAGTTGACCTTTGGCTCCCACACAAAACAAGACAAGAGACACCATCGTCATGCCCACAATATTTGCATCCACGAGCAATCCGACAAGGCAAATTCACACTGTCAGCCAGCGCCTGCACAAGCATAGACCACAGCAATGAAACTACCATTACACCTAATGTAAACGCCACCATCCTGATTAGAGATATCCAAGCAGCAGCTTTGCTTCCCAACTCTATTGGTATGCATGGGACTACTCTAGCAATTTGCTCTTCATTGAAGCATTAAGGCAAGAGGGTTTGCTCTTCAAGATGTAAGCATGATCAAAACTTATAAGAGGCACCAAATAAGAGTGTATATGCATCACCTTAAATAGTAGAGCCCGATGTCTGCAAACTCCTACAGAGACGCTCCCGATAGGGAACACCACGCAACTCAGGCACTCTTTCAGAGCCTTGCTGCTGGCTTTCCACCTAGGCATAAGATCTCCCACTTCACTTGCAACTTTCCCCCTTGTTGATATTGAAGACAACAGAAGCCAATAAGCAGAGCAGGAAAGCAGCTATACAAAAATAAACTTTTCCTCATGTAAAGTACCCTTAGCAATTGAACTTTACTTACCCCATGCTCTCAGCCACGAGCTTCCCTAAAAGTTTGGCCAGCTCCCTTGAATCTGCAGCTGTATAAGCAAAATTGAAAGCCTGATTCTCCATCTCACACAGATGAGCATCACCGTGCTTGTCAATCACAATAACCTCCATCATCGAATCTGATGGGTTTACTGCTCTTAACAATTCTAACGTTGGTAGGCGGCCTCCAGCTTCGTCAGTATGACTGCACAGTTTCCAAATGTAGGGATTCATTCCCCAAATATGAAAGAAACCGTCACGTACTCGATCAGCATAGCCAAGACTCCCATTCACCTGTAAGCAATATGAAGAGACAAATGTCTTAAGTGAAAAATACTCGGTGTTCTTATGAAGTTCAAAGTTCACTACTACTGCCTACATATCAACCCATTCCAAAAAAATCTATCACACGTAAGGGTGAATTGGAAATACTGTCCAATGTATAAAACCCCCTACCCAAAAACGCAAAGTGGTTGCCTGCATGGAGCTACTTCCTGCAGATAAGAAAAAGGGTTGAACTTCTGCATTATAATTTGGAAGCATAATAGGTTCTTCAGTGATTTCGGCTTCTGCAACAACACGCAGAGCTAGAGTAAGTTGCAAGTTATAGCTTTGCTCAGTTAGCTGAGCCCAGCTTTGTTGTGAGCTTGCACTCATCTGCTTAATTCCTTTGCCACCATCTGGACCCTCAGCCTGAGTACCAAAAAGTGCCGAGTCACTAGCACTGAAAGAAACAGTTGGCGAGATACTTGACAAGGGGACATCACTGGAAAACAGGCTGTCAGTACAACTGCCACCACTAGATTGACGCTGCAAAAGAGAGCATGAAGCTGGAAAGCTGCCATCCTTGGACCAGAAATTGTGATCATTCACTTGATTCCTTGAGTACTCTCCTGCAGGCAAAATAATAAACTAGTCCTCAGAATAACATCAACCCATGAAATATCCTGCAAATTGGGCCCACCTACCTGCTGCAAATACAGGCACGCGATCGACGAGCCCTAATCCAGACCCTGTTAAGGTACGTGCACCTGCAATGGATAAAGAGAATCGATCTGCTGCAACGCAAGAATTCCACTCAAAATGGCTGGTGCGAGCCTTCCCATACTGCGCCCCAAAAATACTTTCTGAGACAAGTGGATGGTTTCTGTCTAAATCAAGACCTTTGTCAATACTGGAAAGTTTGGAATTGGAAGAGGGAACCCTGTCAAGACGAGGACCATTATCATGAATGCAGGAGTGTGTTGAGTTTGCTGAGGCATGGACATTGCCGGGCAGGGGCTTGATGTCTGCAGCGGTCTCTGTGTAGGGCTCCAAAGGATGATAAGGCATATCGTTTGCCTGACTGCTTAGCATCACATAGTCGGACCTGCGGGAGCGCATCGCACCAGCTCAATCCTGATGATACTGTAACGGCTTTCTCCACTTTGAGCTTAAGAGCAGCGTTGCTCATGGCGCGCAACGTCTCAGTAAATTTCCCCAGATCTTGCTACCGTTGACTGCACGCAAGCAAGCGTGCACACAAACAGGGGACAGGATGCAAAATGATTACCTAGGAAGAACGAAGTCCGTAATGGCAAGCGATCTGATGAGTATTCAAAAACCTGGGTATGGCAATGAAGCTTCTCCAGAGTTGTCAAAATGCGAGGGCTTCAGTTGGAAAACTTGAGCTACAGCGAGCTGCAAGCTGACAGCCCCATTTTCCGATACGATGAACCTTTCAGGCGATGGCGAGAGGCTGGGAGACAGCGAAAGAGAGAGCTACACGTTGGGATGCTTGTTTTGTTGTTTTGCAAGTGACCAAGATGAAGACTTCAGCAGGGCGGCCATGTCCCTTGGGTGCTCCCAAATTCTCTCATGACATTTTATTAGGCACCATTTCCGTCCCATGGGCCATAGGATGGCCATGTACGTTGTATTTGTCTCGCGAAGAAATGCCCAGGAGCAATTGCCTCAAAGTAGAGCACCCACATGCTGAGTGTGGATTTTTTTATTAGATGCTGATGAAGATCTTTCACTTGGAAATTGAAAAGGGAAAAGGAGATTAATTTCTATTTCTACTGAAATAGAAGCTGCTTATTCTAAACTAAAGGAAAACTTTCTATTTCAAAAAAAAATTAATCGACATCAGTCTGATATCTCCGTAGCACTCTCATTCTCTCTTACCTTCCTCCCCCACTCTCTGTGTCATTGAGTGCCGAAGGCTCTCTCTCTCTCTCTCTCTCTCTCTCTCTCTCTCTCTCTCTCTCTCTCTCTCTCTCTCTCTCACGTGCATGCGCCTAGGTCGAGGTCGAAGCATGGACTCTCTCTCTCTCTCTCTCTCTCTCTCTCTCTCTCTCTCTCTCTCTCTCTCTCTCACACACACACACACATACACGGGGTTCAACGTGCAGGGCACGACCCCTTTGATGCCGCTCCAGAACATCGTCAATTGTCGCCTGGCAAGCCTGCGAACCTCCTCGTCATGTCAATTCAAAATGCCACGTCATTGGCATTTTGTGTGGCATTTTGTGTGATATAATATCTAACGCCACCTTTTGTGTGAGTGAAATATTTTTTTTATAGTGGAAGCCATCGTGCCTCATTAAGGGAACCTTCACCATGACAAGCCTTCATCCTTTGACAAAGTTTTTGACTGCTACACGATCACTTTGCACACTATAATCTCAAGAGAGGTTGGTCCTTTGACAACGACCTTTTCACATTTAAAGAGCCACTCAAGTATCATGACCAGTAGAATTGATTAACAATGAAGTTACAAGGAGAGTGTGCAACTAGAGATATCCGGACAAAATGGAGGGTAAAAGCCAACTTATCTAAAAGTTGGACTTTTGTTATAATTTTGGCAAAAAACAAAGACTTGCTCGACAAAGAACTCCAAGAGCAAGGGGGATGGCCCATTTGACCAAACATATATGCTCTCAATCTTGCCTACATGTGTGGCACATGTGGGTTGTGTGTGCTCTTCAAAGAGAGAAAGGGATGGCATTCGAATTGGAAAAGTGATGTTTTTACTTGATGGCACAGAATGAGGACCAAATACATGCAAGGCCAATAAGGGACAGAGGGAAAAAGGCAGCTTTACAAGAGAAAAAGGGGAAAAAGCACATAGTGAAAATTGATATAGAAGAATTGACCGGGGTACAAAGTAGGGGATGAGACAAGAGAGAAAGGTCTTTTATCTACAAGAGCGAAATGTGATGCAAGCGGCCAAGGGAGTTCACTCTAGCATCTTAAACTATCATTATCATGATGAGACATATAGCTTGCATATTTTTCCAGGGACTTGTGGTACTTTGAGAAATTCAGCCTCTCTCTCTCTCTCTCTCTCTCTCTCTCTCCCCCCAAAGTATGCATATAACTAGCAGTCTCATCTCGCCCAACTCTATAACACTTTTCGTGCACTGCTAGTTATATACATACTTTGGTGAGAGAGAGAGAGAGAGAGAGAGAGAGAGAGAGAGAGAGTATGTAATTCCATCTTGTTGAGAAGCCATGATGTTAACTTTTACATAGACCACCTCATTGACAAAAGCTTTGAGAAAAGAGCGGAGATTGGATGAGAGGTACTTGCAAATAAGAGTATGTAAATATTGCGGAGTACTTTGCATAGAACATCCATGTTTCTCTTTTGTTGCCTTTTGTTTGTAGACACTGACCAAAAAAACTAAATAGCATGGCCCTCTTTTGGTACACATTTTTAATGCAAAGAATTTGGTAATAGTTAGGTCAATGAGAACTTCCACTTTATCAATAAGAAAAACACAGCTACTTAGATTCGAAGGTTAGATAGATGCTATCAAACATAAGCATTGCAAAAACCTTTTCATAGCTATGGTCTAATGCAAAGAAAAGAAGCTTTTGCACCCAAGAAGTGTAGCTCATGCAGTGAAGCCTTAGTGATGTAACCCCAAGGTTGATGGTTTACGGCTTAGGGGATACAGTCTGAAAGGTTGTACCCCCCTTTCACATTGGAGAGATTGTTCCCATGGTTGCCCCTCGAGGGTGTAATGTACAGCAATGTGCAATGTGCAATTGTAAATACATGGGTATGTATAAAGTTTCTCCCTATTACCTTCCTCACAATGATGGTAAAATAAAAGCTTTTGTGTCTAATGACTAATGTGGTGCAATGAGAAACCGTCCATATTATATCCATTTGTCTTTACCTACATGTGTAACAACAAGTTTGAACAAGTCTAAGGTATGAGTGCATGGCCAAGACTAAGGTGTAAATGTGAACCTTCTAATGTAGTGAGCTGATACAAGTTTATGACACTCTCTAAGGTTGCATACAATACAAAATACTAGATACACCTTACATTATATAGACTTCAATGCTTGCTTATACACACAAAAAAATTAGAATCATAAGAAATTTTGCAAAATATAGTGGGCAAGAGCGGTTGATGTATCGATAGGAGGAGGTTAGGCAAGGTTAAAGGCATTGGGAGATTGTCTATGCACATACTCCAAGGTGAAAGGAAAGGCATTGGGAGGTTGTCTATTGCACCCATAGCTTCCTTGCCACAGCCATGTTGGGGATATCCTTCAATCAACGTGCTCTAGGAGACATGCATTTCAACGAGGATGCGCAAAAACAACTCTTTGTGCTTTTGTAAGGTACACATTTGGCATGCATCGATCAAAGCACTACCAAGAATGACAACTTTCTCCAACAACCCCTTACTAGCAATCACATCATGAATTCTTGCACCCTTGTCAACATATTGTGTAAGGCCACAAGCCTTCAAGGTACAAGCATAGGTGATTGCATCTAGAAGGCAAACCATCCCAATCCATAACTTTTAGTAATTATGTAAGGGCATCACATTTGGCATCCATATCGATCAAAGCACCACCAAGCACTCTAAGGAGACTAGGAACTAATGCATGCAACTCTCCACCTAACCATGCTATATATAAGCCCTTGGCCTACTAAGTATATCCCCCTTGAATCGCATGAGCATCCCAGCCCATGACCTACCCAAACCTACCTTCGGCCTGACATTACTCCTCCCTTGCAGAAGCGTTTTCATCCTCAAAAACAAAGGTGATGGTAGCTTTATAAGAACAACAATGTTTTCCCCAGTGGCATCCTTCCCGGATCCAACTGTCCATTTGATCGGAACACGGTTCAGTAGGAGGTTCAATGAACTCAAGAAGAACGTCTTGAGTTTCCACATTGTTGTCCCTTTGCAATCGTCTTGTGTAACTGGCCCATATCCAACATATCATATGGACTCCATTCAAAACTCACTTGAGTATACTAAATGAGTTACATAACTAAGAGGTGTCCAAAAGAATACCTCTTCTCACTTTTCATGAAAGTAACATGTTGTCAGTAAAAAACCCCATTGTAACTGGTGATCAAGGTTGAGAACCTACCTGAAACACGAAGGGACTAAACTTAGTCATAACATGCTTTGCTTCATGATAAGTAATTTCCAAGTAGAGAGATAACCTTTCCAACTGGATTGCTTGGTGCTAACATACACTCCTAGCATATCCTTTAGCACCAAATTAACACTTGTAATTTGTCCATCCTCTCTGGATGATTGGCAGTACTAAGCTGTCTTTCCCCACCGTTTATAGACAGTCCTCTAAACTGATTGGAAAAAATGGATCACAATTCCTTGCAGCATTGCTGAGTAATACACAATATTAGGAATAACCATCTTGGTAAAGTTTAGTGAGCTGATCTATAAGCACCCAAACCAAGCCATGACCTTTGTTGGTGATTAGTAGATCCACAATAAATCTCATAGAGTGCAAAATGCTTTAGAAGCTACTAATGTCATGAGTATGCTACTCCAAATCAGCCTTTGCTAGACACCAGGGCCCATAATACCTAGTGTGCATGCATTTAGCAGAAACCAATCCGAACTTGCATATTCATGACCGTACTTGCCAATGCTTATGTCTAATGTTCTGTTCACAGCTCACAGGGAAAGCATTAAATACTTTCCATGTGAAAGCGGTGCTAACATTGTAATTCACAACCTTTGGAAAGACAAAGCTTATAATATTTGAATCTTTAGCAAAGAGAGCTGCTTTGAAAATGGATTTTTTGGATGTCTCTTTGTTAAAATCAAGTAAATGTATTTAAAGAGAGAGCATTTTTCTTTGCTTCTACAAATCCTTCAGAGTGTTCCAAGGCTTGACAAGATTTAAACCTCATTAATTACAATAAATTCAATGAATTAGTCATTCTACGATAAGAATAAGCAACCCGACACAAGATTAAGTACAAACCATTCCCCTCAATCAGTCGATTGAGTATTAGCCTCCCACCTCTTATTACGATAAATTAATTAAGATTATAGAAAGAACTAAGATTACATGTAGATAAATGAGCAATCTAGAGAAAATGAGAGAGGATGGATGAAGATCGATCAAAGTGGAGAGCAATGGAAGGGGCAACAAGTGTAACTTATGAGACGTTGCTCTAATGAGTGTTTGAGGCTCCTTTGTCTTTGAAAGGGGAGTAAAACTTCAAGTCACTTGCTTAGGTTGCTTCCGGATCAATGTCTTGCTCATGGAGTCTTCATAGCATGATTGTAGCCTAAAAAGACACGCAAGCAATGTGAAACTCTAAGAGGGGGAGTGTTTAATTCCAAGAGTACCCGATTACGATTGTACAAAATAAGTAAATTGATAGTAGCACAGAGAGAGAGAGAGAGAGAGAGAGAGAGAGAGAGAGAGTACCCGATTACATGTGTTCAATAAGCCCTGACTTTCTGTGCTTATGCCTCAAGCGTATGTCACCAAGCTTTCTTCAATGTTGCCAAGATTTTGTACATGCAAGGTGTTAAGATATCCTAATTTTCTATCATCTACAAATACCGTTGTAATGGAAATGGCCTATGAACTTAAAAAGCAGTGGAATTCGGAAATTAGATAAAGCACTTTTGTGAGATTACTTTGTGAGCATAGCGGGTGAACTTAATCGATGGTAGCAACATAAACATGGTACTTAGTTAACTTGGCATGAACAATGCTTTTGCAAGAGAGAGAGTTTAGAGAACATGACAACAATTAATGACCAGATTTATGCGGAGTTGGTCCCCCCTCCAATAGGCTTTTGTATTATAGATTCTCCCATAAAGAGAGACTTTGTATAATACAATCTTTGTGTTCCTTGTGAGGTTGGTGATGCTATGAATATGGAAAGCTTCATACATCACGAGCATAACCTACACTTTGTAAAAGCATTAACTATCCCAAGGCCTCAAACACCTTCGAGAGCTAGCGGGGAATGAGGGTCGAGAAGAGGAAGAAGAAACATTCCGTAGGACAAAGAAATAGTTCCTCACTTATCATCACTCTTCTTGCTAGTATACATAACATCATAGTAATGAAGATGGAGAAGATGGCAAGCTTAAGCACTGAAGCATGGCTCTTGGTTGGATTTGCATTCCATAGCCAAGAGTGTTGGTGTAGGCTCTCACTTCTCAACAAGCTTGGAGAAGGAGATGGAGTTTTTCTACTTTCACCAAGTGAGAATCTTCCAAAAATGAGTGTGTGAGAGGGTGTATACCCCCTTGCTTGCTTTGGTCGATCCCTCCTTTTTGTTGAAGCTTGAAGTTCAGTGGACCCCTCTAAGCCATCCAATCACATGCACAATGCATTTCAAGCAACATGGGTAGCATTAGGACAAGTGTCCTTCTTGTCTCTTTGAGAGAGAGAGCTCAAAAATATATAGATATTTGTTGAATTGAACTAGAAGCTCATTAGACCCCTCTTTAGCCAAGCCAATAGGATTCAAGCACACCATGTGGCTAAGCATAGGGAGAGCTTGACATGTGCCTATGTGCCCCTTGAGAAAGGGCACAGGTGCCCTTTGGGTGAGTGGGAGGTTAAGTGAAAGATTCCCCTAACTTTGGGGCTTTCCCCCTCCTTTTTAGGGTCTCTTTTTGACTCAAGCACCTTACCCCCCATGCATGGGAAGCTTCTCAAGCACCTTCCTCATCAAGCATGACAAGCACCTCAAGCACCTTAGTTAGCAAGCACCTTAGTCAGCAAGCACCTCAAGCACCTTACTCATCAAACATGACAAGAACCTCAAGCACCTTAGTCACCAAGCATGACAACACCTCAAGCTTGGGCTGGGCTCCCACCTCAAGCACAGCCCTAGCTTTCTTAAGGTCTAAGGAATTTTAACACTTAACCTTTGGAGGTCTTTAATGAAGCGAACCCTAAGGTATTTTAAGCTCCATTAGATGCACATTGCTCTTTAATAGACTACCTCCTTTTGGACCCCTATTGAGATGTAACCATCTCTCTTCTTGGTCCTCTGTTGAGGTAAGCCTAGAAGCACTTATTGCACATTGCTCTTTGGTAAACCATCTCCTTTTGTATCCCTATTGAGATGCAACCCTCTCCTTTTGGTCCCGTGCCGAGATAGGTATAGAAGCACATGTCTCTATTCTAGCTCTTGTTCCCGTTTATTCTCCCACATTCAATGATCAATTTAATATGAGAAAATCGTTTGGTGGAGCTAGATATATATTTTTTGACATTACCTCTCTCTTGAAGTCATGGTCGTCCTCGACTATGAGGTAGAGAAGATAAAGCCTAATCATTAGTCCATGTTTTTTAGCGGGTAGAAGATCCCTTTTTACCCTACAACATCATTCCAGAATGGATGACTAATCCATTTGGTGCTCGGAAGGCTTAGCTATCGCAAGCATGTCTTCTCTTTAGTCTATATCATACTTCTAAAGTAACAAGTTCTACTGGTGTTTGGGAGACGTCGTCACCACAAACATGATCCTAAGCATGCATACTATTTAAATTTTTGCACAATAAAAAGAGAACTAGTCTTATAAGACAAAACATTGTTCATTAAAAATTCATTTTCATTTGCTTACTCTAGTGTAGCATTGTAAGCATTGACAAGGTTCATATTATCCTTAAGCTAGGTTCCTTGCATCCATCTAGCATCTTTAAAAGGATAATTCTTTAACTTAATAAGATGTCGTCAGATAACCTTATCGTTTCTTAATACCTTGTCTTCATGTCATATGATGGACTCAGATTGAAATACTTCTTCTTGATCTTCAATTTTTGGAGGGTCTGCAACTATTCTTCTTTTGGTGGCGCTCCTTTCTAAGGCTTACATAGCTTCTCATGGAAAACATTGTGCATGAGCCAATGGTTGAGCAACTTTAATTGATAAGCCATCTCATTGATTGACTTAAGAATTTAAAAATGACCATAGTATCTTTTAGCTAGTTTAGCATAATACTCTTGGTGGCCCATAGGATTCTTGCCCGTAGTATACCTTAGATGAGCCTTGAGAAACGTTAGCAAAACCCAATCATTTTTCTTAAAGGTTAAGGCTCTTATGTACTTATTAGCAGCAACCCTTTTTGCATGTACTTTGAGATGGATATAACCCTCTTTAATCTTTGGAAAAGATTGTTGTGAGTCTCGGCTATATTCATCAGTAGCGAAGATCTTCCCATGTACTTTAAGTAGTAAGGACTTTTAAATCTTTCCTCTTTAACCTCGAAAGGTGCTTTCCCCATAGAAGTATGCACGATGTCATTGTAAGCATACTCTATAAGAGGTAGATACTTCTTTCATTGAGAACATTGATCTACTTCCATGACATAGGCTTTTAGTAGATTCAAGAATCGTTAGATTAGTTATTTCACTTTGGTCATCCATTTGGATGATAGACCAAAAGAGAAATTTAATCGACTTTCTAGATTCTCAAAGAGACCCTTCAAAAAATTACTGGTTATTCTAGGATCTATGTCCAACACTATGGATGTTGGCAAGCCATGATGCTTGAAAATTTGAGATCCGAAGAGGGTTTCCATTTGATGTGCTTTATTAGTGTTTTTGACAGGCATAGAGTGTGTTTTCTTGTTAAGCTTGTCGACTGAAACAATCCAAGTTGCTTCCCTCAATCAAATTTTGACTTCTGGCATACCACACATTTCGAAACATACTCTTCATGGTATGTTTACTTTTCATGGTAGGCCAACATAAATACATTTCTACTCCTTGAAGAGTAGATTATGGAATCCCTTTTTGCACCGCATAAGGAGAAGCACGGGATTCATACATCTTTCTTATTGTATGGGTGAGTAACACATAGCCTATTGCCGTTTGGAAGATAACCATCCTCCAAGGTGAATGGTTCTTTTTTCTTTCCTAATGAAAAGGCTGTAATTAGGTACTTAAAGTCTTGGTCAGTAGCATACTCATCTATCATAAAAGATAGATCATTGTGAGTTGCTATAGACACCACGTTTACCCTTGGCCATCGTGAAAGTGCACCTGCCACTTGATTGTGCTTGCCAACAATGTGAGCAATATGAAATTTAAATTGCGAAAGAAAATTTGTCCACCTCATTTGTTTGTCGGAGATCTTGGTTCACGTCATGAAGTTCTTGAGGCTTTGTGATCCATTCGTAGGATGAATGGAGTCCCCAAGAGATAGTGTTTCCACGTGTCTAGGCCATATAGAACAGGTAGTAGCTCTTTTTCTTATTTGCCCAATACTCGCTTATCAGAGTTGATTCTTTGACTCTCATATGCTATGGCATGCCCTTCTTGAAGCAAAACAGTTCCAAGGCAATAACCGCAAACATCACATTGGACCTCAAATGGCTTTGAGAGGTCTAGTAGTGTGAGCACAAGTTGAAAGATAAGCTTCTTGCACTTTTGCAGTCCATGAATACTTAACATTCTTTTTCGTTAAGTCATGTAATGGGCCTACTATTAGTAGCGAGAATTTTTCTATGAAGCATCTATAGTATGCACACATACCTATAAAGCTTTGTACCTCCTATAGATTCTTGGATTAGGCCATCCTTTTATTACCTCTAACTTTATTGGATCCATACTGGTGCCATCTCTAGAGATAATGTGACCTAAATATTGAATCTCTTATAGGAGAAATTCACTTTTCTTTTGATTACTCAAAAAATTATTCTCTCTCACAACTTGAAAGATTACCTGGAGGTGTCGCTTGTACTCCTCAAGAGAATTTAAGTGGTCGGAAGATTTTTGTCCATCATGAGTTTAAATGTGGCTAGAGCATTTGTCAGGCCAAAACTTGTAACTTATCAAATAGATCTTCTACCCATCGCACTGGAAATCTCTTTTTTTAATATTGATCCTATTTAGTGCTCTATAGTCGACACACATGTGATAGGTGTCATCTTTCTTTTTTCATTGAAAATACTGGTGAACAGAATGGAGAGGAGTTGGGCCTCACCAACCCTTTTTCCACCAATTCTTGCACTTGCCTCATGATCTAAGACTCAGTCCCAAGGCCTCAAACACCTTCGAGAGCTAGCGGGGAATGAGGGTAGGGAAGAGGAAGAAGAAACATTCCATAGGAGAAAGAAATAGTTCTTCACTTATCATCACTCTTCTTGCTAGCATACATAATAGCATAGCAATGAAGATGGAAAGCTTAAGCATTGAAGCGTGGCTCTTGGTTGGATTTGCATTCCATAGCCAAGAGTGTTTGTGTAGGCTCTCACTTCTCAACAAGCTTGGAGAAGGAGATGGAGTTCCTCTACTTTCACCAAGTGATAATATTTGAAAAATGAGCGTGTGAGAGGGTGAACACCCCCAAGAACCCCCTTGCTTGCTTTGGTCGACCCCTCCTTTTTGCTCATGACAAGCACCTCAAGCACTGTCATAATAACTAATAATCTAATTCTCCTAAATGATTTTCTCATGTTAAACTGATCATTTAATATGGGGAAGTGCCAGGGGAGAAAAAGCTAGAATATTGGTTAGGCTTGCAGACCGATCACAGTAGGGATCCACAGGAGGGAAAACAAGGATCCAAAGGGGGGGCCATCTGCAAAAGAGCAATGTGCAACAATGGGCTTCAAAGACCCTAAGGTTCAACCCATTAAGACTTCCAAAATGCTAAGGTTCCAAAATTAAATAAAATGTTTAATGGTCAAACTCTAGGTAAATTTGGATGCTTGTGGGAAGACTCAAAAGTCTTCCCACATCCCTATCTAGGAGGGGGCGAGCCTTTTATGTAGGGGATGAGAGAGAAACACACACACATACACTCTTGCAAGATCCCTTTACACAAAGGGTATAGTGGACACATGTCAGCTTCCTAGCCAAGATGCCCCAAGGTGCATTCAAATCCTATTGGATGGCCGTAGAGGTGGACCAATGAGAATTAGGCTAGAGTAAATTTAGTTTAATTCATTTAAAAACACTTGATAAAAGAGCCAATAGGAAATAAGATCTCTAGAAGACTATTGGACAGTCTCCCAAGGGGTTCAATGAGCATTCAACAGCCCAATGGCTTGCCTGATTCCTATTGGCCAGAAGACTAAGGGGTTCAATGAGAAATTAATTGAATTATTTAAATACCTAAAGCTCTCACAAAAAGGGAAAGGGGAAGGTTGATAGCTTTGATTTTGCTAATGAACAAGCTACTAATGATGCCCCTATGCCTGTTAATTACCTTGTTACTAAGCTTCAACAAGCCATGGGCAATCCATCCCTCCAAAACAAAGTGCAATAGTAGCTACGTGCTCATGGGATTCTCCAAACTCCCCACCAAGAAGAGAGAGTACCTAGGAAGCCTCCTTGTGAGACTTCCAAAAGAGGCCTCTCTTCGAGAAGGGAAGAAGAAGAGGATCCATAAGAAGGGCTCAAAAATCCCTAATGCAAAGGTTGTAATTAGGTACTTAAAGTTTTGATCAGTAGCATACTCATCTATCATAAAAGATAGATCATTATGAGTTGTTATAGACACCACATTTACCCTTGGCCGTCCTAAAAGTGCATCGGCCACTTGATTGTGCTTGCCAGCAATGTGAGCAATATGAAATTTAAATTGCGAAAGAAAATTTTCCCACCTCATTTGTTTGTCGGAGAGCTTGGTTTGCATCATGAAGTTCTTGAGGCTTTGTGATCCATTCGTAGGATGAATGGAGTCCCCAAGAGATAGCGTTTCCATGTGTCTAGGGTATATAGATTAGGTAGTAGCTCTTTTTCTTATTTGCCCAATACTCGCTTATCAGAGTTGATTCTTTGACTCTCATATGCTATGGCATGCCCTTCTTGAAGCAAAATAGTTCCAAGGCAATAACCACAAGCATCACATTGGACCTCGAATGGCTTTTAAAGATCTAGTAGTGTGAGCACAAGTTGAGAGATAAGCTTCTCAAAAGCTTCTTGTACTTTTGTGTTAGGAAATAAGACGTAGCTAAATAGATTTTTGAGTAGATTACTTAATGGAGAGAGATAGATTTCACACACAAGAGATTATAGAGTAGAGAGAGAGAGAGAGAGAGAGAGAGAGAGAGAGAGAGTACACACGATATACGTGGTTCACCCAATGTGGGATACGTCCACGGGAAAGCAGCCACTCAATGGCTTTAGCACTTCAAAAGAAGAAGTAGTTTACAAAGGGATTAAACCCTTAATAGAACTCCCGCCTTTCTTCACTCTCACCACCTCACACTCACCTTGTTGCATCAACTTCACACTATGAAATGTGTGTAGAAATGGCCTCCTTTTATAGGCCAAAAGGGCTGCCCTCTCTTATGAGAGGTAGCCATGTGTAGCCGCCCTTGTGTGAATAAGTCCAAATCGGACCCTCCAATCCGCCCATGTGTGGCCGCCCTTGTGTAGACAAATCCGCTTTTGAATTCGGCCACCGGCCATTGACTTCCGGCCACCGGCCAACCGACGGTTGTTTTTCGTCCACTTTTCGGCCGTCGTCCGACCATAATATTCTGGCAAAATGGAATATTCCGACGAGGGAAAAAAAAAAGTCTCGGGGGCTTCCGCCCCCAAGGCCCCTTAAGTTGCCCCTGATTTTTGGCTGTGAAAAATTTGGTTTTTGGCGAGTGATTTTCCTTTACGCACAATGGCTTCTCCTCATAATGGGGGCCTTACAAATGTGCGATTTTACCACAAAAATTTACAAGGGTAAATCAGGCTCCATACTTAACAATCTCCCACTTGGAGACTGATCTCCAAACCAAACCTGTGACTGCTTTCCATCCTTGCTTCTTATCCTTGAATGCCGATTGAAGATGAGCAAAAGCTCAACTTCTCCTTGTTGACCACCTTTGTAAACATGTCTGCAGGATTTTCACTTGTATGCACCTTTCCTAGCTTTAGTTGTCCCTCTTCCAAAAGAGTGCGTATGAAGTGATATCTCACCTCAATGTGCTTTGTCCTTGAATGAAAGGCTGAGTTCTTTGCAAGATGGATAGCGCTTTGGCTATCACTGTACAAGACACAATTGTCTTGTTTGAATCCAAGCTCTTCTAAGAATCTGTGAAGCCACATAATTTCTTTGTTTGCCTCCGTCATTGCTACATACTCTGCTTCCGTGGTAGAAAGTGAAACCACTTTTTGTAGCTTTGAAGCCCAGCTTACTGCTGTGCCTCCAACCGTGAACACATATCCAGTAGTGCTCCTTCGAGTATCTTTGTCACCTGCCATATCTGCATCAGCATACCCTTCTAGAAAAATATCAGTTCCTCCAAAACACAAAGCATTTGTTGTTGTCCCTTTTAGATACCTAAGTATCCACTTCACAGCTTGCCAATGCTCTTTACCTGGGTTGTCCATGAATCTACTCACAACTCCCACTGCATGTGCAATGTCTGGCCTTGTCCAGACCATAGCATACATTAAAGAACCTACCGCTGCAGCATATGGAACTTTAGACATATAGGCTATCTCCTCTTGTGTCTTTGGACACATATCCTTCGTTAGTTTAAAATGACTAGCCAAAGGTGTAGAAACTGGTTTTGCATTTTGCATTGCAAACCTTTCTAGTACCTTCTTGATGTAATCTTCTTGAGATAGCTTTATTGTCTTCTTCGTCCTGTCCCTTGATATTTTCATACCAAGTATCCTCTTTGCAGCACCTAAATCTTTCATTGAAAAAGATTTAGACAGCTCCTCTTTTAGGTCTTTGATGTCCTGCATGTTAGCACTTGCAATCAGCATGTCATCAACATACAACATTAGAATGATGAACTTCCCATCTCCCAAATTCTTCATATAGATGCAGTGATCCGAGTTGCATCTTGTGAATCCATGATCCAACATCCATCGATCAAACTTCAAGTACCATTGTCTTGATGCTTGCTTTAAACCATACAAGCTTTTCTTTAATCTGCAAACCATTTTCTCCTTACCTTTTACTTCATACCCCTTTGGTTGAAGCATGTAGATTTCCTCCTCTAAGTCACCGTGAGGGAATGCCGTATTTACATCCATTTGCTCGAGATTTAAATCATGAGCAGCCACAAGGCTTAAGACAAGCCTAATTGAGTTCATTTTTACAACAGGAGAAAATATTTCATTGAATTCAATACCTTTCTTTTGAGAAAATCCTTTTACCACAAGCCTAGACTTGTACCTTTTCTTCCCACCTTCTTCCTTTAGCTTGTACACCCATTTGTTTTGAAGTGTCCGCTTACCTTTAGGCAACTCAACCAACTCCAATGTTTGGTTGCGATGTAGTGAGTCCATCTCCACTTGCATGCTCTTCGTCCATTCTTCTTTGGATTCATGTTGCATAGCTTCTTCGTATGATTCCGGCTCTCCAGAATCTGAGATCAAGAGATGGTTGAAGGAAGGAACAAACCTTTCTGGAGGTCTACTTGCTCTTGTAGATCTTCTGGGAATAGGTTGAGGCTCCTCATTTGGTTGACGTTGTTGCACATTGTCACCGTTTGCAGTCCTTGAGTCTTCATCGTCCTCAAGCTCCATGTACTCATCACCTGTTTCTTTTGTTTGTTTTCTTTCCAAGTAATCTTTGTACATATTTTGTTCGTTAAAAATTACATCCCTACTCCTTAAGATTTTACCATCTTCAGGATTCCATAGGCGATACCCAAAGTCACCTTCTCCATAGCCAATGAAGAAACACTTTTTGGACTTTGCATCTAGCTTTGATCTTAGGCTTCTATCTATGTGCATGAAAGCCTCACACCCAAACACTTTGAAAAATGCATAATTCACCGGTTTACCTGTCCATGCCTCTTCTGGAACTCTCCCATCCAATGCTGTTGAGGGTGACCGGTTGATTAAGTACACAGACGTACTTACAGCTTCCGCCCAAAGCTCAAGCGGTAGGTCTGCATGTAGCCGCATGCTTTGTGCTCGCTCCATGATTGTCCTGTTCATCCTTTCCGAAATCCCATTTTGTTGAGGTGTCCTTGGGGTTGTCCTTTGCCTCCGAATGCCATTGCTAGCACAAAAGCTTTCAAAAGCTTGGCTGCAATATTCGCCTCCATTGTCGGATCTGAGGCATTTAACCTTGGTACCTGTTTCATTCTCCACAAAGGCTTTCCACCTTTGAAATATGGAAAATACATCGGATTTATTCTTCATGACATAAACCCATGTTTTTCTAGTCGTATCGTCTATGAATGTTACATAGTACAATGAGCCACCAAGTGATGGTGTACTTGCAGGACCCCAAACATCAGAATGAACCAACTCAAGTTTTTAATTTTTTCTTTCATTTTCTGATTTTTGAAATTTTACCCTCTTTTGTTTACCATAAACACAATCTTCACAGAACTCTAAGTCCACTTCTTTCAAACCTGGTAGAAGCTTCTTTGTTTGAAGGATTTGCATTCCTTTGGCACTCATATGCCCAAGCCGGTAGTGCCACACTGCACTATCAACTTCTGTAGTTGCTGCACAAGCTGAAGGTTGCATGCTAACATTACACAAGTAAAGTGTACCGACCTTTTCTCCCTTGGCAACCACCAAAGATCCCTTTGAGATCTTCCACCATTTGTTTCCGAATACAATGTTGTGACCTTCATCGTCCAATTGTCCTGTAGAGATTAAATTTTTACGAAGAGAAGGAACATGCCTAACATCTTTAAGCTTCCATTCATTTCCGTTAGCAATTTTGACAGAAACTGTACCTTTGCCGACAATCTCACAAGCTTCATCATCTCCCAAGTATACATACCCAAAATTACCTTTGGTGTAGTCTTGGAAATGTTGCTTGTGTGGTGTCGCATGGAATGAAGCCCCGGAATCTACTATCCAGGAATTAGACACATTGTCTAATGAGAGAATTAGAGCATCTTGCTCTACTTTACCTGCTACATTGGCCTCCGATGTTGGCTTGTTGTCTTGAGACTCTGTCTCCTTCTTCTTCTTGGACTAGCAATCCTTCTTGACGTGGCCCTTCTTGCTGCAGTTCCAACATTCAAGAACTGACTTTGTGCGTGACTTGCTCCGTCTTGAGCGATCACGACCCTTTTGGTTTTTGAACCTCTCCTTAGGCCTTCCTCTTGTTTCCACTAACAATGCAACACTTGATGATTCTCCTGTGCTTCTCCTTCATATTTCCTTGCTTAGGAGAACACCCACAACATCATCAAACTTAAGAGTATTTGTACCAGAGATAGAAGTACTTACAGCCATCACAAGGCTGTTCCAACTATCCGGTAGAGATGATAGTATAAGGAGAGCTCGCACTTCGTCATCGAAATTGATTTTCACCGATCGAAGTTGACTTATGTTTGTGTTAAAGTCATTTAGGTGTTCTGCAACTGAACCATTCTCTGCCATCTTTAGATTGATAAAGCGCTTCATAAGAAATACCTTATTGGATGCCGATGGTTTCTCGTAGAAGTCGTCAAGTGACTTCATTAAGTCCTTCGTGGTCTTCATGTCCGGAACATTGAAGGCCACTGTTGACTCCAAGCTTAACCGGATTGTTCCCAGTGCCTTTCGATCAAGGACAATCCATGCTTCATCTGCCATTGTTGCGGGCTTCTTCGCAAGACCGCCTAGTGGCAAATAGAGGTCCTTCTGGTAGAGATAGTCTTCAATCTGCATCTTCCAATGTTGGTAGTTTTTGCCGTTGAACTTCTCAATCTTGAGCTTCCATTCCTCCGCCATAACTCCCACTCAATTCAAGGAATCCTTTCCTTGAGATAATTTAGCTACGAGCAAACCTTGCTTTGATACCAGTTGTTAGGAAATAAGACGTAGCTAAATAGATTTTTGAGTAGATTACTTAATGGAGAGAGATAGATTTCACACACAAGAGATTATAGAGTAGAGAGAGAGAGAGAGAGAGAGAGAGAGAGAGAGAGAGAGAGAGAGAGAGTACACACGATATATGTGGTTCACCCAATGTGGGCTACATCCACGGGAAAGCAGCCACTCAATGGCTTTAGCACTTCAAAAGAAGAAGTAGTTTACAAAGGGATTAAACCCTTAATAGAGCTCCCGCCTTGCTTCACTCTCACCACCTCACACTCACCTTGTTGCATCAACTTCACACTATGAAATGTGTGTAGAAATGGCCTCCTTTTATAGGCCAAAAGGGCTGCCCTCTCTTATGAGAGGCAGCCATGTGTAGTCGCCCTTGTGTGAATAAGTCCAAATCGGACCCTCCAATCCGCCCATGTGTGGCCGCCCTTGTGTAGACAAATCCGCTTTTGAATTCGGTCACCAGCCACCGGCCATTGACTTCCAGCCACTACCGACGGTTGTTTTCCGACCACTTTCCGGCCGTCGACCAGCCATAATATTCCGGCGAGGGGAAAAAAAAGTCTCGAGGGCTTACGCCCCCAAGGCCCCTTAAGTTGCCCCTGATTTTTGGCTGTGAAAATTTTGGTTTTTGGCGAGTGATTTTCCTTTACGTATGATGGCTTCTCCTCATAATGGGGGCCTTACAAATGTGCGATTTTACCACAGAAAATTACAAGGGTAAATCAAGCTCCATACTTAACATTTTGCAGTCCATGAATAAGTAACATTCTTTTTCGTTAAGTCATGTAATGGCCTGCTATAAGCGATAATTTTTCTATGAAGCATCTATAGTATGCACACATACCTATAAAGCTTCGTACCTCCTATAGATTCCTTGGATTAGGCCATCCTTTTACCTCTAGCTTTCTTGGATCCATACGGGTGCCATCTTTAGAGATAATGTGACTAAATATTGAATCTCTTATAGGAAAAAATCACTTTTTTATTATTAAGGAAAAGCTTATTCTCTCTTACAACTTGAAAGATTACATGGAGGTGTCGCTTGTATTCGTCAAGAGAATTTGAGTGGCCGGAACATTTTTGTCCATCATGAATTTCAATGTGGCTAGAGCATTCGTCAAGCCAAAACTTGTAACTTATCAAATAGACCTTCTACCCGCCGCACGGGAAATCTCTTTTTTTAATAGTGATCCTATTTAGTGCTCTATAGTCGACACACATGTAATAGGTGCCATCTTTCTTTTGCACTAAAAGTACTGGTGAGCAGAGTGGAGAGGAGCTAGGCCTCACCATCCCTTTTTCCACCAATTTGTGCACTTGCCTCATGATCTCCTCTTGTTGAGCTTGGGAAACTTGATAAGGAGGCTTTGTTTGGCGGTGAGCTTCATGGTAGGAGCTCGATTGCATGGTCATCATCCCTCATTTTGGAGGTAGCTCACTAGGGATGTCATCAATGAAAACATCTTGGAATCCATTTAGGAAATTAGACAACTCTAATTCCTCTTGATTCCCTTTGTTGCTACTTGTGAAAACATTAGAATCATTTACAGATTTTGTGACAAAAATCATATACGCAAAAATAAAGATTTTTATTGACTTATCAAAAGCAAGCGTATTTACCCCCCCGACTCATTAGCATCTATATACATGCTCTCTTCCTTGTAGGTGAAGTAGATTCTCCTTTCAAGGAACTTTATGTTGGAAGCCATGCGGTTAAACCATGATGCCCCAACGATAACGTCCTCATGTTTGAGAGGGGAGATGAAGAAATTCTCTTTGTCCATATAAATTTGGACATGAAGCCTCAATTTTCCAATAAAGGAAGTAACTGAGATGTCTTGTCCCTTGATAGCTCCATCGGCTTTCAATGCATCTTCCATCTCGTGGGCTTGTATGCCTAGCTTGGTGGTCAACTCCATGGATATGAAGGTGTCAGTTGAACCAGGGTCAAACAAAACAAAGGCATCATGATCTTGCATCATTCCCCAAGCACAGGAAATGAGAAATCCTTGGCAATCAGCATCCTCTTTTGGAGCGTCAACCATAGAGGCTCTAGGCGGCTCATTGCTCACATTTCTTTTGGGGCAAGCACGATAGGCATGTCCTTGCTCCCCGTACTTGAAGCACCGGTTATCTTTGTGATAACTCTCTAGCTCCTCGGGAGAAAGTCGATTCTTGCCTTGTGGACTCCTTTCTCCTTAGCTTATTATTGTTGATAGAGTTGCCTTGGGAAGAATTTTGAGCATTGTTCTTCCCCTTTGCTTCATTTTGATCTTTGTTTTCCATGGGGTTGGCATTCCTTTTAGCCCCTTGTTGGAAATTGATGTGCAAAGCAACCACAGTGTGGTGGATTACTTCGCTGATAGAACTGGGCCGTTGGGAGTTGATGTACTCGGTCATCTCTTCATGTAATCCCTCACGAAATTGTTGCTTTTGCTCGACGAAGTCTATCTTTTGAAAGATAGTAGCCTTGAGATGTAAATCCCAAAACTTGTCCACGTATTTGTGGATACACTCATGTGAGAGAACCTTCAAACTCCTCCATTCGGTAAGCACTTTGTCCTTTGCATCGCTTACAAGGAATTTCTTCATGAGTTTTCCATGTCTTTGAGGCTTTGTCGTTGCCACGAAGGCTAGCCCACCATTGACGAACCAATTTTTGGAAGTGCATAGCTACATGGTGTAGCTTGGAGGACTCCGTGAAGCCCTCGTCTCCAAAGGCGGCATCAAATTGTTGGTTGAAGGCCAATACTTGGTCCGTAGCACCAAAGGTGCCATCATAGGTGAGAAAAGAGATACTCTTCCTCCCTCTTTGAACTTCTTGAGCTTTTGTGACCTTCGCCGTGCAGTGTAAGATTTACAATGTCCTCCCCTCTTGTATTCTCTAGGAGAATAGCCATATCTTTCATTGAAAGAGGAGGAAGGTGAAGAAGAAGGAGAAGAGGGTGACCTCTTTCTTACCCTTTTCTTCCTTTGTTTCCTCTCTTCCGTTTTGGAGTGACTAGGAGAAGGAATGTGGGTTGATCGTTTCCTCTTGGGAGGAGTTGATGATCGTTTAAACTGCCCTCTTGGTGGAGCCACATCTTCAAAGGAACTTAGGGATTCATTACTTTCCCATTCTTTGGATTCCTCCTCTCGTATGGGAGAGAGTCTTTTTGGGAGTCTCATTGAGAGACCTACTAAGCTCTCTCTCCTCTTGGAGAGGAAAAGAAATTCCATAAGCACGAAGTTGTTGAGTAAATTCGGCTTGCAAAGAGGGGTTGCCCATAGCTTGTTGCAACCTAGTAACAAGATAATTAGCAAACATGGGGGCATCATCATTAGCACCTTCATGTGCAAAATCAAAGTTATCAATGTTCATTCTACTCTCTTGGTTATTGTCAGTCATGTTAACAAAATTTGTGTGTTTACTTAGTGTATTATTTGGCAATTCAAAACCTTAGTTGCTACTCCTCTTAGCCTTTGAAAATCAATACTTAAGCATCGACACCCACGGCTCGAATTGGTTAATTATAGAGAGTAGTGGAGTGGGTCTAACATAGCAGAGTTGTCGAGGGATAGCTCCTTTTGGACTTCTTATGGCTCAATAATGGTAAAGCCGTAGGCAAGTCTAAAAAGACTCTATTATTAAAGTGGGTTCAACAAAACCGATAATAGATCCCAGTCCCACTTACCCTAATATAATTAACAAAATCAATCATTAATAGAATACTTAAGGACCTCTCTTCTTAAGCAAGAAAAGAGAAACCAAATGCTCTGATACCAGTGTAATGGAAATGGCCTATGAACTTTGAGAGTAGCAGAATTAGGAAATTAGATAAAGAACTTTGTGAGCATAGCGGGTGAACTTAATTGATGGTAGAAACATAAACATGATACTTAGTTAACTTGGCATGAAAAATACTTTTGCAAGAGAGAGAGTTTAGAGAACATGACAATAGTTGAGGACCAGATTTATGTGGAGCCGGTCCCCCCTCCAATAGGCTTATGTATTATAGATTCTCCCATAAAGAGAGACTTGGTATAATACAATCTTTGTGTTCCTCGTGACCTTGGTGATTCTATGAATATGGAAAGTTGTTAGGTAAAGGCGGTGTGCCTCATCGTGCTTATCTCATTATTCTTTATACATTGTGACCTTGGCGGTGCTATGAAGATGGAAAGCTTCATGCATCACAAGCTTAACATAAACTTTGCAAAAAGTATTAGCTATGCCAAGCCTCAGTCCCAAGGCCTTAAACACCTTCGAAGGTGGAGAGAGCTAGTGGGGAATGAGGGTAGGGAAGAGGAAGAAGAAACATTTCATAGGAGAAAGAAATAGTTCCTCACTTATCATCACTCTTCTCGCTTTTAGCATAGTATAATAGCATAGTAATGAAGATGAAGAAGATGGCAAGCTTAATCATTGAAGCATGGCTCTTGGTTGGATTTGCATTCCATAGCCATGAGTGTTGGTGTAGGCTCTCCACTTCTCAATAAGCTTGGAGAAGGAGATGGAGCTCTTGCATTTTGCACTCCACACAATGAGAGAATGTGTGTGTGTGTGTGAGAGAGAGAGTATACCCCCCCTCTCATGCTTGGTCCACACCTCCCTCTCTCTCTCTCTCTCGTATTATTTTATTATTTCATTTGGACACGTGTCCTCTTTTTCCTCTTTGAGAGAAAGAACTTAGTTATTTATTTTTATGTATCTTAATTCTCATTGGACCCCTTTAAAACCTATCCAATAGCATTCAAACACATCATGAGGGCCACATGTGGAGGATCATTTGAACATGTGTCTTTTATGCTTATTAAGTCATTTGGTTGAATGGAATACTTCAAAGACTTAGTCAATCAAGCATGGACGTTCATGCCTCTTGAGAGTTATCTTTGATTGAATACTTCAAGAACTTTAGTCATTTAAGCATGTGAGAAACACCTCAAGCTTTTTGGGTAAGGTTCCCACTAACACTTATTAAGCCAACAAACACCTCGTGCTTGGGTAGGATTCCCACCTCAAGGTCAGCCCTAGCTTGCCTAAGGTCAAAGGACTTTTGAACACTAACTTTTGGAGGTCTTTAATGAAGCTAACCCTACGGTCTATAAGCTCCACTAGGGAGCATTGCTCTTTAACATACCATCTCTCATTTGGACCCCTTTTAACCTTGGTCCCGTGTTGAGATAGATCTATAAGCACGTGTCTATATTCTAACCCTTGTTCCCGTTTGTTCTCCCACATTAAATGATCAGTTTAATATGAGATAATCATTTGGGTTGGTTAGATATTAGAGTTTATGATATTACCTGTCTCTTGAAATCATAGTCATCCTCGACTATGAGGTAGAAGAGATAAAGTCTTTGTCATTAGTTTACGTTCCTTAGCGGGTAGAGGATCCCTTTTTACCCTACAAAATCATTCCAGAATGGATGACCAGTCCATTTGGTGCTTGGGAGATGTAGCTGCCGCAAGCATGTCTGCACTTTAGTCCATATCATACTCCCAACGTAGAGTGACAAATTCTACTTGGTGTTTGAGTGACGTCGTCATCACAAACATGCTTCTTAGCATGCATACTATTTAAATTTGTGCACGAAAGAGGATTAGTCTTATAAGACAAAAAAATTGCTCATTAAGAAAGCATTTACATTTGCTTACTCTAGTGTAACATTGTAAGCATTGACAAGGTTCATACTATCCTTAAGCTGTATTCCTTGCATCCATCTAGCATCTTCAAATGGATAATTTTTGAACTTAATAAGATACCGCCGGATAATCTTACCATGCCATAGTACCTTGTCTTCGAAGGATAGCTTCGGGTTGTAACACCTCTTCTTGGTCTTCGATTTCTGGAGGATCTTCAATAATTGGTTCTATTGGTGGCTCTCCTTTGTAGGGCTTAAGTAGGCTCACATGAAAAGCATTGTGTATGAGCCAATGGTTGGGCAACTTGAGTTGATAAACCATGTCATTGATTGGCTTCAAGATTTGAAAAGGACCATAGTATCTTTTTGCTAATTTAGCATAATACTTTTGATGGCCCGTAGGATTTTTGCCCATCGTTAGCCTCAATCGAGCCTTGGGAAACTTAAGTAAGACCCAATCATTTTCTTTGAATGTTAAGGCCCTTCTGTGCTTGTCAGCAAAGCAGCTTTTTGCCTTTGTTGAGAGATGGATATAGCCTCCTTAACCTTTTGAAAAGATTCTTGTAGGTCATAGCTATACTCATCAGTAGCGAAGATCTTCCCATGTACTTTAAGTAGCAAGGAACTTTTAGGTCTTTCCTCTATGATCTCAAAAGGTGTTTTTCCTGTAGTAGTATGGACAATATTATTGTACGCATACTCTACAAGGGGTAAGTACTTCTCCCATTATGATCGTTGATCTACTTCTGTAACATAAGTCTTTAGTAGATCGAGCATCATAAGATTGGCTATCTCACTTTAGCCATTCGTTTGTGGGTGGTAGACCGAAGAGAAATTCAATCTTGTACCTAGATTTTCAAATAGACCTTTCCAAAAATTAGTGGTCATTCTAGGATCTCTATCTGACACGATGGATGTTGGTAATTTATGGTGTTTGAAAATATGAGATATGAAGATGGTTGCCATTTGGTGTGCCTTAATAGTCTTTTTGACAGGAATAAAGTGTGCTTGCTTGCTAAACCTGTCGACTATTGTCCATATTCCCGTATTCCCATGGATAGACTTGGGTAATCCAATAAGATAAAATCCATGGATATACTCTCCCATGGTGAATTAGGGATGGACAATGGATGGAGTAATTCAGGTTTCCTCCCTCTATCATATTTAGTCTTTTGGCATACCACACATTTTGAAACATACTCTTGTATGTCCACTTTCATGGTAGGCCAATAGAAATACGTCTCTACTCCTCAAAGAGTAGATTGAATGCCTCTATGCCCCGCATAGGGAGGAGTATGGGATTCATACATGACTTTCTCACGAAGAGAGTGAGTAACACATAGCCTATTGCCATGGATAAGATAACCATCCTGCCAGGTGAATGGTTCCTCTTTCTTTCCCAAAGTAAGGGCTGACATTATGTCTTTAAAGTTAGGATCAATAGCATACTCATCTATCATAGGAGATAGATCATTGCGAGTTGCACAGCATTAACTTTTGGTCATCGTGATAGTGCATCGGCCACTTGATTGTGCTTACTAGCAACGTGAGCAATATGACGATTAAATTGCAAAAGAAAATTTGCCCACCTCATTTGTTGGTCGAAAAGCTTTATTTGCGTCTTGAAGTACTTGAGACTTTGATGGTATGTTCGTAAAATGAATGGAGTCCCCAATAAATAGTGCTTCTATGTGCCTAGGGCATGTAGAACAACTAAAGTTCTTTCTCATAAATGCCCAAGACTTGCTCATCTGTATTGAGCCTTCGGCTCTCATATGCTATGGCATATCCTTCTTGAAGCAAGACTGCTCTAGGGCAATCACCACAAGAATCACATTGGACCTCAAATAGCTTTGAGAGACCCGGAAGTATGAGGAATGGTTGAGAGATAAGCTTCTCTTTGAGCTTGTCAAAAGCTTTTTTCTCCTTAGTAGTCCATGAATACTTAATGTTCTTCTTTGTTAAGTCATGTAATGGTCCTGCTATTTGAGAAAATTTTGCTATAAAGCGTCTATAGTATGCACACATACCAATAAAGCTTCTTAGCTCATGTAGATTCCTTGGATTAGGCCATTTTTTTATTACCTCTAACTTTGATGGATACATACAGATACCATATTGAGAGATAATATGACCTAAGTATTGATCTCTTGAAGGAAAAATTCGCTTTTCTTTTGGTTGAGAAAAAGCTTGTTCTCCCTCAATGCTTGAAAAATCACTTGGAGATGTTGCTTGTGTTCCTCCAAGGGCTTGGAGTAGATGATGATATCATCAAAGAGCACTCCAGTGAACTTGCAGTAGGGTCTAAATATTTTCTCCATCAAATAATCGAATGTGGGCAGGTGCATTGGTTAAGCCAAAAGGCATGACTAGATATTCATAAAGACCAAACTTTATACGAAACGCGGTCTTTAGGATATCTTCCTCCACTATCCTTATTTGACGATAGCCACTTTTAAGGTCAATCCTACTGAAGTAGGTAGAGCCTTGTAGGTTATGAAACATATCTTCTACCCTTGGTACGGGAAATCTGTTTTTGATAGTGATATGGTTTAGTGCGCGATAGTCCACACACATGTGGTATGTACCATCTTTCTTTTGCACTAAAAAGATTGGAGGAAAAAAGGGAGACGAGCTAGGCCTCACCATCCCTTTGTCTACCAATTATTGTACTTACCTCATAATCTCCTCTTGTTGAGCTTGGGAAACTCGATAAGGAGGTTTGTTAGGCTGTGAGCTTTCTGGTAGGAGCTCAATTCGATGGTCTTCATCCCCTCGTCTTGGAGGTAAGTCCATAGGGATATCATTGATGAACACATCTTGGAATCCTTTTAGAAAGTTAGACAAATATAACTCTTCTTGATTCCTACCATTTTCATTTGATAAACCATTAGCATTATTAGTGAATTCTTTGAAAATCATGTACGCAAAAACTGAGCTTTTCACTGACTTATCAAAAGCTAGTGAATTTACAAGTGGCATAGTACGACCAGACTCATTAGCATCTATATACATGTTCTTTCCCTTGTAGGTGAAATAGATTCTCCTTTCAGGGAACTTCATGTTGGCAGCCACGCGATCAAACCATGGCGCCCCTAGGATATCATCCTCATGTTGGAGAGGAGAGATGAAAAAGTCTTCTTTATCAACTTCCCAATCAAGGGAGTAACGGAGGCTTGCTATTCCTCGAAGCTGTGTCAGCCATTACAATATCTCCCATCTCGAAAGCTTGAATGCCCAACTTGGTGGCCAGCTCCATTGATATGAAGTTGTGAGTAGAGCCAGGGTCAAACAAGATGAAGGCGTCATGCTCCCTTACCTTTCCCCAAGCATAGGAGAGAGATGATCCTTTGCAATGAGCATCCTCTTTTGGAGCTTCGATGGTGGAAGCCCTAGGAGTCTCATTGCGAGCATTTTTCTTGGGGCAAGAACGATAGCCATGTCCTTGCTCCCCACACTTAAAACACTTATGGTCCTTGCGAAAAGCTTCAAGCTCTTCATGAGAGAGTTTGTTTTTACCTTTGTAAACTCCCTTCTCCTTGGACCTATTGTTGTTGTTGTAGGAAGTGCCTTGAGAAGAATTTTGGGCATTGGTTTTCCCCTTTGCATCATTTTTTGTCTTTGTTTTCCATGGGTTTGACATTTCATCTAGCCCCTTGTTGGCAATTGATGCGGGAAGCAACCATGGTGTGCGGGATTACTTCGATGATAGAACCAGGCCGTTGGGAGTTGACATACTCGACCAGTTCTTCAAGTAATCCCGCACAAAGCTGTTGCTTTTTCTCGACAAAGTCTATCTTTTGGAAGACAGTAGCCTTGAGAGGTAAATCCCAAAACTTGTCCACATATTTGTGAATAGACTCATGTGAGAGAAGCTTCAAACTGCACCATTCGGTAAGTACTTTGTCCTTTGCATCGCTTGCAAGGAATTGCTTCACGATGGAAACTCATAGAGTTTTCCATGTCTTTCGGGCTTCATACTCTTTCCTCCCTCTTTGAACTTCTTGAGCTTTTGTGATCTTCGCCATGCAGGGTATGATTTGTGATGTCCTCCCCTCTTGTATTTTCTAGGAGAATAGCCATAGATTTTGTCGAGAGAGGAGGAAGGTGAAGAAGAAGGAGAAGAGAGTGACCTCTTTATTGACCTTTTCTTCCTTTGTTTCCTCTCTTCCCTTTCGGAGTGACGAGGAGAAGGACTGTGTGTTGACTGTTTCCTCATGGGAGGAGTTGGCGATCGTCTAGACGTCTTCGTGGAGCCACATCTTCAGAGGAACTTAGGGATTCATTACTTTCTTGTTCTTTGGATTCCTCCTCTCATATGGGAGAGAGTATTCTTTTGGGGGTCTCATCAAGAGGCCTCCTAAGCTCTCTCTCCTCTTGGAGAGGAAGGAAAATCCCATAAGCACGAAGTTGTTGAGTAACTTCAGCTTGCAAAGTAGGGTTTCCCATAGCTTGATGTAACCTAGTAACAAGATAATTGATAAACATGGGGGCATCATCATTAGCACCTTGATGTGCAAAAACAAAGTTATCAATGTTTAAGCATAAGGCACCAGGCCTTTTGCAACCTTATCTGTACCTAGCCAACCATGGGAAAGTAAAACAATGGATTTCATTTTTTATCTTCCCAAGACTCAAAGTGGGTATGGTGACATTTGGACAGTCGATGGGATTGGTAAACAGGCTCACTCTATTCCAGTCAATAAGAAATTAAGCCCAATCATTTGGCTAAATTGTTTCTCACAGATATTTCAACTACATGGCATTCCTCAGTCTATAGTTTTAGATAGAGATCTCTGTTTTACTAGTCTATTTGGAGGGCAATCTCGGAGAATACTTGTACATGGTTACAATTCTCGTCCTCTTTCCATCCACAGACAGATGGGCAATTGGAGATAGAGAATGGAGTGGTTCTGGCCTTGTTGAAGTCATATATCTTTGATCAGAAAGCTCATAGGGAGAGAAGTATTTGCCTTTGGTGGAGTTTGCCTCCAACAACACAAGTACGTCTACGGGGAAGGTGCCATTTGAGATCATTGAGGGTGCTGAGAATGTTGCTCCTATTCTAAGCACCAAGGATAAGATTTTTGAAGTAGATCCGTATGTACAGGATCTAGAGACTGCTTTTGCCAAGGTGCGCGAGGCTCTTGAGAAGTCTCCAGCAAGGCATAAGAAGGCAATAGGCAAGCATCGATGTGACTTGCAGTTGAAGGAAGATGATTGGGTGCTTCTATAGTTTGAGTAGGCACGCCTATGAAAATGAAAGGGTAAGGAGTGACTTTTCCAAAAATTTGAGTACGCAATATTATGGCCCTTTCGAGATTCAAGAAAAGATAAATGATGTATTCTTCAAACTGAAGTTGCCAAATACTTGGAAGATTCACGATGCATTTCATGTGAGTTTGTCGAAAGCTTTCAAAGGTGAGGTGCCAATGGACATGGAGCCAGAGGAGCAGCCCAAAGTGGAAGATATAGAGGAAATTCTCATTCCAAAATAGGTCCTGGCTCACAAGAAAGTGAAAAGATCAAATGATAGTGCGTTTCAGGATCCCGACGATTGAGACCGGCATGCCAACAGACAGGGGCAGCTAGTGGGGCTACCCATAGGTGTGGATTGCACAAGAGGGGAGCCACTCCACTCCTTTGTCACAGATTGCCTAAATTGAATAAAGTCACTAAGTTCTCTTTGAGATTTTAGGATACTAACGGGCTAATAGTATTTGCGGACTGACTTTATAAACTGTGTGCATTGAATTGGAATTTTCCTTCATTGAACTAAAAACATGTGCTCTTTCATGTGTGTATTGTTAGAGACATGTAGAGAAAGATGAAATGTCTGCAGCATTTTGTCTTATGAATGATTTGAACTTAGTGCATCGAGACATTTGTTAGAGATCGGTGAGATCTTGATTTGATATCTAAGTGAATGTGAACTAAATGAGATTCTAGTGCAACAAGATGTCTATCTGGATGAGATGACTAGATACTGGTGTGAGTGCATCAAGAGTTCTGAACGGAATAAGATGACTAGATTGAATAAATCAAACGCGTGTTTAGTGTGAACCAAGTGTGTGATTTGTGAACTGCATGCTATGGATGTATTGTCTTGTGAGGATAGTCATGGGCATGGTTTGTTTGATTGAAATGTGCAAAGAATTCTTGCTGAATGGACTATTTTCTTATTTTCTGAGTAATTTCATTTTATTGAAATTAGAATATTTAAATATGTGCACTTGAACCGTAAGTTTAGAAACTGTAGATCTACTGGAATTATTAAAACCCATCAGAAATGGAAATCACTGATGCGTCATATGATGGGTGACATTAAGCATCGCGAAGGGGTTGTCCCGTTAGTTTGGTAGGAGAGACTGGGGAACCGATATTCGTGATGCGTCAAGTGATGGGTGGTGACGGAGGGGCACCGAAAAGGGAATAATTTGTGGGTCTGACAGGAAACCCGAACTGGAAAGAGGAATACGCGTAAAGAGGCAAGCACAATAATAAAAATGGTTCTGAGAAGCTTTTTCTAAAAAGCAGAATATCTTAATGTATTTTTTGGGAAAAGCAAATACTTTCCCACGAGGAATCTGTGTTTGCATTGCATCTGTGCTTGAGAACTGCACCCGGGGACGTCCCGCAATGTACGTGTGTAGCATCAATTTTCAGCGCACTAAGTTTTACTGAGTTTTGTCCAGGTTCACACGTTTTTTAAAAAAAGTGGTCGGCTGCCCACTCAATAAGTGGACAACCCATTAAAATAAAGCAAGGACTTATAAAAAAAACTCAGCGAATGCTCTACACGGGAACCAAAATCAACCATCGTTGTTTCTCTCTCCTCTCTCTGGCTGCAAAATCAGCCAGCACTGTTTCTCTCTCCTCTCTCTAGCTGCAAAAATAGCCAGCGCCAATTTTTTTTTTCTCTCTCTCTTTCTCTCTCTCTCTCTCTCTTTCTCAGTTATCTTTGGCCGGGTTCGGACCGGCTATTCTTGCCGGTCCTCGGAACCTATAAAAGCAACACTCACCTCCTCTCTGGCACAAAGAATCTTGCTAGCACTAGTGGAGAAGGGGACTCTGCAGGGAAGAAGACGCAAGTGATCGCGAGACTACGGAGCACGGAGGTCGCTTTTCCATACAAAGAGCAACAGGTATCAATTGTGGATTCACCATACGAATTATTGTCCCGTGTTTGTGTGTGTTTGCAGGTACTTCATCGCGAAGGAGAAGCAAGAAGGCCTCGGCCTACGCTTGGGAATTTTGGGAAGAGAATTCAAAAATTGTCTGCGGAGTCTCGACTTCGAGTATAGATGGAAAAAGGATTGAGAGCTCGTCTCTCGGAAATTCCCTTATGGGAAGGAACGACCATCAAGTCTGAGAATAGAACGGAGGGGTTTTCTCCGGTTCTTGTGCGCTCCCGTTTGTGACAGTGGTATCACAGCTCGAGAGACATCCTTGCTTTTGTTAAGCAAAGAAAGTTCTTTTTCTTGGCCCTTGCTTTTGGAACGTTGTTTGTGCTGATTCGGAGATCCCTTGTGCATCTGGGCACCTCTTTCCGCACCATCCCCCTGCAGGTTACTTCCATTAGCAGAATTTTCCTGATGCCTATCGGCATCCGTTCCTTACGGCTTCTTGATTTTGTCCAAAGCCTTTTGGATAGCCGGCAACGAAATAATGTGTTGAAATTCCGCGATGGGCTCGCACTTGCTGAAGTTCTTCTTCAGCGGTTCTTCCATGGCTTGTCATGGTTCTTCCCATTCCTTCCCGGAATTGTCCTCCTTTTGCAGAGAAAGAGAGGAATCCTCTCTTCTCCATCATACTGTCCTGATTATACTACTACATCTACTTCTTATACAATATCTAAATCATCTCCCAAGAAGAAAACTCCTACTACTTCCCTACATACTGCTAAAGAGAAGCCCCAGTTCAAGAGGGTTAACCGCATACATCACAGCAAGATGCAGATTTTCAAATCCAGTGACAAGGATGTGAAAATTGATAACTATACAGGACGGAGAGATATCTCCAAGGCACTATCTTTCATCAAGCAATTTGAGGTTGCTTTTGCCAACGAAAACTTCATTGAAAAATCCAAGTTGCATCATGTTGGGATGCATCTCAAGGAGACTGCAAGCAACTGGTGGCTAGCCAAAATTTTGGAAGGTACTCAAGCCAGAACGTGGGCTCAATTCAAAGCTGAATTCTATGAACAAATTTTTCCACCTGATTTCGAGAAGGACATTCGGAAGGAATGGAACTAGCTCGCCTAGAAGGAACAAGAGAAAGTCACGGCTTATGTTGACAAGTTTTTGTCCGTTCTTCTGAAAGTTACACCTTTTATGAAGATTTTCGACGAGGAAAAGATGCGAAAGTTTGAAGCAGGTCTTCAACCACCGCTTCGGAAGAGCATGAAGGTGTACCCACATGACACTCTTCAACGGATGATGGGGTTGGTAATCATTGTCGAGAATTTACATTCCATTGGTACCCCCCAGACAGATGGAACATAGCACATACCATGCAAGGCAAAGAGCGGTTTATGATGATCAAGGCAAAAAGCGTCCGCCAGAGGACCCGGATCAGTCTAAGAAGCCAAAGGGTACCGGAAAACGGCTTAAGTATCTCATGCCAAACCAAGTATAGATCTTCAAAGGACAAGGAAGGTGCTTCTATTGTGGTGAGAAAGGACATACGAAGCCCGACTACCCTGGTCGGCAGTACGGCAGGAACAAGCATCTTTGAAGAAGGAACAATCGAAGAAGGAACCCGCTCCACTGAGCTTGAATTCCATTCCTGATGTGTAAGGGAATACAAAAACCGAGAAAGGAAAGCATCGGTTTCTTGAAGGTTGGGGATCTATGAAAAAAAAGTGGGTGTTGATCCTCTACGACCTTGGATCGACGGGACAACTTCATCTCACTGGAAGTGCCAAACGCTTGGGCCTCACATCGGCTCAGCTTGGAGCTCCGGTCACTTCGGATCGGCATTCGAGGGGTTGACCACCAAAGCAACTCCTGTGCAAGGAAAACTCAATCTTCGGATTGGTGAATACAAGGACCGCGAATGCTTTTTGATGGCACCCATCGACGGATTTGATATCATCTTGGGTATGCCATGGCACTACCATATGCAACCGGTCCCAGATTATGTATAAAAGACCCTTGCTTTTGAGCATGAGGGCAAGAACATTAAAATTTTTGCTGATGCAGGGGATTGGCTATTCCCTATTGTAAGTCATATCTCCATTAAGAAGGAAATATAGAAGTGTGTCTGCTTACTTGATTTTCGCACGTGAAAGAGATAAAACTAATGAGGGTTCGCTCTCTAGTTTGGAGATCCGATCCTTTTTGCAGCACACACAGTTTTCTATAAAAGAATCTTCGTGTCCCAACCCGGACTTATTAGCCACTCTCACCCTTCATACATCGTGCATCGGGCACACTCCCGTCTTCATCGCTCTGTCTTACAGGGCATAAAGCCATTAAGAATCCCATATTTTTATATGGGTTCTCATTAAAAATTTGATGGAGATAACACTTCTCAACGAGAAGGTAAAGAAACGTTGAAAATCCGGCACAAGAACTTAAGAAAATAATGAAGATTTGGGCAAATTTTTTTTTTTTGGTGGAGAAGTTTGCCATAGCAGAATTTGAGCATCTACAACAGGTTGACATGGGTATGCAAAGATTGATCAAGTACTACGGAGACCCGAGATTTACGAAACACCTGAAGATTACCTCATTGACGAGATTCACTCGAGATGGCGTGAGGCCATTGATTCCCCTCTTAGGACGAGACGTAAGTTGAAAGGACAGATGAGTGCAGGAAAGCGGAAGCTTTACTGTAATAGACTTGGACACTCCAAGTCAAGAATCAATTGCGACAGCACAAAATAACCACTTCAAAACAATTCACAGATCATAATAGATTTGCACTGGCCCAACGGAGTTCTGTGCCTAGAGATATTGGCCCCAAAGACTGGCGCCCCTTTCGGTATTTCTTTATGTATTAAATCAATGTCAAAGTACAAAGAGCGATTAGGGTTTCACTCTCAGACTCTGCGTCCAAATGCTCTGAGAAGTAAGCCCTAAACCACTAATTTAAAGGTTACAAGGGATGCCCAAAAGCAGAGCCCCAAAAGCTTCATAACAAAAGCCAAAATTCTCTCTCTCTCAAACCCCTATATGGCTTTCAAAAATAAAGCAATTAATCTTTCTCTCTCTCTCTCTCTCTCTCTCTCTCTCTCTCTCTCTCTCTCTCTCTCTCTCTCTCTCTCTCTCTCTCTCTCGCCAAGGTGTAGAGAAAAAGCAAGAAATTGCATCGCCCATGCTGATGCTTTTCACCTCCGCAAATCCCAAAAAATTCGTACATTGCTGCCACGTGCCACGGCCGCCTGCTTTTAGGGTTTCCAGCCACTTAGGGTTTCAGCCAGCAGTTAAGGTTAGGGTTTCCAGAAATTAGGGTTTTTGGCAGAAATTAGGGTTTCAACTATCGGTAGCCACGTCATCACTTTGTGACATACCCCCCTCTTGAAAGCATTGTAATCGACCGCGATTACGCCTACAAAACCGACAAAAGCCATAAACCGTCTTAGCAGACACTGACTGTTAGTACCTACGTACTAGGAACACACATCTAGCACATGTACCAAATCGACAGTCACATCACACGACATCACAGGGCATCACTAGACATTACAGGACATCACATGACATTCAACATTCATTCGGATCTTAGACCATGATTTATGGGCAATGTAGCTAGCAATCGCATCTAGATCCAATCGGGACCTCATCGATGTCCGATTGACTAACCCCTATTGCAACCATGTCTATTCGAGATCAATCAGACCAAAATGTTGCAGTCATTTCTCTATCAGTTCCTGCACTTAAAAGAAGTCAAGAAAAAATCAGTATCATAATTAGAAATTCCTTTCATTAAAGTCATACAACGAAATATTGTCAGATTTCAGTATCCCTGAAGCTCAAAGAGACATCAATGACTCTAGTATCTAAATCAAGGCATCTGTTGACAAAGGAGCGGAGTGACTCCCCTCCAGATCTGCGGCCAAGCTAAATTCTGGGTTCTGTATGGAGTAGACTATGCTAAACCAAAAGCATCGAGGTAAAGTTTCACAATCTGAGGAGTATCTGCTAGGTCCTCCTCCTCCATCCACTTCACATCCAATGCAGGATAGTTATTGAACTTAACCAAGAATCGCCTTCGGACTTTACCTTTATTCTTTGTATCCTTATGTGCCAAAATCTGTTCAGGAACAAGGATCTCCTCGTTTTCTTCCACTTCGGGTTGCTCATCAGGCTCTCCATCATCAGCAACATCACCCTTAAAAGGTTTCAAGAGACTCACATGGAATGCACTGTGAATCCTCCAAGTATCTGGTAGTTTCAATCGGAAGGAGATATCATTTATCTTTTTAATGAGCTAGAAAGGTCCGTAGTATCGCATACTAAGATTTGGAAAAATCCTCTCCTTTCCCTTTTTCTTTCTCAGGCGTGCCTTCTCAAAACGTAAGAGCACCCAATCAACCTCCTTCAATTTTAAATCACGACGATGGTGATCCGCTGCCTTTTTCTGTCGTTCTTGAGACTTCTGCAAAGTCTCGTGAACCTTGGCAAAAGCCGTATCCAAATCTCGCGTATATTCATCCGCTTAAAAGATCTTATCTTTCGTGCTTAGGAAGGGTGGAACCTTCGCAGCACCTTCAACAATCTCAAATGGCGCCTTCCTAGTCGAAGAGTGTATCGTGTTATTGTAGGCAAATTCCACCAAAGGTAGATACTTTTCCCATTGCGTCTTCTGATCCAAGATATAAGACTTCAATAAATCTAGAACCACTGAATTTGCAATCTCAGATTGCCCATCAGTCTGCGGGTGGAACGATCACGAGAACTGCAACCGCATGCCAATGTTCTCCCAAATTGCCTTCTGTCATAAAATCTAATATCTAACCAACCCAAATGATTTTCTCATATTAAATTGACCACTTAATGTGGGAGAATAAACGGGAACAAGTGTTAAGATATAGATATGTGCTTATAGATTTATCTCAACACGGGGCCAATGGTAAAGGGGCCCAAATGGGAGATGGTCTATCAAAGAGCAAGGCTAACCAATGAAGCATAAGACCTTAGGGTTAGCTTCATTGAAGACCTCCAATAATGTGTGTAAAAGTCCTTTGACCTTAGGTAAGTTAGGGCTGAGCTTGAGGTGGGAACCCGGCCCAAGCTCGAGGTGCTTGTCCTGCTTGAGGTGCTTGAGGTGCTTGACTTACTCCATGCTTGAGGTGCTTGACTTGCCGCTTGATTAAGGTGCTTAAGGTGCCCTGACATGCTTGCCTGAGATGCTTGTGGGAATACCCCCTAGTTCAAGTGCTTTGTCATGCTTGGTGAGTAAGGTTCTTGAACACCTAAAGTCAAAAGCATCCCTACAAGAGGGGGGGGCGAGCCCTTTTCCTAGGGATTAGATAGAGAACACACACTCACACACACAAGGGAAGCCCCAACTTGAAGAGGCAGCAAGGACACATGTCAGGTCTGAAGGAGTACGAGCGGAAGTGCAACACGAGAGAGAGTGCGAGAAGAAGAGCACGACGATATGGTGAACTCGCTCTACTGTAATGTGTAGAGCATAGTGAGTTCTTATTAGGTTTTTACAAAAGAATATGTGTACATACCTGGCGGCCCGCCCACTTACCTGGGCGACCACATTGGGCTTTATACCCCAACAACCTCCCACTTAAAGTCCAATGTGGTACTTTAAGTGTGAGAGAAGCTACTATACAAGAGATGTAGAGAAGTGATGTACTACCCTACACCTAACTGCTTGCGAAAATGCGCAAAGCTCTCTGAGGGAAGTCCTTTTGTAAGTAGATCAGCAGGATTTTCTGTGGTGTGAACTTTGACAAGCTGAAGTTGCTTATCCTCGAGCATTTCCCTGATGAAGTGATACTTCACATCCACATGCTTTGTCTTTGAGTGATAAACTGGATTGCGAGCCAATTGTATAGCACTTTGACTATCACAATATAACACAGGCATCTCTTCTTTGATTCCCAAATCTGTTACTAGTCGATTAAGCCAAATTGATTCTTAACATGCCTCTGATGCTGCAACATATTCAGCCTCTGTAGTAGACTGAGTAACACAATCTTGTAATCTAGAATGCCATGATACTGCTCCACCAGCCAATGTAAAGACATACCCTTACGTAGACCTTCAGTTGTCTAAGTCACGTGCATAATCTGAGTCTGTAAAACCCTTTACACTTAGCTCCTGACTCCCATAGCATATACGCATACTCTTTGTAGCTTTCAGGTATCTCAATATTCCTTTCACTGCCTCTCAATGTTTCTTGCCTGGGTTTGACATGTATCAACTTACTACTCCCACTACAAATGCAATGTCTGGGCGAGTAGCAATCATTGCATACATCAAACTACCCACTGCAGACGCATATGGAATCTTATCCATTTCAGCCTGTTCTTCCTCAGACACAGGACAATCTTGTTTGCTAAGTTTCACATATGGTGGCAATGGAACACTCAATGCCTTTCCCTTCTCCATATTGAAACGTTGCAAAACCTTGTCAATATACTCTGTTTGAGATAACCAAATCAACTTCTTTGATCTGTCTCTCTCAATGCGCATACCAAGTATATGACTTGCCTCACCCATGTCTTTCATGTCAAACGATTTTGCCATCTTTGGCTTCAAAGCTGAAATTTCTTCCAAGTGCTTGCCAGCAATCAACATGTCATCCACATACAAAATAAGGATCAGCCAACTGCCATCCTTAGCCTTCTTTGTATATAGACAGTGATCGAACTCACTACGTTTGTAGCCTTGAGAAAGCATAAAATTGTGGAATTTATGGTACCATGCCCTCGGTGATTGTTTTAAGCCATAAAGACTCTTTAACAACTGGCATACCCAATCTTCCTTGCCTTTCTCAACAAACCCTTCTGGCTGCTGCATGTAAATTTCCACATCTAAATCACCATGCAAGAACGCTGTCTTGACATCCATTTGGTGCAACACCAAATCTAATATGGCAACCAATGCAAGAAAGCATCTCAATGTAGTCATCTTGACCACCGGAGAGAAGACTTCATCAAAGTCAATGCCTTGTTCTTGCTTAAAGCCCTTGGCAACAAGCCTTGCTTTGTACTTTGGCTGACTATCATGAGCGGTGATCTTATACCTGTAAACCCATTTACAGGGTAGAGCCTTTTTGCCCCGCGGTAATTTAACTAGCTTCCATGTCTGGTTTTTATACAGAGCTGTCATCTCTGACTGCATGGCCAATTGCCAATTCCCGGAGTCCTTCATTTGCACTGCTTCCTTGTAACATGAAGGCTCATTGCAATCAATCAACATGACATAATTCATAGATGGAACAAACCTATCAGGTGGTCGCGTGACACATGCAGATCTACGCACAATAGGTGGCTCAGGCTCAGCCACAACCTGTGATTCCACTCTATCCTGTCCTTGCTCTTTTTGAGCCCTGACATTTTGTCTTGCACGTGCAGGTCCATCTTCTTGGAAGAAAACTCTTCTAATCTCCTCAACCCTCTCTGGTTTAGAATGATATTTGGATTCATTAAAGAAAACTCTTCTAATCTCCTCAACCCTCTCTGGTCTCCTTTGTAAAATGGCTCTGGTGTACTAAAAACAGACCAAAAAACAGCTCAAAAAACACTATCTCTCTGACACTGTAAGCTGCGGGTAAACCTGTCCTGCACCTATACTGTCTCTCACTGTCCTATCACTGTCCTATAAGCAAAGACTGCGACAATGCCTCAACGGCAGTAAAGCAAAGATGCAATCCGAACTGTCTAACTCACAGTCAATACATCCTAGCTGCCTATCTAAGGGTGCTCGAGGGATCGCTCCAAGACCTGTATCACCGAAAGGATCTCAACATTCGAGAATCCCCCAGCTCAATAAAACCTCACTCGACCCTCAACAAAGGCTGCAGTAAATCTGACAGTACATAGACTTCCCACAAAGTCATACATCCACAAATTTCCCACTGTATGCTGTAACCGTTGCGGCGGTTGTTTGCTGCGTGACTCACAGCCAGCAAACCCTCAACAGACATACATCATCTCTGACAATACATCCCATGTGGAAGTACCTGCAATGTCAGGATGAAATCTGGAATATCAAGCAGCAAACACAAGCTACCTGATGAACTAGTGGATGTTGCCTACAGTCTGTGTGTAGATGCGCCCGTGTCGTATGTGACACGCCTCCAAGAACTATGAGCCGTCCTTCGATGTGTAGACAGCCACAAATCAACACTCTGGGAGTGTCGATATCCTCAGTACCTACAGTCATAGGCCGAAAACCCCAAATTTGCAGAGTCGAATCTGCACCCGTCGAGACCACGTAGTCGAAAATGGCCTGCGCAGACCTTTGTTGAGCCGAACGGTGGCCGAGATGACCTCAGAATGAAATTCTGACAACACCAAGCGGCACTTTGCATAGCACACAATGAGAGTGTTTGTGAGTGTGTGTGGGTGATTATACCCCTCAAGCAAGCCCCCTCCTTGCAAGTAGAGGTTGAGAGCCTACACCAACACTCTTGGCTATGGAGTGCAAATCCAACCAAGAGCCATGCTTCAATGCTTAAGCTTGCCATCTCCTTCTTCTTCATTACTATGCTATTATGTATGCTAGCAACAAGAGTATGATAGGTGAGGAACTAATTCTTTCTCCTATGAAATGTTTCTTCTTCCTCTTCGCTACCCTCATTCCCTGCTAGCTCTCTCCACCTTCGAAGGTGTTTTGAGGTCTTGGGACTGAGGCTTGGGATAGTTAAAGCTTTCTTCAAGTTTATGTTATGTTTGTGATGCATGAAGCTTTCCATCTTCATTGCATCACCCAGGTCATAAGGAACACAAAGACTGTATTGTAACACGTCTCTCTTAATGGGAGAAATCATAATACAAATGCCTATTGGAGGGGGGACCGGCTTCACATAAATCCGGTCCTCAACTGTTGTCATGTTCTCTAAATTCTCTCTCTTGCAAAAGTATTGTTCATGCCAAGTTAAATAATTGCTATGATTATGTTGCTATCCTCAATTATGTTCACCCGTTATGCTCACAAAGTTATTTCACAAAAGTACTCTCATTAATTTCCGCTACTCTCAAGTTAAATAGGCCAATTTCATTACATTGGTATCAGAGCATTTGGTTTCTCTTTTCTTGCTTAAGAAGAGAGGTCCTTAAGTAGCCTATAAATGGTTGATGTTGTTAATTATATTAGGGTAAGTGGAACTGGGATCTATTATCGGTTTTTTTGAAGCCCACTATGTGGGGGATGGTGCACACCTCGGGAGCTTTGGACTTAATAATGGAGTCTTTTTAGACTTGCCTATGGCTTTACCATTATTGAGCCATAAGAAGTCCGAAAGGAGCTAGCCCTTGGCAACTCTGCTATGATAGACCTACTCCTCTACTCTCTATAATTAACCACGTCGAGCCATGGGTGTAGATACTTAAGAGCCGATTTTCAAAGGCTAAGAGGAGTGGCAACTAAGGTTTTGAATTGCCAAAGCATACACTAAGTACATACATAAATTTTGTTAACATGGCTGACAATAATCAAGAGAGTAGAATGAGCATTGATAGCTTTGATTTTTCACATGAGGGTGCTAATGATGATGCTCCCATGTTTGTGAATTATCTCGTCACTAGGTTGCAGCAAGCTATGGGCAACCCTGCTTTGCAAGCCGAAGTTACTCAACAACTTCGTGCTTATGGAATTTCCCTTCCTCTCCAAGAGGAGAGAGAGCTTAGGAGGCCTCTTGAAGAGACCCCCAAAAGAAGGCTCTCTCCCATTCGAGCGGAGGAATCCAAAGAGCAAGAAAGCAATGAAAGTTTAAGTTCCTCTGAAGATGTGGCTCCACGAAGACGGCGGTCTAGACGATCGCCTACTCCTCCCAAGAGGAAAAGATCAACACATAGTCCTTCTCCTCATCACTCTGAAAGGCAAGAGATGAAACAAAGGAAGAAAAGGGCTAGGAAGAGGTCACCGTCTTCTCCTTCTTCTTCACCTTCCTTCTCTTCTGACGAAAGTTATGGCTATTCTCCTAGAGAATACAAGAGGGGAGGACATCGCAAATCATTTCCTGCATGGCGAAGGTCACAAAAGCTAAAGAAGTTCAAGGAGGGAGGAAAGAGTATCTCTTTTCTCACCTATGATGGCACCTTCGGTGCTACCGACAAAATGTTGGCCTTCATCCAGCAATTTGATGCGGCCTTTGGAGATGAGGGCTTCACAGAGTCCTCCAAGCTACGCCATGTAGCTATGCACTTCCAAAAATCATCTCGTCAACGGTGGGCTAGCCTTCGTGGAAATGGTGAAGCCCCAAAGACATGGAAAACTCTACGAGTTTCCATCATGAAGCAATTCCTTGCAAGCAATGCAAAGGAAAAAGTGCTTACCGAATGGCGCAGCTTAAAGCTGCTCTCCCATGAGTCTATCCACAAATATGTAGACAAGTTTTGGGATTTACATCTCAAGGCTACTGTCTTTGCCGAGCAAAGGCAACAATTCTGTGTAGGATTACCTGAAGAGATTGCCGAATACATCAACTCTCAACGGCCTGCTACTATTACCGAAGTAATCCATCACACCATGGTTGCTTCACGCATCAATTTCCATCAAGGGGCTAGACGTAATGTCAAGCCCATGGAAAACAAAGACAAAAATGATGCAAAGGGGAAAATCGATGCTCAAAATAATTCCCAAGTCACTTCCAACAACAACAACAACAACAACAAACGGTCCAAGGAGAAGGGAGTTTACAAAGGTAAATACAAACTCTCTCCTGAAGAGCTTGAAGCTTTTCGCAAGGACCATAAGTGTTTCAAGTGTGGGGAGCAAGGACATGGCTATCATTCTTGCCCCAAGAAGAATACTCGCAATGAGACTCCTAGGGCTTCCACCATCGAAGCTCCAAAAGAGGATGCTCATTGCAAAGGATCATCACTTTCCTATGCTTGGAGAAAGGTAAGAGAGCATGATGCCTTCATCTTGTTTGACCCTGGCTCTACTCTCAACTTCATATCAATAGAGTTGGCCACCAAGTTGGGCATTCAAGCTTTTGAGATGGGAGATATAGTAGTGGCTGATGCAGCTTTCAAGGGACAACAAGCCTCCGTTACTCCCTTGATTGGAAAGTTGAGGCTTCATGTCCAAAGCTATGTCGACAAAGAAGACTTCTTCATCTCTCCTCTCCAACATCAGGATGTTATCCTAGGGGCACCATGGTTTGATCGCATGGCTGCCAACATGAAGTTCCCTGAAAGGAGAATCTACTTCACCTACAGGGGAACGAACATGTATATAGATGCTAGTGAGCGTGGTCGCACTATTCTACTTGTAAATCCTCTTGCTTTTGATAAGTCAATGAAGAGCTCAGTTTCTGCGTACATGATTTTTGTCAAAGAGTCTCTAAAAGATACTAATATTTCATCAAATGTAAATAATGGGAATCAAGAAGAGTTAGACTCGTCTAATTTTCTAAAAGGATTCCAAGATGTGTTCATCGATGATATCCCTATGGACTTACCTCCAAAACGAGGGGATGATGACCATTGCATTGAGCTCCTTCCTGGAAGCTCACCACCTAACAAGCCTCCTTATCGAGTCTCACAAGCTCAACAAGAGGAGATCATGAGGCAAGTACAAGAGCTGGTAGACAAAGGGATGGTGAGGCCTAGTTTCTCTCCCTTTTGTTCTCCAGTCCTTTTAGTGCAAAAGAAAGATGGTACATACCATATGTGTGTAAGGTCCCCGTCCTAAAAGATCGGGGCGACTTGGAAGATAGCCTTCTTTATCCTCTAAATCCGTTGACGACACCCTACTCCGATAATGCGAAGCAAAGATACGAGCAACGAAAGAGAAGAAGACTTCCACCTAATGTGTTCGTAGTTGCAAGACCCTACGCCACAAGCCCGGTCGATGAGGTTAAAGGTTCTATGGACTCTAGATCCTACATTATAAGAGAAGAAATCCCTTTCACATATTAAGGATCCAAAAACAACGCCTTTTTTCCCGCGTTTAAGAGGCACGGACGCCATCCTTAAATCCGAAATATGACATGAGATAAATCTCTAACTAACGAAGACAAAGTGAAAAGTACTAGACTAATCGAGTCCACCCATCCTTGACTGGCAACCTGAGCCAGTCCCCACTTTCCACCCCACACACACACATTTTTTCCTCACTGTTTTACATATACAAACAGTGTTCCTTAATTAATTCCAAACACAGGTTCTTTTATACAGCCCTTTAACAATACCAAAACAATTCAAACAATGCTAATGAAGGCAGCCCTATTATTCAACAAAAACAACTTTTCCAATTTCTCATGATTTTGCCGCTACCCGCGGACTTTCTCTGTTTAATCAACAGAGCCTTTGCAAAGGATTTATTTGCTAACCGCGAATTGTGCAACTTTCCATCTCGCTAACCGTGAGGCATCTTGCTAACCGCCAGGCATCCTGCTAACCGCGAGGCATCTTGCTAACCGCCAGGCATCCCGCTACCCGCGAGGCATAAAAAAGAGCCGATAACCTCAGCTTAATCTCCGCTAACCGTGGTATCATCTCGCTACCCGCGAGAACAAAATATATCCTTTCAACAATTCTTCTCATTAAATGATTCAGCAAACATGATCTACCAATTCTTCATATCAATCAACACCCACTTATCAAACAATAAAAATTTATTAAGCAATAACAATTCAACAAACAGTAACAATTTATCAAATAGTCCTTTCACTAATCTATGAAAACATATGCTTATTTCATGTGATAGAATCACGTTTCTCGGACGGTTTAAGAGGTTCCCTACGCTTAGCTTCCCGAGTCGAATATGAATAGCAATGCAGAATTATAAATTTGTCTTACCGGATTTGGAGTGCTTGAGGCTAACTCTTGTGCTAGAGGTTGGACGGCTTCGACTTCTTCTTCGGTTGATGCTTCCGTAAGAGGTACGTTTGGAGTTGACACCTTTTTTCCCACCTTCCTTGGTGGTGCAACGGCATGGGCGTCCTTAGAACTTCGCGTTACACGCTTCGGAGCCATAGCTTCGGAATGGAGAAAAGAAAAGCGCGTTGTTGGAGAGAAAGGGAGAGTGTGTCCACAAATAGGGAGATGGCACGTCGACGATTGGAGATGAAGACGGCTTGAGGATGAGAGGTTAAGGGAGAGAGGTTTCCTCCGGCGTGTCCTTGCGAGAGAGTTTCCGCTTCTGTAGATGTGTGTGTTCAAAGTGAGAAGAGAAGGGTCCTTTATATAGGCCCTAGGGGGGTGCTAAGAATACTGAGAGGTTTCAAGAATAGGAGAGGGAAAAAGCTTGCGCGTCGTCACGGCTCTTTTTTTTTTTTTTTTTTGGGTACTCGAATCCTATGCGCGATTTTAACAAGCTCTATACTTACAAGTTCCCATTCTATTTTGAAAGAGAGAAAGACAGAAGTATCCTAATTTTGACTCACCTGTCTTTCTTTCCTAAAAATAGTATCTCTAAGCTTTTTCTTCACACATAGATTAGGTTCCCACCTAAACCTATGGTTCCACATAAAGAAAGATCATAAATAAATAGATTCTGAACCCGATTTTTAATCCAATTGCTCTGATAAACTCATAATGACTCACAAAATCGAGAATCTCAATTACTTTGCAAAATATCTGAAATGATTTATATGGATAATTGTTGGGTACATTACAATGTGTGTGGACTATCGAGCACTAAACCATATCACTATCAAAAATAAATTTCCCATACCTCGGGTAGATCTTAGATCTGTTTGATAAGCTACAAGGCTCTACCTACTTCAGTAGGATTGACCTTAAGAGTGGCTACCATCAAATAAGGATAGTGGATGAAGATATCTTAAAGACCGTGTTTCGCACAACGTTTGGTCTTTATGAATATCTAGTCATGCCTTTTGGCTTGACTAATGCACCAGCTACGTTTAATCGTTTGATGGAGAAATTTTTTAGACCATATCGTAAATTCAATGGAGTGTTCTTTGATGATATCATCATCTACTCCAAGTCTTTGGAGGAACATAAGCAACATCTCGAAGTGATTTTTCAAGCATTGAGGGAGAACAAGCTTTATCTCAACCAAAAGAAAAGCGAATTCTTCCTTCAAGAGATTCAATACCTAGGTCATATTATCTCTAAAGATGGTATCCAAATGGATCCATCAAAGTTAGAGGTAATAAAAGCATGGCCTAACCCAAGAAATCTACATGAGCTAAGAAGCTTTGTTGGTATGTGTGCATACTATAGACGCTTCATAGCAAAATTCTCTCAAGTAGCAGGACCATTACACGACTTAACTAAGAAGAACGTTAAGTTTGTATGGACTGCTAAGGAGCAAAATGCTTTTGAAAAGCTCAAAGAGAAACTTACTTCCCAACCAGTCCTCGTGCTTCCGGATCTCTCAAAGCCATTTGAGGTCCAATGTGATGCTTGTGGTGATTGCCTTGGAGCAGTTTTGCTTCAAGAAGGGCATGCCATAGCATATGAGAGCCGAAGGCTCAATAGTGATGAACGAGTCTTGGGCATTTATGAGAAAGAGCTTTTAGCTGTTCTACATGCCCTAGACACATGGAAGCACTACCTATTGGGGACTCCATTTATCCTACGAACCGACCACCAAAGTCTCAAGTATTTCATGACACAAACCAAGCTTTTAGACAAACAAATGAGGTGGGAAAATTTTCTTTCACAATTTAATTTCCATATTGCTCACATAGCTGGTAAGCACAATCAAGTTGCCGATGCACTTTCACGATGACCAAAAGTTAATGCGGTGTCTATAGCTACTCACAATGATCTATCCTCTATGATAGATGAGTATGCTACTGACCCTGACTTTAGAGACATAATGTCAGCCCTTGCTTTGGGGAAGAAAGAGGAACCATTCACCTTGCAGGATGGTTATCTTCTCCACGGCAATAGGCTATGTGTTACCCATTCCCTTCGTGAGAAAGTTATGTATGAATCCCATGCTCCTCCATATGCGGGGCATAGAGGTATTCAACCTACTCTCCGAGGAGTAGAGACGTACTTCTATTGGCCTACCATGAAAGTGGACATACAAGAGTATGTATCAAAATGTGTAGTATGCCAAAAGACCAAGTATGATAGAGGGAAGCAACCTGGATTACTCCAGCCATTACCTATTCCAAATTCACCATGGGAGAGTATATCCATGGATTTCATCTTTGGATTACCCAAGTCTATCCATGGGAATACAGGAATATGGACAATAGTCGACAGGTTTAGCAAGCAAGCACATTTTATTCCTGTGAAAAAGACTATTAAGGCACATCAAATGGCAACTCTCTTCATATCTCAGATTTTCAAGCACCATGGATTACCCACATCCATCGTGTCAGATAGAGATCCTAGAATGACCAGTAATTTCTGGAAAGGTCTCTTTGAAAATCTAGGAACAAGATTGAATTTCTCTTCGGTCTATCACCCACAAACGGATGGCCAAAGTGAGATAGCCAATCTTACGATACTCGATCTACTCAAGACTTATGTTATCAAAGTAGATCAACGCTCACAATGGGAAAAGTGCCGACCTCTTGTAGAGTATGCCTACAATAATACTGTACATACTTCTACGGGAAAAGCACCTTTTGAGATCATTGAAGGAAGACCTAAAAGTCCCTTGCTACTCAAAGTACATGGGAAGATCTTTGCCACCGATGAGTATAGCCGTGACCTACAAGAATCTTTTCAAAAGATTAGGGAGGCTATATCCATCTCTCAACAAAGGCAAAAAGCTGATGCTGATAAGCACAGAAGAGCCTTAAACTTCAAAGAAAATGATTGGGTCTTACTCAAATTTCCTAAGGCTCGATTAAGGCAAACGACGGGCAAAAATCCTACGGGCAATCAAAAGTATTATGCTAAACTAGCAAAAAGATACTATGGTCCTTTCCAAATCTTGAAGCCCATCAATGAAACGGCTTATGAACTCAAGTTGCCCAACCATTGGCTCATACACAATGCCTTTCATGTAAGCCTACTTAAGCCCTACAAAGGAGAGCCACCAACTGAACCAATTATTGAAGACCCTCCCGAAGTTGAAGACCAAGAAGAGGTGCTACAACCCGAAGCTGTCCTTCGGCATGAAGACAAGGTACTACGACATGGTAAGATTATCCGATGGTATCTTATTAAGTTCAAAAATTATCCTTTTGAAGATGCTAGATGAATGCAAGGAGTACAGCTTAAGGATAGTATGAACCTTGTCAATGCTTACAATGCTACATTAGAGTAAGCAAATGTACAAATTTCTTTTAAATGACTCATGTTTTTGTCTTATAAGACTAGTCCTCTTTTTACTCGTGCACAAATTTAACTAGTATGCATGCTTAAAATCATGTTTGTGATGACGATGTCTCTCAAACACCAAGTAGAATTTGTCACTCTACTTTGGGAGAATGAAATGGACTAAAGAGCAGACATGCTTGCGGCAGCTATGTCTCCCAAGCACCAAATAGATTAGTCATCCATCTTGGAAAGATGTCGTAGGGTAAAAAAGGGATCCTCTACCCGCTAAGTACGATTGACTAATGACTAAGGCTTTATCTCTTCTACCTCATAGTCGAGGACGACTATGATTTCAAGAGAGAGGTAATGTCATAAAATCTAATATCTAACCAACCCAAATGATTTTCTCATATTAAATTGACCACTTAATGTGGGAGAATAAACGGGAACAAGTGTTAAGATATAGATATGTGCTTATAGATTTATCTCAACACGGGGCCAATGGTAAAGGGGCCCAAATGGGAGATGGTCTATCAAAGAGCAAGGCTAACCAATGAAGCATAAGACCTTAGGGTTAGCTTCATTGAAGACCTCCAATAATGTGTGTAAAAGTCCTTTGACCTTAGGTAAGCTAGGGCTGAGCTTGAGGTGGGAACCCGGCCCAAGCTCGAGGTGCTTGTCCTGCTTGAGGTGCTTGAGGTGCTTGACTTACTCCATGCTTGAGGTGCTTGACTTGCCGCTTGATTAAGGTGCTTAAGGTGCCCTGACATGCTTGCCTGAGATGCTTGTGGGAATACCCCCTAGTTCAAGTGCTTTGTCATGCTTGGTGAGTAAGGTTCTTGAACACCTAAAGTCAAAAGCATCCCTACAAGAGGGGGGGGCGAGCCCTTTTCCTAGGGATTAGATAGAGAACACACACTCACACACACAAGGGAAACCCCAACTTGAAGAGGCAGCAAGGACACATGTCAGGTCCCTACCCATGTTACCTTCATGTGTTGCTTGAAGCCTGTTGGCTAAGCTTCAAAGGGGTCCAATGATAAATTACTTGAATTATCTAATTGGTTTTGCATTTATCAAGTCCTCTCTCTCAAAGGGGGAAGGGGGACACTTGTCCCAAGCCTATACCCAATGCTAGAAATGGCCCAAGCTTGTGATTGGCTAGGCTTGGCAAGAGCCAATGAGCTTCAATTATGAGCTAGAAGGAGGGGTCGACCTAGCAAGGAGGGGGCTTTCTTGAGGGGTATACTCACCCACACACACTCACAAACACTCTCATTGTGTGCTATGCAAACTGCAAGAGCTCCCTCTCCAAGCAAGTAGAGGTTGAGAGCCTACACCAACACTCTTGGCTATGGAGTGCAAATCCAACCAAGAGCCATGCTTCAATGCTTAAGCTTGCCATCTCCTTCTTCTTCATTACTATGCTATTATGTATGCTAGCAACAAGAGTATGATAAGTGAGGAACTAATTCTTTCTCCTATGAAATGTTTCTTCTTCCTCTTCCCTACCCTCATTCCCTGCTAGCTCTCTCCACCTTCGAAGGTGTTTGAGGTCTTGGGACTGAGGCTTGGGATAGTTAAAGCTTTCTTCAAGTTTATGTTATGTTTGTGATGCATGAAGCTTTCCATCTTCATTGCATCACCTAGGTCATAAGGAACACAAAGACTGTATTGTAACAAGTCTCTCTTAATGGGAGAAATCATAATACAAATGCCTATATGAGGGGGGACCGGCTCCACATAAATCCGGTCCTCAACTGTTGTCATGTTCTCTAAATTCTCTCTCTTGCAAAAGTATTGTTCATGCCAAGTTTACTAATTGCTATGATTATGTTGCTATCCTCAATTATGTTCACCCGTTATGCTCACAAAGTTATTTCACAAAAGTACTCTCATTAATTTCCGCTACTCTCAAGTTAAATAGGCCAATTTCATTACACCTTCCAAAACAAACTCGTAAATCTGGGCTCTCTGTCGAAGACAGTCGTCTCAGGCATGCCATGTAATCTGATGATCTGGGCCACAAATAGTCTCGCTAAGTGATCCGACTTGAGTGTTTTCTTTATTGGGATGAAATGCGCCTGTTTGATAAATCTGTCAATAACAATCCAGATACCATCGTGGCCACTTTGCGTTCTCGGGAGATAAAAAATGAAATCCATCGCAATACTTTTCTAGGGGCGGGTGGGTATGGGTAAAGGCTGTAACAATCCCTGTGCCTTATGCCTGTCAAACTTGACCTTCTGGCATACTAAGCAACTGCGCACAAACTCTTCCACATTCTTTTCGAGTCTCGACCAAAAGAAGTATCTCTACACCCCCTTCATGGTGGTAGCAATGCCGCGGTGACCTGTAAAAGGTTGACAGTGGCATTCAGTCATAACCTTTTCCCTCAACGGTTGTGTAACGCACAACATGGTTTTCCTCATCAAGTAGCCTTCCCTAATGGAGTATCTTGCTACTGTCTCCCAATTCCATATTCGTGTGAAAATATCTGCAAAATCTGTATCTGTGGCATACCGATCGACCATATCCTTGAAGCTCCTATGATGTATCGTGGCAATAGCCAAAACCAATGGCTTTCGAGACAAAGCATCTACCACCACATTCTTCTTTCCCTGCACATGGACAATCTGGAAGTGAAACTGTGACAAGATGTTTGCCCACTGCATCTGCTTTTCTGAAAGCTGCTTCTGTGACAAGAAGTAGCGCAAACTCTGATGGTCTGTAAAGAGAGTAAAATCCGCTCCGAGTAGGTAATGCCGCCACTAAGTAAGAGCATGGATAACCGCCAAAAGCTCTTTCTCATAAATCTGTGCTGTCATCTCTGGCCTAGAGAACAATCGGCTCTCATAAGCAAGGACATGGCCTTCTAGCATAAAGACCGCACCCAGACTACGACCACAAGCATCACAATATACTTCGAATGACTTCTGCAAGTCTGGCAAAGTCAAAATTGGTCCCGTAGTCAATTTCTCTTTCAATGTTTTAAAGGCAGTCACCTCTGTGGATCCCCACGAGAAAGGGAGTCCTTTCTGTGTCAAGACATGCAAAGGGGAAGCAACCTCTGCAAACTTTCGGATGAGCCACCTGTAGTATGAACACAGTCCCAAGAAGCTTCTAACTTCATGGACATTCTTCAAATCGGGCCAATCACGTATAGTCTCTATCTTGGCCGGGTCCATTTGCACTCTTGCTGCTGAGACAATGTGTCCCAAAAAGAGTATCTCTGGTAGGAAAAATTCACTTTTCTTTGCATTAATCACTAACTTGATCTCGTAATACCTGAAAGACCTGAAGCAAATGATCTCTGTGTTCTGCCTCATTCTTGGAGAAAACAATGATGTCGTCAAAGAAAGTGCCAACAAATAGCCTGTACTCTCGAAAAATCATGTCCATCATCCGGTTAAATGTCGCAGGAGCATTGGTTAAGCCAAAAGGCATCACCAAAAACTCAAATAACCCAAAAGTAGTCCGAAAGGCTGTCTTGTAGACGTCTCCCGGCGCGATTCGGATATGATGATATCCACTCTTCAGGTCAATCCTACTAAAGCACGAGGATCCCTGTAACCTTTCGAGTATATCATCGATCCTAGGAATCGAAAATCTGTTCTTGATGGTGAATTTTTTGAGAGCTCTGTAATCGATGCACATTCTCCAAGATCCGTCTTTCTTCAAAACCAACAACACTGGAGAGAAATACGGTGAAGTACTAGGCTGGACAAGACCCTTTTCCAAGAGGTCTTTCACTTGGTTCATAATCTCTTCATTCTGTGCTCGGCTCACACGGTAAGGTGGCCGATTCGGTGGTGTGCTTCCAGGTATCAGATCAATGGTATGATCTTCAGGACGAGCAGGTGGTAACTCGCCTGGTAGGCCCTCTGAGAAGCAATCGGCGTGAGAGTGGAGAAAATCTTGGCGTTCTTTATCAAGTTTAGACATATTTGTCCTATCCTTATCGTTCAATTCTTTCAAAAAGATCGAGTAAACAAAGAGACAGGATTTCATTAATTTTGAAATTGCCGAAGCCGATACAATAGGGACAGACTCACCCTTTAGTTTAATATCAAGTACAATTGTTCTGCCCTTCTTTGTAGTCAAAGTCGCTTTTCTCGCTTGATAATCGACCACGGCGTTGTTCTTACGGTACCAGGGAATCCCTACGAGAACATCACAACCCTCCAAAGGCATTCTGAAGAAGTCCTCATGCCCCAAATACCCCTGACAATGCAACCGAAGTTTGCCAATGACAAGTGTAATGGCTACGTCCCTGCAGGGTGCCGCTAGAACTGCCTCCGCAAGTGGTCCCATCCAATCGGGAGTGATCTCGAGCCGCGCCGCCAATTCTGGTGAAATGAAGTTGGCCTTGGCTCCTCCATCAAAGAAGATCAGGGCCTCTTGATCTTTCACTTTGCCCCAAGCTCGACAAAGTTCTGTACTCTTGTCCACTGTGTCGGGATCGGTACCCACACAATCTGGAACCAGTCTTGTTTTCATCTTGCCTTTTTGTCCACGTTCCTTAGCTTCTCTCGAACTCTCAAACCTATCGTCGTCCTTATCATTTTTTTCTTTCTGTGCCTTTTTAGGGCACTTCGCGGAGATGTGTCCATGCTCCCCGCATCTAAAGCACTTCCCCTCCTTGATGAATCGAGCTCGCTCTTGAGGAGTAAGCTTGGGTCGTGCATCCTTTTTCTCTGGGTTGCTCTTTTTCTTTCTACTTTCATTCCTAGAAGTCTTTTCGGCTCGTTGTGTCATGGTCTCATCTGTGGGGTAGGTCACACTACTAGAGGGAATGGCAAAGCCCCCCTTCGCATGACTCATCAACTCCTGAATAGAAGCTGACTTCTGCTCCAAGCAATGATCTCGGAACTCTGTAGGTAGACCCAAGGTGAACCGCTCAATCTGTTCTCTGAACGAGATCTTCTTGAATGAAGAGGCGGGTAGAAAAAAGCTCCAGAATCTTTCATAGTAAGCATTGATTGTATCTTTCTTGGTCATCCGAAGATGGTTCCAAGCAGCTCGTATGTCTTGTTCATATTCTTGCGTCAACCAAGAAGAAATAAAAAGCTTCTTAAATTTTAGCCATTTAACTGGCGCAGTCTTGTTTAAAAGAAGCGTGGACCACCAAGTACGAGCATGATGATATCCAGTGTCACGTGACACATCCAACCCTATGTGTCCGTGGACAAGCTACAACATGATCAGGTTTCAGTCAGTCTAGATTTAGAAGTGATCTGGCACTTTTGTGAGTCTATTCGTAGACCGTGCATGCCCAGTCACTAAGTATAGATGCATATCCTCTGGTTGCACACAACATGATCATCAATATTCCCATAAGAATCCATTAGAATCAATTAGGGGATTTTCCAGTGCATTTAGCGTATTTTCCCTATTTTTGACATTTTTCACTTATTATTTTTAAGTGACTTTCCAACAAAAGTAGGTAGGGCAATTTTTCTAAGTTAATATATAAGCAAACCCAAGTTAGCACTAAATGGCAAAAGAGGCAGCAGAAGCTTCCCGCTCAACAGACATCTTCTTAGCAAGAACCCGCAGTACCCCCCAAGCTTGGCGTTTTTGGTCTTCCCATCCTCGCCTACACTCAGACCTAGCGTTTTTACATATCGCTAGATCCTGGGGTTTTCCCATTGCAGTCATCGCCAGCACTTCCCAATTGGCCTAGCGTTTTTGCCAGCGTTTGCAGCTGCTAGCGTTTTTCAGCCTAAACGAGAGCAAATTCAGCAGCTTATCCAACATCAAAGAACCAACGATTTTCAGCCTCAACAGTAGCAGCATATCAACGTTTTTAGCCAGATATTCAGCCTCCAAAAACGCAACAAACCTGCGTTTTTCTGCCACTCAAAAAAGCCCCAGAAACAACAGATTTTCAGCGATTAGAAGACCACACATTTCAGCCCTAAGGTTGTCGTCGTCATCCCCGTCGTCTCACTGACATAGTCCCCGGTTGCATCAGTCCATTGCATCGTCATTGTACCACTTTGTGCAATCATAAGTAGACCACTCTCGCCGACGAGAGTGGGACCTTCGGAGGAGGGTTTTACAACGTCTCCAGTGTCGTATCTCTCTTCTTTCTCTATCTCTCAGTCTCATACACTTGCACACACAGTGTCCATTCACTTTGTTTGTGATCATAGCACTTTCCATTAAGAATGGAAGGCTCTCCCTTCCATAAGAACTAAAAGGAACCCTTGAGCATAGTTCAAAGCACTCATCGTGAGCAAAGCGCAAACAATCATTCCGCTGCACCTAACATCCAGAGAGATGGAAGCTCGGGAACGAATCGGATATCCTTTCTATTCAAGATAAGAATAATGAATTTGAATGAACAAATGATGATGCATGTTGAATGATTCTAGTGCATCATGATTCCCATATGAATGAGATGATTGGATATTGTGGTGAGCGCATTAAGAGTTCCTGCGGGATGAGATGGCTGCACAGGGATCTAGGTACATCAAGACTTCTGGATGAATGAGATGACTGAAACACTGTGTTCAGTGTGAACTAAGTGTGTGAATGAAGAACTGTGAAATAGGAATTTCCCGAGGTAAATCTCATTTATATATGAGATTAATGTTTTCTGGAAGAGCTTGCTAGATGTGTGCAGATAACATGTGAAATCGATGATAATGGATGACAAATTCGGAGCAATGACAGCTCCAGAATGAACCTCACAACGATAAGTATCATGAATTTTGAATGAAACTAACCTGCTATTTGTCGACAGATAACAAGATTAAGAATGAGATGATGATGATGATTTTGAAGTAGTGACGGCTCCCAAATGAACCTGATAATGAATCATGAATCACGACTGATTAATGGAGTGAATGACTAGACCACTCTGTTCAGTATGAACTTAGAGATGGATTGGGATCCCTAGAAATGATTCTCGCACACAACAGTGCAGGAGGCGAATGATTCTTGCGCACAATAGTGCTTGAGGCAAATGATTACTCGCACAGGACAGTGCTTGAGTTGAAAATCTCTATAGACATGATCGCAATATGGGATTAGTTAACCCGACATCAATGAGGTCCAGAATGAATTTAGATGTGATTACTAAATACGTTGTTGGTAGTCATCATCTAAGATTTAGAATGAATTTTTATGTGATTGATTTGTCATGTGATGTCTTGTATGTGATTGTCGTCTTTGTACAAGTGCTAGATGTGTCGTGTCTAGTGTGTCGGTACTTAGAGTCAATGTATACTAAATTGGTTTATGGCCTCTGTCTGTTTTGCAGGCGTAATCGAGGGTGATTACAATTCTTTCAACAGGGGGATATGTCACAAATTGATGACATGGCATGTCCAACTTATGGACCTTTGTCGAGGGGCCTAGGTGCCATTAATAAGAAGCGAAGAGCATGCTGACGTGGCTGATGTACGGACTATCGTAAAACGTGTTGGATGTTGACGTGGCAAAACTGTACGGATTTCCATGATTTTCGCTGGCTGCTTTTGGCAGTGCTAGCTTTTGGGGCTTTTGAAGTTTAATGCTTTTGGGGCTCTACTTTTAGCAACCCTTGTAAAACCTTTATAAGAGACCCAAGGGGGCTCACTTCTCAAAGTATCTAGACGTAGACTCTGAGAGCGAGCACTCGCGGGCCGGTTGTACTTTGCTCAAAGATTAATATAAAAAGAAATACCAAAAGGGGCGCCAGTCTATGGGGCCAATATCTCTTGGCATGGAACTACGTTGGGTCGTGTCGACTCTCTTTTGATTTGTGAAGTGTTTTGAAGTGAATCTCTGCTGTGTCGCAGTAGAATCTTGACTCGGGATGTACCATGACCTAATCTCATGGAAGCACGAGCCTAGGATGTATAGACATAGAGGATTCAAGGGATCCTTCTACTCATCATAGAGAGAAGCCATGGAAAAGGCTTCCTCTAATCAACCACACATTCCTACTTACTAATCACTTGCACACAATCATGTGGCTGAAATTAACCTCTCACATCAATCACTCTATTCACAACTCTTAATCACATAACTACACAAGCATGCAATTAACATACCTACTCCGCATTAGTGTGTCCATTCCGGCACAACCCAGCAATGCGACTACGTATGCACACACATTGACCGCACACCTTGTAGAGAGAGATGAAGAGAAGGAAGGCATAGCCCTCATACACCATGGCCAATGGTGTGGATAGAAGAGATTAAATCAAGAACGGGATTAGAGATCTACCATCACACTAATACAATCTCACTCCACATAATCAAACAAAGAAGACTAATAAGAAAGAAAGTGTAATTGATTATTAGAAATCAAGAGCTACATGGGCATGGAAAGCCCATGAGCCTCACGACCATCCACTCTACAAAGAGGAGAACTCACCCAAGAATGACTTCTCATTAAAGCATAGGGCTCTTTTATAGCTTTGGCCTCAAACCCTTCAACTATGGGATAAAGTTGAGCTCTCTAGCCTAGACTCATACAACTTTGGAACTCCTACATGAGCCCAAGGCCCTATACAATGAACAGGAAATATTGTGCACTATAGCACATCTACATCTTGGTGCATAATTGGTGTAGCCCGTGTTAGCGGCTGCTAATAGCTCATGAATGTTGATAGGCTCTCAAGGCCCGCCGGATAATGCATCAGTGATCATCTTTCCTGTCTCCACTCGATTCGTGCCCTTTATCGCTCTTGCTTTGCATCCTTGTACTGTGAAATCCACTTTTGCATCACTAGATTGTGAAGCATGCAAAATCGATTGATCTTAGTCTCTAGATCTTCCATGATTTTCTTTTCAACACCGAGATTGTACTCACAATCCCAGATATGCGCTCATCATCTATGGTGCGCCAAAGCATATCTCGGACATGATCAAATCCATCTAGCCACTCTGTAATGTAAACCAGGGATTTTGATACCAGTCAACCCTCTCCCATGCTACCCTATGAATGTGCCTTCTAACGCACATATTCCTTGAGCGTTTTCATGAAAGGTTCTAAAAAGAACATCCATCTGGAATGTACTCTGCCTGCAATTTCTACCTCATCAACTATGTGAACAAGAAGATGTACTTGAATGGTTAGATGGTAGTAGGAAAGTGTTTCTTGAACATGCAGACAACCTCCGCAGCGTTTAGTTTGGTGGATGGTATGGAACCTACATGGATCTCCTTTTGGGAGATCCATTGCACCAACTTCACCAATTTGTAGATTGTGGTATGAATTCTAGGGGACAAAAAACCCTCAATGGCTACCAATAAAATAAACTACAAAACACGTCTAGCAATGGTATTAAAGTCTCCACATGGATATGCTACACAATTCCCACTATGATTTATTTTACTTCAAACAAACCTAACACATTTTATGCCAATCGCGTGACTTCAAATCAGTAAGCTTTCCTTCTTTAGTGAAACATGTTCGGAGTGAGTGCATTACACCAGTGGGCGTCCGCACAAATTGAATGATCTCTTTTACTTTGCATTCTTGGACTCCTGTCAAAATCCATGGTGCTTTAGGGAGTTTTATCGATCCATTGCGTGCTGTCTGCGGCTAGCTGTCTGCGGCCAGTATTGCTTCATATGATCTGCATTTCTAAGGTCATTTTTGGCTCCCAAAGTATCTTTCTTGCCAATGAGATGGTCCCACAACAGATTACCCACATTCTTGAATATGTGCATTGGATCGAGCAAGTGACTGATCATGAGTCTGGGCCAATATGGTAACTTGTACCATAGAGAGAATCTCTTCATCCCTGGGGGTAAACCGTCATCACACATCTCCTTCTGCTCTAACCATGCTCAAGCAGACATCCTTGGCGGTTCTCTTCCCAAAAAATTGTTGTGTAACTCATGATCCTCTGAAAGATGCGCTTGATGACCTTCGTAGATTTGCTTCTTGAGTGAGGGTGCTCGACGTGCATAAAGTCTAGGTCCATATGTGACGCATGCTGTGTACCTGCTTGTTTGGAGCCCTGCATGTATACACATGACAATATATAAGCATCAGAAAAACAAAGGTTTATAGTGTTTGAGTTTGAGTGCATATCACCTGGGCATTTTGTTAGTCTGGGATAGTCATGCATGGTCCACATCAAAATGCCTCTGATCAAAGCATTGTGGCGACTTGTGTGTCGGCTCATATCCACCACTTCTATGCCAATCCACAATTGTTGTAGCTCTTCCAATAGTGGATGAAGATACACATCCATATTCTTCACTTTATACAGCCCCGACACAATCAAGCTTAGAAATAGGTGCCCCTTCTTGGTAGTCAACCACGGTGGAATGTTGTAGTTGACAATGATCACTGGCCATACATTGTAAGATGTTGACCTCTGACCAAATGGATTTATGCCATCCATAGCCAGGCCGAGGCGCACATTTTGAGCTTCCCTGGCAAAACCTGGCCATGTGTCATATATATGCTTCCATGTCGTGTAATCTGCAGGGATCTGTAGCATACCGTCCGAAGATCTATTCTCCTTGTGTCATGATGCTAGAGCGGCCATGGACTTACATTTGAAGAAATTCTTGATGCGAGGTAGCAGAGGAAAGTGTCACAACACCTTGTGTGGAACTTTTTGTCCATGGAGATCTACTCGATATCTCTGGAAATCACATTTTGGACACTTCTCCATGTCTATGTATTCCCCTCTGAAAAGAATTCAGTCATTAGGACAAGCGTGAATAGAATTTGAAGCCATCCCCAAGTTTTGCAAGATATTTCTTACTTCCTCTTTGGAATCTGGCATCACACTATCAGCTGGCAGTATGTGCTCTTTGAGCAATCTATACAGTGAAAAAATGCAAAACACTTTTGTAAGTAATTTGGTACATTATACATTTAGAGTTTTTTTATTGAAGTAGACACATTGTAATAGATCACCTGAAAAGTGCTATGACGCTAGTGTCACTCCATCCAAACTTTGTTTGCATGTTGAGAAGAACCAGGAGCGCATTCAATCTAGACACACGTGCTTCACCATACAATGGCGTATCGGCTTCACTTTTCATGTCATCATAGATAAGCCTTTTTGAATCCATAGTCTTGATCATTTCATCGATCTTGGACTCAAACATAGCTTCATTGGAAATGTGCTCTACATGATCACCCTTCGAGATGTCAGAGGCTGCATCTTGTGACCTCATGTATGTTGCTTGAGTAAAGTGCCTGCGAACACGTCCATTGGGTTGCAAGATTGCTGCCTGTTGGCCAGCGTCAGAGTCCGAGGAGTTGTAATTGGCAGCAACTCGATCTATAATAGATGGGTCAAACATGCCAAATTTATGAACATGCTGCAAACAAATATGTCTTGTCGCCGTGCAGCATGTTTGCATTGATTACAAGGGCATAAGATCCTTGTTGACCAGCTCCCCCCTCCTCACCTATCTCATCTTAGGTTTTTGTCCATCCCCCATCCCACACCACTCGATGGACCCTCAGTCCTTAACTCATATGTATTAGACAGATCCTTTGTACTGTTTTGTTTCTGGTCCCATAGGTCATTTATGACCTCCGTGGACGATAATTCAATCTATCTATCTATCTATCTATCTCTCTCTCTCTCTCTCTCTCTCTCTCTCTCTCTCTCTCTCTCTCTCTCTCTCTCTCTGTCTCTCTCTCTTAATCTCCAAGAAACCACAATCACACTGTAAACTACCTCAAATTCTCTAGTTATGTTCGATTCCCACACACCTCGGTCTAGAGGTGCACGGAGATCAGAACCATCGGGTTATAATCTCGTCTTTATTGGTCAATGCCTATATTTGTGGGTACAAGAAATCTACATACCCACGTCTACATGACAATGCACGTAGTGGACAAAACCCCTTTGCTTCTTGTTCAGCTGTAGCGAATCCCTACTATAACCACCTTGAAGAGCTATGGTTGTGAGTGAAGACACCGTTTTGTGGTGTTCGTACCATTTTACTGTGCACATTGCATGTTTGACTCCATTGTGAGGTATAGTGTCATTGCCAACTTTCCAACCTAATGTCGTATCCATGGAGAGAAAGACAGGGAGAAAGACAAATATAATCATAAACAAACTGCGAACATAATCATAAACCTAACTCTAAATTTAATCAGTGATATATCCTGAAGCTAAACTTAAATATAACAACTAAATCCAAAATCTAATCTTAAATCTAATGTAACATTTAATGGTCTAGTAACTTCCGTGTAGCGGAAAATAACATAGACATAGTGAGCATCTCATTAAGAATAGATTCCTAATGAGCATAGCAAGAGTGCTTGGATAGAGAGAGCAACAAAAGCATAACACCTAGTTAGATAGGCATGAAAAATACTTCAAAAAGAGAGAGAAATTAAGCTATTGACAACATATAAGGACCGGATTTACGTGGAGCCGGTCCCACCTCCAAAAGGCTTTGGTTTCCCCCATCAAGGGAGACATTTTAGAATACAATACTTTGTGTTCCTTCAATAATTTTCTGGTGCAATGCAGATGGAAGATTCAAGCACCAAGCTTACACTTGAAAACACAACATCAATTCCCTCACGGTCTTAGACCCAAGACCTCACACACCTTCGAAGATGGTGAGAGCTAGCGGGGTATGAGAGTAGATCGAGAGGAAGAAGGAGTATTCTTACGAGAAAGAAGTGTGATCATTCTTAATAGCTTAGCATAGCTTAGTAATTAGCATGGTAGAGGAGATGAGCATGCATTGGAGCTTGGCTCTTGGTTGGATTTGCATCACAAAGCCAAGAGTTGTTGGTGTAGGCCTCCCTTCTCACAAGCTTGGAGTAGATGATGAGCTTTCCATTAAAGCTTGAGAAGGAGATAGTCTTCTTTACTTCACACATGAGATTGTGTGAGTGTGTGTGTGATAATGCCTTGCAAAAATCAGCCCCCCCTCTCTCTTGGTCGACCCCTCGCTATTTTCTCATGCTGGCATCCTATTGGCCCCTGCAAAGCTTAGCCGATGACAATTAAGAAGCATAAGTGATAGCCTTGTGAAATGTGGCCCCCTTTCACCTTTTGTGAGAGCTTTAGGTATTTAAATAATGCAATTAAACTCTCATTGGACCTCTTAGTCTTCTGGCCAATAGGAATCAGGCAAGCCATTGGCCTGCTGAATGCTCATTGGACCCCTTGGGGAGACCGTCCAATAGTCTTCTAGAGAGCTTAATTTCTATTGGTTCTTTTATCAAGTTTTTAAAAATGAATTAAACTAAATTTACTCTAGCCTAATTCTCATTGGTCCACCTCTATGGCCATCCAATAGGATTTGAATGCACCTTGGGGGCAACTGGGCTACGAAGCTGACATGTGTCCACTATGCCCTTTGTGTAAAGGGAGCTTGGAAGAGTGTGTGTGTGTGTGTGTTTCTCTCTCATCCCCTACTAATATGGCTCGCCCCCTCCTTGATAGGGATGTGGGAAGACTTTTTAGTCTTCCCATGACCATCCAATTCCCCCACACTTTGGCCTTTGGATATTACCTTTGAATTTTGGAACCTCAGCATTTTGGAAGTCTTGATGGGCTGAACCTTAGGGTTTTTGAAGCCCATTGATGCACATTGCTCTTCTGCAGATGGCCCCCCATTTGGATCCCTATTTTCCCTCCTTTGGATCCCTACCGTGATCGGTCTACCAGCCTAACCAATATTCTAGCCTTTTTCCCCCTGGTACTTCCCCATATCAAATGATCAGTTTAACATGAGAAAATCATTTAGGAGAATTAGATATTAGTTATTATGACATTACCTCTTTCTTGAAATCATAGTCGTCCTCGACTATGAGGTAGATAAGATAAAGCCTAGTCATTAGTCCATTTGCTAGCAGATAGAGGATCCCTATTTTACATCATTCCAGAATGAATGACTAATCCATTTGGAGCTTGAGAGCCTAAGTTGCCGCAAGCATGTTTGTGCATTAGTCCTATCAATATTCCATAGTAGAGTGACAAGCTCTACTTGGTGTTTGGAAGACGTCGTCTCCACAAACTTGATTCTAAGCATGCATACTTCTTAACATTTTTGCACAATAAAGAAAAAGAGAGTCTTATAAGACAAAAACTTTGTTCATTTTAAACATTTTTACATTTGCTTACTCTAGGGAAGCATTGTAAGCATTGACAAGGTTTAGGTTATCCTTTAATTGTATGCCTTGCATCCATCTAGCATCTTCAAAAGGATAGTTCTTAAACTTAGTCGGATAATCTTACCACCTCTCAATACCTTGTCTTCATGTCGAAGAATGGACTCGGGTTGCAGCACCTCTTCTTGGTCCTCGATCTCCGATGGGTCTTCAATAGTTGGTTCTTGAGGTGGCTCTTCTTTGTAAGGCTTTAGTAGTCTCACATGGAAAGCATTGTGTATGAGCCAATGACTGGACAACTTGAGTTGATAGGCCATCTTATTGATTGGTCTAAGAATCTAGAAGGTACCATAGTACCTTTTTGCTAATTTAGCATAGTACTTTTGGTGTCCCATAGGATTCTTGCCCGTTGTGTGCCTTAGTCGAGCCTTGGGAAACTTAAGCAAGACCCAATCATTTAGTTTAAAGGCTTGAGCTCTTCTGTGCTTATCAGCAGCAGCCTTTTTCCTTTGCTGTGAGATAGAGAGAGCATCCTTAATCTTTTGGAAAGATTCTTGTAGGTCTCAGCTATACTCATATGTAGCAAAGATCTTCCCTCATTTACCTCAAAAGGTGCGTTTCCGGTGGAGGTATGTATAATGTTATTGTAGGCATACTCCACTAATGGTAAGTACTTTTCCCATTGGGACCTTTGATCTACTTTTGTTACATAGGCTTTTAGTAGATCAAGAATTGTTAAGTTAGCTATTTCACTTTGACAATCCGTTTGTGGGCGATAGGCCAAAGAGAAGTTTAGCCTTGTCCCTAAATTTTCGAAGAGACCCTTCCAAAAATTACTAGTCATTCTAGGATTTCTATCGGACACTATGGACATTGGCAAGCCATGGTACTTGAAGATTTGTGATATGAAGAGGGTTGCCATTTGATGGGCTTTGATAGTCTTTTTGATAGTCCCATGGATAGACTTAGGCAATCCAAAGATAAAATCCATGGATATGCTCTCCAATGGTGAATCAGGGATTGTCAAAGGTTGAAGCAATCCAAATTGTTGGATTGCTTCCTTCTATCAAACTTTGTCTTTTGGCATACCACACATTCAGAAACATACTCTGTGTGTTTGCTTTCATGGCAGACCAATAAAAATATGTTTCTATCTTTTTTAAGGTAGAGTGAATCCCTCTATGCCCCGCATAAGGAGGAGCATGAGATTCATACATTACTTTCTCATGTAGTGAGTTAGTAACGCATAGTCTATTGCCATAGAGAAGATAACCAACCATCTTGTAAGGTAAATGGTTCCTCTTTCTTCCCCAGTGCAAGGGCTAAAATCACATCTCTAAAATTGGGATCAATAGCGTACTCATCTATCATAGAAAATAGATCATTGTGAGTTGCTATGGAAACCGCATTCACTCTCGGCCATCTTGAGAGTGCATCGGCTACTTGATTATGCTTGCCAGCAATGTGAGCACTATGAAAATGAAATTACAAAAGGAGATTTGCCCACCTCATTTGTTTGTCGGAGAGCTTGGTTTGCGTCATGAAGTACGTAAGGCTTTGGTGATCCAATTGCAGAATGAAAGGAGTCCCCAATAAATAGTGCTTCCACGAGTTTAAGGCATGTAGAACTGCGAGGAGTTCCTTTTCATATATGCCTAGAGCTTGCTCAATAGGGTCGAGCCTTCGACTTTCATAGGCTATGGCATGCCCTTCTTGAAGCCAAACAGCTCCAATGCAATCACCATAAGCGTCACATTGGACCTCAAATGGCTTTGAGAGATCCAATAGTGTAAGCACAGGTTGAGAGATAAGCTTTTATTTAAGTTTTTTAAAAGCATTTTTCTCCTTGGCAGACCATGTATAGCTAATATTCTTCTTTGTTAGGTCATGTAATGGTCCCGCGATTTGTTAGAACTTTTCTATGAAGTGTCTATAGTATGCACACATATCTATAAAGCTTCTTAGTTCATGTAGATTCCTTGGATTAGGCCATCTTTTTATTACCTCTAGCTTTGGTGGATCCATTTGGATGCCATCTTGAAAGATAATGTGACCTAAATATTGAATCTCTTGTAAGAAAAACTCACTTTTCTTTCGATTAATATAAAGTTTATTCTCTCGTAAGACTTGAAATATTACCTGGAGGTGTTGCTTGTGTTCGTCTAGTGAATTAGAGTAGATGATTATATCATCAAAGAACACTCCTGTAAAGGTTCGATGAGGCCTGAATAGCTTCTCCATCAAGCGATTAAATGTGGCTGGTGCATTGGTCAAGCCAAAAGGCATGACAATGTATTCGTAAAGACCAAACGTAGTGCAAAATGCGGTCTTTACAATGTCTTGATCAACTATTCTTATTTGATGGTAGCCACTTTTTAGGTCAATCCTACTGAAGTAGGTCGACCCTTGTAGCTTATCAAATAGGTCTTCTACCCGTGGAATGGGAAACCTATTCTTGATAGTGATCCTATTTAGTGCTCTATAGTCGACACACATACGATATGTGCCGTCTTTCTTTTGCACTAATAACACGGGTGAACAAAATGGAGATGAGCTAGGCCTAACCATGCCTTCTCAACTAACTCATGCACTTGCCGCATAATCTCCTCTTGTTGAGCTTGAGAAACTCTATAAGGAGGCTTATTAGGCAGTGATATCCCTGGAAGAAGTTCAATTGCATGGTCATCATTGCCTTGTTTAGGAGGTAGTTCACAATGGATGTCGTCAATAAAAACATTTTGAAATCCCTTGAGAAAATTGGATAACTCTAATTCCTTGTGATTGTGTATATAATTCTTTTGCTAAAGCATTAGGTTCATTTTGAGAATCTTTAACAAAATCATGTACACGGAAATAGAGCTCTTTATTGACTTATTGAAAGCTTGCATATGTACAATGGGTATGGTGTTACCTAACTCCTTAGCATCTATGTACATATCTTTTTCCATGAACCTAAAGTAGATTTTCCTGTCAAGGAATTTAACATTGGCAGCCATGCAATCAAACCATGGTGCCCCTAGGATTACATCCTTGTGCTTGAGAGGAGAGATAAATAAGTCCTCCTTGTCCACATAGCTTTGGACATGGAGCCTCAATTTCTTAATTAAGAGAGTGAATGAGGCTTCTTGCCCCTTGAAAGCACCATCGGCGGGTAGGACATCTCCCATCGCATAGGCTTGGATGCCTAGCTTGCTGGCCAACTCTGTGGATATGAAATTGTGAGTAGAACCAGGGTCAAAGAGAATAAAAGCATCATGTTCTCTTACCTTTCCCCAAGCATGGCATAGAGGAGATCCTTTGTGGTGAGCATCCTCTTCTTGGATTTTGACCAAGGTAGCTCTAGGAGGCTCATTTTGTGTATTCTTGTGGGGACAAGCACGATAGGCATGCCCTTGCTCCCCGCACTTGAAACAACGGTTATCTTTATGATAATGCTCAAGCTCTTCAAGAGAGAGTTTATTTTTGCTTTTATAAACTCCCTTCTCCTTGGTTTTGTTGTTGTTGGCGTTGCCTTTAGCAGACTTTTGGATATTGTCCTTCCCCTTGGGCTTGTTATTAGTCCCTGTTCTCCGTGGGCTAAAGATTTCTCTTAGCCCCTTGTTGGAAATTCACCTTTGGGAGTTGACATACTCCATCGTATCTTCAGTTAAACTTGCACAAAATTGTTGGTTTTGCTCTCCAAAATCCATCTTTTTGAAGACAGTGTCTTTGAGATGTAAGTCCCAAAACTTGTCTACATATTTGTGGATAGATTTGTAGAGAGTGAGCTTCAAGCTTCACCATTTGGTGAGTACTTTGTCTTTGGCATCGGTAGCCAAAAACTGCTTCATGATGGAAGCTCTTAAAGCTTTCCATGTTCGTGGAGCTTCAGCGTTTGCCGTAGGCTAGACCATTATTGCCTGGCGGAATTTTTAAAATGCATAGCTACATGGCGTAGCTTAGAGGACTCCATGAAGCCCTCATCTCCAAATGCCACATCGAATTGTTGAACGAAGGCTGAGACTTTGTCCGTAGCAGCAAAGGTGCCATCGTTTGTAAGGAAAGAGATGTTCTTTCCTCCCTCTTTAAACTTTTTGAGCTTGGATGACCTCTTCCACGTGGCATAGGATTTCCTATGGCCTCTTCTTTTTGGTGGTTTGAAAGCTGCACCATCACTTTCTTCAGAAGAGGAAGAATTTGAGGAGTATGGAGAGGAGGGTGACCTCTTTCTTTCTTTTTCTTCCCTTGTTCCTCCTTGTCTGCACCATCAATTTCTTCATAAGAGGAAGAGGATGAAGAAGATGCTGTAGAGGGTGACCTTTTTCTCGCCTTTTTCTTCTTTTGTTTTCTCTCGCATCTCTTTGTAGAGAAGTCTGCAATGGTCTTCTCCATTTAGGGGGTGTTGGAGAGCATTTTCCCGCCGTCTTTGTGGAGCCATCTCCGCCGCGAGGTGGTAGGAGACTCACTTCTTTCTCGTTCTTTCAGTGGGGGCTCTACCATTGAAACTTGATTTCTCCTTTGGGAAGGAGATGCGTCGTCAAGTAGTAGATTATTGAGCCCTTCGTACGAATCCTCTTCTTCTTTCCTTATCGGAGAGAGGCCTCTTTTGGAAGTCTCACAAGGAGGCTTCCTAGGTACTCTCTCTTCTTGGTGGGGAGTTTGGAGAATCCCATGAGCACATAGCTGCCTTTGCACTTCACTTTGGAGGGATGGATTGCCCATGGCTTGTTGAAGCCTAGTAATAAGGTAATTAACAAGCATAGGGGCATCATTAGTAGCCTTTTCATTAGCAAAATAAAAGCTATCAACATTAATTTCACTCTCTTTACTATTGTCAGCCATTCTAACAAATTTTAGGTGTAAAATTGTTAAGTGTACTTTAACACTTCATGCCCTAGTTGCTACTCCTCTTAACCCCTTTAGAAAAGCACTCAAGCTCCTATACCAGGGGCTCGAATATCATTAATTCCAAGGAATAGAAGAGAGGGTCTTTCACCACCATAACAGTACCGACTCTAGTCAAGCTTCTAATAGCTCAATAGTTGTTAAAGCTGTAGGCAAGCCCCGTAGGACTCCACTATTAAGACCATAGCTCTCGACACTGATGCCCCGTTATCTACACGAAGCAGGTGTACTGTAAGGCTAAAAATTTCCTATTCTACTTACTCAATTGCAACTAATAATACCAACCATTTATAGTTAGCTTAAGGACCTCTCTTCTTGAGCAAGAAAAGAGAAACCTTGTACTATGATACCAATGTAACATTTAATGGTCTAATAACTTGTGTGTAGCAGAAAATAACATAGACATAGTGAGCATCTCATTAAGAATAGATTCCTAATGAGCATAGCAAGAGTGCTTGGATGGAGAGAGCAACAAAAGCATAACACCTAGTTAGATAGGCATGAACAATACTTCAAAAAGAGAGAGAAATTAAGCTATTAACAACAGTTGAGGACCGGATTTACATGGAATCGGTCCCCCCTCCAAAAGGCTTTGTATTATAGGTTTCCCCTATCAAGGGAGACATTTTAGGATACAATACTTTGTGCCCCTTCAATAATTTGCTGGTGCAATGAAGATGGAAGCTTCAAGCACCAAGATTACACTTGAAAACACAACATCAATTCCCTCACGGTCTCAGACCCAAGACCTCACACACCTTCGAAGATGGTGAGAGCTAGCAGGGTATGAGAGTAGATTGAGAGGAAGAAGGAGTATTCGTATTCTTACAAGAAAGAAAATGTCTCCTCACATAATCACTCTTAATAGCTTAGCATAGCTTAGTAATTAGTATGGTAGAGGGATGAGCGTGCATTGAGATTGGCTCTTGGTTGGATTTGCATCACAAAGCCAAGAGTTGTTGGTGTAGGCCTCCTGGAGTAGATGATGAGCTTTCCATTAAAACTTAAGAAGGAGATAGTCTTCTTTAGTTCACACATGAGATTGTGCGTGTGTGTGTGTGTGTGTGTGTGTGTGTGTGTGTGTGTGTGTGATAATGCCTTGCAGAAATCAACCCCTCTCTCTCTTGGTCGACCCTTCTCGCTATTTGCTCATGCTGGCATCCTATTGGCCCATGCAAAGCTTAGCCAATGACAATTAAGAAGCATAAGTGATAGCCTTGTGACACGTGTTCCCCTTTCCCCTTTTGTGAGAGATTTAGATATTTAAATAATGCAATTAAACTTTCATTGGACCTCTTAGTCTTCTGACCAATAGGAATCAGGCAAGCCATTGGCTTGCTGAATGCTCATTGGACCCCTTGGGAGATTCTCCAATAGTCTTCTAGAGAGATTAATTTCTTTTGGTTCTTTTATCAAGTTCTTAAAAATGAATTAAACTAAATTTACTCTAGCCTAATTCTCATTGGTCCACCTCTATGGCCATCCAATAGGATTTGAATGCACCGTGGGGGCAACTGGGCTAGGAAGCTGACATGTGTCCACTATGCCCTTTGTGTAAAGGGAGCTTGGAAGAGTGTGTGTGTGTTTCTCTCTCATCCCCTACTAATATGGCTCACCCCCTCCTTGATAGGGATGTGAGAAGACTTTTTAGTCTTCCCCATGACCATCCAATTCCCCCAACTTTGGCCATTGGACATTTCTTTGAATTTTGGAACCTTAGCATTTTGGAAGTCTTAATGGGCTGAAGCTTAGGGACTTTTTAGTCTTCCCCATGACCATCCAATTCCCCCAACTTTGGCCATTGGACATTTCTTTGAATTTTGGAACCTTAGCATTTTGGAAGTCTTAATGGGCTGAAGCTTAGGGTCTTTGAATCCCATTGATTCACATTGATCTTTTGCAGATGCCCCCCCCTTTGGATCCTTATTTTCCCTCCTTGGGATCCCTATTGTGGCCAGTCTTCCAGCCTAACCAATCTTCTAACTTTTTCTCCCCTGGTACTTCCCCATATTAAATGACAAGTTTAACATGAGAAAATCATTCACTTTCCATCACTCATGATCCAGTTGATTCTTTAGTAAGCAACTGAGGACAATTGTTATCCCTAGTGGGAGGGATGTTACGAGACTGGGCACCCTCTTGTTGCATGTGGTTAATTGCAATTGGGATAGCTGGCTTAATGGTTAATTATGTGCTATCTATTTGATTTTACTAACAGTGAGTGCATGATGGGTTGTAGATTGGAATTTTGGGAGTTGGTGACGAGGCACTGGCAAATAAAAATCCTCTTGGTCATTTTCTTCTTGCATAGTATTTTAGATCTTATCAATAAACCACTATGGTTGCTTTGTAAATAGGACATTGAAACTGACCCTAAGAGGGTCATGCAATAAGTAATGTGCTCCACTCATAACTAAAGTGGGATTGTTAACTGAGTCAACGTTAGTTAATAGAAGCTGCTAAAGACCAAAGACGTACAGATGCACATCAAACATCAACGTGAAGAAGCAGTAAAGATTGGAGTTACACATTTATCACACGTTTTTCCAAAATGGTCACGTATTGTAAATTCCCAATTTATTTCAAGCAATTGAAATATTTTAACATATTATGGGCCCAATAAGAGTTCCAAGATGTAGAGCATAGGTCACTTAGTGTACATGGGTTGCAGATACAATAAGTGTGGAGCCTCAAAGGTCTTGGGTGTCGGACATTACACATTTTAGACCTTGGCTAAAGTATAAAAGCCAACTTTGTTAAGTACACAGCGTGAGCTAACGGCACTCACTCCTCTCCTTCTCGCGCTTCCTACTCCCTCCCTGGTTGTCACATTGCAGTCGCGTTTGTTGCATTGCAACCGCAGGTAAGAGTTCTACGCATTGACGTAAGCACATCACGATATTTTGTAGCTTTTGGCGTCATCGACCAGCGGCCTAATTTCATCATAACTAGAAATTTACACTTTCAAATCAAAAACTAAGCATAGGCGGGGTATTGGGCATCATTGCTAAGCATTTATATGCATTCTAAATAAAAAACGAATAGGTAAAAAATCCACTCTTGTTAATAATCACGATTTTGGAACTTGACCTAAAGTGGGGTTTGAGACCATAAGCATGTGTGCTTAGGTCTTATAAACATGTCCTAGAAGTTTCGTTACGTCTGGATGTCATTTGATGCGGTAACAGATGTGATTTGTTTGCCGATGAGCGATTGGCTTTTGGTGCTTTCAGTCAATTGAGTGTAGCTTGAGTTAGATGCGAGTTGTTAGTTGTTTTCCGAGAGATTGACAACCTCTTGTAGCCTCTATGCACTAGTCTAGTTAGCTTCGTCCCATGGATTGACAATTTAATCGTGGTTCTCGCTAATACTGCAATAAGATAGGATGGTGAGGTTAGACATGTGTCCCATATTAGGCGCCATTTCCGGGGACGAATAGACCTAAACTAGGGAAAACAAGAGCGTCGTGTGTAACTTCCTCTAGGTTCACTTGGAGTTAAACTTTCTCTTTAAAACCGCATAGCTTAAGATTGTCGTCTTTTGCTGTGTAAAGGTAGCTTGGAAGTAATTGTACTTGCTGAGTGCCTTTAGGATTGTAGGATTGTAGGATTAGGTTAGGATTTGGAGAATGATTGAAAGGCGAGACAAGTCTTAAGATCAAGGCTCTGAAAACCGTAAAAAACAAGAAAGCGAGTGTTTGTGGACACTTTCCACAACCCAGTTGCAGTAGAACCTAGGAGTAGGGTAAGTAGAATCTGAGGTGGGATCTCAAAACATTGCTCAGTCCAAATGAATCCTTTATGTGACTATCAAGTTGAAAAGTTCAAAAAAGTGTCAGTTTTGGGCCTAAAGTTAATAATCGTGATTATTAACTTTCAGCTCAGATTTGACCAAGGTTCATACCATTGACTCATTGCATGTGTACAAAAAACTTTGTAAAGGCACAAAAGATTTGGATCACCAAACCGGCAAAAAACTGGGTAAAAACTAAAGTTTGTACTGACTTTCTGAGTCTTGAGTGTAAATTGGGAAGAAAATTGTCCAAATTTGATGAAATTTGATTCATAGGCTTATATTGATGTGATAAACCTGTGTACATGAACACTTGATCAAAAAGATGAAAAAATTTATGAGTTGAAAATAATCGCGATTATTTACATCTGCCCCATTTTTCAACTTTTTGACCAAGTCAGCATACCACTAGTTTTACTATGTTGTAATAAGCCCACAAACCAAATTTGGTAAGATACGGATTGGATTGAAAATTGTGAACAATTTTGCAAAGTCAGTCTGCGGATAGAAAATTGATGACCATTTGATCGAAAATTGTCCAAACTTGATTCAACTTGACTAGAGACCTTAAGTTGAGTTCCTTAACAGATCTGTGTCAAGATTGGGACAAAATCTTGCAAAAATTTAGCTGGAGTAAATAATCGCAATTATTTACGTCTGCTTAAAAAATTGACAATCTTGCACATTTGAGTATACCATAAGGTCACGCATACCAAATAGACCACACAAATCAATTTTGATGAAATTTGGATCACAAAAGTGAGACTTAAGCCAGATTCTTGAAATCAGAGTTTGCGGACACGAAACACTTGATAAACTTGATGAATCTTGTTCAAATTAAGTTTTAACTTGACTCAGAGGCTCAAAATAGTTCATAAAAAGACTGTCTAGTGAAAAAGTTGAAAAAATTGTTCATTTTAGGTCAAAAGTAAATAATCGTGATTATTACTTTTGGCTCAAAACTGACCAAGGTTGATACCATAGACTCTAAGCATGATTGCAAACATATTTTGTGAAGGCTCATAGAGTTTGGATCACAAAACATGCTAAAAACTTGGTAAAAACTAAAATTTGTACTGATTGTCGAATAATTGAGTTTGACTTTATGAATCTTGTTCAAATTAAGTTTTAACTTGACTTAGAGGCTCAAAATAGATCATAAAAAGACTGTCCAATGAAAAAGTTGAAAAAATTGTTCATTTTAGGTCAAAAGTAGATAATCATGATTATTTACTTTTATGTCAAAAATGACCAAGGTTGATACCATAGACTCTAAGCATGATTGCAGACATCTTTTGTGAAGTCTCATGAAGTTTGGATCACAAAACAAACCAAAACCTTGATAAAAACTGAAATCTGTACTGAATGTTGAGAACTTGAGTGTGACTTGGTAAATCTTGTTCAAATTTAGTGAAACTTGACTCATAGGCTTACTGAGGGAGTCTAAGTGGTGCAAAATTGAGAGAAAATGGACAAATTATACGAGAGAAGAGTGTTACTATAGCATGGAATATGCTAGGGAGAGGTGTGTTCAACTTATCCCAATAGCACCTACTCCACCTAGATACGTTACGGGGAATGCGCCAGGACCAGTAGGAGTTTTAAGGACACATCCTGTCTTAGGACAACAATCTCCACTGCCACATTCTAGAATGCCTGTAGACATGAGATACACACCGATGAGGGAAGCATCTAATAAACAAGCACTAGTACCAACTACAATGTATTATGAAAACCAAAGCAAACACCATATTAGTGAATTTGAAAATTTCTTAATTTCCACTTTTAGAAAGAGCTTAAGATTTGACCACATGCTCAAATAAAATTTTGAGAGCATTCCTCAAATAGATCTTTTCAAGTATTACCTTGTGGAAGTCTTTGGTCTTAAAAAAGACTTTGAGATTTGTCCATAGGCCAAATCTTCAAAACATTGGTGATTCCAAAATTATCTCTAAAGTATCAACCTCTCTAATATGGTGTTAGTGGGTATTGCCATTCGAAGAGACAGAAGATGAAAGAAATACATGGAGTCGTGAGGCAGATACAACCTCTACCTCTAGCATTTTGACCTAAAGAAAGAAGGTATGAGATGGACAAAAGGACATTGCGGTCCATTTGTGAATAGAGTCTTGATTGCATGAAGAAGCTCTTCGATCAAAGATAGATTGTCACACAAGAAGCTATGACAAACACTTGGTCAAACAATGTCCTTAGACGAAGATCACTCAAGTGAATGCCTATTGTCTTGACTGTGGCATCATTCACTTGATCCTCGATTGTCCAAAAAATTCAAACCGATTCATAAAGATCACAACGAATGTCTGAGGAATTGTTTAGCTACTTAGTAGCTCAGGAAAAAAAAACATCGTACCAATTCAAGTAGTTACGAAAGCGCAAGCTCAAAAGGAAGCTGATGAGAATCCAGAGTCAGAAAAGTGCCAGAAAAAGCTAAAAAGAAGCAGAAAAGAAAAAAACACACACACCGTCGAAAAAAATCACACACGAGCAAATCAAAAGCCAAAAAGAAACGCCGAGAAGTGTACTACAAAAGCGAACTAGAGATTAGCCAAAAAAAGCTGAAAATGGTCAACTCGAAGCCGTGAGCGGCAGACAAATTTCTAAATTTGTCAAAATCAAGCTGAAAATCGAGCAATCATGGGGGATTGCAGATTAAGTTGTTCAAGGCCCAGGTTTTCATCGTTTCAAAAGGTTGCAATCAATTCTGAAACTCTCAAACTAGAATTAATCAACTCTTGTGAGTCTGAAGAGCAGTCAACTACAAAAGCGCTTTGCCATAAGCAATATTATCAAACTCTAGCAGGAGAAATTCTACTAAGCAACGGCAAAATCTGCTAGGAGAGAGTTTTTACTGAACAAGACAAAATGGACTCAAATCGAGCCGAGAGTTCAAGTACAATTACAGCTATATGGCTACAATAGAGATAAAGTCTTATATGCAGATTCAAAAGGCCATAGATACTTGATGAGCAGTAAAAGCAACACAAGAGCCAAGATCCTATTGATCAGAGTAAAGCCAAATTTAGATAAGTCCCAGATGTTCACAGACGTCAGTGGAGCCAAGTATTGCAAGCTCAAAGAAGTGCATATAGAAGTTCAGAAATTCAACCCAAGTGGTTATCCAGAAATCTGCACAAGCCAGCAAACCATACAATTGGTGCATATGCAATCAGGTTCATTGTAATTGGATTACAGTGGTCAGATATATAGTTGAGAACCAGAATTACAAGATCCAACAGATCAACCAATAGAAGCCAATCTAATTAGAGAAAAATGTCAAAGACGATACAAAGGTCTAGATGGAGCATTCTACAACTTGATGCTCAGTGTTTTAAAAGAAGATGCCAACAATTGGGCAAGCATAAAAGCAAAGGCTCCTCAACTAGAGCTTGACATGATAGAACCAATTGAAATACCATGAGTCATGGCATATTGCTCAGATTGTGGATGAAAAGATGGACATTTTTCTGAAGATTGTCCAAGAAATCCAGACAACAGGGACATAACTGTCAAGCAAGGTATAGAGAAAATTGGAAATGCGAATCTCAATGTTAGTGCATTTAACTTGTCACTTTTAATGCAATCAGATGAGTCTACATTACCATTAGAAACACCAGTAAAAACACTGCAAGTTCGAAATCAGCATAAAGATGCATAGGCACCTGAAAAGCTTAAAATTGATTCTTTGAACAACAAGTTCCTGCATGAATTTGGTCAAGGTGTCCAAATATCACCGAAGGTTGAAAAGATTGTTAGGGTTGCAAATGATTTTGCATCCAATGCCACAAGTGTGCAATCATTCACGAGTCTAAGGGACACATCAAATAGAATGATGTTAGCTTTGTATGGTATCCATAATTCCTATGCACACTATGTAGACCAAAAAGGGAAACTGTTCAAAAAGGATCAACCAATGTTTGAACAGCCCACATATCAACTCATAGAAGTGCGTCCAGTGATAGATAAAAAAGGATGGTTCATTTCAGAGAAAAGAATCTATTATAGCCCATCCTCTCTAGAGCTGATGGATATTAACAGAGTGAACCCAAAAATATGTTCAGAGCCAAACTCTCCTCCATCGAAAATCAAGCTTTGATGTTGTGACCAAACGAGCACATACTTTGATCAAAACAATAATAGATATAGACAAGAGTCTAGCATCTATGATGCATTCTCATATCATAGGAGACCCATGTGATAGACAATATCAGGGCAAAGATAATGCTATCTACAGCTTGACTTGGGGAATAATTTGTCATGTTTCATGGGTTGAATGGAGACTAATATCAAAGCAGATCTTATTGAAGATATTCATCTCATTGAATAGAACTTCAGAAGAGCTTAAAGCAGATCAGGCAACAACAAGTGCAGATCAAAAAGAGCAGAGAATGCCACCAAAGGCAGAAGTTAAGAAGAATGAGGTTGCAAAAAGTCAAGAAGCAATAGGAAGTCCAAGGATCAATCAAACATTGCTAGCTAAATCAGTTGATGAAAGTCAGAATGGAAAACAAAGTCTCAAACCACCCTCCATAGAGACACAGTTAGATCAAGATGAGACCATGACAAAAGCAGGGCAAAGATCTTCAATAGAACCTCCAATGAGAATAGCTGTAGTTCTCAGCAACAACCAAATAAACAACATAAATCACAATTTAGTATAAACAAACCAATCTTTGATAACATAAAGCATCTATACTAAATGTATCAGTTTCTAATGAGCACCTAAGGTCACAAATAATGGGGATTTCTAGCAACTCGTATCAGCAGAAGGCTCCCATACATCCGAAAATCCCCCAACTAAAATAAAATCTTACATAGGGCCCTCTAAAAGGTTATGCAAGCTCAAGACACAAAACAACTAACATAATCATTGCCAAAAGGGGGACCACAAAAGTGTACTTGGTCAAATATACAAACTTCATATGTATCACATGAGAAATAAATCAAAATTTGCCAACAATAGTAGATATTTGCAAGTTAAGAAACTCAAAAAATTGTCAATGGCTTAAATATTTGCATAAACAACATAGCCATACACATCCATGGCAACCATAAATTGACAACAAACAATCACCATAAATAGTTGCCATGCACAATCAAGAAATCTCGAAACTGCTTTGCACATTTATAAGAGCATCACATACAAAGTCAACAATCATTGAAAGCACAATCTTATGTATTTGTAGCAGCCATATTGCAACTTAGTATCAATATCTCAAAAAACAAAAATCAACAACATCAATCCATTGCTGCATAAGATGGTAGTTAAACTGCATCCGGTGTACTACTCCACAACCTTTTATACACTATAATTAGTGCACAAGAGGGAATAGCAACTTGTTCTCATTGCAAGTATTGCACTTCATGTGCATTTTTTAATCACCACATGATGCATACATGTCAACCAAGGAATCAACTTCCAATCCTTGCTTGCATAACAAAAGCCATTTCTCCAATGCTCCAATTTTCTACAACATTGCCTCTAAGATTAGTATGGTTATAGCTAAACACTAGAGCTACATACAGATGTGGAATCTTCTCTCAATGTGTTGAAATTCATATACTGACACACAACTTGTATTTTCAATGCTACTTGCTTAGAAACACCACTGCTGCCAAGTGCTTTCAAGAAAAAACCCCAATGTTCCTTTTTTCCTAAACTTTCTTAATTCTAATTCTTTTTCTGCTAGCACTGCAAAGTCCTTGGCCTTTAACATTGCCTTGTTGAAGCTATTAAGCCAACTTTTTTTCTTCAAAGTCAGCATGATGCTACCTTTCCAATTATTAAGTGTTTCCAAATTAAAGCCTTTCACTCCATTGCTTTGGATAATGGGGCTGCCTATCGGTTTTAATTTCTTGTGTAAAAAACACACATGAACAACCTACGCATTGTGTTGACCTCTTCAACTCCATAGCCCCACCAAAAAACATGCATCTCTGTCTCTCAAAAATTAGATTCAACAAGCGCTCAATTCTTGCATTGAATCCAAGCTCCAAGTTGGAGGGCAACCTCTCTCTATGCTCAGACTGAGCACTAAGATTCTAATACCACTTGAAGGAAGGTAGTTTGTTAACATAGAGAGTGAGAGGGAGAGACAGACTCAACGTAGAACGTGGGGTGGAGCTCATGTAGCAACAAGACACACAACTCCTTATTTTCTTATAGTGTATTGTGCTAAGATTATGTGCTAGTAAAAAAATTAGATGTTGGGCAGTAGAACATGGCTATGGCACATTGGCCCTTTTACCCAACACATCAACCTGTATGCGAGCAACTGAGACTATGTGAAAAAGGTATTCAATTCTAGTTTAAAAGAAAAAAAACTTTTCCTTGGGGTTTGCATGCAAGTGATGTCCATGCAATTTGTTAAAGACTAGATACAAAAATGCTTCATGTTATTCATGATGCAAATTATTAAAGCCCTAAATATCATCAAAGAAGACAATCACAAAATCTTGATGATTATTAAAGATTATACTCATTGTATAGAAAAAGTAGAATATGCATTTGTGAGAACAAAAGTCATATAAAGGAATTTATAGTGCCACTTTGATGGTGACATGCATGCTTATAAATGTCAAATGCTTACATCCTAATTTGGTGATAACCACAATTTAAGCCTATTGAATATAATGATGCCCTTGAGTTCATCAAGCAAATAATCTATATGAGGTATGAGATATGTATTTTTTGTAGTCACTTCATTTAAAGCATGATCATCTATCCACATCTTATAGGTCTTTATTTTCTTTTCATCTTAGAAGATATGGGCTCCAAAAGGGGATTTGGAAAGTTGTACTGAGCCTTTGTCAAGTGGTTCAATTGCTTGTCTCTAAATTTCTTTTTGTTGAATGGGATTTTTGCCTATAAGATAATGCATGGTGAGGTTGACTACTAGAAATAAGGTCAATTCTATGATTTTTGGGTCTAGAAGGAGGTAGTGTAGAAGGTAGTCTGAAGCAAAACAAGCTTGATGGTATGAAATATACAAGTGATATGATGTAATGGTGTGGGGAGCCTTGATGATTTTTTGCAAAACATTGCTCTATAAAAAATCTTTTTAAGTCATGTGATCAGATGCACATTTGATCTTGCGATGCTCATAATTTTTTTACCAGAGAAGTTATCATCAAATTGACTAAGGCAAGAAAGAACATTCTCATCCTTTTACTTATCATCATACTCCTTAATTGTAAAAGAGCGACCATTGATTTTTTTTTCTTTGAAATTTTTTTGATGCTCAAAGATTGTATGTAGAATATTTGCAAATCTTTGATCGTCCTTGTATATTTCTAGGAAATTCTATAGATATTCCTTAAAAGCATGTCATATTAGCCTTTGGAATGTAGCTGGTGCATTGGTCAAACCAAAAGGCATGACCCTATAAGAAAAAATCCCCCATTCCATGGCAAAAGCCATTTTATGTTGATCCTTAGGATCTATGGTTCAGTTGGTTATAACCGGAGAATCTATCCAAGAAACTATAAGCCTCCTTGTTGGCTACTCGTTCTAGCACATGGTCTATGATAGGAAGAGGATAGTTATCGCGTATATGGTGGAGTTCACCTTCTTGAGATTTACATACTCTGAGTTTGCCATTATTTTTAGGCACCACCACAATAGGTGATACCCAATTAGTGTGTTCTATTTTGTAGATGAACTCAGCCTCCTTGAGTTTCTCGATCGCTTCCTTGATCTTTTTGGTGAATGTCTCATTATAGGTGTACGGTCTTTGCCTGCTTGGCTTAACATCATTTCTCATTGGGATAGTGTGCATGCATATTGCAAGATCCACCCCCTTAAGGTCCTTTATAGGAACAAGAAAAGACATCCCTATAATCTTTTAGCATATGAATAACAATCTCTTTTTCTTCTTATGACAAATTTGTAGCTATGTATGCAGGTCTTGACTCTTCTCCAAGCTCTATAAGGTCAATTCACTTGGCATTCTTTGGCCCTTCATAAGATTTGTTGCTAGGGTTGCTTCACAATGATTTGTTGATCTTGCAAAGTGTATTTTTTGTAATGAGATGGAATACTGATTGCTCCTGGTTTTTTACTATTTGATTCCATCTCTGTAGTCTCATCAGACTTGCGCAACTTTTGCTTCATTTGGTTTTGTTGTTTTGAGTTCTTCATGTCTGGACACCTTCATGTTGTCTTGTCTTTTATGCAGTCCGTTGCATCTACTTTCATCAAGAATTGAGTTTTGTTTTTCATTGCACGTTTTGATGTTTTTTTTTTTGGGTTATTGTCCCATTTCCTGCAATTCCTTTGCTGGCATCTACGTTGGTTTGGAAATTCAAAAAACTTTTCTTCTCCTTCCCTGAGTAGAAGTTTTTCTCTTATGTGCTCTTTTTCAGAGTCCAATTTCTCTATCGTGATTGCTTCTTCTTCTAACTCATATGTGGAATCATAGTAGTGATCAGAGAAGACATGTTGCTCCTTGATCATTTCAATAAATACCATCTGGATTGGAACTAGTCCATAGCCCTCCTCCTCACAAAAGTGTGTAGGTGTAGATTCATTAGCACACACATCCATAGTTTTTCTAACCAAAATCTACAATGGAAAAGGTGTGTTGGCAATCAATTTTATAGGAGTTGACTATCACCTTTTCTAGTAAACCCATCGGTTTCTCAATGTGTCCATCTGCCAGTTGCAATTTTATCCTTGTTTGCCTCATTTTCGATTTCCCCCAGGCTTCCCAAACAACTTTTGTTGCTATGTCTATGTCTGCTCCACTTTCCAAACCAGCCATGGTTGTTACATCATTGTATTGTACCGAGAGGGCCGTGTTTGCCTTGTTTCCCTCATAGCAGTCTCCTACTTTATTCATGGACACAAAGTTGACAAGTTTAGTCTGTATCTCATCGTTTTGCAATTTTTCAGTGTTGTTTGGGATATTCCCTTTAATCCCATCTTCTCCATAGTGGTTTGAAGATCTTCCCATAGGTGTGGGCGTATTTTCAGTAGCTCACTCAATGTGATTGTGCATTGGATTGGAGTTGACATGATGGACTGCAAATTCACCACATCCAAGGTTTGTTTTGGTCTATTTAGTTTTGTCATTTTGTAGACCACTGATTTTTGTTCATTCTCAACTAGGTACAAAGGTAGAGTCTGCAACGTTCCACTTTTTGTTAAGCTTGATTGCTATGATCCCCAATCTCCATACAAGGACTATTCATCTAATTCCCTAGGTGGTCTATCTAGCCATACCTCTTCAATTGGAGCCAATTTTAGACTCAAAATTCCATCTTTTGCTTCCCTAACTCGTTCCCACAAGTGTTTTGGCCAATATTCCTCAACTATGGGTACTCGATCCTATCCGTCCTCACTATAAGGAACTATTAGTTTATGTGAATGTGTGTCATCATCATCTAAAGTTTTCAACTCTCCCTTCTCTTGTGCTTTTCATATGATGGTCTCAGCCTCTATTTATGTTGGCTTTCCTACGATTTTCCATTGAAGTTTCTATATTTCCAGCATGGATTGCGTGATTTGCACCAAGTTTTTGTACGCTTCTAATTTAGCTGCTTCCATATCAGGTGCTAGATAATTTTCCATTTGGTTTCCAATGTTTGATCGACTTTCAATCTAGCTTGGAAATCTTCCAAGGCTACTTTGATTGGTTCCTAAATTTTTTTGACCAATACTGATCCTGTCAAATTTTCTTCCGATTCCTTGAAGTCTGATGACAGTGTGTGCATCTTTTCCTCTACCTCCTTTTGTATCCTCTATTCAATCTCCTTTTGTAGGTTTTGTCTCTTGAGTTTGTATTGTTTGCGTCGTTCTTTTTTGGAGACAAAACAGGGCGTTGCAATGGTGTTCCATTGAAGGAAAATGGACAAACCATGAGACAAATGAGTGCTATTATAAGCCCAAATATGATGGAAATGTCTAGTACATAACAATGAGATCACAAGGACAGTCCATGTATTGATACCCACCAAATATGGCACCAATGCAAAGATCACCCATGAATATGGGGAGATCACACTCCGTATTGTGCCAACAACCACCATTCCTAGGGAATAATTTTATACCATCCAAGTACATGTTTCTTGAGGTACAAGTGGATGGATAGGCTTGTACCCGTCACACCATACCCTGAAATGAGTTCAATAATAATGGGGGTAGAAGAAGACTGGTATAATTAGCCAACTTTGGTCTGAGGAGAGCCAAAGTATCAAGCACCTACAAATACAACACTTATTTATTTCATTGCAAACTAGGGATCTAGACAGCCAATGATCAAACCAATGACTAAACCAAAAACCAAAAATTGTCATAATTGTGGGGCGGATGACCATTGGAAAAATGATTGTCATGAACCACATAATAATGTAAAACCTATAGAGGCATATTGTGGAGTATGTGGTTGTAAGGGTGGACACTTTCTTGAAGATTGTCCTAAAACCCAAGCAGATAAGGAAAAACCGCCATAAATGTAGTTCAAGTTGTGCCAAGTACTTCATCAAAAGGGGAACCTACAATTCCAATTTAAGTAGTGATGAGGACACAAGCCAAGGGGAATTAAAAAAAAATACAAGTAGATCAGACATACTCAATAGTTCATCCCTATTCTCGCCCTCTCATTGGCATCCTTTGCATGTTGGTCATCATATAGTTCATGCATTTGAGCATGTCTTCTATAGTGTTGGCAGGAGCTACAACAGTTGGTCCTACTTGTGCTGGCATAGTGGATATAGTTTTCTCACTCTATGAATCTTTAGTGGTGCTCTCCTTGTTAAAAATCTTGCAATTATCACTCAAGTCAATTGCATCTAGGTTGCATGCTTCCCAGGTCATGTGTTTTTTGCTATACAAAATACCACGCAAGTATTTTGTTTAGTAATCCCTCTAAAAAAAGTGAGACGGGCCTTTCCTTGGTTGGGATTTCCAACTCTAGACATCTGTCTATATATTGTCTCATTTGACTCACACTATCTCTAATAGTTTCTCCTTGTTTTTGTTTGAAACTATAGATTTGTGCCACCGTACTATGCTTGATTTCCATTTTTGAGCAAGCAACAAAAAATATCATTGCTAAAGTTGGTAAATCAGTCATTGATCCGGGAGGTATGGTCTAAAACCAAGTTAAAGCTTTACCCTCCAAGGTCATTCCAAACCGCTCAAATTGTGTATGGAAGTTGGTTATGTGTTCAGCTCTCAAAACCTGTCTGAAGCTTGAGTAGTCATACGGATCACCTGATCCGTTGTATTTTTTGACCCATTTTTGGAAATCTACTGGTCTGACTCTATAGTGATGTTCAACACCCGCTCTCTCTCTTCTAGCCGGCATTTCTCCCATTAAACCCTTAAACCAGTTGTTTGGTAGATGTGACTCATGTGGACCTCTCCTTGTCGTAGTGTCACCCATTCTTTTCCTATTAAAGGTGGTCGTATTTCTTCCCATGTTTCCATCATTGAGGTGACTATCTCTAGCTCTATCATTTTACTTACTCTTTGATTGACCATGCTATCATAGGGTCTATCATTTGGCCTTACGTTCTATTCGATTTTAGGTATTGTCCCCATAATCACTTCTGAGATCAAGTGTCCCTAGTATTTGGTTTGCTCAATCTCCTTTAGAGTCATCATAACAAAATTTTTGTTATAACAATCTCTAAAGAGATGATCAGGAAGTTATGCTATTCCCTTTTCCTTAATCTTGAAATTACAACAGTGTCAATTATCTTGGTTTGGCATGTGTAGTCCAAATCAGGTTCATGACATTGTTAGCTTACCGGCAATAGACTCCAAGCCTAGGCTTGTCAATGGGTATGTGCTTTAGAGGTTTAATATCTATCAGGTCCCTCTATTAGAACCTCTCCCCTTAGGCACTTGAGTTTTTTATACTTCTCAACAACCCTAGTTTCAACTGCATAAAAGGTAGCAGGTACACCCACCTTAACTTTTATATTGAGTGTAGGACCCTCTATTGGAACCTCTCCCCTTAGGCACTTGAGTTTTCTATACTTCTCAACAGCCCTAGCTTCAGCTACATCAAAGATAGCAGGTACACCCGCCTAAACTTTTATCTTGAGTGTGGGAAAGAGACCGTTTATGAACCTCTCCTTCTTTAGGAACTCTGCACCATCACCAGGGCTAGCAACATTTCTCACCCATACAGCCCAAAGACGTAGAAACTCTTGTTTGTACATGTAGTAGTCATCTAAGTCTTTTTGTTTGTTGTGAAAAATGAGGTCTTGCCATAGCTTTTGAGTGTTTTGGGAATCAAAGAAGTATTGCTTGAAATGATCAACAACTTCCTTATAGTTTTCCTTAACCTCCTGAGATAGAAAGTCAAACCAAGTGCTACCATCCTTCCTTAGAACTACCTCAACAATTTCTAAGCATTAATCATCTCGTATCACTCTTTTTATGTGGCAATCCATTTTGAAATTTGCTAGAAATAGCTCGGCATCCTCGCTAGGCTCTCCGAAAAAGAGAGGATATCCTGACATTTGGCATTTGGCTTCCATTGAATCAATTTCAAAGTGACAACACATTTCTTTTTTCTTTCTTAAAAGGATTTATACAATAATATTTTTAAAATTACAATCTATTCTACAACAAAATAAAAAAATGTACATCAAATGATCTATGATAGTCAACAAGAGGCAAGATGACAGGGTTTGGTGATGTGAGAATTTCTCCTACTCGTTGGGCACCAAACATAAATATCATATGTTGTTGAAAATAGATCTTTCTACTAATTTCAACGCTTATTCTAATGTGTGGAGTGAAATGAAATGGAAAAACGTCTATTCTTGGGCCATTATCCATGGTCTATGCATGACCTAATGCTAAAAAAAAACAAAGATATATACGTCCAAACTAAAGTTTTACCTAATGAGAGGAAAAATAAAAGGATTTACTGAAGCATTTATCTTGGCCAACCTAAGAGGACCCAAAATTCTAAAAATTACATGTTGAAATTGCAACTTAGTACTAACAATGATGTGTATATTTTGCCTTGCAATGGGAATGAAAGAGTTATACAAGTTTTTGTGATTCATGCAACCTACTTAATTATGCTAAAAGATAAGTATTCATGCAATATGCAACAACAACATACACAAAACCCTCCTTAGTGGGGGAACCAAAATTGAGGTGGTTCGGGACAAGCAACAAGAGAAGCGACCTCTAAACACTCCTCAAGGATCTCGTGCTTTTTAATTGGGGCTAGGGCCACTACAAGCACACAAGACAACAACAAACCCACATCCAAACCCAACAAAAGAAAGGGGCACCACCTAGTTATGTATACGAACTAGGATGCAAATAGTATGTATCCAAACATGCAAAGAGAAGAATGCAAAATTGCCACACAAACACACACCAAATATAGTCCTTCACAACTGTAGGGATTTGGAAGAGAGTAAATTAGAGATTACAAATCATCTTGAACAACTAGATCCTGGCCTAAAAGATTAGATGCTTCCAAGCTTAGAAAAATTAGAGAGACAACACAAAGCTTAATCTTATTGCCATTATACCATTGTCTTAGGGTTACGGGAGCCCTCTCATCATATTACCCTCTTACAATTAGTCCTAGATAAACAATTCAACAAACTCCTTAAAACCACAAAGCATGAAAGGACACGAATCATCTTGAGGAGAAGTTCACCTTATACAAGCCATTGAACCAAATTGCTGAGTTGATTTTGGAGAGAAGATATTGTACACAATTGCACCCCAAACTATCAATCTTATTTATGAGCAAGTGGAAGCTATAAATGTGATGGAGAGTAGGGCATCACTCAATTCCTCTCAATAGCCTCAAACCATCTCTATGCACATATGAGTATAATGTGATAGAGAGCTCTCAAAGATTACAATATCCTCACACAACTAGGGTTGGAGAGTGCTATGTTATGTGTGCAATGGCTCTACTTTACAAGGAAGAGAAAGACTCTATTTTTAGATTTTTGGAAGCCCCAATTAGGATTAAGCATAATCAATTTTATTAAGAGTAACACAGATTATGATTTTTTTTTAAAATTTCAAATGAGAGCGAGTCTCTCTTATCCTTTGAGTCACATGAATGTGGGCTCAAGGAGAGAGAATTATTGAGGTTAAAAAAAAAAAAGGTTTGAGTGAATAACTTGGGAGTGTCCATTTTAGTGGATAGTAGAGGGTGCATTTTTTTACAACAAGGTTAGTGGTTAGTGTTAGTAGTCACTAAAAAGTTAGTGATATAATTTACAAGGGGTAGAATGAGTTGGATGGTTAAACGAGATGGTAAATGAAGTGGGAATTCTTGAGATGGTGAAGCCTTGAAGAAGCTTGGGCTTACCTTGTGTAGATTGTCAAGAATGACTGCCAATCCTCCTTTTCTTCTTCTCTTCTTTACGCCTTCGTTGCCGATGTCGATCACCAATTATGAAAATGACAATCCGGTGACGGGATTTCCCAATTTTGTAGAGGTTAATCATGGCCTCTATGCTGAATTTAGTTATGTACATAGAGAAGAGTAAGATAAAATTATGAGTTAGAGGTAACAGAGAGAGACGTAGATAGGGTGTATATACATGTAGAGTTCATATGAGAGCTAATGGAGGTGAGAGGGGAGGTTAGTGGTGAAGAGGATGAAAGAAACCATGAAAGTTGCAGGTTTGAGTGAGGAATGGAGAGGAATGAGTGTGTGTGTGTGTAGAAGTGTGAAGGGAGGTGAGAGAAGACTAGGGTGACTTGTGAGAAAAAGTGGACAGAATGGGGTCCACCATAAAATTCATATCTCACCGACGGTAGCTCCAAAAATTATGAAAAACATTGAGGTGATTATCAGCTTGTGGTCTACATTTTGTCTTTAGTCTTCTAGTGGCCCCCTCCTTTGTTGAATTTTCACAATGCAATCAAGTGTGAGCTCCTCCATGAGTCATATCATGATACAAAGCATCCAAGTTATCTTTACACATGCATGGAGGAGGATCATTGGTGAATAAATAAATATATACATGGTGGGACTCGTGTATCGATTATTCATGGATTTTATCTTAATGAGCACATTGTGTTTGAATTATGAGTATAAAATAAATAAAAAATATGTAAGAATTATGGATATGGAAAAAGATATTGGAATCATATGATATGGTTCCTCTTTTGTATAATTTTGGGTGAAAGAGAAAAAAAGTATGCAAGTAAATAAATAAAAGTGACTAAGGGAGTAGAAACCGATTTTTTTTTTTGACAAGGGTGAGGGTGGAAATGTGGGCTTGATTTTTATAAAAGAAAAAAATATTTAAGAGATTATAGGATGTACACATTGGTAATAAAAATATACTTATGGTGCAAGAGGATGAAAGAAGACATACATATGTCTAATAAAACACACACCTAGGTAAAAATATTTACAAAAATACCAAAAATTAATTTAAAATCCCTATATTTAGGCCCTTCATACAATGAACTATTTACACACAAATGGGCCATAATATACTTTATTTTTTTGTTTTGGCTCAACTAGCCCAATGAATAGCTAGCTGGGGTTTTTTAGGAGATATTGGAAAAATTCCCTAGCTCACACATCCCTATGTACAGTGAAAGGGTGAGGATAGCCACAATGTTTGAGTGATTTTGATAGGGTGAGGTAGCTCACTATGGCAATTCTGGATAGCCAAAAAATGGCTTTTAGTAGATATGTAATCTTGTTTTAAAATTCATTGGGTCTTTTAGGAAGTTTGAGAGTGTTCATTTTGGTCTCCATTTTTGGTGCTCCTTGAGGTATTTTTCCTCATTGGGCAAGAATCCTCTATCATAAAGAGTTGTTTCTACCAATATCCATTATCCAAAACTCTCTTGTAGAGGCCTCCATCTTGGATTGAGCCTCCCCTTCGTTTGGAGCTGTTGTGGTTGAGAGAGAGGGGGAGGTAACCATTTCCTCTCCATGGTGCTTATTTTGAACCTCCTCCTAGAGTTGAGAGATCATATGTTCATTAGGTTCCTTGGGTTTTGAGAAGATATTAGGGATTACCTTTTTATCTAGAGGTTTCTCTTTGGAGTTGGGAATCACTTAATCATTCGATCAAGGCATGTGGTTCCCTCCTTTCCAACATAGACGTGAGGGTTTTTGCATGTGTCAATAACTTGTAATAGGGATGTGGAAATGGCTCTAACATACTCTGAGTCAATTTGATGAGATTTTGGTTGTACAAAAAGTGTGATGCCTCCTCTAGATCACAAGAGTAATGCCTTAATTTGGTAAGAAAAACCTTGCCCAAAGCCACTCAGTGTTCATGGAAATTTTGATAGCATCGAGTCCATCATTCATTTTGTTAATTACCATAGAGATGGGAAAAGGAACATCCAAACCGTAGACACTTCCTTGACCTCCCTCTGTCCCTTTTCGTCTTGTGTTTTGGCCAACTCTTACTCATGAGTATTAGGACTTAGAAGGGTCCGTGATGGGTGACCTAGTCCTATGGCCCCTTCTAGTTCGTCTCTTCTTAGAGGAGTTGGAAGAGTTTGCGTCAAGAGGGATCTCTATTGGAGGGAATTCTTGTATGTGCTCTTGTGACTACCCTTAATGGGATCATCTCTTACACTTTCAAGGAGGAAGGTAAGCCCAATACTTGCATTAGGCTTAGGGTAGCCTCTGGAGGTTTGTCCTCCTTGGGTTTATATGGGGATTTTGGCTCATGAGTGACATGGCATTCCTCATAGTATCTTTTGACTACTAACAAGGCATTTTCTTTGTCATAGGAACAATGTCTCATCCAATGGTTACCACCACACTGCAAATAAGCATTGCTTTCTCCAGGGACATGTGGTTGAGGTTATGGGAGCATGGGAGGTCTAGCCCTCATATGCATCATGATTATGACAGGTAGAGGATAATCACTAACATATTCATAATAGTTTCTCATCTCTCAAAGATCCCTAAGAGAATATGTGGGATCATACTCCCTTCATAGAAATTGGCCATAGAAACCAAATCTCTAGTTTTATTACCCTTAACAACATTCACATACCTAAGAGCCACCAGCTCTAGGGAGAGGTGGGAAGTTGTGAGAGAGTATGTATTAGAAGGGGAAGAAGAGGATAAGATTAATGAGGGGAAACAACACACTAGAAAAAGGGAGTGTGTGTTGCCTTTATTGTATATATTAGAAGGGTAAAATAGTGTTAGTGAGTTAGTAGGCGGACGGTGTTAGTCATGGGCTAGCAGCCACATGCCTTTACCCCAACAATCTGCCATTTAAAGGCTAATGTGACCATAAGTGGATATGACTAAAGTGAGTATGTACATCTGTGAAGCACGACAACTTCGTCATTGTACAAACTTGTTCACCCTATACCCAGTAACTCAATGCAATGTGCAAACCACTACATAGCTAGGCTCTTTATAAGAGCATTTGGTGGGTTGTCATCAATGTGGACCTTGGCAAGGTCCAATTGCTTATTTTTTAGTATATCCCAAATGAGATGATATCTTACCTCAATGTGTTTTGACTTGGAGTGAAACATGGATTTCTTGCCAAAGTAATGGCACTTTGACTATCACAATGCAAAATTGGAACATGCTAAATGTCTAAAGCTCCCACTAAACATGCCAACCACATAGATCCCTTTATTCAAAATTTGTAGTGGAAGAGGACATTCAATCTCGGAGAGATGCTCTCCAAGATACGGCTCCTTTTGCAAATATGAGAATGGAGCCTGACGTAGATCTCCTTTTTTTTTGCAACCTACATAGTCTCCATCCATGGAGCCAAAAATAGATGCATCATTCTTACCAAAGCATAAACACCTTCTCGTTGTACCCTTCAAAATTTGAGTATGTGTTTCACTGCTATCCAATGCTACTTGCCAGGATTAGCCATATATACTGACTAACCACTCCCATTGCAAATCCAATGTTTGGCCTCATAGCTACCATACTGCCTAAAATTGAAGAATATGGAACACTAGCCATTTCTCCTCTCTTAGCATGTGATTTGGGAGAATCTTCCTTGCTTAGTTTCAAATATGATGGTAGTGGGGTACTCACTACCTTCCCCCCTACATATTGAAATGTTGTAATACCTTGTGGATATAAGATTCTGGGACAACTCAAGAATTCCCTTTTTATTGTATCTCTTGATACATATGCCAAGAAAATGACTTGCTTCACCCAAATCCTTCATAGAAAAGTTTTTGCTGAACATTTGCTTCAATTTGGCAATCTCCTCAGTGGACTTTTCTGCAATGAGCATGCCATCTATATACAAAATGAGAATGACCAAAGAACCATCACACTGAGTTTCTTTCTATACAAGCAATGATCCTCTTGACTCCTTCTAAATCCTTGGGACTATATAAGAGTATCAAATTTTTTGTTAGCCCTATTGCTAACATCATAGTCTACATAAAAGTCTATATATGGCCAAGATGTATTTTTCAAATATTTTTTGAGCAATTTGGATGTCTGTAGCCTTACACCTTTTTAATTTATTGATTTTTGGATTTAAATTGTAAACAATTATGTGATTATGAGCCAAACAAAGTGGAGCTAAATGCTTCTAGATTGTATCGGTGAAATTCTAGGCTGTAATAGAGTTGCTTCACTCGCTTTCACCAACTCACACACACACACACACACACACACACACACACACACACACCTTGTTTTACCAACTCCATAATGCTTCAGTGCTTTTTTGTGTGTGTAAGAGGCCTCTTTTTATAGGCCAAAAGGGTTGCCCTCTCTCATAAGAGACAGCCATCCATGTGCCCATGTGTATCCATCCTTGTGTAGAAAGTCCAAGTAGAAGTCGGCCACCGGCCCATGTGTAGTCGCTCCTTATGTAGAAAAGTCCAAGTAAAAGTCGGCCACCGTTGAATTTTGGCCACTAGCCATTGACTTTGGACCATTGACCATTGACCATTGACCTGTGACTACTAGCCAACTGGCGGCCAATTGTCCATTGACTATTGACCACCACTGACCAACTGACCATTGACTATCGACCATTGATAGATCTTGGCCATCGTATGGCCAAGATATTTTGATGAAAAAGAATATTAATTTTTGGTTTTTGACAAGTGTTTTTTTCTCACGCACGATGGCTTTTCCTCATAATAGGGACCTTACACATTTTTGTTTTTTACAATAAAAATTACAAGGGGTGAATGAGGCTTCATATTTAATAATCTCCCACTTGGAGATTGATCTCCACACCAAATCTTTTTGTTCTGGCTTCTTATCCTTGAATGCCAATCAAAGATAAACAAAAGCTTAACTTTTCGTTGCTAACCACTTTTGTTAACATGTCTACAGGATTCTTTCTTGGGTGCAAGCTTTAGTTGTCCCCTTTAGATACCTAAGTATCCATTTCACTGCTTGCCAATGCTCTTTACATAGATTATCCATGAACCTATTCACAACTCCCACTGCATGTGCAATATTTGGTTTTTTCTAGACCATAGCATACGTTAGAGAATCTATCATTGAAGCATATGGAACTTTAGACATATAGACTATCTCCTCTTATGTCTTTGGACACATATCCTTGGTTAGTTTAAAGTGACTAGCCAAAGGTGTAGAAATTGATTTTTCATTTAACCTTTCTAGTACTTTATTGGTGTAATCCTTTTGAGATAGCTTTAGTGTCTTCTTCATCTTGTCCCTTGATATCTTCATACTAAGTATCCACTTTGCATCACCTAAATATTTCATTGAAAAAGATTTAGAAACTCTTCTTTTAGGTCTTTGATATCTTGCATGCTATCACTTGCAGCCAACATGTCATCAACATACAATATTAGGATGATAAATTTCCCATCTCCCATTTCTTGTACACACAGTGATCTGAGTTGTATCTTTTGAATCCATTGATCAAAATTCAAGTACCACTATCTTGATGCTTGCTTTAGACCATACAAGATTTTCTTTAACCTGCAAACCATTTTCTCCTTACCCTTTTATTCATACCCCTTTGGTTGAAGCATGTAAATCTCCTCTCCCAAGTCACCATGTGGAAATTCCGTATTTACATCCATTTGCTCAATATTTAAGTCATGAGTAGCCATAAGGCTTCATACAAGCTTAATTGAATTCATTTTCACAACATGAGAAAATATTTCACTAAAGTCAATACCTTTCTTTTGAGAAAACCCCTTTAGCACAAGATTTGACTTGTATCTCCTATTCCCGCCTTCTTCTTCCTTTAGCTTGTACACCTATTTGTTTTGTAGTGCCTACTTATCTTTAGGCAAATCAATCATCTCCCATTTTTGGTTGCAATACGATGAATCCATCTTTCCTTGCATGCTATTTGTCCATTCTTCTTTGGATTCACGCTTCATGGCTTCTTTGTATGACTCTCGCTCTCCTAAATTTAAGACCAAGAGATGATTGAAGGAAGGAATGAACCTCTCTAGAGGTGTAATTACTCTCATAGATCTTTGGGACATAGGGTGAGGTTCCTCATTTGATTGACATTGTTGCAATTTGTCACCACTTGCACTCCTTGAGTCTTCACTGTCCTCAAGCTCCATGTAATCATCACCTATACTTTTTGTTTTTCTTCTTTCCAAGTAATTTTGTACATATTTTGTTCGTTGAAAATTACATCCCTACTCCTAGATCTTACCATCTTTAGGATCCCATAGGCAATACCCAAAGTTTGCTTCTCCATCACCAATGAAGAAACACTTTTTGGACTTTGCATTTAGCTTTAACCTTAGAATTCTATCTATGTACATAAATGCTTCGAATCCAAACACTTTAAAAAATGCATAGTTCATCGGTTTACCTGTCCATGCCTCTTCTAGAATTCCTCCATCCAATGCCGTTGAGGGTGACCAATTGATCAAGTACACAAACGTACTTACTCTTTTTGCCCAAAGCTCAAGTGGTAGGCCTGCATGTAGCCACATGTAGTCGCATGCTTTGTGCTCTCTCCATGATTGTTTTGATTATCCTCTCCAAAACTCCATTTTGCTGAGGTGTCCTTGGGGTTGTCTTTTGCCTCCAAATGCCATTGCTAGCACATCAACTTTCAAAATCTTGGATACAATGTCACCTCCATTGTTTGATTTGAGGCATTTAATCTTGGTACTTGCTTCATTTTCCACAAAGGCATTCCACCTCTGAAATATGGAAAACACATTGGATTTATTCTTCATTGCATAAAGTCATGTTTCCTAGATGCATCATCTATAAATGTTACATAGTACAACAAATCACCAAGGGATGGTGTACTCACAGGACCCCATACATTAGAAGGAACTAATTTAAGCCTTTTATATTTTCTTTCATTTTCTACTTTTAAAAAATTTACCCCCTTTTGTTTACCGTAAATGCAATCCTCACAAAACTCCAAGTTTACTTCTTTCAAACTTGGTAGAAGCTTCTTTTATTGAAGTATTTGCAATCCTTTGGCACTTGTATGCCCAAGCCAATAGTGCCACACCGCACTATTGACTTCTATAGATGTTGTACAAGTTGAAGATTGTGCAGTGACCATACACAAGTATAGTGTACCAACCTTTTCTCCTTTTTCCACCACCAAAGATCCTTTTGAGATCTTTCAACATTTTTTTTTGAATACAATGTTGTGGCCTTCATTGCCCAATTGACTTGTAGAGATCAAGTTTTGGCAAAGAGAAGGAACGTGCATGTTAGTTGCTCAGTTACTAGGAACATCAAAGGAACACCACCATCATTTTCATCCCCACTTATTGTATCAAAACCTTATTCTTTAGTTTGGATGACAACATTGTTATGAACTTTTTCTAGACTGTTCATACCAAACCAGGGCAGTTGACACCCTTGAACATAATGTATATTTTCAAGATAAGGGAAAAGGGCTTAGCGAAACTTCTCGTCCACCTCTTTAGGGATTATTATACCAACAATTTTGTTATGATGACTCTAAAGGAGATAGAATAGAGTAAAATACCAAGGATATTCAATCCAAGAAGTCATTATGGGAACGATACCTAAATTAGAACAAATGGGTTCCAATGAGTGAGCCTATGCCAAGCATGGACAATCAACGAGGAAATACGGCCAAGGCAGTCACCTCAATGATAGAAATGAGGGAAGAGAATCAGAAACCACCCTTAATAGGGAAAGAATGAGTGACACAAGGATGAGAAGAGGTCCACATGAGTCACACCTAGCAAGTTACTGGCTTGAAGGCTTAATGGGAGAAACACCAACTAGGAGAGCGGGTGCGGAACATCATTGCATCCTAAATTAAGATTGTGAGTATTCAAAAAATTAGAATTTGGACTAATGTGGAATAAGGAATGCATACAGTGATTGTGTTGGTTTCATACCTTCTTGCAGCTACATAAAAGATTGTTGCTTGCATATGGCAAAATGTGTGGAAGTTACAAGCTGTACAAGTCAGAAATTAAAGAAGTCATAGTTCCTAAACAAATGGATGCAAACTCGTGTGGATGGAGGTGCCTCCTTCATGCTGAGTACATATTGTAGAGCTTCTTTGCACTACAACCATTCATGTCAAAGGTAGGCATTTTGCAAACCATTACTTGGGAGATGTTGATTGTTGTAGTAAAATTCCATCTCAGTTCCTTTTTATTTTGCAAAGTACATTGGAGAAGTATACACTAGAGTATTTTTACCGATATCGTGCCACTCTTATCAAGCATCTTCTTTCTATTTCACATCCTATAAGTATGGTTGCTGTGTAGACATGTAGTAGTGTTAGTGTGTATACGCGCTTCACCAGGGGCACTTTTCTCCCACTGGGTTTTTCCCCTTGGACATCTGGTGTGAAAGGACACCTTATCTCTTAGGGTTTCATATAAGCTTTGTAGCTCTGAGTTTGTACACACAATTATTATTATTCCAATACATAGAGAGAGACTACAGAGATCTCGTACACAAGCTCTGTGTCTTCTCCTTCTCCATCTTCTTCCTACTCTGAGTTGCTGTCTTCCTTCTGTTTCCTGTTTCATCATCTTCAACAATTGGTATCAGAGCGAGGTGATTTCCAGAGCCTCTACTTGCGTTTTCGCGTCCGCGCGCGCAATCGCAGTTTTCAGGCAGTTTTCGGAAAATTTGTTCGTGGGAGCATCCTCGACGTTCCGGGAGTATTCTGACTAGGTGACCTGGGGTTTTACCCCCCTTTCGAAGCCGTTCGAGCCCTCAGAATTTCGTTCTGAGCAGCGTAGCAGAAGTTACTTTTCCGAGGCGTTTAGATCAAGAGGGTGTGCTTTTTGACAGATTTTCTTCAGGTAAACAGTTCTTTTGGGAAGCAGCTTGTCTTAGCTTTGTGCTGAGATTTTGTGTAGAGTTTTGCTTGGATTGGAGAGGAGATTTGTGAATCTCTTGGAGGTTCTTTTGCTCTCTTGTGTGCATCTACAGTATGGCTCAATCTACGGAGAAAGAGATTTTTGGTGCGTTTACATCCGAAGACAAATTGGATGGTACCAACTATTCTCTTTGGTCTTTTATGGCCAAAAATGTTTTGGTTGGTAAAGGATTGTGGGATTATGTATCTGGAGATGAAGTTCGTCCAGGTAGCATTGCACCTGCCACGCCTGGTCGTGGTGCAGCTGTTGGTGCAGGACCCTCACAAGTCACTCCAGAGCAAAAGAGATGGGATACTAAAGATGCACAGGCTATGGCTGTGATTGCCTTAACCATAAAGAGGACAATCACACCACATATCAGATCTTGCAGAACTTCTGAGGATGCTTGGAACACTCTGCAAGCAATGTTTGGAGGAAGAAATGCTGCCAGAATAGAGTTTTTGAAGAAACAACTTGACAAAATACAGATGGACGAAAGTGACGATATTATCGAGCATCTTACAAAAATCAGGGATCTTAAAGAGCAATTGCTTAGCATTGATGAAGTGATTCCAGAGAAGGACTTGGTTTCCAAAACACTCAATTCACTACCACCATCTTATTTGACTTTTCAGACTTCTTTGACTCTGTCTTTGCGAGCTAATCCTGACCCTCTTCATTTTGAAGAGTTAGTGGCTTTGCTATTGCAGGAGGATCAATCACGTAAGAACAAGTCTTTACAGGTGGATGGTATGGATCATGCTCTTGTTGTACAGAACAAAAACAGGGGTAAAGAGAGTGCTCATCACTCCAAGTCTAGTGCAGGACAATCTTCAGAGAAGTCTAAAGGTGATTCAGACAAGTCCAAGAAGAAAGGTAAATGTCACTACTGCAAGAAACCTGGTCACTACATTAGTGAGTGTAAAAAGCGAATTGCTAAAGAAAAGAAGAAAGAGTCAAGTTTGGTTGTTTCAGCTTCTGGTGATTCTTCTACAGCTAAAGAAGAGTCTGCAAACTTTGTGCAGGATTCTTATGCTTTTGTAGTATGTTCAAATTTTTCTGCTTACAGTGTTGACAAGACACAAATGATTTGGTACTTTGATAGTGGTGCATCCAGGCATATTACTTCAAGGAAGGATTTGTTTTGTTCATTGGATGCAACTCCAGCAGGAAAGAAGGTGACATGTGCAAATAATGCTTCTTATCCAATCAAAGGCGTTGGTAAGATTTTGATTACCATTTCAGATGGTTCAGATTTATGCTTGCCAGATGTCTTATATGTTCCAGGGATCAAGAAGAATTTGTTGTCTGTATCCTCTCTTGCAAAAAATGGTCTTCGGGTCATTTTTGAGGATGACAGATGTGTTGTACGAGATCGAGAGAATGGTTATTCTCTTATCACTACAGGTACGCTGGAAAATGGACTATTTGTGCTAGATCGTTATGAAAAGCAGATTCAGGTATGTATTGCAGAAACAAAGACTCAGGCCATGCAGGATGCTGAGTTGTGGCATGCTAGATTTGGGCATGTTAGTTATGGCAGTTTGATGACTTTACAACGTCATAATATGGTGCATGATTTGTCCTTATTGGAGATGCCACCAAGACATGTATGTGAAGGTTGCGTTCTTGGAAAGATGCACAGATTTGCATTTTCGCAGGATGGTTCAGTTAGAGCGACACGAAAGTTGCAGCTTGTACACAGTGATGTATGTGGTCCTATGAGGACGCCATCTATAGGAAACAGCCTTTATTTTGTGACCTTCATTGATGACTTTTCCAGGTTTTGTTGGGTGTATCCACTCAAAGCAAAGTCAGATGTGTTTGCAGTTTTTCAACATTATGTCGCCATGGTTGAAAATGAAACAGGTTGCAAAGTACAGACTCTTCGTACCGATCGAGGAGGTGAATACATGTCAGGTGCATTTAAGGATTTTTTGGGAAAGAAAGGCATTAAACACCAATGCACTATGCCATACACACCACAACAGAATGGTGTTGCAGAAAGGAAGAACAGGTCTTTAATGGAGACAGCTAGATGTATGCTCAAGGCTAAGAGTTTGCCTCATAAGCTATGGATGGAGGCAATTGCTTGTGCAGCACATGTTTTGAACAGGTGTCCTACTCGTGCCTTGAAGACCATTACTGCATATGAAGCTTGGTATGACAAAAAACCTTCAGTCAGTTATCTTCGTGTTTTTGGTTGTCTTGCTTATGCTCACATCCCTCAGCAGTTACGTGGGAAGCTTGATGATAAGGCAATCAAATGTATATTTGTGGGGTACAGTAGTGGAAGTAAAGGTTATAGACTTTACAATCCTGCTACAAACAAGATTTTTGAAAGTCGTGATGTAATTTTTGCAGAAACTACTGCTCAACCTATGGTTGCTTTTGATGTACCTCATATGCAGACACATGATGTATTTGAAGGTTTGCTTCCTTCTTTTGTGGAGAATCAAGAATCACAACAGGTTGATAATCTTGATCAATCTTTTGATCAGCATGTGACACCTCATGATGTAGAGGAAATTGTGCGTGAAGAGCAAGAAGTTCTCAGGGAAGAAAGAACCTTGCCTAAATGGGTTCAGAAAACTTTGCAGGATAGCAAGTTGGATGCACCGTTGCCACGAAAAACACGTGCTGGTACTACTTTTGGCAGAGAGCAAGTAGATTTGGCTTGCTTTAGTACTCTTTGTGATGCAGATGAGCCTGATTCATTTGAACAAGCTTTAGAGTGTGTTCAGTGGAAAGATGCTATGCAGCAAGAAATTGATTCTATTCATAAGAATCATACATGGGATCTAGTGGACTTGCCTACAGGTAAAAAGCCTATTGGTACAAAGTGGGTTTTTAAGGTAAAAAGGAAACAAGATGGTACTGTTGACAGGTACAAAGCAAGGCTTGTGGCAAAAGGCTATGCGCAACAGAAAGGCATAGATTATGATGAAACCTTTGCTCCTACTTCTCGTGCGTCCACAGTTAGATCACTAGTTGCAATTGCTGCTCATCATGGTTGGAAAGTGCATCAGTTGGATATCAAAACTGCTTTTTTGAATGGTGATTTGCAGGAAGAAGTTTATGTAAGTCAACCAAGTGGTTTTGTTGTAAAAGGTCAAGAGCAAAAGGTATGTAGATTGCGTAAAGCTTTGTATGGTCTCAAACAGGCTCCAAGAGCATGGTATGAGAAGATACATACTTATTTGATTGGCCAGGGATTTCAGAATAGTCCAACAGAAAGTACTTTGTATGTCAAAAAGAGAGATGGAGTTCTCATTATGCTAACACTTTATGTGGATGATATGCTTCTTACAGGCAATACTGCAGATGAAATTGAAGCGTTTAAAGATGCTTTGAGAAAAACCTTTGAGATGTCTGATCTTGGTTTGCTACATTATTACTTGGGTATTCAGTTTGTGCAATCAGAGGATGGCATATACATGTTGCAGGAAAAATATTTGCATAAAATTTTGGACAAGTTTGGTATGCAAAATTGTAAGCCAATCTCTACACCCGTAGAAACTGGATCAAAGTTGAGCATGCATGATGCTGGAGAAACTTTTGATGTACATACTTATGCAGCAGCGGTTGGTTGCTTGATATATTTGGCAGGCAACACTCGTCCAGACATTCAATTTGGGGTTTCACAAGCAAGCAGATTTATGCACAGCCCAGGTATGCATCATTGGCAGGCTGTGAAGCGCATACTTCGTTACCTTTCAGGTACCCCTAATCTTGCCATGTTCTTTCCAAGGGGGGATATGTATGGAAAGCACAGTTCTATGCAACTTCTTGGTTACAGCGATTCAGATTGGGCTGGTGATTTTGACACACGACATTCCACAAGTGGCAATTGTTTTTTCTTGGGAAATGCATGTATATCTTGGCTAAGCAAGAAGCAACCCACAGTGGCTACATCAACTTGTGAAGCTGAGTACAGGGCAGCTTTCACGGCAACAGTTGATTGTGTATGGATACGCAGGTTATTGGCAGATCTTTGTGAGTGTCAACAGGCACCCACTACCATTTTCACTGACAGTCAGAGTGCTATTGCAGTTGCAAGGAATCCAGTATTTCATGCAAGAACAAAGCACATAGAGGTTCACTACCACTATGTCAGGGAAAGGCTACATGCAGGGGAGATCACACTAACTTACTGTCCTACACAGGATAACATTGCAGATCTATTTACGAAGGCGTTATCACGAGAAAAGTTTGAAGCTTTCCGAAAAGCTTTGGGCTTACTCTCATACACATGATGATCTGCTACCTTGTACGGATTCACACTATCACTACAGGGGGGATTTGTAGACATGTAGTAGTGTTAGTGTGTATACGCGCTTCACCAGGGGCACTTTTCTCCCACTGGGTTTTTCCCCTTGGACATCTGGTGTGAAAGGACACCTTATCTCTTAGGGTTTCATATAAGCTTTGTAGCTCTGAGTTTGTACACACAATTATTATTATTCCAATACATAGAGAGAGACTACAGAGATCTCGTACACAAGCTCTGTGTCTTCTCCTTCTCCATCTTCTTCCTACTCTGAGTTGCTGTCTTCCTTCTGTTTCCTGTTTCATCATCTTCAACATGCTGAAGACACCCTTTTGGATGACCATATTGTAGAGATAACAATGAATGATGAGGGACACCAGCAAACATATTTTATAAGATCAGTTGAGAAGGGACATGAGAAAGAGGAGGAATTGATTGATGAGAAGAGAAATCATGCAGTGGGAGAGTTTGATAGGGAAAAGATGCAAGATGAGGGAAAGGGCAGTGCGAGCGCAGAGGATCCGGATCATACACATGGAGGGGATAAGGAAGAAGTTAAGATTGTAACTCCCTCTACACTTGGAGGGTTTCATAAGGAAGAAGATAATGCAGAGGGAGGGGCTAAGGAAGAACACACCAACCCTCAAGCAGAGCATACCACTCCCGCAATTCCATTAGTAGAGCCTAAAAATCATCAACAGTCAATGATGCCCAACCCACAAATAGAGCATAGGATGTTAGAAGCTAATTCTTTAGCTATGGACCACTCTACACTGGAGACAAAAGAGTCTCGGACGACAGAAGAACAAGGGAGTGGTGAGAAAAAGCTCGAGGATGTCAACACTGGAGTGGACACCCTCCACATCTGCCAAATCCGATATGGACCTTTGCTAGACATTGACAGAATTGTTCCAGTAATAACCAATGTAAAAAGAATTTGAAAGTCATCCTATTGTCTAACCACAATTCGCTGATTTCAAGAGTAATTAGTCTCTGCAAACATTACAAAATGTTTGCAGAGACTAATTACTCTTGAAATCAACGAATTGCGGTTGTTTTGAGAGCCATATCATTCAAATGCATGATCTCTCAACCTGCACAACTTCCATGTAGCGGGACACAAAGTCATTTTACGGTCGAGCACCAAGGAATTTTTGCAATTTCTTTTCCAAGGTTTTGCGTTGCGATATGGTCTTCTATGCAATTGAGAAACCTCAACCTCCTCGTAGCCATAGTTTGTAACATAGCCGAAATCAAGCGTTTACAATTTAATTTTGTGTATTGCCAATCACAGTGTGTGCTTTCATCGATTGCCACTACCACCCTACAAAACCAAATGTACAACTTTATTACAAACCTTTTTCTCAAATCCATGTCCCAGTCGATGTTGAAAACACTCTCTTGGTAGACGCACACCACATAAGGGATTACTTAATCCACCGGGCAAAACTCTCTCCCCACCCTCATTAAAAGGGCGTGAGCATGACTTCTACCTAGAGGACATTTTGATCCCTTATCTGCAAAATTTGTATTGCAGTCCATTGACTGTTTTAGAATTTGTACTTACAAATACTCTTCAAAATGCTAACTATGTACATGAATACGATTCTTTGTACATTTCAATGTGGTGCCATGGATGTAAGTGAGTCTGTGTGTGTGTGTGTGTGTGTGTGTGTGTGTGTGTGAGAGAGAGAGAGAGAGAGAGCAGACATCAAACTCTGCATATGTTGTGCAAAATGTAAAGAAATGACACATACTTTCAAAAAGGGGGAGAGATAGACAAACAATTTCATCTTACAACCAAATGGTCGAAATCATCTCACAATTGAAATAGAAGATTTCAATTGAAATAAACTTTACAATGCAAGTCATGAATATAGATTTCAATTAAAGAAGATGTTATGCCCAATGGAATTCACCCAAGTTACTTTGGCACAATTTGAACTCGGCCAATTAGGTCTCTACAGACAATCTCTTTTTCACTTTGTTGCATTACTTTGCATCCACCTAGTAAGAAATAGAATTTTGAGGGCTCATTTTCCGTGGTCTCGTCCACTATGTTGTGCCGAAGTTGCAGAAGGTTGCATTGCTCCCTTATTGTGACCACAGTCACAAGGTTGAGTTTGTCCAATACCTCCACATCTATGACAACATTGTTCTCTAGGCCTGTCGACTCTTGATCAATAGGCACAAACTGAGAGTAGCCTGCAACAATTTGAGAGCGCTTATACCAGAAGGAGATGAGAAGTGACTATGTGACGATCATGTACTTGGCCACCAAAGTGTCCAGTGCAACCTCACAATGTATGTTGTCCACCTCTTTAACATACCACCCTCTATCAAGAATCTTGTCACAGAAGCATGTGTCTAGAGATTTACATACTAGCATTGTCTTTGCAACATGTATGTGGCAAGTGTGAAATAGTTCCACAAAAAACTTATAGGACATAATTAGGTTTCTTCATCAATTTGGTGGGTACAGATTTTTGTAGGGACCTGTGCACATCCCTAAATAACTTGCTTTGGTGAGCTTCACACACTGTGGTGTCCAGGATTGACCAGTCAATACAGCTCCAATTGGTAGGGAGAGGGAGTTTCATCAAAGTACCTTTTTTATTTCTCTGGTTGAGCTGGTATAAGTTCTCGTAGAAGCAAAAGCCCTTATATGCAACCAGTGTTAGTGTGGATTACTGATATGAGACCTACAATACACTGTACTAGCTCCCATTCCCCTCGTATGATGAAGGATAGACATCTGCAATTGCAATAACCAAAAGTAAAAGACCACTCAGTCTAACAATTGAATAGAATTTAGGAATACTTTAGAGAACTAGATCTTGCTTAATATAGTTCTACCTCTTCAAAAAGAAAAGGAAGTAAGAGACCAACAAGGTTTGAAAGGAGAATACAGAAGGAAGGCTAAGAAATCACTTATAGTTGCATCATGGATGATAAACCAATGAGACATCTCCGCCATTTGCAATCACATTAGAGTGACTCTAGACATGCTTAACCAAAACTTCCTTAACCATTTTCTTGCTGTAATTCAGTTTGAAATCTAGCACTCATGATTTTCATGTTGAACAAAATAGATTTGCTGTAGAGGATCTTTTCGTCCTTCTTGGTTGCATAAGAACCCAAGAACCTTTGGATATCGTCTGCTATTGCCATTGATTATCTATATTGAGGGATTTTTAGATGGTGATAGAGAATATGGTGCTACTTGGCCTCCTTGGTAAATTAATGGTGAGGCTATCTGCTAAGAGAGACTACAACAACCCCTAGAGCTATTAGAGTGGGAAGAAGAAGAAGCCATGGCTCTTTTTGAGTGGAAGAAGAAAGCTTGAACTTGCTTGCAATGGAGGGAATTTTAGTTTTGAACGCTTGCTTAATGGAGCAAGATCTTTTTGTGGTGGGAGTATAATAGATTTTTGTAGCTGTCTTTCAGTACCTTTATGACTATTAGACTCCATTTACATTGGGTCCACATATGGATGTTGTAAACCCCATAAAAACAAAATGTTACCTCACATTTGGTCATTCTTTTATGTATTTCTTTATTTATTTATTTTATTTTTTATGTTACGTTGCCTTACTGCTCATTAGACGTGCCTCATTTTCTCTCTCCTCAATAAGGCCCTCTAAAAGACCTCCAAAATCTCCTAATGCCCCTCTTCCCCCTACGTGCAAACGAGAGAGAGAGAGAGAGAGAGAGAGAGAGAGAGAGAGAGAGAGAGAGAGAGAGAGGACAACTCTGCTGACATGCCTAACATAGATGTGTTGGGAGCTTGTTCTCCTACCCTCTCTGCATACCACCCAATGGTCAAGACTCAAAAAAAGACCAACACTTCAGTTGACAAAAATCCCAAAATGTGCATGCACCTCGGCTTGGCCTAATCAACACACACACACACACACACACACACACACACACACACACACACACACACACACACACACACACACACACACACCACACACACACACACGTCTAACAAGACATATGCGCATGCCTTTAATCCCCATTGTTGCTACACCGCTTTTGTGACTCTTTGTGTGCATCCTCAAGTCATGTGCTCATGATCCATGCCATCTCTCTCTCTCTCTCTCTCTCTCTCTCTCTCTCTCTCTCATTCATTGTCTAGCCATATAATTGTCAAAGATTCCACTAAGGCTATCATCCTTTTGCTCACTGATGCACATCGGCCTCGGGCGAGTCACTACAATAAAAAACGCCTATCACGTGGGTTCAATGGTAAGGATTATTTTATTCTATATTTTCTCACAGATTCACATACAAAAGTTTGTTGAAAAATAATATTGTAACAAATTTTATAGATTGAATAAGAAAAGGGTTTCTTTTATTGGTGAAAGATTCATAGCTAAGGGATTTTATAAGTAGTCTTGAACGCATGTGATATATAGGTTCAATATATAGTGACCCCCCCCCCCCCCCCCCCCCCCCCCCCCCCCCCCCCCCCCCCCCCCCCCCCCCCCCCCCCCCCCCCCCCCCCCCCCCCCCCCCCCCCACCCCCCCCCCCCCACCACCCCCCCCCCCCACCCCCCCCCAACCCCCCCCCACCCCCCCCCCCCCCCCCCCCCCCCCACTCACACCCCCCCCCCCCCCCCCCCCCCACCCCCCCCCCCCCCCCCCCCCCACCCCCCCCCCCCCCCCCCCCCCACCCCCCCCCCCCCCCCCCCCCCCCCCCCCCCCCCCCCCCCCCCCCCCCCCCCCCCCCCCCCCCCCCCCCCCCCCCCCCCCCCCCCCCCCCGAGACATCCCCCTACCCCTTGCACTCCTTAACTTTGTGATTAGCTTCAACACATTGTACTCTCAAAGCCGGAAACGAGAGAGATTTTTCACTTGCATCCCGGGTCTCCTCCCTTGTAGACAAAAGCATTGCATAAGCCAATGCGCCTCTCCCCACTCCCCCTCTCACGTGTTGTGTGCACTTTTCTTCTTGCATTTCCTTAAACTTTTCACTCCTTCAAGCCCAAGGCATCACCCAAGATACCCCTTGAAACAAATGAAAAAAATATTTGAGCAACTACTATCTAGGTTAAAATACCTACCTACTTGGTCCACTTCCATTATTTGGAATCTCATCGTATTCACTCCCACTAGAGTTTAGTTGGAAGCCAAACTTTAAGGTAAATTGGTGGTTGACTGATTTGAGCTCAGGACATCGACACTACAAAAGAGTCATTGCAACTAGTATGTGCTACGACATCATCACTATCTCTTAGGTGAGAAATATTCATTAAAAGAAAAATGAAGTTGTGCCTCGCTCTGTCACATGCTGCAAGTCCCCTCCATGTGGCTTTCTAAAATGAATTCCCAGCCCCTCCATGCCTCCCGAGGATTCACTCTATATACAAAATGGGACGTCACTTGCAAGCAGACAACTTTGATTATAAAACCTTATATACGACTCATATTATGAATATGACCCCTTTCTATGCTTATATGACAATCAATGAAGAAAACTATATACCCCTATCTTACATATAAAATTTAGGTCTCACATGATCTAATTGAGTAAAAACTAGTCAAAGAGTGTGTAGCATAGTGACTAGAAACGTTACTAAGGAACAATTTGTTGATAATTAGATGTATACTCAGTGTGTCTTAGTTTGACTTTTAAACTATGTGCCCATCAGCCTGCATTTTGGCTACTCGTCCAATTTTGGACCCATCTAAATTACTCAAAAAACATGGTTATAAATTTGTGTTAGGATCTCCTGTGTGTGAATTTCCATCTATACAAATTCCTTATAGCTTTCATCCCTCAATAAATGAATTATAATCATAAAACAAGCAATTGATACAAAGTAGTGTTAGTTCTTACATATATCTATATATCTTTGTAGCTATTGACTCACAAGTTTGAGGGGGGCTCTTTTGGGAAGCCATGATTTTGAAACACAAAAAACTTCCTCTCATTTTTCCCTTTTCTCACTCTTCCTCCCCCCCCTCCTCCCTCGGAATCTAAACCCAGAACATCACCGTGGAAGCCTATCACCTAAACCACCTCACCTGTGTGTGCTTGTTGAAAGAATCGAGAGAAGGGCTTCTTCTATGGTGAACACGCCGCTATATAAATTCAAGTTAGTTTAGTAATTTTTCAGGCAAATTGATAAATTCGAGCATACCACAACATCGGATGGCCCACTCCGCTCCGAGAAAATAGGCGTGGGCCATTGATCCCCTCTTGCCCGGTGAGATAGGAGTTGGGGGGGGGGAAGGGATTAGATTAGAACTACAATAAATGAAGATGAAAAACACTTGGACGTGGCACCGAGCGTGAGATCATGAAAATAAACAGCTAGTTGGGGAGCATGGAGGGATGCGCGTCGTTGCTACCACATTATGATGCAAGGGAGTGGTGCCATTGCGTAGAACCTGAGGGATTTCACCATGGAAAAATAAACGCACCATGTAAGTGCAGGGGAGGGGTTTTTTTTTACAAGTTACATAAGCGTATAAGTTAGGGGCAGGCCCCCAATAATTTATCTCCCAAGCTTAGAAGTAAGGGAGGGGGTATCATATTTGGGGGGGGGGGGGGGGGGGAGGGAAGTGAAAAATGAGAGGAAGTTTTTGTGTTTCAAAATCATGGCTTCCCAAAAGAGTTTCAAATCGCACTTAATCCCAAAATGGGCGTGGGCCATTGATCCCCTCCTGCCCATGCCCGTGTGAGATAGTGAGGAGCGCCCCGCCTCCCCCCTTCCCCTTCCCCTTCCCAAATGAGCATCTTCTTTGATTCCGATGAAAAAGGAATGTGTACTCACCTAGTAGCTCTTCTGCGATTGGAAGTCTTTTGGTTGCCCCTCCAAAAAAAATTATGTCTCCTTAGGGAGATGGCGTCCACCGCTATGGATTAGAGGAGCCACTCTTAGCAAGTGGACTAGCCTCGAGAAACTCGAGTTCAATCTCCCTATTGGTTTGTCCTTTTAATATCCCTTAGTAGATTTCTTAATGGTTAGGTCTCCCCAATCTAGGAAAAATAAAAGGTCTTTCAATTTAAGTGCATAAGTGAAGGGTGATTTCAGGAAATGAAAAGACAGATGAAGGTGGAAGTTCAAAAGACATGTGAAGGTGGAAAGTCAAAAGACCTTTGTGTCACAAGTCCAAAGGGGTGAACCAAAGATCAACGCTCTTAGTCAAAAAACAAAGAGCAAACAGTATAGTTAAAAAACAAGAAAGGCTAGGATGAAAGCATGCCGAGAACGAGAGTAGAAATCCCTAGCTGAGGAGATTACCCAAGCTAAAGACAAGATAAGACAATATGAAAAGAGGGTTGCACCTTCTCTTACGTAGACGTCTCAACCTCCAAAAAAACCATCCATAGAGGAGAAACTGAGAAGTACTAGTTTGGGAGGATCATTGTTGGTTGGCAAGGTTAATGAGCCATTAGATGCCCTCTTAAAAGCCTATGAAACACAAAAATGATTCAAACAACCCAAGCTTTACTAGAACCATCAATTAGAAAACCTGAGGATGTGATCCGTGTCCCACCTACACAAGTAATCCCACCAAACCAGGAACAAATAGAGCTAGATACCAGTCACGAGCATATAACAATACTCAAGGACTTAGCATTAGAACCAAGGATAGTGTTGAATACCACAGATAAATCTTTCGAGGGATTTAACCTAGCTATACATGAGGGTTGTAAAGAAATAGATGGTCTTGACAAACTTTGGAAACAAGTCACATAGGAGGCCAATGAAGTGAGTGAGCTAAGCAGACGAGTAAACCATACCGGTGATGGAAGAGGAGTCTCTGTTCCACCAATAGAGGAATTTGAGGTTGGATCTCAAATGAATCTAGAAGTGAAATTGTATTGGGGAGACAAAGGATCTCTACAGTCTGTGGACAGTCAACCCCATTTGCTAAAAACATTGTTGTCCTATATGGGAGAGCATGAGGCCAAGTCAGATGTTATTGCAGTCCCATCGCAGAGACTGTCTTCCAACAAGGTCATCAATGCAAAAAAATTGATAAACATTTTGTCGACATCAATCACTTGTACGATAACGTTAGACGAGTCTCAGAATAAAACCAAACATGTGGACTACTACGGGAAAATGTTTAGAGAAATTCGGTGTCAAAACCCAATGACTCAAATTGAGGAAGGGATCCAAGAGCTAAGCTAGAAATGCCTCAACTAAACACTAGGCGAATGCCATTAAACAAGGTAGCCAAGTACTATGAGGTAGAAGATGAAAACACCACTCTACTTGTGGAATTACAAGGTGTAAAAACCATGGCAATCCTTGATAGTGGATCCGGTGTTGCCATCGCAACAAAAGAGATCTGGAAAAAATGGGAAAAACCAGCAGTGAGGGCTTCCAGGATGAAAGTGTGGCTTGTAGACGGACACACAAAAAGTCTCATAGGAATGCTAGAAAAATAAATTGTTACTTCTTGTGGCATTGAATACAAGAAAACCTTTTCTATTGTTGAATTTGGCAAGAAGAAAAACTATGACATCATTCTAGGAAGACCATTCATGTGACAAGTGAAAATGGTCCAAGATTGGGGTTATGACCATATCTACCTGAGACATATGGAAACCACGATGAGAATAAATCTTAGGGACCATAGTTATAAGGACGTGAACCGAACCCCTGTGGACGAGTTTGATTCTGCTACAATAGCAGAATTAGAACTTCCATCATGGTTGGAAGTTCTGATTCCGCTACAATAGCAGGATCAAAACTTCCAAAGTGGATGTGTGGAGATTTGCAATGTGAAAGTCTAAAGCGAGAGGAGTGTATTTTAGAAAGAGAAATTGAAGATAAGGATTATATCCCAGATCCATTTCTTGAAGAAGCTTTAGAGCCACTCAAATGGGAACACATCTTGGCTACTCTGGATGTGTGCGCTATTCAAAACGGTCCAACAACAAAGTTTTGTGCTCAAGATTCCTATGATGTCGTTCCTTACTTTGCAATGACTGTGATCTAGAAAAAAAAAGAGAACCAAGCATCAACAAGTTCTTGAGATGAAAACAAAACAAAGGATTGTCACAAATCAAAAGACAAAGAAGAAGACGAATTCTATGACTCCGTAGAACACTTGTAGCTTCCAGAAGATGCCGACAATGGAAATCTGAACAACCCAATAGGTGACACGAATGAAACATTAACTAATGTACGGTTTTATGATTATCTAGATCAAAGATCCAGGAGCCAATGTCACCACTACAAGAATAAAGTGTATCAAAAGTGGATTCCAAAATCCTCGGTGATGATGCAATCGCAACAAGCATCCTCATACATGGCTCCTATTGAAACGAATCAACCAAGAAGAACACAACCATGTCAACGGGCTAACAATGCTCCAATCAATTGGCTAGAAAAGTCCTCCCAAAAACATCAATCCAAGAGCATACAGATAATAACTTTCCATAACACGTCAAACACAAAAAAAGTGCCAAAATTCAACTTTGTTGAGGAGAGTAGAGACATTGATGATTATTTTGACATTCCCTACCAAGAACCAAGTTCATCACTATCACTAGAATCTTTTGTAACAACCATGCAAGACGGAAAGCAAAGAACAAAAAGTCAGAGCCAAAAAGTTCAAAAAATTTGGATACCAAAGAGCCAGCCTGGCCAAAAGAAGGTATGGATCAAGAAGATGAAGATCTTGGATGAAAAATCACAAGATCCAACACCAAAAGGGAGACAAATGAAGTTTGCAAGAACTGCTAAGAAAATCACAAAGTCATAAGCTTTTGCAACTCAAATTTGGGTTCCAAAGAAGTTGACTCAAGCACAAAAAGGTCAAGAGTTTATTTGGATTCCAAAATAGTTAAATTATCAACTCCCGAAGCTTGAATCCCACCCTCAACCAAGCATACAAGGGTTGAAGCAAAGACTTCTAATGACTCACACAAAGACAAGGTGGATCCCAAAGAAGTCTCTTCAAAAACAAACAAAACAGGGACAAGTATGGTTTCCCAAGCAAGCCTCATCAACAAAACAGCCAGTAATCACGAAGAAGTGGGTCGCAAAAGAAACCAAGAAAACTATTGTTACTGCATTGTTGCTTGAATTTTTTCAATTCCTCCTACGGTTACGAAGCAAGCAAGTTGCTCACTTCACCGCTACATGGTACACAAGGCTTATGGATCAAGGGATAAAGTGATTGCGTAGGAAAGGCTCAAAAAAAAATAGAGGCAACCAAAAAGGAGGAAACATTGAGCCAATCTTTAACTGAGTTGACGTTTGTTAAAGGGCGGAAATGTTTTGTGATGTGCATTGAATTTTTTTATTTGATTGAGATATTTTTTGTGACAAAATTCATAGTATATGCCCTTATAATAGCATTACAAGAAGGAAAATATGGGGACAATAGCTATATATGAGCCCCTGGGGACATGTGTACATTGTACATAGGGTGAAAACATGTTAACATGGGACATGTGTACATTGTACATGTAGCGTTTAGAATTCTAGTTAAATTATTTTGCTTTTTGTTGAGTTGATTTTTGGTTTTATTTAGCTTTTCTGAGATTTTCTTTGGAAAAAAGAAGAGAGAAAAAATCCATAACCTAGATGAAAAAAAGACCGAAGAGATGCTTGATAAGAAGAAGGTACGGGAAAATGACAAAACTTCATGAGGAATGCCTCAAAAGCCATATGCACAAGGCTATAATGTCAAAGGTGAGAAAAGAATGTTGAGCAGTCTTCAACAACTATCCGAGGCCAAAAATGATTGAGAATGGTCACAAAACTCAGGGATGGCGTACAAGGATAGAGAAATTTGATGATGCGTCTAAACGAAAGCACCCATCAAGTGTAAAGTTGCCTATCAGACACTTCACATGACTACAAGGCCTTATAGAGGAAGTAGATCTTTATATTGTAAATCTTCTATCTTGTATGTGACTTAATGAAGCCTAACAAACAAAAGGGACTAACATTATGACAAAAAAAAGGGGGGGGGGGGGGGGGGGGGGGGCGGCGCAAAAATGACAATTCTATTGTGATGGATGTCTGTAGGAGCAACCAGGGGTCAAGCCAAATTTTTGTCATCATCATTGGTTCAACATTTTTTTGTTAGCTTGAAAGTGCAAGAGATGCCCATCAGTCATTCTCGAGACTGCTACCGTGCTCTTTGAGGTTGTTGTTGTGGGGGCCTTTGAGCTCCTTCTGGACGTGCTCTTTGCGGCTTCTTGTAGAATTTTGACTTGCAGCGGCGCTTGGGAGGTGGCTCAAGGGCATCTTCATCAGGATCATAATCTTCATCAACGTTGTTGCGCTCATCGTTGTTGGGTGGATCAGAAGGCATGGCACCCATCCCCCTGTGCAGTGACTTGTTGGCCACATTTTGGCAACTTAGGCCGAATGGCCTTGCACTCATCCCTCCTGGAAACGTCTTTCTACCCATCCTATGATTCATTGGAATGTCCTCCCCTTCCCATGGTGGTGGACGTGTCCGTCTCTATGCGTTTGGGATCGGCTAGCTCTTCTACTTGCCGATTTGCACACAATTTTTGCCTCCTGCGCACCTCATTGGTCTTTGGATTATTCTTTGCAATTTGTTTGGTCCTTGCCATCTAGAAAGTGTGTTTGGGTATGTCATTAGATCTTGTGGTATTTGTTGAGGGAGGGAATGTTTTGTGTTTGTGATGGGGGGATTTTCTCTCTTTTTATAGGGTGGCCATATAAGGGTGGTCACACGGTGGAAAAGAGCCGCTAAAAGGACAAGAAAATAATCTTTGAAGTACAAAACCACATAAAAGTAGAGAACTATTCAAACACACAGAGCTAAACGCCTATGTGAACAATAGCGTAAACAATCAAACAATGAAAATGCTCGATCCAAAAAACAAGAGGGTTGTGACACAAAAAAATGTGTTGTAATACTCAGATTATGGGGATAACTTGTGCATCCAAGTGCAATGAATTTTCCATTATCATGAGACTCCATCTACTGCCTCTTGGCCCATACTTTTCCCACACTAGTCCTTGATGCTCACCACACTGCATGTCATGCATGAACTTGTGAGGATCTATAGTGCTCTGTAGAACAAGCATGGGTCAGTCAATGGGCTTCTTTTGCCAAGCATAATGACCTTGCACGTTCAATTGACACTTTGCATCCAAAAGTGGTACAGTAAAACCAGTTCAACATTTCCTGAAGATAGCATGAGTGCACTAAACCTCCTCCATGTCTTGTATTCTTAAAGTAGACACCCCTAGCACGATAGTGTGACTTGTCCATACCTTGCGTGCTCCAAATATCCAATGAACTATACATGTTCATAATGTATGCACCATGTAATGTGTAATGTTTGTTTCACCCCAAGTTGTGACGATCAAATTGTTGCCATTGCTCATTGGTTGTGCTTGTAGCTGTTGGGGTATAAAGCCCAATGTGGTCGCCTACGTAAGTGGGCGGGCCGCCAGGTATGTACACATATTCTTTTGTAAAAACCTAATAAGAACTCACTATGCTCTACACATTACAGTAGAGCGAGTTCACCATATCGTCGTGCTCTTCTTATCGCACTCTCTCTCGCGTCGCACTTCCGCTCATACTCCTTCAACTGGTATCAGAGCTCAGATCGAGGCTCGGGGCAGCACTGCAGGAGGCTAGAGTCACCAGCTCAGATCGGAGTGAAATTCGACAGGCAAAGACATGGCTAAGAATTTCATTCTGAGGTCATCTCGGTCACCGTTCGGCTTCGACAAAGTTCTGCGCAGGCCATTTTCGACTACGTGGTCTCAGCGGGTGCAGATCCGACTCTGCAAATTTGGGGTTTTCAGCCTACGATTGCAGGTGCTGAGGATATCGACACTCCAAGAGTGTTGATTTGTGGCTGTCTACACATCGAAGGACGGCTCACAGTTCTTGGAGGCGTGTCACATACGACACGGACGCATCTACACACAGACTGTAGGCGACATCCACTAGTTCATCAGGTAGCTTGTGTTTGTTGCTTGATATTCCAGATTTCATCCTGACATTGCAGGTACTTCCACATGGGATGTATTGTCAGAGATGATGTATGTCTGTTGAGGGTTTGCTGGCTGTGAGTCACGCAGCAAACAACCGCCGCAGCGGTTACATCATACAGTGGGAAATTTGTGGATGTATGACTTTGTGGGAAGTCTATGTACTGTCAGATTTACTGCAGCCTTTGTTGAGGGTCGAGTGAGGTTTTATTGAGCTGGGGGATTCTTGAATGTTGAGATCCTTTCGGTGATACAGGTCTTGGAGCGATCCCTCGAGCACCCTTAGATAGGCAGCTAGTATGTATTGACTGTGAGTTAGACAGTTGGGATTGCATCTTTGCTTTACTGCCGTTGAGGCATTGTCGCAGTCTTTGCTTATAGGACAGTGACAGGACAATGAGAGACAGTACAGGTGCAGGACAGGTTTACCCACAGCTTACAGTGTTAGAGAGAAAGTGGTTTTTTGAGCAGTTTTTTGGTCTGTTTTTAGTACACCAGAGCCATTTTACAAAGGAGACTCTGCCAAAATTTATGCAGAATCTGAAGCTTTCTTGGTTCATTTGACAGGTTGATATTGGTTCAGAGGTCAGTTTACAGGGGAAACTCTGCCGAATTTTTCCCAGGAAAGTAAACTACTGTGAAGCGTAGCTATGGCTGGATCACAGGACACTGCTCTTTACAATATCAAGAAGCTGGATGGAACCAATTTCCCATTGTGGAAGAAGCAGATTTGGCACGTGTTGGTACAAAAGAAGCAGATAAAACCTATAAAGCTCAAGGGGATAAAACCAGAAGATATGGACGAAGATGAATGGAGCGAAATGGATGAATTGGCACTTTCTACCATTATGCTGACTTTGGCAGAAAGCGTTTACTTCAATGTAGCAGACAAGATTTCGGCTTATCAAGCATGGTTAAAGCTGAGTGATCTTTATGAGAAGCAGAGTGCAGCTTCGCAGGTATACTGGCTTAAGAAGCTTGTTGACTTGAAGATGAAAGAAGGGACACCTATGTCCAATCATCTGAATGAATTCAACACAATCTATAGTCAGTTGTCAGCTCAAGGTGTCAAGTTTGATGAACCTGTTAGAGCTATGTTCCTGTTGATCACATTGCCGGAAAATTGGGACACTTTTCGCACAGCTTTGAGTAATTCTGCACCTCCAGATGGTTTGAACATAGCAGGTGTAGAAGGAAGTCTGCTTACTGAAGAAACCAATAGAAAGACAATGGACAAAGGCAAAGGAACAGCCTTAGTTGTCAGGGGAAGGACCAAAGAAAAGTACAAAGGTGGAAAGAGGAATCAGTCTCGTAGCAAGTCCCGCAGTGCTAAAGGCAAGAGTGACATAGAATGCTACCATTGTGGCAAGAAGGGTCACATGAAAAGAGACTGCAGAGAATGGAAAGCAAAAAAGGCAAAGAGAAAGCTGAAGACCATGGTGAGAAGAACAAGTCCTCAGTGAAGATTCAAGAAATAAATGTGACAAACACTGTTGCAGAGGATGACAGTCTAGTGTCAGGAGACATCTACTTCTTGAAGAATACAATGGACTCAGCTCTTCTTACAGCATCTGATGGAAATGCACTGAGTGACTGGATTATAGACTCAGGGGCATCACTTCATGTGTCTCCAAACAAGGAGTGGTTTACCTCTTATGTGACCACTAAAGATCATGTTCGGCTAGGCAATGGGCAGACATGTGAGATCTTAGGTGTTGGAGATGTTCAATTGAAGTTTCAGAATGGCTCTTCTTTCACGCTGAAGAATGTGAGACATGTTCCCGCAATTACAAAGAGCTTGATCAGCACAGGTTTACTTGATGATGCTGGCTACGTCACCACTTTTGGACAGAACATGTGGAAGATATCCAAGGGTTCTATGACAGTAGCACATGGAGTAAAGTCTGGAGGACTTTACATGATTTATGTATCAAATGTCTCTAAAAATGTAATCAATGTAACCGAGCAGCCGAACGTTTCTTTGTGGCATAGCCGGTTAGGACATATGTCCAAGAAGGGAATGGAAATCTTGTCTCGTTCTGGTTATTTGCCTGGCTTTTCATTTAATGATTTTGAATTCTGTGAACATTGTCTGTATGGTAAGCAAACACAACAGCCACATAAGCATAGAAGCAGTAGAAGAGATACACAGTTGGCACTTGTTCATAGTGATTTGTGTGGACCTATGCCTAACCTATCTCTAGGGGGAGCTTCTTACTTTATGACATTTATAGATGATTACTCGAGGAAAGTATGGGTTTACTTTCTCAAGCACAAGGATGAAGCGTTTAGTGTTTTCAAAACGTTTGTGACACTTGTGGAGAATCAGAGTGGCAAGAAGCTTAAATGCTTACGCACTGAAAATGGTGGAGAGTATGTTTCAAAGGCCTTTCAGGACTTTTGTGAGTCAAAAGGTATAAAATGTGAACTTAAGGCTCCTTACAATCCTCCTCAAAATGGTGTTGATGAGAGGATGAATAGGACCATACAAGAGAAGGTCAGAAGTATGTTGTCTAATGCACAGCTGCCAAATGGGTTTTGGGCTGAAGCTGTATCAACAGCTGTTCATCTTGTAAATAGATCTCCTAGCAAGGTTTTGCAGAAGGATTCAGTGCTAGAGATGGTATGGTCAGGCAAAATGCCCTCATACAAGCATCTCAGAGTCTTTGGCTGTGAGGCATATACTCACGTTCCAAAGGAATTTAGGAACAAACTTGAGCCAAAGAGTAGAAAGTGCATCTTTCTAGCTATGGTAATTTTGGTGAGATGGGGTACAGACTTTGGGATCCCGAATCCAGAAAGGTTGTCTGCAACAATGATGTTCACTTTAATGAATCCAAATATCATTCTAAACCAGAGAGGGTTGAGGAGATTAGAAGAGTTGTCTTCCAAGAAGATGGACCTGCACGTGCAAGACAAAATGTCAGGGCTCAAGAGGAGCAAGGACAGGATAGAGTGGAACCACAGGTTGTGGCTGAGCCTGAGCCACCTATTGTGCGTAGATCTGGACGTGTCACGCGACCTCCTGATAGGTTTGTTCCATCTATGAACTATGTCATGTTGACTGATTGCAATGAGCCTTCATGTTACAAGGAAGCAATGCAAATGAAGGACTCCGGGAATTGGCAATTGGCCATGCAGTCGGAGATGACAGCTCTGCATAAAAACAAGACATGGAAGCTAGTTAAATTACCATAGGGCAAAAAGGCTCTACCTTGTAAATGGGTTTACATGTATAAGATCACCGCTCATGATAGTCAGCCAAAGTACAAAGCAAGGCTTGTTGCCAAGGGCTTTAAGCAAGAACAAGGCTTTGACTTTGATGAAGTCTTCTCTCCGGTGGTCAAGATGACTACATTGAGATGCTTTCTTGCATTGGTTGCCATATTAGATTTGGTGTTTCACCAAATGGATGTCAAGACAACGTTCTTGCATGGTGATTTAGATGTGGAAATGTACATGCAGCAGCCAGAAGGGTTTGTTGAGAAAGGCAAGGAAGATTGGGTATGCCAGTTGTTAAAGAGTCTTTATGGCTTAAAACAATCACCGAGGGCATGGTACCATAAATTCCACAAGTTTATGCTTTCTCAAGGCTACAAACGTAGTGATTTCGATCACTGTCTATATACAAAGAAGGCTAAGGATGGTAGTTGGCTGATCCTTATTTTGTATGTGGATGACATGTTGATTGCTGGCAAGCACTTGGAAGAAATTTCAGCTTTGAAGTCAAAGATGGAAAAATCGTTTGACATGAAAGACATGGGTGAGGCAAGTCATATACTTGGTATGCGCATTGAGAGAGACAGATCAAAGAAGTTGATTTGGTTATCTCAAACAGAGTATATTGACAAGGTTTTGCAACGTTTCAATATGGAGAAGGGAAAGGCACTGAGTGTTCCATTGCCACCATATGTGAAACTTAGCAAACAAGATTGTCCTGTGTCTGAGGAAGAACAGGCTGAAATGAATAAGATTCCATATGCGTCTGCAGTGGGTAGTTTGATGTATGCAATGATTGCTACTCGCCTAGACATTGCATTTGCAGTGGGAGTAGTAAGTCGATACATGTCAAACCCAGGCAAGAAACATTGGGAGGCAGTGAAAGGAATATTGAGATACCTGAAAGCTACAAAGAGTATGCCTATATGCTATGGGAGTCAGGAGCTAAGTGTAAAGGGTTTTACAGACTCAGATTATGCAGGTGACTTAGACAACCAAAGGTCTACATCAGGGTATGTCTTTACATTGGCTGGTGGAGCAGTATCATGGCGTTCTAGATTACAAGATTGTGTTACTTAGTCTACTACAGAGGCTGAATATGTTGCACCATCATAGGCATGCAAAGAATCAATTTGGCTTAATCGACTAGTAACAGATTTGGGAATCAAAGAAGAGATGCCTGTGTTATATTGTGATAGTCAAAGTGCTATACAATTGGCTCGCAATCCAGTTTATCACTCAAAGACAAAGCATGTGGATGTGAAGTATCATTTCATCAGGGAAATGCTCGAGGATAAGCAACTTCAGCTTGTCAAAGTTCACACCACAGAAAATCCTGCTGATCTACTTACAAAAGGACCTCCCTTAGAGAGCTTTGCACATTTTCGCAAGCAGTTAGGTGTAGGGTAGTACATCACTTCTCTACATCTCTTGTATATTAGTTTGTATAGTAGCTTCTCTCCCACTTAAAGTACCACATTGGACTTTAAGTGGGAGGTTGTTGGGGTATAAAGCCCAATGTGGTCGCCCAGGTAAGTGGGCGGGCCGCCAGGTATGTACACATATTCTTTTGTAAAAACCTAATAAGAACTCACTATGCTCTACACATTACAGTAGAGCGAGTTCACCATATCGTCGTGCTCTTCTTATCGCACTATCTCTCGCGTCGCACTTCCGCTCGTACTCCTTCACAAGCCATAGTATCTTCATTATCTTGTGAAATACCACCCAAGCATGTTGTCAGCTAAGCACAACGGTTGCATTGCTATCATTTTTCGTTGTATACTTGCAAAGATCTTCACAATTCCATCCACCTTCAAATGTTGATGATCCGGCATGTGCACTACTTAACTTGGGTGAGACTCTCTTTAAAAAGTGCCTTGCCTTTAGTCCACTCCACTCATGGACACTGGTTGGGCCACTTTTTGGGTGCTTTCATTGTTCTTCTGTGCAACAATAGAGGTGTTGGTCCCATGACAACCTATTGAATTTAAGCCTTCCACTTTTGAGATAGCATTATTTCATTGTAAAGGCATAATCAATATGAAGCTTTAATAAACGATCAAATATGCGCATAAAAGCATGAAGTGTACAAAAGTGCACATTTTTTAAAGGAAAGTTAATTATAGGGTTCCATTCACTGTCTTTTGTGGCTCGATTGTTCTCCTCAAGCATAGGATATCGTAGCACCGAATGCTCCCACACACGTGTAATTTGTGAATTTTCCTCTTCCTATGTTTTATCAACAGTTGTGTTTTTGTGTGCATTCCCCTTATAGCCCTTAATGCAGAATGGACAAGGATACAGATCTCTAGGGAAACTCAATAGTATCAAGCCACCAAATTTCTTTCTCCGAGTGGACACTTAAAGATGGTGCACAATCCTCGTTCATAGATGTACGTTTTGCATGAAATAATGCCTCATTCATAAGAGTAATACTCATCCTTTCTAGTCTTTGTTTCTTCACAATTTGACACTCGTCTAGCTTGAGCACAAACACCAACTTTGATCCTATCACTACAAAATGTCCAAAATAACATATGAATAACCATAATTTAAAAAAAAAATGACTATGCATTATTGTAGCCTCATCATTATGGGATACACCATAAAAATGTACCATTGCCATTTGAAGCTTTCTCAAATTAACAAAAATAGTATTTTACATTGACTGAAGAAATCCCTTGTCCACTCTGTCTACACCTATGCTTGCATTGGTACGTTTCCTTACTCCTTTTGATAGTTAGTAAAGATGGGTGAAGGCATTATCCCCTCTATATGCAAATAGCCCCGTATTTGAAAGTACACATCCTCGTTCGAAGTCTTCTTAGCAAGATTGACCTTAAGTGGTATAGGAAAAACATTCTCAGTAACTCCTCTTTCCCTTTAAGCATCCTTAAGAAGAACATATAAGGAAATGTAGCCCTTAGTACTAATTCCCACTTCATCACAAGCCTTCTGTACATCAACATTTCCATTTGAAAACTTCTGCATCACCTCCTTTGTAACAACATTGTTTAAATGTTCTGCATTTGATGCTTGTAGAAGGGTATGACATCCAATTTCATGAGGCACAAACTCAACAAATGGATGCAATCCTTCTAATTGTGGATGTTGGGATTAGGGTTTCAGAAAAACACACACAGCTTGGAGAAGACAAAGGAAGCTCAAGGCACACAACAAAGAGTATATATTACTTAGTGTGCAATGGAAAGATAATTTAGCCCTAGAGTGATGGGTATATATACAATGCACGGGGGTAAAAACCTCCTAGTGCAAGATTTGTTTTTTGCTTTCCCTTTTTTGAAGGGAGGTGTGAGAACCTCCCTTCTATTTTATTAAAAGAAACCTTTTTACTTGTTTTTTTTTAATGCTCTTGTTTTTTTTAATGGTAGCATTCTATGCAAGTAAGAGACAAGTGGGAACCTTCTATACATGAGTGCATGTGCTCGTGTTGGTGTGCCATGACATGATTGGTTGCTCTTGACAATTCCGCACGGATTCATTGAGCATGCTTCTCGAGTGAGCACACTAGTGAGTAATTGTAGCTGCTTGAGCAAGATGGTGAGGAGGCCGCCGTCAGTGCCATGGCCATTATGGGTTTGACTACATAGCATGAAGAGTAGCCAAGGTGAGAGTGATTGGGAAGCCAAGGTGTGGTGGCCAATGCTCACAAGCAACGAGTTAGGAGGAAAAGATAGAGGTGAGCTACAGGACCAAGGTAAAAATTATGTGGGGCCGTGGATGATCTTGTGCCGCTAAAATGGGTGTGTCATTTCAAAACCAAGTCAGGTTGTCAGGCATGCATCCTAATGGTAGAGGGTAAGCAAGGTATTGGCCTTTTTAGTGCAGTAAAATTCAATCACATGCGTCAAAACGGCAACACATTGGGCCTCGAGAGTCAAGGATGTTAATTGATTTAAGTGAGCAGCCAATATACAAGTGTGTGCGTGTGTGGAAAACATTCTCTAAAGGTTGTTCCCATGGCAAAAGATGACCAAAGTGCATGAGAATGGGCAAGGTAGTTTGACCCAATCAATCAATGCACACACTCTAAAATTAAGCACAAAAGTTCAAATTTGGCTCAATTGGTAATGCAATTAGGCCTATTCCTAATGCTTGCATACACATTTAATGCACATTTCATAATCAAAAATCATTTAGGTGTCCCAATTGACCATCAATCATTGAAAATCAAGTAGTCTTGAATGGGTCCGCACACACTCAGTTTTTGCCCAATATTTTGGCATTTGAGCATAACCATTGGTTGGAATTTCCTTTCATATACATAAATCACATGATTTCACATTCAAACATCATCAATTTGCTCATTTTTTATGCATACACACACGCAAGATTAGGTGCACACACACTTGAATTTTATGGAAATTTTTTCCCTTTTATGGTGCACTACACGCACATCAATCTTTACACACATATGAATTCTTATTAATAATCAAGATTAATCTTGACACACACATGATTCATCAATCAAAATTGACCATTAATTTCACTCCAATTCAATCAAATTAGGCACAAAGTGTAGGTGACTTGATTTACACTCCTAATTTTAGAAAATGATTAGCACATATTGAAGCCACATTAACCAATCAAGAATTCAATTGGAAAGTTAGTGCACTTACATTGTCAATGCATTCCAATCCAATCCTTGCTCCATGAGATGACGCAACATTGCACACACAAGTGTGTGCATCTCCAAATTGGCTCCAAAATTGACCACTGTAGGTCGAAAATACAATCACTCAAATCATAAAATTAGGCATGGATTAGCACAAAAAACTTGATTAATTGATCAATTCATTCTCTAATTAGGGAATCAAACATTCATTACACTTTAAACGTTAGCAATTAGGTTAGGGAAATTAGTCAAAAGTTAGTGAAAATTAGCATGAAAATGAAGCAAAATTAGTAATGGTTAGTATGAAATTAGTGGAATTAGGGTTTGGGATATTCATAATTCAGAAATTAGCCTCAATTACTTGCACACACATAATCAAATCACACTAATTTGAGTTACACACACTCAAAATCGATGAGATTAGTAGTGAGATTACTCTATTTTAAATATTCTCTTTTCACTAGCTTAATTAGAGATCTGTTTTTTACTTTGGAGCTCACGTAGTGAAGAGTACGCCTATGCTTGCAATTGAATCTTTCATACAGAGATTATATAGCTTTTGCATCAAGAACACCTTGTTGCTAACATAGTTCTTCTCATATGTGCTTCATAACTTCAGCCATACTTGATGCGTTGTAGCAAACTCCAAAACAATGAAATAAACTTACTTGACAAGATGCAATCTAATCGTAGGTTTGCAAAGCACATCTAACTCTTCCCACTAAAATTGAGTCATGTTCATCTCCTCAGTCCTCTTGCAACATATGAAATGGGAAGTTTTTGCTTCTTTTGCACTAAGACATCTTGAAACTACTCTTTCCAAATCGCAAAGTTTGTCTCATCAAAATTCTTGACGTCATAAACATCCCTGCCCAAGTATCAAAACCAACTTTTGGCTACTATGTCATAGGTGTGTATGGATGATAAAACTCCAACCATCCTAGAGGGTCTCTAAGCTAAGCATAGGTCACTCTACCAACTTAAGAGTCGTTCTTTGGCAATGGCACCAATGTTAATAGGACTCCTCAACAAACGATGCAGCATAGTTGTTTAACCACTAACATACCAAATGTCAATACACAAGGAGTCAACCTAGTTAGGGTACGGAGATTGTGTTGACTTGTTAAGCATGATGGAATGGCATATCCACACTATTCATTGAGCTAACAATCATAGTCACCAAAGCACAACCAACAAGCAAACAATTTCAAATATGATGCATAATAACAACGTCGGAGTTTTAATACGTGCTTGAAATGCATCGAAGCAAAAGGGGAAGGTTACACTAGCCCTAGACCACCTACCAATCTTATTAAAACACCATTCCAAGTGTGTGCAAAATCACAATCCATCATTTTCAAGGTATTAAAAAACAATGCAAAAAGTCTCTAGTAGGTGCCCAAAACGACTTTTTTAGGGAAAGCCATTAATTAGTTTAGGGGGGGGAAGAAAGGAAAAGGGAAGGGTGGGGAAAAAAAGGGAAAGGAGAGGGGGGGGGGGGGGGGTTTATTGATCTTTTTTTTGAATGCTTAAAGGGACCCCATAGGGTAGCGCAGGCATATAGCCTAGTGGTTAAGGTTAAGATTTATGCATGTCTATGTGACGAGGTCAAATCCTACCCATTGGGATTGATTTTAAATCGGAGCTGCAAGGAGATGCTAATTGGAGATGCTAAAGCATCTTGGGAAGATTCTATGTAATGAAAATTCAAAGTAGAGCCAGTATCTCCAAATTCTAGTAGGTTTGCTAAAGTGTCTCATTAAAGGAATCAACAAAGATCCCTTAACTTGGGGTTCAAAAAGAAAAGGAAAGGGAAAAAAAACACTTCTTCCTCAGTGACATATATATTTAAGGTCTCTTGGGATAGTTTCCTGCTACGTTAAAACTCTCTTCTTCTTCTTCTTGTATTTTCTTGGGAAAATTACCGAAATACCCCTTTAATTTATGGAAATTTTCAAACATATAAAATTCCTTTCCTTCAATTTTCCAACAGGAAACTTTAGAAAACGAGGTTTATTTTTCAAGTTTTTACACTATTTTTCTCTATTTTGGGCGGAATTTCTCCTTTTCCTTAACCGGCACGATATTAAGCCCCTTGTTAAATGCTACCACCGCCCATTGCTGAGCTGTGTAGGATTGGACATGGTGGTCATGAGCACTGCAGGCTTGGGCAACGACAGTGTCACACAGAGCGGTGGACGTAGGCAAGAGAGCCGCTGTTGGTAAGCTAAAAGCTTGTGACGCGATTGGTTGAAGCCTGCACTGGGCGTTGTAGGTCGCCCTTTACCCCTTGAACGAAGTGGTAGGGGTAGTGGACGTGAGTTGGCATACCACATCAGCTCACAAGCTCTCTGTCCACCGCTTTGTGTGACATCGCTAATTGAGGGTGGTGCAAATGATTGGAGCAACTAAGCTTGAACCTCGTCCGAGCGGACGAGTGTGACAGGGGCCTAACCTTGAGACGCATTTTTCCGACAACGAGGGAGTGAGATTGGTGGCACATGGAAGAGAGAGAGAGAGAGAGAGAGAGAGAGAGAGAGAGAGAGAGAGAGAAGAGAGAGAGAGAGAAATCACGAAAAACGAGGGAGTGATTTTTTTGCTCTACGTGCAATACAATCACAACAGGATTCTGATTCGACCGGAGAAGCGGGGCAGCTCGGGAGGCAGCATGCGCAAGAGAAGAGAGGCAGCTTCGCGTTGTTTCCACACACACACACACACACACACACACACACACACACACAGAGAGAGAGAGAGAGAGAGAGAGAGAGAGAGAGAGAGAGAGAGAGAGAGAGAGAGAGAGAGAGAGAGAGAGAGAGAGAGAGAGGTATGGGGATGCGGGTGTGTGTGTGTGTGTGAGTGTCTCCTTGCTTCGACACGACATATAGAGCCGGCATCGATGCTATGTGTTTCGCATGTCAAGCTCGCAGGTAGCACAGACCCAGGGTGCCTTGGTTTGTAGAAGGTGGGAAAGGCAAATCTGAGGAGATTTGCCTTAAAAAAATTGAAGTAGAGCAAGTAGGTCGCCCCAATTTTGGAAGCAGCTTGATTAAAGGGTATTTGGAAGATGCGTTCCACAGGTTTGAAGTGAAAAAGCGGCTTAGAGACAGGTGGAGGCGAGAGAAAAAGGCAGATGCGTGTGCATATGCGAGCTTTGGTTCTATACCCGAGCTCTTCTCTTGGTTGCCATCACCAGGAAGTCGAACACCGCCAAAGAGAGAGAGAGAGAGAGAGAGAGAGAGAGAGAGAGAGAGAGAGAGAGAGAGAGAGAGAGAGAGAGAGAGAGAGAGAGAGAGAGAGAGAGAGAGTCATTGCGGGAGTTGATCCACGCATAGAGGGAATCTAGGGAGACCGTGAACGAAGAGAGAGGGAGCGCCGATGGCATGCAGGGCAGGACAGTGGAAGCACGAACGGGAAGCGAGAGATCTGGCGATGCAGCTGTTGTCCATGGGCTGTGCAGCCAGGCGCAGAGCAGCAACCGATGGGGAAGCAGGCTGGCAAAGAGAGAGGAGAGAGAGCATAGAGAGGGACTTTTTGGGGGGGAGGGATCTCACGAGATTCCACTTAATAGAAAGGGGTGGACCGAGTAGGTCCCCAAAACGACTTTTTAGCACAGCATTACCTCTCTAATCTTTCTCCAATCAAAATTAATGTAAATTACCTCAAGTTAACCACTTAAAAAACAAATTAAAGGTGTGGAAAACTTATCGAGACGACCAACACAAATTAGACAACGCAAGCAATCAACTTGAAGAGCAAGCAAAGGAGTAGGTCGCCCCAATTTTGGAAGCAGCTTGATTAAAGGGTATCTTGGAAGATGCGTTCCACAGGTTTGAAGTGAAAAAGCGGCTTAGAGACAGGTGGAGGTGAGAGAAAAGGGCAGATGCGTGTGCATATGCGAGCTTTGGTTCTATACCTGAGCTCTTCTCTTGGTTGCCATCACCAAGAAGTCGAACACCGCCAGAGAGAGAGAGAGAGAGAGAGAGAGAGAGAGAGAGAGAGAGAGAGAGAGAGAGAGAGAGAGAGAGAGAGAGAGAGAGGACGTCATTGTGGGAGTTGGTCCACTCACAGGCGGCATCCAGGGAGACCATGAACGAAGAGAGAGGGAGCGTCGATGGCATGCAGGGCAGGACAGTGGAAGCACGAACGGGAAGTGAGAGATCTAGCGATGCAGCAATTGTCCATGGGCTGTGCAGCCAGGCGCAGAGCAGCAACCGATGGGGAAGCATGTTGGCGAAGAGAGAAGAGAGAGAGCATAGAGAGGGACTGTTTGGGGGGGGGAGGGATCTCACGAGATTCCACTTAATAGAAAGGCGTGGACCAAATAGGTCCCCAAAACGCAAACATAATTAAAAACACGGATGCTTTGGTTGAAAAAAAAACTTATTGGAAATTAGAAGAAGAGCTCTTTGTTATAGCACGTTGCTTAGCAAAGATGATGATAACTCCTCAAATTTTCAAAAATTCCCAAAGCACCCCCAATATTTTGTCATAAATTCCCAAAATGCCCTTGAAGTTTTCCGGAATTCCAGAAATACCCCTACTTGTGAGATTAATTTTCTTCAAAGATACATTGAGAAATTGTAGCTTTTCATTAGAACATTGATTGTCCATCAGTAGAAGCTGATAAAACTAGAATTTGGGTTGGTTATGTAGGATTTGGAGATGAATTGCATCATTAAATTTTAGACATAATTGCCTTTTCTGCAAGGTAATTTGCAACAAATTACATGTTAGGCACTCAAAAAAGGATCCCAATTGTCAAAACAGGAATAAACACTAGAAAATCTTGAACTCTTTAGTCTTTCACTGTATCTTGTAAGACACCGCTTAATGAAGACGTTGGCACTACCTTTTTTTTTTTAAACCTGTGGAGATTAGAGATTTGAACTCATGGAAGATTCCAAAAAATTCACAAAGTGAAAGTCTATTGATCAGAAAATGAGATTTACTATTGGAATTTTACCAAAACAAGCAAAGGTGGTCCTCCCAATTTTCGTTTTGGGTTGTATTAAAGGGTATCTCAAGGAGCTGCTCTTGTGGCTTTGAGGGGGGAAAAAGGGAGGAGGCAGCACATGGAGAAGAAGGGAGGAGAAAGAGAATTTTTGACGTCGTGGGATATTTTTGTGTGCGAAATAGTAGGAGTTTTTTTTGCTATCGATCATCCGCTCGCGATACTATAGTCTGTATGGGTGGTCTCTCTCTCTCTCTCTCTCTCTCTCTCTCTCTCTCTCTCTCTCTCTCTCTCTCTCTCTCTCTGTGTGTGTAATCTGTAGGCAATAGAGGGGCAGATGGGGCGAGGAGATGGCGGGTAAGTGCAGGTGCTCAGAGAGAAGGAAATGATCTCTCTCTTTCTTGTTTTGTTGGCTTCGTCTGTCTGCAGGGCAGGTCCCAAGCGAATGGGATGAGAGAGGAGATTGTATGTCAGAGGACGGAGATGACGCCAGAGAGAGATGTTGTATGAGTTGTATGTTTCTCTCTCTCTCTCTCTCTCTCTCTCTCTCTCGTATCGTTTCTTTGCATGTTTCGAGTGGGGGGCAGGAATTGTCATCTTCGTAGCTTTGACCTTGGGGACAAGGGGGTCTACTGCCAAGCACGGAGCCGGCCAAACAAATGATGGGTAGGTATGACCATTCTCTGTGTGTGTGTGTGTGTGTGTGTGTTGCGCAGAGGCTGGAGGTATGTGGAGGGGAGAGTGAGTGAGGTCGCGGATGGCAAGGTCGCATGGAGCTTGGGGGTTTGCAAACGACGGAACTTTCTTTTTCCGTTTGTCGTCAGTAGTGGATGCATGCACTATGCGAGTCACGAGTGTTAGGAAATAAGACGTAGCTAAATAGATAATTGAGTAGATTACTTAATGGAGAGAGACAGATTTATATACACGAGATTATAGAGCAGAGAGAGAGAGAGAGAGAGAGAGAGAGAGAGAGAGAGAGAGAGAGAGAGAGAGAGAGTATACACGATATACGTGGTTCACTCAATGTGGGCTACGTCCACGAGAAAGCAGCCACTCAATGGCTTTAGTACTTCAACACAAGAAGTAGTTCACAAAGGGATTATACCCTTAATGGCTTTAGTACTTCAACACAAGAAGTAGTTTACAAAGGGATTATACCCTTAATGGAGCTCCCGCCTTGCTTCACTCTCACCACCTCACACTCACCTTGTTGCATCAACTTCACACTATGAAATGTGTGTAGAAATGGCCTCCTTTTATAGGCCAAAAGGGCTGCCCTCTCTTATGAGAGACAGCCATGTGTAGCCGCCCTTGTGCGAATAAGTCCAAATCGGACCCTCCAATCCGCCCATGTGTGGCCGCCCTTGAGAAGACAAGTCCGCTTTTGAATTCGGCCACCGGCCACCGGCCATTGGCTTTCGACCACCGGCCACCGACCATTGACTTCCAGCCACCGGCCATCGGCCATTGACTACCGGCCACCGGCCAACCGACCGGTTGTTTTCCGATCAGTTGTCGGCCGCCGTCCGGCCATTATATTCCGGCGAAAAAGAATATTCCGGCGAAAAAAAAGTCTCGGGGACCTCCGCCCCCAAGGCCTTTAAAGTTGCCCCTGATTCTTGTCCGTGAAAATTTTGGTTTTCGGTGAGTGATTTTCCTTCACGCACGATGGCTTCTCCTCATAATGGGGGCCTTACAAATGTGCGCTTTTACCACAGAAAATTACAAGGGTAAATCAAGCTCCATACTTAACAATCTCCCACTTGGAGACTGATCTCCAAACCAAACCTGTGACTGCTTTCCATTCTGGCTTCTTATCCTTGAATGCCAATTGAAGATGAGCAAAAGCTCAACTTCTCCTTGTTGACCACTTTTGTAAACATGTCTACAGGATTTTCACTTGTATGCACCTTTCCTAGCTTTAGCTGTCCCTCTTCCAAAAGAGTGCGTATGAAGTGATATCTCACCTCAATGTGCTTTGTCCTTGAATGAAAGGCTGAGTTCTTCGCAAGATGGATAGCGCTTTGGCTATCACTGTACAAGACACAATTGTCTTGTTTGAATCCAAGCTCTTCTAAGAATCTGTGAAGCCATAGAATTTCTTTGCTTGCCTCCGTCATTGCTACATACTCTACTTCCGTGGTAGAAAGTGAAACCACTTTCTGCAGCTTTGAAGCCCAGCTTACTGCTATGCCTCCAACCGTGAACATATAGCCAGTAGTGCTCCTTCGAGTATCTTTGTCACCTGCCATATCTGCATCAACATACCCTTCTAGAAAAATATCAGTTCCTCCAAAATACAAAGCATTTGTTGTTGTCCCTTTTAGATACCTAAGTATCCACTTCACAGCTTGCCAATGCTCTTTACCTGGGTTGTCCATGAACCTACTCACAACTCCCACTGCATGTGCAATGTCTGGCCTTGTCCAGACCATAGCATACATTAGAGAACCTACCGCTGCAGCATATGGAACTTTAGACATATAGGCTATCTCGATATGTGTCTTTGGACACATATCCTTCGTTAGTTTGAAATGACCAGCCAAAGGTGTAGAAACTGGTTTTGCATTTTGCATTGCAAACCTTTCTAGTACCTTCTTGATGTAATCTTCTTGAGATAGCTTTATTGTCTTCTTCGTCCTGTCCCTTGATATTTTCATACCAAGTATCCTCTTTGCAGCACCTAAATCTTTCATTGAAAAAGATTTGGACAGCTCCTCTTTTAGGTCTTTGATGTCCTGCATGTTAGCACTTGCAATCAACATGTCATCAACATACAACATTAGGATGATAAATTTCCCATCTCCCAAATTCTCCGTGTAGACGCAGTGATCCGAGTTGCATCTTGTGAATCCATGATCCAACATCCATCGATCAAACTTCAAGTACCATTGTCTTGATGCTTGCTTTAAACTATACAAGCTCTTCTTTAATCTGCAAACCATTTTCTCCTTACCTTTTACTTCATACCCCTTTGGTTGAAGCATGTAGATTTCCTCCTCTAAGTCACTGTGAGGGAATGCCGTATTTACATCCATTTGCTCGAGATTTAGATCATGAGCAGCCACAAGGCTTAAGACAAGCCTAATTGAGTTCATTTTTACAACAGGAGAAAATATTTCATTGAAGTCAATACCTTTCTTTTGAGAAAAACCTTTTACCACAAGCCTAGATTTGTACCTTTTCTTCCCACCTTCTTCTTCCTTTAGCTTGTACACCCATTTGTTTTGAAGTGCCCGCTTACCTTTAGGCAACTCAACCAACTCCCATGTTTGGTTGCGATGTAGTGAGTCCATCTCCACTTGCATGCTCTTCGTCCATTCTTCTTTGGATTCATGTTGCATAGCTTCTTCCTATGATTCCGGCTCTCCAGAATCTGAGATCAAGAGATGGTTGAAGGAAGGAACAAACCTTTCTGGAGGTCTACTTGCTCTTGTAGATCTTCGGGGAATAGGTTGAGGCTCCTCATTTGGTTGACCTTGTTGCACATTGTCACCGTTTGCATTCCTTGAGTCTTCACCGTCCTCAAGCTCCATGTACTCATCACCTATTTCTTTTGTTTGTTTTCTTTCCAAGTAATCTTTGTTCATATTTTGTTCGTTAAAAATTACATCCCTACTCCTTAAGATTTTACCATCTTCAGGATTCCATAGGCGATACCCAAAGTCTCCTTCTCCATAGCCAATGAGGAAACACTTTTTGGACTTTGCATCTAGCTTTGATCTTAGGCTTCTATCTATGTGCATGAAAGCCTCACACCCAAACACTTTGAGAAATGCATAATTCACCGGTTTACCTGTCCATGCCTCTTCTGGAACTCCCCCATCCAATGCCGTTGAGGGTGACCGATTGATTAAGTACAGAGACGTACTTACAGCTTCCGCCCAAAGCTCAAGCGGTAGGCCTGCATGTAGCCGCATGCTTCGTGCTCGTTCCATGATTGTCCTGTTCATCCTTTCCGAAATCCCATTTTGTTGAGGTGTCCTTGGGGTTGTCCTTTGCCTCCGAATGCCATTGCTAGCACAAAAGCTTGGCTGCAATATTCGCCTCCATTGTCGGATCTGAGGCATTTAACCTTGGTACCTGTTTCATTCTCCACAAAGGCTTTCCACCTTTGAAATATGGAAAATACATCGGATTTATTCTTCATGACATATACCCATGTTTTTCTAATCGCATCGTCTATGAATGTTACATAGTACAATGAGCCGCCAAGTGATGGTGTACTTGCAGGACCCCAAACATTAGAATGAACCAACTCAAGTTTTTTATTTTTTCATTCATTTCCTGATTTTTGAAATTTTACCCTCTTTTGTTTACCATAAACACAATCTTCACAGAACTCTAAGTCCACTTCTTTAAAACCTGTTAGAAGCTTCTTTGTTTGAAGGATTTGCATTCCTTTGGCACTCATATGCCCAAGTCGGTAGTGCCACACCACACTGTCAACTTCTGTAGTTGCTGCACAAGCTGAAGGTTGCGTGCTAACAGTACACAAGTAAAGTGTATCGACTTTTTCACCCTTGGCAACCACCAAAGATCCCTTTGAGATCTTCCACCGTTTGTTTCCGAATGCAATGTTGTGACCTTCATCGTCCAATTGTCCTGTAGAGATCAAATTTTTGTGAAGAGAAGGAACATGCCTAACATCTTTAAGATTCCATTCATTTTCGTTATCAGTTTTGACAGAAACTGTACCTTTGCCGACAATCTCACAAGCTTCATCATCTCCTAAGTATACATACCCAAAATTACCTTTGGTGTAGTCTTGGATATGTTGCTTGTGTGGTGTCGCTGTGCGCTCCTTGCCGCACTGTCGAAGCAAGGGACTTGCCGATACACCGTATGCGAGCCACAAACGGCTCCAAGCACACAACAAGCCTAAACTAGCAAGCTCAAGAAAACAAAGGGTGTGTCACTCACCGCTCTACGCTCGCCTTCGTAGTGGATTCCTCGCCGCGATGAAGAAGAAGCTGCAGTCGTGCCGCGCTCAACCGCTTCGCCGCCGTCGTGCCTTCGTAATGCTCGATCGCACACACACTCTCCCTCTCTCTCTCTCACACACACACACACAAGGAGGTGAAGAAGAAGAAGATGGAGATGGAGCAAGAGCACTCTTCAATTGCACAAATGAGAGAATGAGTAAAAATTAGGTTTAGTTGGCTTTTATAGGAGCTCACCCCATTCACACTTGGGCGCCCATGCTTAACCAACTAATCCCTTGAATGTCCAAGTTAAAGTGCGCCTCTCATCGACGATCACTCTACCTTTCCCTATTGGACCGACAAGCCCGGTACCTGACTCTACCAAATACATAATACACGTCCATCGTAGGTGATGGGTGTCCGTGTGCCGTGAGGGTTAACATGCCCCCCTTCCTGATGTAGATTCCGTCCTCGGAAGCTATTGAGTTGAAGCTGGTTCGTCGAGGTGGAAGAGCATTTGAGATGAATGTCCTTAGCCTTCTTCAGTCACTGCAAAATCAAACAACATTGGCACAGTAATTGCATTCTCTTAAAAAGCATATGCAGTTTTAGGTAGACAAATTGATTGGTCAAAGAATTTCAAAGAATTTGTTAGCAATGAACATTAAATTGCAATGTAATCAAATGCATAAACAGATATAAAGGCAAAAAATTAAACAAGTCTGGGGTCGCTAATTTGACGGTCGAAAAGCACTAGAGATCGAATATTAATACCATGGGTAAGCTTCTTAATTTTCTGTGGTCAATTAAGTTGTTTAATCACGAGAGCCAAGTATTCATGTTCAAGGGCTGACTAGAGGCTATATCTAGAAAACCTTGTAGTTAAGCTACCATAAAAGGAATTTCTCATGAAATCATCGCCTGACTGATTACTTTTTCTTTGACCCCCCAAGGTCTTTTCACAGTGATTCAATTATGATGTGGGTGCTTATTTTGTATGCCTTGGGTTTTTTGCTTCTCAAGGAAAAGCGCCCACGCTGGGAACCTCTAGGGCTCTAGTACCATAGGCAATACATGTGAGTGAAGTACCAAATCAAGCTGAGATTTCTCTTCCAGCTTAAAATTTTACATTGTGGCACTTTGATTTTTTGTTTGTTCATTTTCAGCATTTTAATTTTGTAACTTTGGGGGGTCATATAACACTGTTACACTCCCCAGGCTCATCACATTAGTAAACTCCCTTTATAATACTTAAGCTAAAGGTCACTAGTGTTAAGCCCACTAGAAAGCCCTAGTACATTTCATACAATGCTGCCTAAATTGGATTAAGAACCTAAGTAACCATTGTTTATTAGGAAGCCATTCCCCATGGTATTAAGAGAAGATTTCTAATATCTAGCTTGGTCAAACTAGCTTAGTCGGACTGCTTGATTTTTAAACCTAGACAAGTGATTATGACAAAACATTACATTGAATTAAATGTTTGATACTAAGCCAATGCGCTGAATATAATGCTACCAATCACAATCAAAGCAGACAAACATGGATGCAAAAAGATAAAGGCAATGCTAATGGACAAGAAACACCTGTTTGTGTTGATGGTCGCGCTTGATTTGAAGTGTGAACGAGAGAAAGGCTCCATGAAGGTCCAAATCCTATCAATAGCAACACGCTCCTGTACACACTAGGAAACAAAAGGAATACCTCCAGGAGGCACATCAGTGGGAAAAATTAAAACTCCTAAAAACAAACTCAAAACACCATCTAGACCCCTAACCTACCTATCTGTCACCCCTTTTAGAATCAAGGAAAGAGGATATTATATAAACCGGGTGGCCACCCTAAGGCTAGGCCTCTATCCTCATCATCTAGATAAATAAAATCGTTGTCCGTGAGGCCATAGTCTTCCTCGGTCTCTATTAGTTCCTCTTCATCATCCTCTTGTGCAAGCATGCTAATCAAGAACCTCGTGATGCGTGGATACTCATCTTGTGCAAAAGAATAAGCATGTGCCATTGGAGACACATTCGCTACTGGGTAGGGATCACTAGTTAGCCATAGACGTATCAGCCATTCTAACTCCTCAAAATTTCTCTCACATGCAAGGCTCTCTATCAAATCCCATTCGCAAGAAAGTATAGGGTAGCATACGTAGAACACTTGTTGAAAAGACAAGGGGTACCTTTCATCAAAAATAGAAGTGCATGCCTCTGGTGAAGTAGCCATTTCTGACAAGACAGATAGATTTGGTTAGGCCTTTAAAACATAAGAGTTGTTTTTGTGTGTTGCTTGACTTGACACGGTGAATTTGGACTTATATGTAAGATCTGATAGGGTGCTCTCTCATTGCTAGGCGCTCTTGCTCTTTACTATTTCCCTAAGATCGGAGATTGAGAGGTCAGGGAAAAAGGTTGAGAGGGAAACAAATGAATGATGACTGTCAGCAAACACTTCCCCCTTCCTTGGGTAGATCATACCGTTTGAAATGAGCTTGTCACCCTTTGAAACCAATTGTTCCAGTTGGTAATAGGTGAGGATTTTAACCAATAGTTTTCGACCGCCCTATGTGTTTCATCTAGTTGCAAGGGTGGTAAGGTACTCCCCCATGATTTTATTTGCAACGTTGTTGTAGGTGGTGAACTTACCCCGGAAGGTGCAAACTCTTTTGTGCTTGGATGGATATGTACAGTGGTAGGTGGAGGTTGTGTCGAAGCTTCTATTTGCGTATAGGAACTACATGAAGAGCAAGAAGCTTCATTTGATTTCCCTGTTCCTGAGCTAGGTGTAACAAATCGTTCTTTCTTTGGTACCCAAACTAGCTCTAGAACGGGTGTGTAACATTCCATGATTTTTTCCTTTCCGCGATTTTCAATTTGTTTTGGAGCCACAGGATTGGGTTTACATGGGCCAGGTGACAGGTAAGAGTACACTTTACGTTTGGGCACCCAGATTTGATCATTTCCTTCATAGTATCCTTGGGCTTCCAATAGTCGTTTAGGAATCCAACGCAGCGTTTCTTTACATTTCTTGGAGTGAGTGGTACGTTTCTTACAAGGCTTCTGTTTTTTAGCACTAGCTATGGTCACTAAAGAAGCTTTAGGGACCCACTTGTATGTTTTCTTTGTTACCTTAGGATGAGTCTTGTCGGAAGCGATATGCATTGCTTGTAGCATATTTAAGGGTATAGGCATTTCATCCCCCTCAGGTGTTACCCAGGTCGTCCCCCTATTTCCCCAAGTGTCTATGGTTGATGCTAGGTGGACCCAGTCTACGTTGTCTGATTCCGTCATACCCAGTAACACATCCATATAAGGAGAATCTTGGCCAATGTCTGTATCCTTCTTACAAGTGTAACAATATTGTAGTGGGGCCGAGTGAACTGTGGTGTCAGAGAGATGATCAATAATGGTTTTACTCCCTAAGGGGTGTACCTTACCAGTCACCAAATCCACTCTAAGGACAGAGTCTTGGAATTGCAAATAGACATGATTTTTAGACCAATCGTGGACCATTTGTGCTTCCCTCATGAATGGTCGTCCTAAAATCATTTCATATGACATAAGGTGTTTAGAGAAATCCATTACAATGAACGTATGTCGTACCTTGTGTCCTAGAACTTTGATCTTAAGATCCTTGAGCATCCCCATAGGTTTGGCTATGGTACCATTTGCCATCTGTACCACAATGTTAGTAACACTGAGGCGGGGTTTTCCCATGGATTCCCAACAATCTTTTGTAACGATGCTAACTCCCGCACCACCATCAAGAATTCCCTTTATAGTTAATCCCTTGGTAGTGATGGGTAGGGTCGCATTAGACTCGTCGCCTTCAAAATACTGCCCTAATTCGTTAATGGGTACCTCGATCACAGACTCGTGTCCATCTAAGTCAAGTGATTGCACATGATTTTCCTCATCAATCATAATCGAGTCAGGCCTATTTGGTTGCGCAAACTGCGGTAATCCCGTTCGTAGCTCTCCGTTAAGGAATGCTCGAAGTGCAAGGAATAACTCAGGATCTCCATACAGCTTTGCTATGATCGTGGTTCGGACCTCAGAAGACATGAAGTCCACTAGTTTGGCAACATTCATTGGCGTTTTGCAAGGTGTAGGTCCTTGACTAGGAACTGGTGAGGATGGAATCTCATATTCCTCAATGGGATCAGGTATTCCTTCGTTAAACATCCTTTCCAACAAGAAAGGTGTATGCTCACTTTCTGATGTCCCGTCCTCACTCCCTTCTTGGATGATACTAGATATGGCTAACGGTCTATGGTTCATGTGGGGTGGATGAACTTGCGTGGGAAACACTGTGTCATGAATTTTGACCTGCATGGGTTCTGGTTCTAGTTTCCTTTGAGTCTCCTCCACTAAACCTCTTAGATGTTTCACCTGCTTAATCTCGTCTACAGGGTTTGGGTACGTCCCAATCTTCTTTTTACGATTCTTCCCTTTTTGCCCCTGCGATTTATCTTGGGGGTCTTGGATTGGATTTGGAAACACTTGTGGTGTTTTCAGAGGCTCTTTATGGTTTTCTCTCATTCGGTTTTCATTTGGTTCCATGTTACGGTTTTCTTTGTCGGTCTTTCCCTTTGTGGTATTGGTTCTAGTCTCCATTGTCTCGACTGAATCTGAATCATCCTCGAGGTCATTCATATATACGGGGTCATCTCCTGTTCCTATGTTTGTTTTGGAACTTGGCTTTGAATTTTCCGTATTCTGCGACTTCTTCCTTCGTGTCTTCTTTTTCTTTGCTTGGATAACTGACGCGGTATCTCTCTTTTCGAGGATATGGCCTGGCCCTTGAAGCATGGACCGTGTAATCGCATAAGCGGGTGCAACGGGTGGTATTGGCGATGTCACACTAGCAATTTCAACCAAATTTAGGGGTGTGATTTTAGGCGCATTTGGGTTATAGGGGCATTGGGCAATCAAGTGATCTATGCCACAACGATTACATGTGAGTATTGGCATTGCAAACGTGCTCCCTTGATTCATTTGCATCTGTGCAGCATTCTTTTGCAGCCTAATAGGGCACTCCGCTACTCGATGTGGTCCCCCACACTCGTAGCATTGAAGAGGTGGCCTCCTAGCCTGGGTGTTGATATTTTGACCTCTGGATGCGAGAGCAGCAGCTTGATAAACCGGCTTGACTTGTCCCGCACAATCTTCCATGTAGTATATAGGACATTCTTCCAATGTATCAAGTCCGTAGGCAATACTAGTGTCTATTTCCTCCTCACAACCATCTGCATAAGCATTAGATGGCTCGCAACCCACTTGGTTCATAGGGGCGACTCTTGGATGCGGGGGCTGCGGTCCTAGCACAGGAGGTGATAGCGGTGTAGCTTGTACAACATTTTGAGATCTAGGGACCATGTGTTGTGGTAGTTGCTCAACAGGTGGAGTAGGCATCAATACAGGAGCTCGAGGCGCATCCGTCCAGGCTACAGGTGGTCTATTTGCCATCATATGTTTGATCATTAAACAATCCTTAGCTTGGTGACCATACCTACCACATGCGTTGCAAGTTCCATTAAATTTTACTCTAAACGTAGGGCACTCACTAGTGCTATGTGGACCTAAGCAAATGGAACACCATTGTTGCTCCCTTCTTGGATACATGTGACTATTTTGAGGGGGTCGATTATCCTTAAGAGACTCTTGAATTGCCTTGGTGAGGTCTGTCAAGAATGTCTCAAATACCTTTGGCTCATTGGCAATGGGCTTTGCAGTCATGGGTTCATACTCAATGGCTTGTGAGCTAGTGGATCTCGTGTCAGGAGACACCCTCATGCCTGCTATCATCAAGTTGTCCTCTAATTGGATTGCATTGGCAGTGACATCTTCCCAGGTTGTGATACCTCTAATAACTAGTCCATTATAGATTCCTTCATTCCTCAACCCTCGAATGAATCGATCAAGCAGTTGGTTATTGTTGAAGCGCTCATTTACAGGGCAGCGAGAGTTTAAGTGCTTTAGACGACTAATGAAGTCCCTTACTGACTCTCCTTCCTTACGTTCGGCCTTCTGTAGCTGAGATGCTACACCCCAAAGCACACCTTCTCGTATGTACTCCTTTAGAAACAACCTTCGAAGGGTAGGGTAGATTGTTTTCTCGTCCACCCTTAGGGTCCTATACCAATCTCCAGTCTTCCCACTTAATGTCAAGCTTAAGGCATTGCACTTATGTAGTTCGTTGCGTTCCCCTAAGGAATCACATACTTGTTCAAACACTTCAATGTGTTTCCTAGCATCTTCGTCCCCATTGAATTTTTGCGTGAGTTTGGCAATTTGTACTGCCTTACTTCTAGGCTCTCTATCAGATGCATGACGCATATTTTCCGCGATAGATCGACCTATGGTTTGAGCAAACGCTGCCAAGTCACCTATGTGAGGAGGTAGGGCCGGTGGAGGTACTCTTGGAATCATATGTGGGAGAGGAACGGGTACCGGTCTTGGCATATGTGTAGATGATGCAGGATATGGAACATAACCGGGCATAGGTCCACTCGGATAAGAGCTAGGGAGCGGCACTCGAGGAGCATAAGCAAGTGGTACAATTGGAGGTGTGGGGGCCATGTGTGCATAAGGGGCTAAAGGCACATATGGTCGAGGCCCCATATTAGGTACTACAACACTAGGTAGTGGCACTGCGCTAACCGTAGATGTCATCGGTACATTCTCTGTTAGGCTTATCCCTGGAGTGAGCACTGTGTTTTCCTTGATAGAGGGTTGAGCCAAGTTAGGGAAGCTAAAGTTGTCGCTCGGAGGCTCAGATTGCATAGAGACCCCAGGTGAAATGACGTAAGATGGGTCCATGGGGCTCATTAGAGGAGTCTCCATTTGTGATAGAGTAGGCTGTTGAGCCTTGCTCGTATCCAGAAATCTCATGGGGCCAGTTGAGAGTATATTTACCCCTCGGTTTTGCCTTTCTGATTGAATAATGCCATGGATAACATTACAGATCATTTTCTGTTGATCTTCGATGCTCGTGGCACTAGAGGTGGATTGTACAATCTCTATCCATCCTACATGGTAGGCGTGGCCAGAGTGTAGATCCGTCAACACCTCAGTGTGGAGGTCATATGTCCAATGATCATTAATGAACAATCCTTCTAGAGTCGACGTGTTAATGGTTTCTTGTGAGGTAGAAGCAATGTTGCTCCCCGTGGTTTTACTTGTCACCAACGGTACTCTAGAGGGAACTTCTGAAGGAGGCAGCTCAACAGGGCCTTCTTGGTAAGAAGTTGGTAGGATATCCACATGGACACTCTTTGGGGGTGTGGGGTCCACGTGCGATGTGAAAGGAGAGTCCACTTCCCCACCCCCTTCGTGTGCTTCATTTGCATCAGGTTCCGAGCGAGTAGCTCTACCTAATGTTTCCATGAAACGGCTAAACATACTAGTACTAGGCTGTGGAGCTTCGGGAGGTGCATGGCCTTCTCTCTCAGTGTTTTGGGTAGGCTATGCTTCCATGATTTCTGAGTCGGAGGAGGAATCACTAGCGGCTATTTTAGGGTCTTGGGTGGTGCTACCTTGTGTCCCCGCTGAGGGTCTAGAGCTTATCGTGGATGGGTAATGGGTGTCCGTATGAACAGAGGTACCCTCAATATGCTCGTGTTCTAGCACCCGCCCAGAGCGTAAGTGCATGTGCTTTTGATACCCTAAGGTGTCAAAAAGCTGCCCTAGGAGGCCTTGTGACTAGTTTTTAGCGTGTTTTTTGGTTGTTTTTTTGCTAGATTTTTTAGAGCGTGTCGTGGAATGGGCCGTGTGATAGCTCGAAACGAGCGTATCGGTCAGAGGGTCGTGCCGTGCTTTACAGCCCTCCGTTTGGTCACTCTATGCCCTCGGAATCCCTAAAACTGTCAATTTCCAGTAGGGAACTAGGCCCAAACTAGAAAGTCTAAGGGTGCAAGTGGGAAGAGAAAGGACGAGAGTGGAGGACTTGTCCCACATGCTCTCATTCTCTCTTGAGGGAGTAGGGTATATATATAGGAGTGAGTCTAGTATATATCATAAGACTGAGGACTGAGGCCTGGGCCTGGGCTTGGGCTTGGGATACAAACCAACCCGTCCGTTTTAAGTGTCACGTTTTTTATTTTCGAAAAATTTCGCCGCCCGCTCACTCGCGTTTTTGAAATTGCAGAAATGCGGAAAATTACAAAAATTGAAAACGTCGAACTTGAAAATGCAGAAATTGCAGAAATTGAAAAAACGCAGACAATAGCAGAAATTGAAACTTGACAGCAAATGCAGAAAAACGCAAAAAACAGAAATCTCCACACACTCCTTCCCCGCCTTTCCTATGATAGAAATTGCACCACAAGGAAGCGTAAAGTGCTAACCGAGCTTAGTGTAGGGCATATCCCCGGCAGTGGCGCCAAAAATGTGCGCTCCTTGCCGCACTGTCGAAGCAAGGGACTTGCCGATACACCGTATGCGAGCCACAAACGGCTCCAAGCACACAACAAGCCTAAACTAGCAAGCTCAAGAAAACAAAGGGTGTGTCACTCACCGCTCTACGCTCGCCTTCGTGGTGGATTCCTCGCCGCGATGAAGAAGAAGCTGCAGTCGTGCCGCGCTCAACCGCTTCGCCGCCGTCGTGCCTTCGTAATGCTCGATCGCACACACACTCTCCCTCTCTCTCTCTCTCACACACACACACACAAGAAGGTGAAGAAGAAGAAGATGGAGATGGAGCAAGAGCACTCTTCAATTGCACAAATGAGAGAATGAGTAAAAATTAGGTTTAGTTGGCTTTTATAGGAGCTCACCCCATTCACACTTGGGCGCCCATGCTTAACCAACTAATCCCTTGAATGTCCAAGTTAAAGTGCGTCTCTCATCGACGATCACTCTACCTTTCCCTATTGGACCGACAAGCCCGGTACCTGACTCTACCAAATACATAATACACGTCCATCGTAGGTGATGGGTGTCCGTGTGCCGTGAGGGTTAACAGTCGCATGGAATGAAGCCCCGGAATCTACTATCCAGGAATTAGACACATTGTTTAATGAGAGAATTAGAGCATCTTGCTCTACTTTACCTGCCACATTGGCCTCCGATGTTGGCTTGTTGTCTTGAGACTCTGTCTCCTTCTTCTTCTTGGACCAGCAATCCTTCTTGACGTGGCCCTTGTTGCTGCAGTTCCAACATTCAAGAACTGACTTTGTGCGTGACTTGCTCCGCCTTGAGCGATCACGACCCTTTTGGTTTTTGAACCTCTCCTTAAGCCTTCCTCTTGTTTCCACTGATAGTGCAGCACTTGATGATTCTCCTGTGCTTCTCCTTGGCATTTCCTCGCTTAGGAGAACACCCACAACATCATCAAACTTAAGAGTATTTGTGCCAGAGATAGAATTACTTACAGCCATCACAAGGCTGTCCCAACTATCCGGTAGAGATGATAGTATAAGGAGAGCTCGCACTTCGTCATGGAAATTGATTTTCACTGATCGAAGTTGACTTATGTTTGTGTTAAAGTCATTTAGGTGTTCTCCAACTGAACCATTCTCTGCCATCTTCAGATTGAACAAGCACTTCATAAGAAATACCTTATTGGATGCCGATGGTTTCTCGTAGAAGTCGTCAAGTGACTTCATCAAGTCCTCCGTGGTCTTCATCTCCGAAACATTGAAGGTCACCGTTGACGCCAAGCTTAACCGGATTGTTCCCAGTGCCTTTCGATCAAGGACAATCCATGCTTCATCTGCCATTGTTGTGGGCTTCTTCGCAAGACCGCCTAGTGGCAAATAGAGGTCCTTCTGGTAGAGATAGTCTTCAATCTGCATCTTCCAATGTTGGTAGTTTTTGCCGTTGAACTTCTCAATCTTGAGCTTCCCTTCCTCCGCCATAACTCCCACTCAATTCAAGGAATCCTTTCCTTGAGATAATTTAGCTACGAGCAAACCTTGCTCTGATACCAGTTGTTAGGAAATAAGACGTAGCTAAATAGATAATTGAGTAGATTACTTAATGGAGAGAGACAGATTTATATACACAAGATTATAGAGTAGAGAGAGAGAGAGAGAGAGAGAGTACACACGATATACGTGGTTCACCCAATGTGGGCTACGTCCACGGGAAAGCAGCCACTCAATGGCTTTAGTACTTCAAAACAAGAAGTAGTTTACAAAGGGATTATACCCTTAATGGAGCTCCCGCCTTCCTTCACTCTCACCACCTCACACTCACCTTGTTGCATCAACTTCACACTATGAAATGTGTGTAGAAATGGCCTCCTTTTATAGGCCAAAAGGGCTGCCCTCTCTTATGAGAGACAGCCATGTGTAGCCGCCCTTGTGCGAATAAGTCCAAATCGGACCCTCCAATCCGCCCATGTGTGGCCGCCCTTGAGAAGACAAGTCCGCTTTTGAATTCGGCCACTGGCCACCGGCCATTGGCTTTCGACCACCGGCCACCGACCATTGACTTCCGGCCACCGACCAACCGACCGGTTGTTTTCCGATCACTTGTCGGCCGCCGTCCGGCCATAATATTCCAACCAAAAAGAATATTCCGCCCCCGATTTTCCTTCACGCATGATGTCTTCTCCTCATAATGGGGGCCTTACAAATGTGCACTTTTACCACAAAAAATTACAAAGGTAAATCAGGCTCCATACTTAACACTTTTAATGCTCAGTCTTTTTTTTAATCTCTATTCATCTAGAGATGAATAGCGAATGAGTAGACATCATCGCAAAAAATACCCGATAAACTAATCCTCGATAAACTGAGAGCAAGTATTAGATAAAAAGCTCTATTGCTTTGCCTGTGGAGGCATTACAAAAATACTCAATGACAAAAATTGACACGTACTACATACAAAGAGTGAATAATATAGAAAAACATAACCAATCTTAAGCATCAAAGATGCTATCATGAAAGTCTAAAAAACAAATTCATATATTGTTCCAAGATGTGCCTTGCAAAACTAAGGAGATCAATGTAGCAAAACATTCTTGAAGTACTTATAAGCTTTTCCTCACTCAGCTTAAAGAGGAAAAAGTACTGGATATTAGCCCCATCAGTGAACGTCAACAAGTGCATACAAGGAGCAGCCTTGAGCTTCTTCAGTGCTCTCCCCCACTGCGCGATGCAAAGCACCAGTCATGGTACTCTCACTTGCAGTGTGCTCTCACCCCTCATGTCGTGCAAAGACCCCCTTCAACTCTTCGCCCAGACGTCTCCGTATCCACCCTCGTGACTCACACATGGCTCTCCCCCATTGCGCGATGCTAAGCACCAATCCGGGTACTCTCACTTGCAGTGTGCTCTCACCCCTCTGGTCGTGCAAAGACCCCCTTCAACTCTTCGCCCAGACATCTCCGTATCCACCCTCGTTGTTAAGTATGGAGCCTGATTTACCCTTGTAATTTTCTGTGGTAAAAGGACACATTTGTAAGGCCCCCATTATGAGGAGAAGCCATCGTGCGTGAAGGAAAATCACTCACCGGAAACCAGAATTTTCACGGACAAGAATCAGGGGCAACTTTAAAGGCCTCGGGGGCAGAGGCCCCCGAGACTTTTTTTTTTCACCAGAATATTATGGCCGGACGGCGGCCGAAAAGTGGTCGAAAAACAACCGGTCGGTTGGCCGGTGGTCGGAAGTCAATGGCCGGTGGCCGATGTCAAAAGCGGACTTGTCTTCTCAAGGGTGGCCACACATAGGCGGATTGGAGGGTCCGATTTGGACTTATTCGCACAAGGGCGGCTACACATGGCTGTCTCTCATAAGAGAGGGCAGCCTTTTTGGCCTATAAAAGGAGGCCATTTCTACACACATTTCATAGTGTGAAGTTGATGCAACAAGGTGAGTGTGAGGTGGTGAGAGTGAAGCAAGGCGGGAGCTCCATTAAAGGTATAATCCCTTTGTAAACTACTTCTTGTTTTGAAGTACTAAAGCCATTGAGTGGCTGCTTTCCCGTGGACGTAGCTCACATTGGGTGAACCACGTATATTGTGTGTACTCTCTCTCTCTCTCTCTCTCTCTCTCTCTCTACTCTATAATCTCGTGTATATAAATCTATTTCTCTCCATTAAGTAATCTACTCAATTATCTATTTAGCTACGTTTTATTTCCTAACAAAAACGAATGGTACTCTTCTACGGGATAAGCTGTGATGATGACTATACACCCAACAATGGATTCACGTCCTTTATGTTGTTGGGTGTTCTGTTCTGAGCTTATGGGATAGGGAAAGATAAAACAACAATGAGGAATTTGATTGCGCTCGCGGATAAGTTTATTTGACAATCTCTTTGAATTTTGGTTTTTTGCTAATTTTTGTCCAAACTTAGGATAGAATCTCTAAGCAAAAAAAACTCTTTAGTTGTCATTATTTTCCACTTAATAATTATCAAAATAAAGAAGATATCATTGTACATAAACTTAATTTTACTATTATAAAGTGGATAGGTTTATATTATTTTTGAGAAACATATACTACCCTTATTAAAAGGATTAGGACTTTGTATTGTGCTAGGTTTATAGAGTCGAGATATTTTAATATTGAGCCTAAAATTAATTTCTTTAGATCTTTTGATTATATTTAAATCTATTGAAAAAAACATGTCGCCCATGATAAATGCACTATCCTATTAGATATTTGCTAACTATAATTTAGGCTATTTTATTCCGATTTATTGTAAGATGTTTAACTCACTTTTTAAAAAAAAATAGAAAAAGAGTACTTATTGTCATTACTGCTAGGAGTTGTTATAAAGTCTCCCTAAAAAAATGTGCTTTTACTTTTGAAAACGTGAAATGATACCTCTCATTTATGAAAAGATATTGCAACATCTTTTTGCGATCTCTCTATGCTGAACGTGAGGCATTGGCTCTCATCATAGAAACACATCTCATTGCTCTCCACTGCTTCTCTCACGGCTCCTATATAAACAACTATCTCTAGCACCATGTACATATGCTATTCCTGAAGCCTAAGCTCTTATTGCTCAGAGTTGCTTGCAATTCTAGCTTACATACCTAATATAATGGATACTCCCATGAATGGTGAGTACGTTGTTATCTAGATTTTACTTGAGCTGTGTTTACTTTGAGCATATGATCTTGAGCATTGACATGAGCATATGTTTGTAGATATTAGTTTTGATGATGCACTGTATGAGCCCGAGCGTGTAGAAGCACCTTCTTTGCAAAAAGAGCTTCATGACAGTGAGAAGTGTAACACTGCTGCTAATTTTTCACCTTTGGCTCGAAGCCTCAATCAATCTTCAGAACCTTCTCCGCATAGCAAAAAGCTTAGCCGAAGAGGAAAGTTGAATAAAGCCTCTTCTTCGGCTATTAAAAAGGCATTGCTTGCAGTTAGAGGTAATGCTTGTTGTTTCCCTATTGATTCGATAGAGTATATTACTCACACCAATGGTTGTTTTTAGGTAAAGCGTCTAGGTGCTTGGCAGATACCTCATTCTCGTCACCTCTGATAAAAAATATAGGTGAAGAGAAAGACGAGCCTAATGCTGAATCTTTCACTTCTCAGTTGGCCATAACCCCTGCCCTAAGAAACTTAGCGATCTCCGAGTTGTCAGAGACTGCAAATTTTAGATTTTCCTTCGAAGGCAAAGTGCTATGTAAGTATGGTACTTATAAAATACCCAAGTCTAACTATGGTAGATACATGCGTGCAGACCTCCTTGACAGAGAATCTCGCCATACTGTGACTTTTTTTGTGACTGAGATATATCTCTAAGAGTTTATAGAAGCGTTTGCTGTCCATGATTACGTGCGCATCGAGGGGGCATGTGTAAAAAGGGTTGTTGCAAAAGACGGTGGTACTTGCTTGTGGGCTCTGTATGCATATGCAACTACTTTAGTTGTTAAGGCGGAGCCTTTCGAGTGCTGCCTCTACCTTTATCCTGAACAAAAGATCAAAGAGCTGTTGGCCCAAGCTTCTAATGCTAAGGAGTCGGTGTCGACTGTTGCATTCATTGTCGTCAAAATAGAGAATGCAACTCGAAGTGATGCACTCCTAGTTTTCGATTGACTATTGCTGATGGGCCGTCAACAAGCGATCGAGCTGGTGTAAGTTTTAACCAGCCTTTTAGATAGTTTTGTGTATCCTTTTTCTAAGGTTTGTGTGTGTGGCAGCTTCTCTTTGTCCCAACACGGCGCCTCGACTATCAACTTATGGTCAATGACGTCAAAGAAAAGGGATTCTTCACTTGCGTTGCTCGTAACATTAACGTCTTCAAGCACTTATCGAACACTCTAAGTGTCGTCGATGCTACAATCTTGTGTCCATTGCCTCCTTCGTTCGCTGATGTCTTTCAAGAATACTTGCAGAAACAAGTCTCGAATTTAGGCTTTGGGAAGAAGGTAAACTTTTATTGCATATCAAATAAAAATTGTTATAATTCTCATTGTAAAATGTGAAATTGGTAGGTGTTTGGAACTTTGGAGATTGTTAGTGTGAACAGCTTGGATGTGGAGTTTTCTTGTGGCACGTGCAAAGGTTTGAATGTAAGCTGCCAAGCTAGCAACCCATTTTTCTACTCGTGGAAGACAATCTACAATCAATAAGCAACCTGTGTTACTTGCCAAATTATATCCTCAAGATGGAGAGGCTGTTGGTGTTATTTTACAAGGTGCTGTAGTTGACTCTGTGCTTGGATTCTCTCGTCTATTTCTGTATCTCTTTGAGCAAAGCTTGGTGGATCTAAAATCGTCGCTTTTGAACTTTAAGAAGGATGGTTGGTTCACTATTGACAAGTCGGGTCAGGTCACTGCTTTCAAAGGTGCCTAGTTGTGTATCTCTTTGTTACACTATCATTTTTGTAAATGGCAAGCGATCTGATTTTGTGGGCTGAAAGTAAAAGATTGTACCTAGATCCCATATTTATATGTAATTTCTCGAACAACAAAGATGTTTTGCTAAGCTTACTTCACCTTTTTAACTTGAGCCTCTCTTTGCAATCTCTTGAGTCTAAAGTCGTGGATGTTATTGTGGATCAAATATCATTGAGAAATGAAGACATTTTGAAAATTTGGGTGCAGCCTTCGATCATAAGTCTTCAATCACACTCTTTTGATCAAAGAGAATTTATAATCTCTCTCTTGTCTAGTCGCCAATCCTCATTGATGTTGAGCGTACACTTGGTTGGTATAATGTGCAGTATGTTTTCTGTTGCGTGTAAACTTTACTTCTACCAAGGTGAGACTATACGTGAAGCTCGCTCCTTCGTTGCGCATGACTGTCGATTTTCTTCCACTTTGCCATCATTGGTTGTGTTGAGTTTGCATGGTGAATTTTTTATGGTTTCCCGGTGGTTTTGACCGTCCTAAACGTAAACGATGTGTATGGACTAAAGAGGCTACCTTGTCTCTGGCTACACTCATTGACACCCATAATGTTGCTGTTCAACAAGTTGCATCTATTTTCTTGAGTCTATACCCCAACACCTTTACCCTTAAGCAAGTCATAACCAAAATTTACAATATGTCCAAGTCATCTCGAACACATCAAAGAATCTCTACAGTTTCACCTAGTAGTTTCACAATATGCGAAGATAATCGAGGATACTCCTTCTTTTGATTGTGCTTCATGTGGTTCACTTATGTTTCGTCAAATTTTGCATGGCATGTCAAAGGTGGAGTTATTGCTTCTTAAAAAAATAAAATCAATCATTGTGGTCGACGATAAGGTGCTTAGAGTGTGTCACCCGCGCAAGGTCGCATTGAAGAAACAAGACGAACCACTATTTTGCATGAGAAGAGAGATGAATTTTAGTGTCAAAATATCTAGTGTGGAAAGGCTGAATTCAGTAGAGAGTCGTCTTGTATCTTTACGTATACCATTCGCACAAATTCGAGAACTCAACTTTGAAGGTCAATTTGGTTTACACGGAAGCATTGTGAATGTAATGGCAGACTTGTCAAGAGTACAAAGAGTGTTGCCACGCTTCTCCAGTGATCAAGATTCAATCCTAGTTGAAATTAAGCGCAAGCTTGATTATGATCATGCCTACTTGAGTGGCATTGTGTGGCCAAATTGTGTACTTCAAGCTTTGGTTGACCTGTTGAGCACTTCCTTGTACATTGAGCATGGTGTTTCTATCGATATGTCTTGGTCATCAAGTTTCACAATCCATGCAGATGTGTGTCGCAGTCCACACCAAGAAGATCTTGAAGAAGAGATGATTCTACGGACACTTTGGTGCATGGTATCTACTCCGCTCAACAAGTTGTGGACCATAATTCACAAGTTGCAAGTATAGCACCTTGTGAGGGATTCAACCCTCTAAGCATTTTTGATGATGAATCTTGTGAGGAGTTGTCATTCCCAACATTGTTTTTTGGTCAGAGAAGAAAGTATCATTTGTTGGCGAAGAAAAAATACCAAAAAGTGGCACAATGGGAGCTTAAAAATGTGGATAGACGATTTGCAAGCAACATTGAAAATTTGTTCTTTAAAACAATGAAAATTATTATTGCGAAAGTGCTTGGATCTATATGGGTGCGCTTACGCAAGGGAAAACTTTGTGGCAAGCAATTACAAGCAAAAGATATTCAAGCTAGCACTAACATAGAGCAGCTGCTTTCATCCGAGCTAGGGTACCACGACTTCCAATCATTGCGCACTTCAATCGATTAGAAGGTGAAGCTTAAGCGAAACGTGTTTGCAATGATTCGTCAGTTGGGCCAACCGACTTTCTTTGTAACATTTTCATGTGCTAAGCAAAGATGGGACCCTTTGAAAAAATGTTTGTGTGCATTGAATCCTCATATTAAAGAAACAGATTACTCAACCAAAGCCTCATTCATTCGTGCACTTGTACGGTCTGACCCTGTAACAACAGTGCGATACTACGTCCATAGATTTCAAGCAATTAAAACAGAATTGAAACGCAACAATGCCATCCTTGGTGAGTTGATCGATTACTTTTTTGTGACCGAGTTTCAAAATAGAGGAAGTCAGCATGATCATGGATTGCTTTGGGTAAAAGATGCACCTCTTTTTGGTGTAGCGCCGGATAATGATACAATACATTTTATCAACACACACATTGCTACCGACAAGAATTTGTTAGAAGAGTCTCTCAAAAGCGTACAAGCCCACCACCATCGCAAAACATGCAAAAAGCGTAAAAGTTTTTGTCGGTTTGGTTTTCCGCGTCCACCCTCTTGAGAAAGTATGATTCTATATCCAATCACAGTGGCACAAATAGAGAAAGACGTATTGTTAGCCTACAAAAAGTGCATTGATGATCAATTGCTTGCTCTTGGACATGATTCAGAAGCGTTGTATGATGAATGGTTGACCTCTGACTGAAGAAGTATACATTAAGTCCCTTTCGGTGAGCATCATAGAGCCAACACTACTCTTGAAAAGACATCCAAAGGACATTTACACAAATAATTTCAACAAAGAGTTGTGTAGTCTATGGGATGCAAACATTGACATTCAATTTATATTCAATGGCCATGGCACTGCTGCATATTGCACATCATACATGACTAAAAATGATTCGACCACAAGAAAAACAATCAAGCACATATTGCAAGATTGCAAGAAGACAAGTGTGTCAACATTGGATCGACCGAGAAAAATTGGCAGTGCTTTGATCAATACACAAGAGATGACATCACAGCAAGCCACATACATTTCTCTTTCATTGCCCTTACATAGTGCGAGCAAACAATTCGTATTCATCAATGCAGATTTCAAAAGCCAGCGCACATTGTTGTTGAAAAGAAGAGCTGCATTGAATACTTTGAATCCTGATGATTCTAACATTTTCTTTGACGACATTGTCACCAAGTACACCCATCGTCCAGACAACCTTGCACACATATGTTTGGCTGATTATGCAAGCAACTACTGCTGCGTGCGTGGCTCCACCTGCAAGTCTAAGAACCCTCGAGTCATACGATATGCTAACTTCATTTTGGAGAAAGATGTAGAGAGGCATTTCCATGAACTTTGCTTATTGTTTATTCCATTTACGGGCGATGATAAAACCTTTGAGACGAGTGTTGATTGTTGGAAAGACAAATATACCACAAACTATGCAATTATAGATGGAAATCGTCAAAAATATTGCAAGCTACAACTTCGTGCAGCAAGCTCAAACACGGCCTCATTGCCCTCATCCTCAAGATCTAAGACTGGCGAGTCATACAAATATGAGTTGGCACTTGATATTCAACCAAGCAAGCCCACTACAAGATCCTTACCAACATTTTGAAAATTGACATTATGCAACGAAGAGTATCACTCACTTGTGTCCAAGTTGAACATTGAGCAACGTTCCCTTTTTGACAACATTATGGTTAGGAAGCGCTTGCAACCAACTCAACCAATCCATCTCTTTTTGACTGGTGGTGTAGGAACGAGGAAAACTTTCACTATGCAAGAAATCGTGCAAGGCTTAATTCGTCACTACAATACCTCCCTTGAATTAGATGTTCATCTTCCCTCAACATTCTTAATGGCATATACAAGAAAAGCAACTTTCAACCTTGGAGGGACAACGATTCACTCAGCATTGCGTTTGCCCCTTGTCTTCCAACCAAATGTTTCTCTTTCTTCTGAAAGCCTTGCCGAGCTCTCGCAACTGTATAAAAACTTCAAGCTTGTTGTGTTCGATGATGCATCCTTGATTGGGAATAGACTCTTGCATATCATAGACACAAGGCTGCGATCAATTAAGCACAATCACATGGAACCATTTGGTGGTCTAGATGTCATCTTCGGCGGTGACCTGTGCCAAGCAAGCCCGGTTCGAGATCGTTGGATATTCAACGAGCCACAAGATTCTCTACAATTTCTCTCGCCTTCATTCTGGCTCACCCATATAAAATGCCACGAGCTCACAAAGACAATGCGTCAATCAGATAATGACTTCATTGCCATTCTCAATAGAATACGCAAAGCAAAACACACAACTGAGGATTTGTTGCTCTTGAATACCAACCATACTAACAAGATCTTTAACAAATTGACAACACCACATTTATACTTCACCAATAACTTGAAGGACTCACATAATCGTCTTGTTTTTTAGAAATTGCCTAGTCACGCATACATAATCCATGCGAAAGACAACCACCATAAAACTTGCTCCAAAAACCTTGTTGTTCCAAAAAACCCACAAAACACAGCAGGCTTGTCCTCAACGTTGGAGCTTAAAGCAGGAATGATTGTCGAGCTTTGTGGTGGCAATATTGATATTTTCGATGGTCTTGTGAATGACGCAGATGAAATTCTGAAGCTTGTGGACAGTAGAGCTAACTGTCCTATTGCATGGATAGAGTTTTTTTATTCCTCAACAGGCTCCAAGCAACGACACGTGAACCAACACCTTAATACGATTCCCATTGGCCCTCAGTGGACACCAATTTTTCAAACAACAAAAGAATTTCAAGTTGGTAAAAATACATTGAACACTGTCTCTTGAACTCAATTTCCAATACAAGCAGCGAATGCACGCACTATCCATAGATCACAAGGCTTGACAATGAGCATAGTAGCATTTGATCCAACATCAATAAACTCACATGGATTGGTTTACACAGCTCTTTCTCGCATCAAAGATCCATCAAACCTCCACATTCTCAATCCGATTCATCCAGCTCAAATCAAAGTCGACAAAATTGTGCTTGACGAGCTTGACCGTCTCAACAATGATGCCAAATGGGAGTATTTGACAAAATTTCCATTCGCATACAAACGCACACATCATATCATTCAATCATTGAACATCGTTTCTAGTCACAAATATCTCAAATATATCAAAGACGATTTGAATTTTACAAGTTCTGACATTCTATGCCTCCAAGAAACAAAGAAAAAAAATCCTTCCAATGATCTTGCACCAAAGTTTCATCATATCCATCACCACAGCAAAACAGGTGTTTCAATCTACTACAAACCTAGCATCAAGCTCCACTTTGCAAAAACATTGCTAGCTCCAGGAATAGAAATCAATCAAGTTATATTAGCCATTCATGAACACCTTGATTGGGAAATCATATGCGTCTACAAATCACCAAACACATCTTCAACCGCGTTGGTCACACAACTCTATACCTTGCTGCAACAATCCCATCCTACACGAATGAGTGTCATCATGGGAGACTTTAATGTACACAATGATCCCACAAACAATCAATATCGTTACTTGGAGGAGAAGCTTCAAGCACATGGCTACACACAACAAATTCATGATGTGACCACTGTGTACAACTCAAAGCTCGATCATGTTTGGATTAAAAATCCCCCTGCATCATTCATCACAAGCATACGGTTTTGCTTCTGGTCCGATTGTTCATCCACACATCTAATCATTCCTAAATGATTCTTATACCTCCATCCCTCCCTCCCTCCCTTTTTCCCGTCATCTCTCCCTTCCCTCATCCTCTCCACACAAAAAAACCATATTTCCCTTTTCTATGCCTACCTTTATCCTAAGAAGATGCAACTTTGCCACTCTTCAATCCTTCATCGAGGCCGACATTCTGTAATGTAATCTGCAAATCACTTTCTCAATCAATGTGACTTCCATCCTTGTACCTTTGTCTTTGCTTTCCACGTTCTTAATTCGTTTCATCTATTGGCAGGCCTTGTGATTTTGTCACTTGTTTATCTTTAAGACTAAAAGACTATGTCTTAACTTTGTTTCATGATCCTCTCAACGATTTTAGGGTAGAGTAAAGGGGCCATATTAAAGACCCCTAAGGAGATGGCGGCCGATTGTTTTGTGTGTTGTTCCATTTTTTAGCATGGACGGGTGCAATTGATAGTTCTACAGAGCATCTACATGCAATAAAAGCGATTTTGTGTGCAATGCTCGACAGGTTGTGATTGCGGACATTTGTTGAAATCTCGTCTAACAAAAAAAGGTGCCATTTGCACCTCTGTCTAGGCGACTTCGCTACCAGCAAGGCTTAAACCTGCATCGAAAGGCAATGATTTGACCCCCTATTGAGCTAGCCGTGAAAGCACACGTCCCTCGGTGTCCTAAATCTGGTTTTTTCTTTTCATAGCTTAAGGGTTGGTAGGTTCTTCAATAGGCACCCACCCCATTATTGGCCCCTTTACCCTACATTTACATAGATTTGATCCTCTCTTTTCTTAGAGTCGTGGTTCGAATGTCAAAGATAGGCTTAGGATGTATAACACCACCCTACATTATCTTAGAGCTTTGGTTTAGACTTTGCAGGCAGAAATCGAGGAGAATAGTGTGACCATAGCTACCTTAAAGCTTTGGCTTGAACTTTTGCAGTTTGATTGCTCTCTTTCTTGTCCTCCAATATAATTTGTTCACACTTTGGAGGCTACGTTAATGTTTAGGAATGCTCATAGTTTATCTGCATCTGCCTATTGACTTCTTTCAGTTTGTGTTCGAGGTGGGACTTTACATTCTTCAATTTCTCCTTGCCTTCATCGCTAGATCCCTGAGCAATTGTGGCTTTGTTGCATACCATAGGATAAGGACCTAGAATGCTCGCAAATGAGATGCCTAGTCTGAGAGAACCAGATCTGGTAGCCATCTTGTTGGTGTTTGTACAAATGGTTCCTTGAGGCTCCCCCATCTTGAGTGTCTTTACCTCAAAATCATACCCTTTGGTATTGAGGTCAACCACTCCATCTTTTTTTGGGAGAGTCATCTCAACCAAACATTATTCATTATCTACCTCCTTAGTCAATGCTACACCTCTCGTACTGTCATCGTTTGATGCACGCGATGTTTGCTCAACTCCTTCGTCCATCGGCACGTGAAGATAAAGGGTACACAAAAACAGAACACAAAAACAATAAAAACCACCGCCAAAGATAAAAAAGAAAGAAAGAGTGTCGAATATGATAAACGCAAGAGATGAAGCAAGCGCACAGGCGATGAGCATGTGAAGCATAGGAGATAACCCAAGAGCTAAGCAAGGCAGGTTCTGCTGCAAAAAGTACGATTACTAAGTAACTTAAGTAAGCCACTTGCGTAGAACTAACTACTCGTGATTCCGCCTTGAGACTTGCAACTTGGGGCGGCCCTCGTCAGCTCTAGATAAGGAACATGGGGCCCTTGGCACAACATTTGTAGCCCCAGCCAAAATTCCTTGTGTGAACAAAATAGACAACCCAAACTGCTCCGAATGCTAAACACAAGCCCTTTTGGCACAATCGCATATGCTCTAAACACCCTTCCACACCACCTTTCCCAACCCAGCTGAGGGTGAGGTAGTGCCAACCTCATAAAACCTACTCCATTCTCCATGTTGGACGGTCACTCAACATGACGATTGCTAAGTGAGGAGGCCATCATGTTGGCAATTCCACCAGCACTCTGTCTTTTCCACAACAGGTGGAGGTTGCAAAGGCCATCACGGTGGAAATTCCACCATCGCTTATAAAAATGAAACTATCCATGCAAGAAAAGCTTACGCTTGTGTTTGGCTTTAGTGGGAGAGGACTGAATAGATCTTGTTTAGTAGGACAATTGTCTGTCTAGTACTATGGGAGCCCGTTTTTGATTTGGCAAAATCCCTCTAGGGGATTCATACAGTTTGAGTCAAGTTCGTGGGGCTGCCAAGTTGGCTTTGGGGGAGCATGATTTGAGTGTAAGAAGTTTGGGCACTTTGCCAAGGATTTCCCCATGAAAGCTAAAGTAAATACTGACCCGGCAATGCACGACTCCAGGATGGAAGCAACTGTAGGAGTGGATGAGAAACAGGTAGAGAATAACAACGAGTCAGGAGAAGGTGAAGAAAAAGAGGCTATGATCTACAACAAAGAAGTAACCAAACAGCAGGAGAAGACAGTGGAGAAGCAGTTCTTCACTCTACAAATCCTTCAAGGTCCGAGCAAGGAGAATACTTCTCCACCTAAGCTTAAGACATTGACAACTATGTCAATGATGCAAATCCTAGGACTGAAGAGGGCCAAAAGGGTGAAGGCAATAGCAAGGGATTCTAGGTCACTTGAGACTACAAAAGTTTGGAAAGAGAGAAGCTCCACCCCACTTCCCGCTCAACCAAAAGGGGCAACGGCTGTTGTCCCGCTTCACAATCCCTTCGCAATGTTTCGAGAAAAGAAAGAGAGATCCCGCGGGAAACTTCATGGTAACCATGGGAATTGGAAAAGGACCAATGGAAGAGGACACCAAGAAAGAGGACACAAAAGGAGTGTCTCAAGAGGTGGAGGAGTTTTTTCCCATATCTGAGTAATGGAGGAGTTGACCATCCAGCATGGAATGTTAAGGGGCTCAAGACCCAAAGGAAGAGCTCCCTATTCTAGGAGAAAGTTGTAAAAGGAAAAGAAGTCAATTTTAGGGATGTCCAAGAACATCACCTTAATGCCGCAAGTAAAAGAAAACAAACACTAGGGAAGAAGCTTGTATTTATGGAGAGGGTGGTGATGGGTACAGTGGTGTCATGATGGTTGTAGACAGGGACCTAGAACCCAAGGTGGTGTTCAATCATCCATCTGGGAGAGCTTTGGGAGTAAAGATCAAGTGGGGGGACCAACATATCACCATTGTCAATGTATATGGGTCTTGCGTGGCAAAGGAAAGAGAAAAGCTTTGGGATCACCTGAAAGGCATTCACGTGGAAGGGGAATGGCTCCTAATGGGAGACTTCAATATGGTGGAGAAGAGAAAGGAATAGAACAGGATCATTGTGGGAGGTGGGTCCGTGAAATAGCACGCCAGGATTCATGTATACCAGCCTCCAGTATGCTGGCACAACATCTCAATTGGATGGATTCTATTGTTCCCATCAAGCTGATTGGCTACCGCCATCGCTTAATATGAAGGTGGTAGCTTCACAATGCATGTCGGACCACCTACCATTAAGCATGAAATTCTAGAAAACCAAAGTATAAGGTTAATGCCCTCAAGGATCGAAGAAGCTACTGACAACAGGGGTTCATTTCCCTCTCTTCAAAATCCTAGTCATAAAATCTATAGATTCGTAAATATGTGGATCTAATAAGCCCTAAAGCTTGGGATATCTTCACTAAGAATATTCAAAAAGCAATCAAGATTGCATACCTTAGAAGGAAGAAACACCACCAGGGGTGTGTAAAGCATGTAAGAAATGCGGAATACAATAAGGATCTAGTAGCAAGGAGAGTAGAGAGAGACATGATGCAAAGTAGATTAGTGGCAAATCAAAAAGTTTAGATTAGCACACTATTACAAAGTGATGGCATCATCCACCCATATGCTCTCAAGGCAGAGCTTAGATGGAGATTTAGACAACTAGAGCAAGTAGGAATACAAGGGACTAACAATCCTTACACAAGAATGTGTTGTGTGCATCAAGTGTGCACACCATTCTACCGAATTACTCATGAGAAGGCCTCCTTATATAGAAGTAAGGGAGCCTCTAAACGCCCATGTGCAGCTGCCCTTAGATAGACAAGTCCAAGTAGGACTCTCCCATGCGCCCATGTGTAGCCACTTTTGGGTAGACAAGTCCTCCTAGAACTCGGCCACACCGGCCAAGGAAATCCGATCACCGGCCAAAGACCACGGACAAGTGGCCCACCAGCCCACCGGACAACCATTTTCCGATTGTCTTCCGACCGTCGTCCGGCCAAGATATTCCGGCAAAAAAGAATATTCTGGTGAAAGGAATAAAAAGTTTCGCGGGCTTCCCCCCCCCCCCCCCCCCCCCGAGGTCCCCAAAGTTGGCCCTGAATTTGCTCCATACCATCCATGATCACAAATAGAGATCTCATCAACGTGTAAAGCTGGAATCCACCAAATATATGTGCACCATTGGCTTCTCCTCATATGGGGGCCTTACAAATTGTGCAACATATATTGTGGTGGCAAAATTGAGAGAGGTGGGCATTGCAAGTATATCGACAAAGCAACTCCATATGAAGTAGAGATTTTAACCACCAAAAGACAAGAAGGGTTGGCTTCTAAAGCCGAGCACAGAAGGTGGCTTGAAGCTAAATGTGACTTGACTGAAGAACAACTAGAGGAAGTGAAGAAGACTTGAATTTTATCCAAAGAGACTTTCCTCCTACTAGAGGAGGCTAATCAATCTCACTTCTTCAGGGCCCTCAAAGTCAAGAGAAATCGGGGAATCATCCACTCGTCGATGGGGATGAAAGGAGATTAAGGACCCTGAAGAAATGGCTCATATGATGCTTAACCACTTGCACTCCCCAAAAGTGGATGGAGCCAGAGCTTCTCTTCTAAGAAGTGTTAAAAAAAAATGGTATCACATTCAGATGCCAACATCTTCGAGAAGGCGTTCTCCAAGGAGGAATGCTCTCATGTGATGCAATTCGGGAAAAGAGAAGTCCCCTAGATAGGACGGCATGATTATGGAGTTCTTCAAAGAATTTTGGGAGGATATTAAGTCTCCAATCATGTGAATGGCTAACCAAGCTCTAGCCAATGAAGCTCTCAACTTGAGCATCAAAGGAGGACTTATCAAACCGATCCCTAAACAAGTTCGTTGTTCCAAATTGAAGTACTGGCACCCAATAACTATGATGTTAGTGGCATACAAAATAATCACCAAAATTGTTTTGCTCATGCTCTCTCCCCTACTTGACAAGGTCATCACCCCCCACCAACATGGATTTAAAAAACAAAGGTCTATCTACAATAACATTCTGGCAGCAATGGTCGGCATAGAGTTTGCATCATTCACTAAGCAAAAGTGTGTATTACTATAGATGGATTTAGATAACGTGTATGATAGGACATGGTCCTTTATAGAAGACGTCATGAATTCACTAGTCTTTGGGCCGTGGATGTGTTGGTTGGATAGCACATTGGGTGCTGGTAGCCAATCTAAGCTCTTATTTAATGAGCGGATTGTGGGAGCTTTTGAGGTAAAAAGATCCATTAAGCAAAGCTGACCACTGGCTCCTCTTTTGTTTGCCATTGGATCTCATCCACTGGTAACAATGCTCAAAGATTGTGCTTCATGAGGGGAGATTTGAGGTCTATCCCTCTCCAACGACCAGCTACTGGCGAAGCTGTTTGTGGATGATTCACTACTCTTCCTCAAAGCTTGTCCTCGGGTGATTAGGAAGGCTCTAGAGATTGTGCAAACGTATGCCACTGCGTCGGGGTCAAAGTGCAATATTGAAAAATCTAGATTGATCTCCCTCTCAGAAGATGATCGTTCAATCCGGCGATGTGGTCCGAGGAGATTGTGTCCAAAGGGACAGTGTTTAGGCACCTAGGAGTCCCCTGGGGGTGGATTTAACCCACAAGAAAAGATCTTCATGGGTGTTGGATAAGATAAGGAGCAAGTTGTGTAGGTGGGAGTATGTGCTTCTCCCTCTCGCGAGAAGATGAAAAGTGATCAATTTGTTTATGCTTTCATATATAGCATTCAATGGCCTGCTGCTTAAGATAGCCAAATGAAACTGGAAGGAGTTCTTAAAGGCGGTGAAAAGATTTCTCTGGAAAAACAACAATAAAGACTCTCAGCCTTGGTAGTGGGCAAGTTGGGAGGCCATAGCGAGACCGGTGAGGCAAGGTGGTCTCAGAATTCTAAACCTTAGTACTCACGCGGAGGCTTGGTGTGCCAAGTTTGTGGTTGTAATCATGAAGCAAGATCAAGCTTTGGCTGTTATGATAAAGGCCATAATGTACAATGTCAAATTGTGCTGGCAAGGTGGCCACTGGGAAAGGCTAGATCTGTACGACAAGTTGCTTACCCCTTGGTTATATATATATATATATGGGGGCTTAATTGGCAAGCTGGCTCAAAAGTGCAGCAGAGCAGCGGAGGGCTTGGAATGGGGAGAGCTAACTAGATAGTTTCACAACTCAATGTCAATGGTCCCCTTGGGTTTCTAAGGCAAGAAGCATCCTGTTGAACCCTATTTGGAGAGGGGTAGCCAGAAAGATGAACAACAAAGGACTCCAATGACTGGGTCGGTTTTGGGACTACATTAGCAGTGACTGAAAAGGATCGGACCAACTAGCCTCCCAGTTCAATCTCAATGGGACTGAAAGATTGCTGGTAAATAGAGTCTTGGAACGGCTTGGCAGATGTTGCCTACCGACCTGCAAGTCTAGGTTTGATTGGAAAGCATGGTGGTGGCCCATAGACAAACACTTCTATAAACCACACACCAAGGAGGTGTACAACATCCTCATGGTCTCGCCGGATTGGTTCTCCCCCGTGAACAAGCAATGGGGCAAGCAAGATGGTTGACAATTGTAAAGAACATCTGGTGCCCACCACTTAGGATGAAGTTCCTTGTATGGAAGGTACTCTGGGGGGCCTTGCCAACTAGGGTGAAAGTCCTAGCTAGAGGTATTGGTCCGGATAGATGGCCGCAATGCAAATCATCAAGTGAGAACCTCCCCCACCTTTTCAAGGACTACCCAAGGATCTGTGGTCTAGAAGGAACGATATGCAAGTGGCTTCAAAAGACATGGAAGATTGGGTTCTACAAGAATGATCTCTTCTTGGGTGGGAAGGTGTTCATGAGTCAACCACTTATAATCAGTACACAAATTGTCAGATACTATTACTTTAAACACGTCTGGAGGGCAAGAAATTGTTGACCTTTTGAGAACATCACTGAAACAACAAGATTCACGGAGATTATTCAAGAAAAAAAGGAAGCAATTGTTGCCATTAGGAAACAGAGGAACTCCAAAGAGTGGAACAAGGTTGTGACCGCGGAAATTTTGGAATGGCATGGGTAAGAGTCAATCATTAGCCATCCAAGAGTTATACCTTTGTCGTGGGGTGGCCCCCCTAGACCGATGTACTGATGTTTTCTGAAAGAGGTCATGGCTCGACATGAGCATGACTAGTAATTGTAGTTCTTTTGGGTTGCTAATATAATCCACTCACGATTGTGAGTTTCACCAAAGAAAAAAGGAATGCTCATAGTTTGAGTTCTAAGTACAGTTGCATATTCAAATCAATACTATTATAAAAGGGGGAGGGATTCTGGCCCCATCCTCCAAACATGTGTCGAGTTCTCCTTGCTCCAGCTATGTGCCCTGATGTTCCCCTGCCACACACACACACACACACAGCCTTTGCCCACAGGCCAACTAGTTACTATTAAAACTTAGAGACTAGAGTGTTGATAAGCATGGTTTCCTTGGACATGTTAGAGCCTTGGTTCAAAAAGTGAGGGGAATTGACACTGGCCCAAAAAAGTACTACAACGTGTTTGAAATGGTCTTGCACATTGGATACTTTGTAACATCTATATTTTTGCAAAGTATATTGGCTATGTTAGAGCTTCAACTCATACTTTGATTCGAGTTTGAGGTTGTGTATGAGACCTTTTCATGCATCATAAGGATCGTTGCCATAAGAAAATGATTGTATGTAGGGACTATGCCTCACAAATTCATTAGCTTGTAATAGAGTGGTTCTTTGTATATTGGTCTCCCTTGGCATGTTAGAGTTGTTGTTCATACAAAGGGGGAGATCATTCAAGTTGAGACTCTCTCTCTCACACACACACACATACACACACACAAAGGGGGAGATCATCCAAGCCTAGACTCTCTCTCTCTCTCTCTCTCAAACTTGGGAGTTCTTTCCTAAAATGCAATTAAAAACCCTTTTGAAAATACAATCCTATCAATTTTCTAATCTCCTCTCTTATCTCCCCCCTTGGAGCTTCTATTCTTGATGCTCATTTTTAAGGGTCCCTCCTCCTCCTCTTCGGGCATCTTGAATACCCATTGTCACCAAAAAGCCCTCAACATTTTCAACTATACACCTTGGCAATCTTGGCACCCCACCCATCAAAATTTTGTATTTATGCTTTCTAAGTGAAGCGATATGTTATTAGGGAAAGTTCTTTGAATGGATACCTAGTTTATGCAAAACCCTTGTATAAGAGCTAGGGGTATATCCTTCTTCCCTTCTTCAAGCTTGTTGTAACTTCACCTTCAACATTGATGGTGCCTCTCTCCTTTACAAAAAACCCAAATCCAAGTCCACCATTGTAAAAATACATTTTTCTTCCTTAACTTGCAACGAGACCTACCATAGCCCGAGCAAGGGTGAGTGAGCATACCAAAACCCGAGCGAATATCTATGACGGTGGTGTTGTTAATGCATATGAACTTACAAGAAAACAAGACAAAACATAATACTAGTTTTTGGAAAAATGGATAGAGCTTCCTTTCTACATGGATGAATATTTCAACATAAACAATTAGCCCTTTAAGGCACCTCACATGAGGATTTGATATTTTAACCAAATTGTTTCAAAGAGTGAATACTTCTCATCTACAACTCAAAACACTAGAACACTGACTCAAAAGTTTCTATCAAAAAATGACAAGAACCATATGAAAACAACAAGACATGAATTTCAATTCTAACATCCAATGTCCACAAATCTCTCAATTCTTATGATGAGTCACACTCATCATCGATGTAGACCTTCCGCCTCCAAAGCGTTGTCAATGGATGTGTCCTAACAAGAAAAGAAAGCAAAACATAATAGTAGTTTTTGAAGAAAAAATGGACAAAGATTCCTTCGTACATGGATCAATATTTCAAAACAAACCATTAGCCCTCTAAGGCACCTCACATGAGGATTTGAAACTTTTAACCAAATTGTTCTAAAGAGTGAATACTTCTCATCCACAACTTAAAACAATAGAACATTAACTCAAAAACTTCTAACAAAACATTACAACATTAACTCAAAAATTAAACATGACAAGAACAGTATGAAAACAAAAAAAATATGAATTTCAATTCTAACATCCAATGTTACAAATCCCTTAATTCTTAGATGATTTACACTCATTGTTGATGTAGACATTCCACCTTCAACGCATCTCAAAGATTTCTAAATCGTATCGCATGTGCGCTGCCATGTTTCGAGCCATCTCCTCTATGTAGACCGGCATGGAACTTCCAACCAACAAGAATATACATCAAGGCAAAATACTAAACAAGACATAGAAGCAATATCGATGATCTATAAATACCAATGTTAACATCAAAAGGATGGCAAAAAGCATTAGCAATGTCAAATGTCATAGCAAGAGGTGGGCCTCACTAGTCATCAAAGGGATTCACACGCGATAGCATGTCACCCTCATCATCAATATCTAAGGAGGTGGAGGGATCCTCCCTGCTCCGCTTTTTACGACGGAGTAATGGTAGCACATATCCTGAAATCAATGGCTCATCAATGTCAAGCGCAACACATGTCCGTCAAGATCCCACACAAGCTTCTAGTGCACATATGAGCTCCAAGAAAATTCCTCCACACCGATAAAGAAGCTCCACAAAACATGCAACAAAAGAATGGCTCCGCTGCAATCCACCTCGCAATGGCTCACTTGGCTTGAGATAGCTCCAAAACATGATGCATCATAAAAGAATCCAATGAGGGCATGCCAAGGCGAGAAAATAGGGCACTGCTCTCTGCTACAAAGCAAGCTGGACACATACCTACTATGTGAACCATAAATAGCATAGAGCAAAGACATTATAACACAAGACACAGTTAGAGAAAGCAACAACATAAAGCATTGGAATATTAATGTAAAGCAAGTGTGTCACCTCTAAAAGACCACCCAAACTCTCAAAAGAACCATAGGCTCCATGATGGAGTACTACAATATGTCGAACAACCATCTCTGTAGCACGACAAAACCTCTCTACCCACCCAATCGCCTCTACTGTTCAAAGCACTAATTATTAAAAACACCTACAATGATGACACCATGATCAGAAGCCAGCCTAAATCTGCTATCATCAAGAATTTCAAATGGACTCTAGCATGTACATGATCCTCAGTGAAAATGTCCCAATGCGGTAGAGTAGAGGAGCCTACTAGGGACCCACCAAAGGGGAGATCCAAGAAAATAAAATCAGCACCCCATGGAATGGCTCTCCCCCTGCGATTTATATAGTATAGCCTTCGAGCGTGCCCGTGAAAGATGCTCATGTATGGGGATCCATGTGGGATTGTGGACTCCTGCCCTGAAGTCTACAACAATGGAAATGTAGTCCCCCGCTATGGCCATGCACCATGTGTCAATGAAACTAGATATATTATGTAGTGGACACTCCACAAGATAAACCAACAAGATGATCGTCCTAGCCATGACCATGCCAGAAGACATTGGAGCATCACAATGAGATAAAATAAGTCATGTATGAAGCATATTTTAGGAAGGCATTAACAAACATTCATAAGGCATACATGGCATTGGGTCCACCTCCTCCTCTACAATCGTATCCACAAATGTTTCCTTTTCCTTGTGAGAGTTGCGTGCATCTTAAACAAAACGTCTCAAATCAAAACACGACTAACTTATGATTGTTTGGTATGCTCAAGAGCAAACCATGCCTGTATGTCTCTCCTCTCATCTACCTGCTGGTGGATTCATCATCACAAAATCCCTCAAAATTGTCTCATGTAGCTCCTTTCATGACAAAGGGCATGACCTTTCTCCATATCTGTCCACCATGAACAATCCTCAAGCTCCCATGGAGTCAAGGTGCGCATACTAGAGGGGTACATGCATGTGTCTTGAGCAGTCCATTTGAGTCCACTGTCTTGTCAAAATGGGCATGGCAGGCAATAAATTCTTGGATACCAAAAACATCAAAAATCTACAATGATCAACAAACAAGTTACATGAATCTAGCCGCACATACATAACAATTTAATAAAATTGCAATTAATAAATTGTTCACCTAAAAGCCAATCGTTGTGCTGCTATTCGTAATGTATCCACCTTCTTCAATGCCTGCTTTTCCACATCCTTCGTATTTGCTCCAAGAGACACTTCACTTTGCCTGGAAAAAAAAGGGCTTAGCTTCAAATTTTATCTCCTCAAAATAAAATGCAAGGGTAGAGTCATGTGGCAAAGGCACACCACCGGGCACATCCATAAGATCCATCACAATTTGAAATGCCCTTTCAAATACTCGTGCCAAAAAACCCTCTCTGCAAAGCCATCTACAGTCTCAAACAGAGTGAGAGAAAAAATAAGATAACACAACATATTCAAGATTAATTATCCAAGCTCATTTTACATGCGAAAGACGTGATCTCCTTTCTTAAGACCATATGCACCCCTTGTAATCTTGTCCGCTTCCAGCAAAGAAACCCAATGAATCTTGTTTTGAATAGGGGTATCTTGGAGTGCTATTAAGTTCAACTTCTCCAATGTAGCCCATCTATCATTACCCCAGTTTAGAGACAAAACCCTTGCCAGAGGGGGTGGATGTCGTGATGTCTTACGTCTAAATTGGGAATTTCATGCATGAGTCACATATTTAGTGTTTTTATGAGTGCTCGAAATATGGTTGGGAGCATAGCATTTTCGCATGATGGCAAGCTTGCAATGGCCGTCATGTGGCGTGGGAACGGTTTTTTATATCACTTCTTAGAGAACCAATCCGTCCCAAGGTTGGAATCCACAATGTTAAGCAGCTGTGATATAATTATAAAAATAACAATTACTCTAATTACATACTATACCATTCGCCCCACAAACAAATAGTAGATGCAAACAAATAAAGTACCTTCCCACCAATACAATCTTGATATTTTGTGTGATCTCCTGACGAATTCTCTCCTCTTCTTTTTTAAAGTCTTCGTCATACAAACCATCTTCACATTTGACATCCTCTTCTCTTTCTTTTTGTCATTTGCATCTAAATTTTATTTCCACTTCATTATATTACTAATCATGCATGATAACGACTAAAGAAAGCATATAGCTTGGTACATACATCATAGACCAATCTACAAAGGTAACATCAAGTGAGAGGATACCAAGGCTCAAAACATTTGACATACGCACAAATGTTCCGCACAAATGTATGTGGTATTAACAATCTCATCACGAAGATGAATGGCAACCAGAGCATGAGTATTCATGTTATCTTAATATACAAAAGAAGCATTCAAACGCACGATAACTTACATATTAGCAAAGATTGTAGAATCAAAACACTTACAAGTTCATTCTTTGCAAGCTTCTTAACAATGCTATCTCAGGAACTTTGGTAGGATCTATGATAGTGCACAAAACGCGACAATGCTTCTCCTTTAGAGTGGAAAACCTTTATTTAATTGCATATGTCCATGCCGCAGTACACTGATTCCCTTCCCAAACGTCGAACAAGTGATTGATAAGATCTTGAAACTTTGTTTTCTTTTTCAAAATTCACGTTCGAATTCATCATTGACTTCATTCCATAGAGGTCCCATGTTGCTTTGATCTCATCTTGAGTATTCACAAAAGTTAAATTCAAACAAAATCCAAAGAATGTGAACAATAGCCTATAGATAGAGAGTTAACATATGTGTCATGAGGCTCTCCTCTCTTTTGCATGTCAATAAAGAGACACTAAAAGCTCCTATTTCTAGCATATAGCCTTATTTCGCGAAGGCAGACTTCAAACCACTAAGGTCGTCTCTCAACCCTCTCACCCTTGCATATGGAATCAATTTGCACAAGGGGATGGAGGGACAATCAAAGCAATTGAAAACACGTGTGCTCTCAAGCATATCCACTCCCCTATGCATGAAGATTTTTTGCTCGTCCTCCACTTCTACTATTGCGCTAACCTTGTCTCTTATCTCCCATGGAACTATTTGTAAGTCATTCTCCTCAGGGGCTAATGTCTCATCAATCTCGTGTAAAGATCCATGTCCCATGTCCATAGATAGAATCTCATCTTCTTGTGTTTCCAACTCCTCTACCATGTTAGTAGCTGAAACCCAGGAGACTTAGTCACTATTATCCACTTGACTGTAAGAGACACCATCAAGACTCCTCCCTCTTCGGGCACGGCCACTGGATCTAAGACTTCACGGCATTTTGGTCAATAAAAGTACTCTTATGAAATGAAAAAAATTGGATATAATTTTCTTTGTATGTAGAGCATTATTTCAAAATATACCATAGCCCACGAGACATGAGGATTTTAGAAAACCATATTTGAAAAAATAGGCAAAACTCGAAACGTTTAAGGATTTCAAGACCAATCTAACTAATGGTTATGTATTTATTCCAACATGATTACAAAAAAACAAAAACCAAAAATTGGTTGGATTATTTGATTGCTTGGCAGGAGGACGTCCTCTTCGAGCTGATGTACCATTTCTACCTGCCATTGGGACCCCTTGTTGTGAATTGAGCTACAAGCATGACCAGCATTATTCAAGATTACATAGGCATGAAGGCAATCTTACAACACTAAGTTATACAGAAAATTGCTTTACAGCACTAAGCATCACATCATTGCTTTCTAACTCAACAATACTCGCAGTAGACATATTGGGTTCAGTTGCGTTTCATTAATTAATTAACGCATAAGATTCGTTTAACATCTCCCTTGCAAAAGCAAAAGTCCATGATTTGGTCGTTCCCACGATGCATCCCCCCTCACGCCTGTCGCTACACTGCATACCTCAATCACCTTGCTCTTCGTCGTCTGTCCTGTCTCTTGTGCATTATGCACCCGCACAAGATCCACTCTCCCCCATCTCTCTACTCTAATGCGTATGCCTTCACCATGATCCGTGTGTTGCAGTATTCCACGCGACTCAGCCTGTGCTCTGAATTGACTTCTCGTGTGGCCATCACGAAAGAGAGAGATGCACTTACAAGGCACTCTTGAAGTGCGTGCTACATGCAGAGCCCACCCTATAGATCACCATCGAGACACAGAGCGTCCAGTCTCAGAGCCCACGCAGAGGAGGACACACCGTCTCCACCATACTTCCCTCTCTGCATTCGTGTGCAGTGCATACACCCCTACCGCTCCTCTCTCTCTCTCTCTCTCTCTCTCTTCACACCGCCAGATTGGGCACAAAGCATCGATGCGAGGCACAGCTGCAATCGTGACACACGTCCATAAAATCTCTCTTTTTCTCTCTCTCTCTCTCTCTCTCTCTCTCTCTCTCTCTCTCTCTCTCTCTCTCTCTCTCTCTCTCTCTCTCTCTCTCTCTCTCTCTCTCTCTCTGGCTCCAGGTTGCTTTCCTGCCTCGCTGGCAATTACCGTAATGCCCTTGGACTTTTTCTTTGAAAATCGAAGGGAATCTCCCAATATTCTTGCTAAAACTAATGGTTAGAAAATTGCAGGGACATATTCGCTTTTGAAGACAAAGCTAAACTTTAATGGTTTTTACATCAAGATAGGTACACTAAGGCAACTTGCACACATGGCCTGAGCTGCCTACACACATGTACACACATTGAAAGTTTCAGTTGTATTAACAAAAAACTAAAGCAATGCACATTCTTGGTGTGTACAGAATGGCTCATCGCTTCACCAAACACACCGAGGAGATATTCCACCGTCACATCAAGGAAAAATTGCATCTGTTCGTAGGTGCCATCGTGCGATCTTTGCAACAATGTAGCTTTGATTAGAGTCAGTGCACCCATGGCCAATATTAAACCTGCTCATAGGGCCGCGCGACGGCGCACGATCACTGCAACAATGTAGAGGCATAGGGGAACTTGGCAAAGGGGAAATCATTCATCATGAAAATACTTAAACAGGGCTTAATGCAAAGAATACAGTGTTGAAATGTATTGCAAAGTTTGGGGACCTTGGAAAAGCATTTTGCATGCCTCAAATTGACAATGGCCTCAAATTAAAAAATAGCTCAAAAACACATGTTACCTTTGTATGTGCTTCGTCTGCCTTTGTCGTAGAGACATCGCCGTTCTTTCCCCTCTCGCAAGCCCTTTGTTAAACCTGCAGAGACTAGCTTAAGTTTTAACTTAAGTTTACAAACTTTTGTCTAAGCGTACAACTTGAAATATTTTTTTTATTTTTATTTTTTGCAAAACTCACAATTGTGAGTGAATTATATTGATCATGTCAAAAAATTACAAGAACTTGCCATGCTCATGTCGAGCCATGACACCATCCAGAGACCAAACTTACATCAGCTATCTGGGGAGCCACCCCTAACAACTTGCCCCCCTGCCCTTGATACACCAGGTTCATTAATATGTTCTTCACTAATCTTCTGGTTTCATGATTTTCCCCTTACCTAAGCATTCCGCTGACAACAAGGCACAGGTAACCCTAGACCAATCGTCCGAGTTTTGCTTGCGCCCGAGCATCCATATTAGCACTCTGCTTTCTTGTATAATTTCTACGAAGCTTGCCACCTCAGGAACTCCTTCGAACACATGGCGGTTCCTTGTTTGCCATACATTATGAAAAAAGCAAAACCTGATGATTTGAGTGCAGATGAGTATGGCAGGGCTACCCAAGTTCTTACCTCCAAGGAGTAAATCAGTCTTGTAAAAACCAATTTTCCATGTTCTTTGGACCCACTTGCAAATTTTCCTGTAAGGCCTCTGATAGCTGGGCATTCCATAAAAGGTGGGTCAGATGTTCACTAGCCATCCTGCACCCCAAGCATCGATCTGTACCAATCCCTCTCTCCTGAATCTTCACCCTCGTCGGAAGAGCACCCCTAATTACTTTCCATAGAAATGCCTTCATGTGATGCGGAACCTTTGGCGCCCAGATGTTCTCCATTACTAGCTCCCACCTTTCCTCCGACCATTGTCTTTCCCATAACTTGTTAAGCGGACTAGACCAATTCTTCTTTAGCATCATTGTATGGTAGATGCCTTTAGAATAGGGTTTCCATAAGAGGCTGCTTTCGGGCCATTTCCAGACATTCCATCAAACTCCGAGTCACAGATTGGCACCACTGCACTGTCAAGCTCTTCCATCACTTTGTTGACTAGCAAAACCTCCAAGCTATTGAGTTGGAATTGGGTTTCCAGAAGTTCAGTGGTTCTCCAGCTCTTGCTGTTACTATCCCAGAAGTGCCCCAGTTGGTTCAGACCCTTATTATTCAGTTTCCTGGCTGCTTCTATCCAATAGGGATTTTGCCGTAGATTTACAAGTTTGGAAAGCCAGGGGGACCAATGCAGAATGGAGTTCTTGAAGTATCTTGTTTCTTCCCCCCACTTTAGGACTCCCGCTGCTCTGTTACATTTCCTTACCAATCCCCCTGAAATATTTCTTAACTCATTAGCCAAGTTTGCTATTGATAATACAAATCCAAGAAGCTACATTTACATTTGACTCACAGGAAACTAAGCCAATAAGAGGTTGTTTGTGAGAATAAAAGATATTTTTCATGAACATGGCCAACTGGAACATGAGGGAAATAAAATAATTCTACATAATTGATAGGAATGGTTCTTGAATGTGTGACGGCTGCGACGTCGCCACCTTCACACCGTCCTCCTCTGGACTTCCTTTGGACGTTGTGTCCTAAATCAAATATTTACTTTGGTCTTTTTTCTTCGACTATTATCTTTGTTGTCGCTCCACCCTAAACTATGACTCTATTACTCCAACTTCCATTGAAACAGTCTAATGTAATGGCTACACATATCACTATCTATGGACCACAGGGTGGTCAAAATCTTGTTCTCATGTTTGAAGGTAGCACATATGCCCTGTCTCTCGCCTCTTTGAGCAACATTTTGCCTTAACTTTAAGTGGAGACCATGTAAAAATGGAAGCAATTGAAAATTATCATGGTGATGAGGTTTTCCTTCTGAATCACAATCAATGTCAGTTCTTCAAGGTTTGCATTGCTACAAATCAGACTATTTCACATGGCAATGGAATCAAGTCTGCACCACTAATAGTCGATTTGGAATCTGATGAGTTTGAGAAGCATGGTTCTTCAAGCATACTTGAAATCATACGTTCAATGCCTCTATAGAGAGCAACTTGTACATGGCACTAAAACAAGCAAAAAATATCATTCAAGTTCAAGAGCTACCTGTGCATTATGATGGGTATGTTGCATTTTGAGTTCCACCTTCTAGTGAAACCAATGGAATCATAGGGATGGGGCAAAGACATGTTGGTCACATGTGGATAGAATATGTCACATGTAGTAGTCACACTTCTCGTGGTATTGTTCGGTTCAGTGGATACTCAGGTCACTTATGTTGTCGTAACATTGACTGTCCATATTATATGAGGACTAGATTATATAATGAGATTCATTGGCGTGGTCGCCTATCAAAGTTACAGTTATTTATTATTGTATGCCAAGAGATAAGCATAGTTGGACCCGATGCGTTTAGGTAAGCATCAACATCCATGTGGAGAAGGAAGGTCCATATCAAATGAATAAAAAGTTGCGTCAGTGCTACAAACTTGTGCTTTTGCAGAGTCATTTACTACTACGAAGCAGCTAAAGCGTACAATTGCTTAATATTTCATCATGGAGAATGATGACAACACCAAATGTATTGAAAACAGTGAGTTTACTGAATTTCTTGACAGAATCACACCTTTGTCAAACAAGCAAAGGATTGAGCAAAGCTTGTAATGTGCCAAAAAATAAAAAAAGATAGGTGCAAAAGGTTTAGAAGCAGTGCTTGATATGAAGAGCAGGAGTAGGTATCCATACATTCACGATGTTCTTTTTTCTGGCAGCTTGGAGATGGACAACAACCACATGTATTTAAGATGTCAACCATTGGTCTGGGTAGTGGGGTTGATCTGGTTAATCCAATACGTCTGTGTGGGAACTTGGAACACATGTGGGTGCACTTTGATCATGTGCATTGTGTGCATGGATGGCCAACAATGTCCACACATGTTTATGACCCATTTGTGATTTACTGTGGAGAATAATTTTGTGCAAAAAGAGTTTTGGAGGATGCTCAATAAGGTGGTGGAAGTCCAAGGGTATGATTAGCCTGAGTTTATAGGTTTCATGATTGATGAAGCTAATGCAAATTGGACAGCGGTTAGAACCGTTTATTTTGGAGGTGCCAATAAGGCTATGCCTACCAAGGAACGATCATGTGTGTTCCATTGGGAGCAATCCATGATCCGTCATACTGTGAAATGCATTAAACCTTCCTCTCAAGAAGAACACAAGATTGAATGCCCCAATTGGTGAAATGAATCATCATAGAATCAAGAAAAAATCTACAAAGGATAACTTCGTCGCTATTGGTGAGCTGGGCATGCTATTGATGGAGAGGTTTCATGTCTGGATACTTGGTTGGCTTGGTGGGATGTTAGAGTTTCACATTGGGTAGGACGATTTGTTATGCAAAATGAGTATGGAATTTTTATCCCAAACACTAACTTGTCTGAGAGCAAACATGCTGGCATGCGGGCATGCTTTGGTTTCAAAGAAAAAATTATCTTGTATGAAGCTGCAAGGACATACATGGCAATGGCAGTACTACAGAGTGTTAAGTACAATGCTTACCTTAAAGGTGCAAAGACGTCCAATGGTCCTAGTGTACAAGAACTTGCCCAAAGATTCTTAAACCGATCATCCACTGCTTTGGGTGCAACAAAATTGGTCAATCTTACTCACTCTTCGATGGAAGAAATGGGGTTGCAAAGTCCAAAGATGAATAGGTCATTTATTAAGCAGAAGAGCGTGAAGAAAAAGAGGCCAATATTTGTGGATGGTGGTGTTGTGCTAGAGGAGGACAGCCATAGGCCTGAGTTTGTTACAATTAATGAGCACATTAGTGGAAAAAGGCATGCGAATGTACAAGGAGATACAAAATATTGGCCAGAGATGAGCGTTGCAAAGAACCTGGACGTAAGATGACATGTTTTGGGATTTTGCAGGATCAAATAGAGAGATACGAAAGATTCATTAATGAAGGCTCTGATGACATTAAGAGAGGACTTACGGCACCATGTTTTTGGGGTTGGAGAAAATATTCCTCGTCGGGGTCGAATCCTGGGAGGGTAGTGGAGGGTTATGTTTGGTTTTGCAATGCTAGTAATTTGCACACATGGAAAACTCATGACATGGTGGTGGGACCACCCAGACCCACACCAGGTGTCTAAGGTGTTACTGAGGGAATTAATCTTCTACCATACAAGGCCGAACAACTACAAGCTAAAGGATTTGTCCTTCAACAACAACATGGAGCAAGACATGTAGTTCTGAATGGGCGAGATGCAAAAAGAGTTTCGAGTGCCTTTCATAAAAAATATAGGGATGGCAAGTGTCATAAACTCTAATATCTAGCTTACCCAAATGATTTTCTCATATTAAACTTATCATTTAATGTGGGAGAATAAACGGGAACAAGAGTTAGAATTGAGACATGTGCTTCTAGACCTATCTCAGCAGAGCACGAAAAGGAGAGATGGTTGCATCTCAATACGGGTCCAAAAAGAGATGGTCTACCAAAGAGCAATGTGCAATAAGTGCTTCTAGACTTGTCTCAGCAGGGCACCAAGAGGAGAGATGGTTACATCTCAATACGGGTCCAAAAGGAGGTAGTCTATCAAAGAGCAACGTGCATCTAATGGAGCTTAAAAGACCTTACGGTTAGCTTCATTAAAGACCTCCAATACTTAGTGTTAAAAGTCCGTTGGCCTTAGGCAAGTTAGAGTTGATCTTGAGGTGGTAACCCAACCTAAGCTTGAGGTGCTTGTCGTGCTTGATGACTAAGGTGCTTGAGGTGCTTGTCGTGCTTGATGACCAAGGTGCTTGTCGTGCTTCATGACTAAGGTGCTTGAGGTGCTTGTCGTGCTTGATGATTAAGGTGCTTGAGGTGCTTGTCGTGCTTGATGACTAAGGTGCTTGAGGTGCTTGTCATGCTTGATGAGGAAGGTGCTTGAGAAGCTTCCTATGCATGGGGGGTAAGGTGCTTGAGTAAAAAAGATACCCTAAAAAGAAGGGGGAAAGCCCCAAAGTTAGGGGAATCTTTGACTTAACCTCCCACTCACCCAAAGGGCACCCTTTTCTCAAGAGGCACAAGGGAGACATGTCAGACTCTCCCTATGCTTAGCCACATGGTGTGCTTGAATGCTATTGGTCAGGCTAAAGAGGGGTCCAATGAGCTTCTAGTTCCATCCAATAAATATCTATATATTTTCAAGCTCTCTCTCTCTCTCTCTCTCTCTCTCTCTAAGAGGTAAGGAGGACACTTGTCCAAAGACTACCCATGTACTTGAAATGCATTCTACATGTGATTGGCTAGGGGGAGAGGGGTCCAATGAGCTTGAGGCATGTACAAAAAGTAAGAACTCTCCCCAAGCAAGCAAGGGGTGTGTTGGGGGGGTATACACCACACACACACTCATTTTGTGGATTGATTCTCACTTGGTGAACTTTAAGGAACTCCACCAGCTTCTCCAAGCTTGTGAGAAGTAAGAGCCTACACCAACACTCTTGGCTATGGAATGTAAATCCAACTAAGAGCCATGCTTCAATGCTTAAGCTTGCCATCTTCTCCATCTTCATTACTATGATATTATGTATGCTAGCAATAAGAGTGATGATAGGTGAGGAACTATTTCTTTCTCCTATGGAATGTTTCTTCTTCCTCTTCCCTACCCTCATTCCCCGCTAGCTCTCTCCACCTTCGAAGGTGTTTGAGGCCTTGGGACTGAGGCTTGGGATAGTTAATTCTTCTACAAATTTTATGTTATGTTTGTGATGCATGAAGCTTTCCATCTTCATTGCATCACCTAGGTCACAAGGAACACAAAGATTGTATTGTACCAAGTCTCTCTTGATGAGAGAAACTATAATATAAATTTCTATTGGAGGGGGGACCGGCTCCGTATGAATCCGGTCCTCAACTACTATTGTCATGTTCTCTAAACTCTCTCTCTCTTGCAAAATTATTGTTCATGCCAAGTTAACTAAGTACCATGTTTATGTTGCTACCATCAATTAAGTTCACCCGCTATGCTCACAAAGTAATCTCACAAAAGTTCTTCACCTAATTTCCTAATTCCGTTACTCTTAAAGTTCATAGGCCATCTCCATTACATTGTATCAGAGCATTTGATTTCTATTTTCTTGCTTAATAAGAAAGGTCCTTAAGTAGCCTATTAATGGTTGATTTTGTTAATTATATTAGAGTAAGTGGGAATGGGATTTATTATCGGTTTTGTTGAGCCCACTATGTGGGATATGGTGCACACCTCGGGAGATTTGGTCTCAATAATGGAGTCTTTTTAGACTTGCGTACGGCTTTACGATTATTGAACCATAGGAAGTCCGAAAGGAGCTATCCCTCGACAACTTTGTTATGTTAGACCCACCCCACTACTCTCTATAATTAACCAATTCGAGCTATGGGTGTAGATACTTAAGTGCCTATTTTCAAAGGCTAAGAGGAGTAGTAACTAAGGTTTTTAATTGCCAAAGCATACACTAAGTAAACAGATAAGTTTATTTAACATGGCTGATAATAACCAAGAGAGTAGAATGAACATTGATAACTTTGATTTTGCGCATGAAGGTGTTGATGATGATGCCCCCATGTTTGTTAATTATCTTGTTACTAGGTTGCAACAAGCTATGGGCAACCCCTCTTTGCAAGCCGAAGTTACTCAACAAATTTGCGCTTATGGGATTTCCTTTCCTTTCCAAGAGGAGAGAGAGCTTAGAGGCCTCTTGGTGAGACCCCCAAAAGAAGACTCTCTCCCATACAAGAGGAGGAATCCAAAGAACGAGAAAGTAATGACTCCCTAAGTTGGTGGTCTAGACAATCGCCAACTCCTCCCAAGAGGAAACGGTCAACTCATAGTCCTTCTCTTCGTCACTCCAAAAGGGAAGAGAGGAAACAAGGGAAGAAAAGGGTAAGAAAGAGGTCACCCTCTTCTTCTAATTCTTCACCTTACTCCTCTTTTGACGAAATCTATGACTATTCTCCTAGAGAATACAAGAGGGGAGGACATCGCAAGTCTTACCCTGCATGGCGAAGGTCACAAAAGCTAAATAAGTTCAAAGAGGGAGGAAAGAGTATCTCTTTTCTCACCTATGATGCCACCTTCGGTGCTACCGACAAAGTATTGGCCTTCATCCAACAATTTGATGTGGCCTTTGGAGACGAGGGCTTCACGAAGTCCTCCAAGCTATGCCATGTAGCTATGCACTTCCAAAAATCGGCTCGTCAATGGTGGTCTAGCCTTCGTGGCAACGACGAAGCCCCAAAAACATGGAAAACTCTACGAGTTTCCATCATGAAGCAATTCCTTGCAAGCGATGCAACGGACAAAGTGCTCACTAAATGGCGGAGTTTAAAGCTTTTCTCTCATGAGTCTATCCACAAATATGTGGACAAGTTTTGGGATTTACATCTCAAGGCTACTGTCTTTCAAAAGATAGACTTTGCTGAGCAAAAGCAACAATTTTGTGTGGGATTACCCAAAGACATGGCCGAGTATGTCAACTCTCAATGGCCTGGTTCTATCACCAAAGTAATCCACCGCACCATGGTTGCTTCACATCAATTTCCAACAAGGGGCTAGACGAAATGTCAAGCCCATGGAAAATAAAGACAAAAGTGATGCCAAGTGGAAACCCAATGCCCAAAGTTTTTACCAAGGCTATTCCAACAACAACAACAATCGGTCCAAGGAGAAGGGAGTTTACAAAGGTAAATATAAAATCTCTCCTAAAGAGCTAGAAGCTTTTCATAAGGACCACAAATGTTTTAAGTGTGGGGAGAAAGGCCATGGTTATCGTCCTTGCCCCAAGAGAATTGCCCGCAATGAGACTCCTAGAGCCTCTATGTTTGAAGCTCCAAAAGAGGATGCTCATTGCCAAAGATTTCTCCTTTCCTATGCTTGGGGAAAGATGCAAGAGCATGATGCCTTTATTTTGTTTGACCCTGGTTCCAACTCACAACTTCATATCCACGGAGTTGACCACTAAGCTAAGCATACAAGCCCACGAGATGGGAGATGCATTGAAAGCCAATGGAGCTATCAAGGTACAAGACGTCTCTGTTACTTCCTTAATTGGAAAATTAAGGCTTCATGTCCAAATCTATGTGGACAAAAAGGATTTCTTCATCTCCCCTCTCAAACATGAGAATGTTATCGTTGGGGCACCATGGTTTAACCACATGGCTTCCAACATGAAGTTCCCTGTAAGGAGAATCTACTTCATCTACAGGGAAGAGATCATGTACATAGATGCTAATGAGTCGGGGAACAATATATCCTTGCAATAAAGGGAATCAAGAGGAATTAAGTTGTCTAATTTCCTAAATGGATCCCAATATGTTTTTCATTGATGACATCCCTAATGAGCTACCTCTAAAATGAGGGATGATGACCATGCAATTGAGCTCCTACAAGGGAGATCACTGCCTAACAAGCCTCCTTATCGAATTTCACAAGCTCAACAAGAGGAGATCATGAGGCAAGTGCATGAATTGGTGGAAAAAGGGATGGTGAGGTCTAGCTACTCTCCATTTTGTTCACCCGGTTTCTTTTACTGCAAAAGAAAGACGACACATATCACATGTGTGTCGACTTTAGATAACTAAATAAGATTACTATCAAAAATAGATTTCCCATGTAATGGAAATGGCCTATGAACTTTGAGAGTAGCAGGAATTAGGAAATTAGATAAAGCACTTTTGTGAGGTTACTTTGTGAGCATAGCGGGTGAACTTAATTAATGGTAGCAACATAAACATGATACTTAGTTAACTTGGCATGAACAATACTTTTGCAAGAGAGAGAGTTTAGAGAACATAACAATAGTTGAGGACCGGATTCATACGAAGCCGGTCCCCCCTCCAATAGGCATTTGTATTATAGTTTCTCCCATCAAGAGAGACTTGGTACAATACAATCTTTGTGTTCCTTGTGACCTAGGTGATGCAATGAAGATGGAAAGCTTTATGCATCACAAACATAACATAAACTTTGTAGAAAGAATTAACTATCCCAAGCCTCAGTCCCAAGGCCTCAAACACCTTCAAAGGTGGAGAGAGCTAGCAGGGAATGAGGGTAGGGAAGAGGAAGAAGAAACATTCCATAGGAGAAAGAAATAGTTCCTCACTTATCATTACTCTTCTTGCTAGCATACATAATAGCATAGTAATGAAGATGGAGAAGATGGCAAGCTTAAGTATTGAAGCATGGCTCTTGGTTGGATTTGCATTCCATAACCAAGAGTGTTGGTGTAGGCTCTCACTTCTCACAAGCTTGGAGAAGGAGGTGGAGTTCCTTAACTTTCACCAAGTGAGAATGGTTCCACAAAATGAGTGTATGTGTGTGTGGTGTATATCCCCCTAGCACCCCCTTGATGCTTACTTGGGGCGAGTTGCAACTTTTTCATATGTTGCAAGCTCATTAGACCCTTCTCCCCCCTAGCGAATCACATGCAGCATGCAGTCAAATACGTGGGTATTCTTTTGATAAGTGTCATCCTTACCCCTTAGAGAGAGAGAGAGAGCTTGAAAATATCTAGATATTTGTTGGATGGAACTAGAAGCTCATTGGACCCCTCTTTAGCCCAACCAATAGCATTCAAGCACACCATGTGGTTAAGCTTAGCGAGAGTCTAACATGTGTCTCATCTGCCCTTTTAGAAAAGGGGGGCCCCTTTGGTGAGTGGAAGGTTAGGTCAAAGATTCCCCTAACTTTGGGACTTTTATGCATAGGAAGCTTCTCAAGCAACTTCTCATCAAGTGTGTAGGGTCTCTTTTTGACCCAAGCATCTTACCCCTCATGCATAAGAAGCTTCTCAAACAACTTCCTCATTAAGTGTGTAGGGTCTCTTTTTGACTCAAGCATCTTACCTCCCATGCATAGGAAGCTTCTCAAGAAACTTCCTCATTAAGTGTGTAGGGTCTCTTTTTTACTCTAGCATCTTACCCCCTATGCATAGGAAGCTTCTCAAGAAACTTCCTCATTAAGTGTGTAGGGTCTCTTTTTGACTCAAGCATCTTACCCCCCCATGCATAGAAAGCTTCTCAAGCAACTTCCTCATTAAGTATGACAAGTACCTCAAGTACCTTAGTCATCAAGCATGACAAGCACCTTAGGAGTTCCCACCTCAAGCTCATCTTGCCTAAGGTCAAAGGAAAGTTTAGTTTGGGTTCCCACCTCAAGCTCAGCCCTAGCTTGCCTAAAGTCGCCTAAAGTCAAAGGTAAGTTTCGGTTGGGTTCCCACCTCAAGCTTAGCCCTAGCTTGCCTAAGGTCAAAGGACTTTTAACACTAACCATTGGAGGTCTTTAATGAAGCTAACTCTAAGGTCTTTTAAGCTCCATTAGATGCACATTGCTCTTTGATAGACTACCCCCTTTTGGACCCCTATTGAGATGTAACCATCTCTCCTCTTGGTCCCCTGCTAAGGTACTTCTAGAAGCACTTATTGCACATTGCTCTTTGATATACCATCTCCTTTTGGACCCCTATTGAGATGCAACCATCTCTCCTTTTGGTCACGTGTTGAGATAGGTCTAGAAGCACATGTCTCTATTCTAACTCTTGTTCCCATTTATTTTCCCACATTAAATGATCAGTTTAATATGAGAAAATCATTTGGTAAAGTTAGATATTATATTTTATGACATCCCATGCCGCGGGTAGAAGATCTATTTGATAATTTACATGTTTTGGACTCACAAATGCTCTAGACGCATTCAAACTCGGGATGGACAAAAATCTCAATCCATTCAAATTCTCTTGAGGAGTACAAGCCTACACCTCCAGGTAATCTTCCAAGTTGTGAGAGAGAATAGGCTTTTCATTAATCAAAAGAAAAGTGAATTTTTCCTACAAGAGATTCAATATTTAGGTCACATTATCTCTAAAGATGGCACCCGTATGGATCCAACAAAGTTAGAGATAATAAAAGGGTGGCCTAATCCAAGGAATCTACAGGAGGTACAAAGCTTCATAGATATGTGTGCATACTATAGATACTTCATTCAAAAAAAAATCTCGCTAATAGCAAGCCCATTACATGACTTAACAAAAAAAAAGAAGCTTAAGGAGAATCTTATCTCTCAATGTGTGCTCACACTACTAGATCTCTCAAAGCCATTTGAGGTCCATGTGATGCTTGTGTTAATTGCCTTGGAGCTATTTTGCTTCAAGAAGGGCATGCCATAGCATATGAGAGTCAAAGACTCGACTTCGATAAGTGAGTATTGGGCAAATACGAAAAAGAGCTACTAGCTATTCTATATGCCCTAAACACGTGGAAACACTACCTCTTGGGGATTCCATTCATCCTACGAATGGATCACAAAGCCTCAAGAACTTCATGATGCAAACCAAGCTCTCCAACAAACAAATGAGGTAGGCAAATTTTCTTTTGCAATTTAAATGCCATATTGCTCACATTGTTGGAAAGCACAATCAAGTGGTCGATGCACTTTCACAACGACCAAGGGTAAATGTAGTGTCTATAGCAACTCACAAAGATCTATATTTAATGATAGATGAGTTTTCTATTGACCGAGAACTTAAGTATATAATTATAGCCTTTGCATTAGGGAAGAAAAAAAGAAGCATTCACCTTGAAGGATGGTTATCTTCCAAACGGCAATAGGCTATGTGTTACTCACCCATACAATACGAAATTCATGTATGAATTCCATACTTCTCCTTATGTGGGGCAAAGAGGGAATCCATAATCTACTCTTCAAGGAGTAGAAATGTATTTCTGTTGGTCTACCATGAAAAGTAAACATGTAAGAGTATGTTTTAAAATGTGTGGTATTACCAAAAGTTGAAATTTGATCGAGGGAAGCAACTTGGATTGTTTCAGTCGACAGGCTTAACAAGAAAACACACTCTATGCCTGTCAAAAAGACTGATAAGGCACATCAAATGGCAAACCTCTTTTGATCTCAAATTTTCAAGTATCATGGCTTTTCAATATCCATAGTGTCAGACAAAAATCCTAGAATGACCAATAATTTCTAGAAGGGTCTCTTTGAGAATCTAGGAAGTAGATTAAATTTCTCTTTCAGTCTATCATCCACAAATGGATGACCAAAGTGAAATAACTAACCTAACGATTCTTGATCTACTAAAAGCCTATGTCTTGGAAGTGGATCGACGTTCTCAATGAGATAAGTACCTACCTCTTATGGAGTATGCATACAATGACATTGTACATACTTATATAGGGAAAGCACCTTTCGAAGTTAAAGAGGGAAGATCCAAAAGTCCCTTACTACTTAAAGTACATGGGAAGATCTTCACTACTGATGAATATAACCGAGACTCACAAAAATCTTTTCCAAAGATTAAAAAGGTTATATCTATCTCAAAGCAAAGGCAAAAAGGGATGCTTCTAATAAGCACAGAAGAGCCTTAACGTTTAAGGAAAATGATTGGGTGTTGCTAAAGTTTCTCAAGGCTCGTCTAAGGCATACTACGGGCAAGAATCCTACGGACCACCAAGAGTATAATGCTAAACAAGCAAAAAGATACTATGGTCCTTTTAAATTCTTAAACCAATCAATGAGATGGCTTATCAATTAAAGTTTCCCAACCATTGGCTCAACACCATGTTTTCCATGAGAGCCTACGTAAGCCTTGCAAAGGAGCGCCATCAAAAGAAGCAATAGTTGCAGACCCTCCTAAAATTGAAGATCAAGAAGAAGTACTTCAATCTGAGTATATCCTATGACACGAAGACAAGGTATTAAGAAATGGTAAGATTATCTGACGGTATCTTATTAAGTTAAAGAATTATCCTTTTAAAAATGCTAAATGGATGCAAGGAACCTAGCTTAAGGATAATATGAACCTTGTCAATGCTTACAATGTTGCACTAGAGTAAGCATATGAAAATGCATTTTAAATGAAAAATGTTTTTGTCTTATAAGACTAGTTCTTGTTTTGTTGTGCTCAAATTTAAATAGTATGCATGCTTAGAATCATGTTTGTGGTGACGATGTCTCCCAAACACCAAGTAGAACTTGTCATTCTACTTTCAAAGTATGATATGGACTAAAGAGCAGACATGTTTGCGGCAGCTACGTCTCCCAAGCACCAAATGGATTAGTCATCCATCTTGGAATGATGTCGAAGGGTAAAAAGGGATCCTTTACCCGCTAAGTAACATGGACTAATGACTAAGCTTTATCTTCTCTACCTCATAATCGAGAACGACTATGATTTCAAGAGAGAGGTAATGTCATAAAATCTAATATCTAGCTTACCCAAATGATTTTCTCATATTAAACGTATCATTTAATGTGGGAGAATAAACGGGAACAAGAGTTAGAATTGAGACACGTGCTTCTAGACCTATCTCAGCAGGAGACCAAAAGGAGAGATGGTTGCATCTCAATACGGGTCCAAAAGGAGATGGTCTACCAAAGAGCAATGTGCAATAAGTGCTTCTAAACTTGTCTCAGCAGGGGACCAAGAGGAGAGATGGTTACATCTCAATATGGGTCCAAAAGGAGGTAATCTATCAAAGAGCAACGTGCATCTAATGGAGCTTAAAAGACCTTAGGGTTACCTTCATTAAAGACCTCCAATAGTTAGTGTTAAAAGTCCTTTGACCTTAGGTAAGCTTAAAAGACCTTAGGGTTACCTTCATTAAAGACCTCCAATAGTTAGTGTTAAAAGTCCTTTCACCTTAGGCACGCTAGGGTTGAGCTTGAGGTGGTAACCCAACCTATGCTTAAGGTGCTTGTCGTGCTTGTTGACTAAGGGTGGTTGAGGTGCTTTTCGTGCTTGATGACTAAGGTGTTTGAGGTCCTTGTCGTGCTTGAGGCCTAAGGTGCTTGTCATGCTTGATGAGGAAGGTGCTGGAGAAGCTTCCTATGCATGGGGGGTAAGGTGCTTGAGTCAAAAAGAGACCCTACAAAGAAGGGGGAAAGCCCCAAAGGTAGGGGAATCTTTGACTTAACCTCCCACTCACCCAAAGGGCACCCTTTTCTCAAGGGGCACAAGGGACACATGTCAGACTCTCCCTATGCTTAGCCACATGGTGTGCTTGAATGCTATTGGTCAGGCTAAAGAGGGGAATCTTTGACTTAACCTCCCACTCACCCAAAGGGCACCCTTTTCTCAAGGGGCACAAGGGACACATGTTAGACTCTCCCTGTGCTTAGCCACATGGTGTGCTTGAATGCTATTGGTCAAGCTAAAGAGGGGTCCAATGAGCTTCTAGTTCCATCCAACAAATATCTAGATATTTTCAAGCTCTCTCTCTCTCTCTCTCTCTCTCTCTCTCTCTCTCTCTCTCTCTCTCTCTCTCTCTCTCTCTCTCTCTCTCTCAGGGGTAAGGAGGACAGTTGTCCAAAGACTACCAATGTACTTGAAATGCATGCTGCGTGTGATTGGCTAGGGGGAGAGGGGTCCAATGAGCTTGAGGCATGTAAAAAAAGTAGAACTCCCCAAGAAATCAAGGGGTGTGTTGGGGGGGTATACACCACACACACACTCATTTTGTGGATTGATTCTCACTTGGTGAAAGTTAAGGAACTCCACCTCCTTCTCCCAAGCTTGTGAGAAGTGAGAGCCTACACCAACACTCTTGGCTATGGAATGTAAATCCAACCAAGAGCCATGCTTCAATGCTTAAGCTTGCCATATTCTCCATCTTCATTACTATGCTAATATGTATGATAGCAAGAAGAGTGATGATAAGTGAGGAACTATTTCTTTCTCCTATGGAATGTTTTTTCTTCCTCTTCCCTACCCTCATTCCCTGCTAGCTCTCTCCATCTTCGAGGGTGTTTGAGGCCTTGGGACTGAGGCTTGGGATAGTTAATTCTTCTACAAATTTTATGTTATGTTTGTAATGCATGAAGCTTTCCATCTTCATTGCAAAACCTAGATCACAAAGAACACAAAGATTGTATTGTACCAAGTCTCTCTTGATGAGAGAAACTATAATACAAATGCCTATTGGAGGGGGGACCGGCTCCGTATGAATCCGGTCCTCAACTATTGTCATATTCTCTAAACTCTCTCTCTTGCTAAATTATTGTTCATGCCAAGTTAACTAAGTACCATGTTTATGTTCCTACCATCAACTAAGGTCACCCGCTATGCTCACAAAGTAATCTCACAAAAGTTCTTCAGCTAATTTCTTAATTCCGCGACTCTCAAAGTTCATAAGCCATTTCCATTACAGCAAGGTTATCAAGTGGCGATCCAAAGTAACAAAGGAATTTCAGACGAGAATTGATTTGGGGACATGCTTGGTAACAGACTTAAATAAAGAGGTTATTATTGTGTGCAATGAAACACATGTTTTCTATGTTGGCATAGAGGGCTCAAGGACAAAGGGAGTTTCATACTCTGTGACATTATTAGATTTTTCAAGGTGCACTTGTGAAGATTTTCAGAAGAGAGAGACCAAGAGGCTAACATATGTGCCATGCAAGAATATCTACTATGTGTTTCTCCAAGTTCTGGGTTTGGACTCTCATGCCTATGAGTTCATAATTTTTTGCTCTATGTGAAGTTTTTGGTCGTGGGTTTTTGTCAAGCAATGATGACCCCTATAGTCATGCCTCATGGTGTGAAGGTTTTGTGTTTTATGTGTGTTTTGTCCCTCTAATGAGCCCTACTAAGTGAAGGAGTACGAGCGGAAGTGTGACGCGAGAGAGAGTGCGAGAAGAAGAGCACGACGATATGGTGAACTCGCTCTACTGTAATCTGTAGAGCATAGTGAGTTCTTATTAGGTTTTTACAAAAGAATATGTGTACATACTTGGCGGCCCGCCCACTTACCTGGGCGACCACATTGGGCGTTATACCCCAACAACCTCCCACTTAAAGTCCAATGTGGTACTTTAAGTGTGAGAGAAGCTACTATACAAGCTAATATACAAGAGATGTAGAGAAGTGATGTACTACCCTACACCTAACTGCTTGCGAAAATGTGCAAAGCTCTTTGAGGGAAGTCCTTTTGTAAGTAGATTGGCAGGATTTTCTGTGGTGTGAACTTTGACAAGCTAAATTTGCTTATCCTCGAGCATTTCCCTGATGAAATGATAATTCACATCCACATGCTTTGTCTTTGAGTGATAAACTGGATTGCGAGCCAATTGTATAGCACTCTGACTATCACAATATAACACAGGCATCTCTTCTTTGATTCCCAAATCTGTTACTAGTCGATTAAGCCAAATTGATTCTTTGCATGCCTATGATGCTGCAACATATTCAGCCTCTGTAGTAGACTGAGTAACACAATCTTGTAATCTAGAATGCCATGATACTGCTCCACCAGCCAATGTAAAGACATACCCTGACGTAGACCTTCGGTTGTCTAAGTCACCTGCATAATCTGAGTCTGTAAAACCCTTTACACTTAGCTCCTGACTCCCATAGCATATACGCATACTCTTTGTAGCTTTCACGTATCTCAATATTCCTTTCACTGCCTCCCAATGTTTCTTGCCTGGGTTTGACATGTATCCACTTACTACTCCCACTGCAAATGCAATGTCTGGGCGAGTAGCAATCATTGCATACATTAAACTACCCACTGCAGACGCATATGGAATCTTATCCATTTCAGCATGTTCTTCCTCAGACACGGGACAATCTTGTTTGCTAAGTTTCACATATGGTGGAAATGGAACACTCAATGCCTTTCCCTTCTCCATATTGAAACGTTGCAAAAACTTGTCAATATACTCTATTTGAGATAACCAAATCAACTTCTTTGATTTGTCTCTCTCAATGCGCATACCAAGTATATGACTTGCCTCACCCATGTCTTTCATGTCAAACGATTTTTCCATCTTTGACTTCAAAGCTGCAATTTCTTCCAAGTGCTTGCCAGTAATCAACATGTCATCCACATACGAAATAAGGATCAGCCAACTGCCATCCTTAGCCTTCTTTGTATATAGACAGTGATCGAACTCACTACGTTTGTAGCCTTGAGAAAGCATAAACTTGTGGAATTTATGGTACCATGCCCTCGGTGATTGTTTTAAGCCATAAAGACTCTTTAACAACTGGCATACCAAATCTTCCTTGCCTTTCTCAACAAACCCTTCTGGCTGCTGCATGTAAATTTCCACATCTAAATCACCCTGCAAGAACATTGTCTTGACATCCATTTGGTGCAACACCAAATCTAATATGGCAACCAATGCAAGAAAGCATCTCAATGTAGTCATCTTGACCACCGGAGAGAAGACTTCATCAAAGTCAATGCCTTGTTCTTGCTTAAAGCCCTTGGCAACAAGCCTTGCTTTGTACTTTGGGTGACTATTATGAGCGGTGATCTTATACCTGTAAACCCATTTACAAGGTAGAGCCTTTTTGCTGTGTGGTAATTTAACTAGCTTCCATGTCTGATTTTTATGCAGAGCTGTCATCTCTGACTGCATGGCCAATTTCCAATTCCCGGAGTCCTTCATTTGCACTGCTTCCTTGTAACATGAAGGCTCATTGCAATCAGTCAACATGACATAGTTCATAGATGGAACAAACCGATCAGGAGGTCGTGTGATACGTCCCGATCTACGCAAAATAGATGGCTCAAGCTCAGCCACAACCTGTGGTTCCAATCTATCATGTCCTTGCTCCTCTTGAGCCCTGACATTTTGTCTTGCACGTGCAGATCCATCTTCTTGGAAGACAACTCTTCTAATCTCCTCAACCCTCTCTGGTTTAGAATGATATTTGGATTCATTAAAGTGAACATCATTGCTGCGGATAACCTTTCTGGATTCAGGATCCCAAAGTCTGTACCCCATCTCACCAGAATTACCATAGCCTAGAAAGATGCACTTTCTACTCTTTGGCTCAAGTTTGTTCCTAAATTCCTTTGGAACGTGAGTATATGCCTCACAGCCAAAGACTCTGAGATGCTTGTATGAGGGCATTTTGCCTAACCATACCATCTCTGGCACTGAATCCTTCTGCAAAACCTTGCTAGGAGATCTATTTATAAGATGAACAGCTGTTGATACAGCTTCAGTCCAAAACCCATTTGGCAGCTGTGCATTAGACAACATACTTCTGACCTTCTCTTGTATGGTCCTATTCATCCTCTCAGCAACACCATTTTGAGGAGGATTGTAAGGAGCAGTAAGTTCACGTTTTATACCTTTTGACTCACAAAAGTCCTGAAAGGCCTTTCAAACATACTCTCCACCATTGTCAGTGCGTAAGCATTTAAGCTTCTTGCCACTCTGATTCTCCACAAGTGTCACAAACGTTTTTAAAACACTAAACGCTTCATCCTTGTGCTTGAGAAAGTAAACCCATACTTTCCTCGAGTAATCATCTATAAATGTCATAAAGTAAGAAGCTCCCCCTAGAGATAGGTTAGGCATAGGTCCACACAAATCACTATGAACAAGTGCCAACTATGTATCTCTTCTACTGCTTCTATGCTTATGTGGATGCTGTGTTTGCTTACCATACAGACAATGTTCACAAAATTCAAAATCATTAAATGAAAAGCCAGGCAAATAACCAGAACGAGACAAGATTTCCATTCCCTTCTTGGACATATGTCCTAACGGGTTATGCCACAAAGAAACGTTCGGTTTCTCAGTTACATTGATTACATTTTTAGAGACATTTGATACATAAATCATGTAAAGTCCTCCAGACTTTACTCCATGTGCTACTATCATCGAACCCTTGGATATCTTCCACATGTTTTGTCCAAAAGTGGTGACGTAGCCAGCATCATCAAGTAAACCTGTGTTGATCAAGCTCTTTGTAATTGCGGGAACATGTCTCACATTCTTCAGCGTGAAAGAAGAGCCATTCTGAAACTTCAATTGAACATCTCCAATACCTAAGATCTCACATGTCTGCCCATTGCCTAGCCGAACATGATCTTTAGTGGTCACATAAAAGGTAAACCACTCCTTGTTTGGAGACACATGAAGTGATGCCCCTGAGTCTATAATCCAGTCACTCAGTGCATTTCCATCAGATGTTGTAAGAAGAGCTGAGTCCATTGTATTCTTCAAGAAGTAGATGTCTCCTGACACTAGACTGTTATCCTCTGCAACAGTGTTTGTCACATTTATTTCTTGAATCTTCACTGAGGACTTGTTCTTCTCACCATGGTCTTCAGCTTTCTCTTTGCCTTTTTCTGCTTTCCATTCTCTGCAGTCTCTTTTCATGTGACCCTTCTTGCCACAATGGTAGCATTCTATGTCACTCTTGCCTTTAGCACTGCGGGACTTGCTACGAGACTGATTCCTCTTTCCACCTTTGTACTTTTCTTTGGTCCTTCCCCTGACAACTAAGGCTGTTCCTTTGCCTTTGTCCATTGTCTTTCTATTGGTTTCTTCAGTAAGCAGACTTCCTTCTACACCTGCTATGTTCAAACCATCTGGAGGTGCAGAATTACTCAAAACTATGCAAAAAGTGTCCCAACTTTTCGGCAATGTGATCAACAGGAACATAGCTCTAACAGGTTCATCAAACTTGACACCTTGAGCTGACAACTGACTGTAGATGGTGTTTAATTCGGATGATTGGACATAGGTGTCCCTTCTTTCATCTTCAAGTCAACAAGCTTCTTAAGCCAATATACCTGTGAAGCTGCACTCTGCTTCTCATAAAGATCACTCAGCTTTGTCCATGCTTCATAAGCCGACATCTCGTCTGCTACATTGAAGTAAACGCTTTCTGCCAACGTCACCATAATGGTAGAAAGTGCCAATTCATCCATTTCGCTCCATTCATCTTCGTCCACATCTTGTGGTTTTATCCCCTTGAGCTTTATAGGTTTTATGTGCTTCTTTTGTACCAACACGTGCCAAATCTGCTTCTTCCACAATGGGAAATTGGTTCCATCCAGCTTCTTGATATTGTAAAGAGCACTGTCCTGTGATCCAGCCATAGCTACGCTTCATAATAGTTTACTTTCCTGGAAAAATTTCGGCAGAGTTTCCCCTGTAAACTGACCTTTGAACCAATATCAACCTGTCAAATGAACCAAGAAAGCTTCAGATTTTGTAGAAATTTCGGCAGAGTCTCCTTTGTAAAATGGCTCTGGTGTACGAAAAAACAACTCAAAAAACACTGTCTCTCTGACACTGTAAGCTGCGGGTAAACCTATCCTGCACCTGTACTGTCTCTCACTGTCCTGTCACTGTCCTGTAAGCATAGACTGCGACAATGCCTCAACGGCGGTAAAGCAAAGATGCAATCCCAACTGTTTAACTCACAGTCAATACATCCTAGCTGCCTATCTAAGGGTGCTCGAGGGATCGCTCCAAGTCTTGTATCACCGAAAGGATCTCAACATTCGAGAATCCCCCAGCTCAATAAAACCTCACTCGACCCTCAACAAAGGCTGCAGTAAATCTGACAATACATAGACTTCCCACAAAATCATACATCCACAAATTTCCCACTATATGTTGTAACCGATGCGGCGGTTGTTTGCTGCATGACTCACAGCCAGCAAACCCTCAACAGACATACATCATCTCTGACAATACATCCCATGTGGAAGTACCTGCAATGTCCGAATGAAATCTGGAATATCAAGCAGCAAACACAAGCTACCTGATAAACTAGTGGATGTCGCCTACAGTCTGTGTGTAGATGCGCCCGTGTCGTATGTGACACGCCTCCAAGAACTGTGAGCCGTCCTTCGATGTGTGGACAACCACAAATCAACACTCTGGGAGTGCCGATATCCTCAGCACCTGCAGTCGTAGGCCAAAACCCCAAATTTGCAAAGTCGGATCTGCACCCGCTGAGGCCACGTAGTCGAAAATGACCTGCGCAAAACTTTGTTGAAGCCGAACGGTGGCCGAGATGACCTCCGAATGAAATTCTGAGAACACCAAGCCCTTCGGGCTTACCCACAAGATTTGGGGCCGTGTCTTCGCCTGTCGAATCTCACTCCAATATGAGCAGGTGACTCTAGCTTCCTGCAGTGCTTCCCGAGCCTCGATCTGAGCTCTGATACCAGTTGAAGGAGTACGAACGGAAGTGTAACGCGAGAGAGAGTGCGAGAAGAAGAGCACGACGATATGGTGAACTCGCTCTACTATAATGTGTAGAGCATAGTGAGTTCTTATTAGGTTTTTACAAAAGAATATGTGTACATACCTGGCGGCCCGCCCACTTACCTGGGCGACCACATTGGGCTTTATACCCCAACACTAAGGAATGGATCTCTCATGATTCATATGCTTGTAGATGATCAAGCCAAGTCAAAGCTATCGAATGCCACAGTTGTCACCGATAGAGTGCACGGACGACCACCATTGGATGGTGTCTTGTTAAAGGTAGCATCCTCTAGAGGACTAGGTGCAAAGGCTTTTAGAAAAGGATAGGGAGCTCTCTCAGAGGAGGCGGTCAAAATTAAGAGGATAAAGAGGGGTATAATTTCCTCCCAATTTAAGAGGAGGTATCAAAAAAGAGGGGGAGGAGAAGCCAAGAAGGTGGCCCATGGACTCGAGATTAAAGGATTAGGCGAAGGCTAGGTGATTAGAGGCTATAATTCTTCCTATGTTGGGTGCATTCAAACAATAGATCATGGGTTTGGCTACACTTGTAAGGCCAAGCAAAATAGCCAAGAGGTTAGAGAGGGCTTAATTGACAGAGAGAGATAGATTAAGGTTTCGCGTGAGGAATCCTTGTCCCTGAGCAAATACTTTCGAGCGAACAAGAAACCGAGCGAATATATACAATGGAAAAGTGCAAATCAACATTGCAATAATTCATGTGCTGAACATAGAGTGAAAATTGCACCAGTCGCATCTTAATCTTTTCAAACAAAAAAACCATGCGCCCACATCTAATTCATTGGCACATACTCAAAAACCTACTCAAAACCTTAGATATTGGCACATACTCAAAACCTTAGATATTGTCTCGCAATTTCTTGCTTGGTGGTTGTGTACTTTGGAAAGGTCGGTTACTTTGGACACACGTGCATTTATCAAGGAGGACACATGCGATATGGCCGCAACATCGGCATGTGGGATCACGACATTCAAAGTGAGGACACCACCACCATGGGTGGATGGATACTAGCACTTGACCTTGACAAGACATATACTTTGCCTACAAAGGAGCATTTTCATGGACTTATGGGGCAAATGGGGTAAGATAGCATTGCATCCGGAGCTTCCCACAAATTGGCTTGGCATCCATATTTACTTTTATAAGGCACAAGACATTGCATATAGCGGGTATGAATGCCAATGTTTGACTAGAACCCTTTACAGACCCTATTTGAGCTAGCAAGCAATTGCATCCAAGCTTGGTAAGGGTTATGTTTAGTTCGTTAGCGAAGTGGCAATTTTTCGCTCCTTGGTCCCTCAGCAGCCCACGTGGCTGCACCTCATCTCCCTATAAAGCTCTAAAGACGCGTTGTAAAGCTCTAAATAAAAAAACAACACTATAAAGCTGCGTCGTCAAATTATGGCTGCCTGTAAAGCTGTTAAAAAAACAGCGCAGACGCGCTGTAAAGCTGTGCCAATAAAACTCTCGGCAGGTTGACATCAGGAGCCAATTGGAAAAAACAACGCTGTAAAGCTGCGCTAATAAAACTCCCGGCAGGTTGACATCAGGAGCCAATTGCCTTCTCCTCTCCCAACTCACGGCAACTCCCAGCAGGTTGACATCAGGAGCCAATTGCCTTCTCCTCTCCCAACTCACGGCAACTCCCGACAGGTTGACATCAGGAGCCTATTGCCTTCTCCTCTCCCAACTCACGGCAACTCCCGACAAGATGAAGACCAATGACCATCAGGTTCTCTCTCTCTCTCTCTCTCTCTCTCTCTCTCTCTCTCTCTCTCTCTCTCTCTCTCTCTCTCTCTCCACCGACCTTTGCTTGATTAAACAAGTCTGTTAGCATTCTCTCTTTCTCTCTCTCTCTCTCTCTCTCTCTCTCTCTCTCTCTCTCTCTCTCTCTCTCTCTCTCTCTCCACCAACCTTTGCTTGTTGCCTTTGCATCAAAGCAGCATAATATGCCTTTGCATACTCTTCCTGCCAAAATAGCCTATAGACCTTGTGTTAAACAACAAAGAGTCTGGAATTTTCAAAAGAGCAAGAGACTGCACAGAGGTAGTTTACACACCTCATTTTTAAGCTTATCCCTGACATGACCCCAACGGTATGACCATGATGAAGCTCCTCTTCTTCATCAGTAGCAGGCGGCTCCGTCCGCCTCAACTTCATCAATCGTTCATCGGACTCTATGTGCTTCAAAACCTTTTTGACTATATTTCGAGTCCCACAAATGCTTCCATTGATGCCTTCACTAGCAAGTATGATACCTCCCAAGACACGCTGTTGATCTCAATCATAAATTTGTAAACAATGAAAACGGGAAACGTAGTAAGACAGCTTATACATTCGACCTCATGGATATTGATCACTCAAGTTAAGAGATGACAACTAGAGCCTCATGAGACCAAGTCCGACTGATACCACAAGTCTTCTAAATGTAATTACAAAAAACCCCCCCCCTCTTAGCCCTGAAATCTTCAAGCCTCAAAACAAAACAAATGGTTTTGACAAACAAGTTGAAACCCCCAAAATTTTCCCATTTCCAAGATTTGTTCACAGCATAGAGAACACACTTTGCAGTTAATCAAAGTTCAAAGCTCAATGTGATTGATTAATAGTGTGAATGTATTATTTGTATATACCTACAAGAACCAAGGAAAAGCCCAGATTTCCCCATAGAGAATGTGCAAGTTTTACACCCAGTATATTCACCCACAAAACAATACAATCATTCACCTCATCAAACATATGCACACAAACAATACAAAGAAATTGGCCAATACCATTCTTCGCAACTTAGACAGAAACATGAAGAAAATTGCAAAGTTTTTGATTCATGCTCCAGAGTTTCTGGCAATGCTGCACGATATGGTACTAGCGTTGATGAAATACGATGTATTGCATGCTGTCGGTAGGAGTAGTTGGAGGACCTCGAGGGCCATCAAGTACGCAAATGGCGTTAGTGGACCAGGGCTAGTCATTGCGCACAACACTACTAGCAATTCCCTCTTCTCAGCTCTAATTTTCTTGGTGATTACTTGTTTCACAATGCTGCCAATTGTCCTGTAGATCTTCATTGCTTGCTAGTGCATCTTGCTTGGATAACTTATTTGATGTTTTCAGTCCATGTCTACCTTGTGCAACGTCTAGGAGGGGAGAGTTATTTTGCACGAGCAGGGGGTGTGCATGTTGACGATAAAGGGGTCTCACTAGAACAAATGGCAGTAGTGTTCACGATAATAACTAGGCCTTCTCGCTCGTAGAAAAAAAGCCTACCTCGTCGACATAGCGAGAGCATTCTTCAATACCATAGATTCTGTAGGCCAAGCTCCTCCCTATTCATTCCAGCAGTAGAAGGTCGACAATGTCACTGTTTGCCTCTGCGCCTTCCCGGCGTAGCAATCATAGCAGCTATGTGTGTATGTCCACCTTCACCTACCTTACTCAGCTCGTTTCTGCAGGCGCAACTACTTATGGCCTAACTCTACCGTGTTTCACTGCAAACAGATCAAGAGAAACTTGGACACAACTCCTCTACATTTGCAACAACGACATATTCCAACGTGCGGTGAGTAAGAAGTGCCACATTTTTAATCTTGAACACTGAGGACACAGTAAAAAGGAACACGGGGAAAATTGCATGCTGTCGTTGGAATGGCACGTTCCCTCGTATTATAAAAATTGGGGAGGACTGTGCAAACTCCCCCGTGTAGGGACACCAGCACGTTTTCTTTTTTTTCTATAACATAAGAGATAAAGAACGCATACAAGTAATGAGATTACTCTTAGAACCTTCAGCATTGTGCAATCACTTTTCTAACTCTTCGTACTTATTCTTTGCAAGGGACATTCAAGAAATCAGCTATCGCTTGCCTCTTCTCAGTTCGAAACCCCACAACAGCACAATCGAGCACCAGGTACATAGTTGTTTCAAACGCTTGAACTGTTCGTTGCTTAGCCGTGACTAGTAAGTAAATATCACAGGGTTATCATCGCATTGAACCATTAAGATTGAGTCCGACTGAAGCCTTCAATGGACCATCACCGAAAGCATAGGATACACCTCAACAGATCGAAAGCGAGACATCGCACTTCAATCAAGAAGAAGGCTAGATTTCTACCATGCTCACAATCATGGATTGATATCGTCAATTTAGTACACCGATGGAGTTCAGACATAGCAACGACATTCAGACCTTTAAGCATATGCTTTGTTTGTGGTGTAGTTTTCATCCAAAGAAGTGCCTCTTTTCATTGTACTCGAGCTCCAGACGAGACATCGATTGCAATGTTTGCTAGCAATCTATTGGTATCTAGCTTAGAGGCTACACAAATAGGAACGCAATGGGTGCAGTGCTCCGCTTGTGAGAACTCAAGCGCACGTCACAGATATTGTGTGCCCTTACTTCCAGACTACACCAGAAGAATATTGATCGGAAATCAGCTTCACATACAGCTACTGAGCGTCATCGACATATCTGTCAATGCCATCTCAACAGTGACAACAATTGCACGAGGTACCCTAGACAGGCGTTCAATATTAGATAACCCTCTGCTATCATGGAGTAAAGAGCATAGAACAACCTTCACAGAGCAAGATCTAGCTACATCACAAGTGGCAGACATACTTGCATTCAATCTTGAGAACAACTTCGTACTGCAGAAGTACATGTCAATGGCTGAACGGCCGAATAAGAAGCTTCGCCTCTGCATACTAAGTCAAGATAGTGTGAGCAAGATCATTCAACAACAACAAGACAACGCACCTTTTGCACTGATGGCGCAACTGGACACGATTTTGATGTTTGGTATCATTGAAAACATCGTTGAACCAACCAGGAGAAGAGCATTCACTGCTAGCGATACTTACGAATTGCTTCTCTGCAGCTCCGTGGCCGTCAACAATTTCTAGAGAGAACAGTTACTTTCAAGCCCAACGGCATGCCTGCCGCATCAAGCTCCATGAACTACATCACAATAGAGACAACAGAGTTTCCATTCATGTTCCCTTTTGGGAAAGGCCAGTATGATGGTAAAATCAACTTCAGTGTATATGTAAAGATACGTGCATCGACTCTGTTCTCCGTTTACACCCTGTACAATCCATACCTACTCATAATGTACCAACTAAAGCAGGCACTTATGTTGGCTAACAATACACACACGAGCTTGTTGCAAAGGGACATTGACAACTACAAGAAGGCCAATCGTACAGCAACTGACGAGGATACTGTGAGACATGTGCTTCGGTATAGCACCCCTTCCAGCATGCCAGGCTCCTGCTCGTGGCACCGCAAGAACCTAAAGGACTTGATAGCAATGGTGGATGAATGGGGAATGCCTGATTTCTTCTTGACTTTCACTGTCGATGAGGTCACAGACACAAGATGGCCTGAAAGTGGCATTAAATTGTTTGCAAATCCCAATCATTTCAAAGAGTGACACCGTCCAATACGTCGACTCATCACCCCGGCACTACGACAACGAATCATTTCTCACAACAATGATGTCGTGCTGCACCCTGTCGATCTGTACTGCGCACGACCACAAACTCTAGAGAACCTTACGTTCTACGACTTCCACAAGAATTACACAGTAACGAAGGGAAAAAAAGAAAAAAAAGGTATTTCAGAGGCGAACACCTACGGCCAATCGTTGGAGCGGCAACACCGACTGGTCCGTTTCACAGACTTCCACCCAGGGCATCATCCGGAGGATTTCTTTTATAACGTGCTGCTAAAGAGCATCACCTTCAGAAATGAATCCCAGCTGCTCTCACCGGAGAACACGTCCAGGTCATACTATCTTAAGTGCAAACTTAAAAATTTGATACTGACAGATGAGGACCTTGAGATGTACATCACAGAGTACACACAACGAAATATTCTCACAACAGATCAAACACACCAATTTCACAACATGATACTACAGAAGACATCCTCAACAAAAGCTGCCTCATTTCAATCTCCAAATGTGCAAACAGACTACGAGCAACAGGACACGTCTTCTAAACAAGCTTCAAAACGTCCAGAACGCGTCACTGACATCTGAACAAGCAGAGATCTACAAGAAGCTCACAGCAGCAAAGGGTGGCCTGCATGTGATCACAGACACTCCTGGCAGTGGCAAAAGCTTCCTCATAAGATATATCACAAGCCAACTCATAATGCAAGGGAAAACTGTCACACTCGCTGCTTCGACTGGTGCAACGGCCATGAGGTTAAGCAGCATTGCAACAACTGTCCATTACCAATTCAAGATACCAGTGCGCACACAACAATATCCCTTATCAATCTCCGAAACTGATGACAGATACGTCAGTATCAAAGAAGCAGACACGATTATCATAGACGAGATTTCTATGTTGACAAATCAAACTTTTGATCTCATAGTACGACAAATTGTGAATGTCACCAACAGCACACAGCTAGACCCATTCAAAGATAAAAAGCTCTTCTTGTTCGGTGATTTGGCACATTTTCCGCCAGTATGCAGGCATCAAAGTGATCATTGCTACTCATGCCACATCACAAGCTCCACTTATTGGTCCACTGCTACTACGTACATTATGTCTTGCTCAGTGCGCCATGCAAAAGATATCTCTTTCATAGAGTTCCTCAATACAATACGAGTCAGGCTCCCCACAAAGAAAGAGATCCACGATGCGCTCGGTGACCGCATCATAACGCAGGATCAAATAGAGCAACACATGGATAGGAATATGAAAAATCATTTGCACACACAAGAGTGACGTTCGATATTATAATAACCTTCTCTTGGAACGCTTCCTCAGCATAATCACATCATCCAAATCGGTCTCAAGACAAATGCACACAACATCCCTGAGCTCCGAGCATGGCTTGAAGATCCCGACTTCCACGCAATTGACAGAATAGCAGAAGGAGCAAAGGCGCTGATATAACAGAGAACATAGACTTAACAATTGGAGCAGCCAATGGATCACTATGTCGCGTAGACGAGATCCTCCAAGATGAAGAAGGAGGCGTCAAAGCAATCAAAGTCACACTCGACACATCCAAACAGGAACTTACACTTCAACGGTCAAAGCATAGCAGACGGACATTCAATGGGCACTGGTACCATATATCCACATTCCCAATAGCTCTCGTCTTCGCTATGACTGGACACAATTCCCAAGGCGCAATAATCAACACCAACGTCTTGCTCATTGTAAAAGAAGTTTTTGCCCCTGGCCTTCTATACGTGATGCTATCACGCGTCACTGAGCGAACTCGGCTACATTCGCTACAGCTCCCTACGCCAGAGATGTTCACACCATCTAGATTTTTGAACTTCTAGCCGTGAATGTTTCCTACGTCCTCTTCAGTTTCAATTCCTCTTTCTATTAAATTGATGAAATCGCCTTGTAACTGCCTTGTATATAAACTAGGAATTTCTGTTTAACTACTTATCTTCTCTTCTGTGGACTTGTCATGTTCAATATGTCGCATTGCTAAGACATCTTCCCTATCACCCCTACTCACTGTGATCCACCTTTTGTAATTTACTGCTCTTGCCTTTTTCACTTCATTCATTTGAGTTTGAACATTTGTCGGATCTTATGCTTCAGAAATACTGTAACAAATCGTCAACATAATTATTTTTACGTGCAGGAAACTGAATCAAACAATGGATCAAATCACGGTACATTTTGCACGCTTGTCTGATCTTGCATCTACCTATGTATACACATGCAAATCAATCACTCATCTTACTGTGCAGCTCTTCAAACAATGCACGAATAATGCAAAAGAAACACAACCAGCGATACAACCAAAGACATTTTACCTCACGACTAAGCAGATGAGACTGGCTAACTCAGCAGGCGAGAAACCCCATGCGTATATTGAGGGGTTCCATACTTTTCAAGAGCGCCGCAACTTCATGAATAAGTGCGACGCAAGATATAAAGCTCTAAACCAAACGATGGCCACACCAAGCACAGACAGAATGACAACAGGTACTATTAGAAAAGAAAAATATAATGCCTCTTGTCTGTTACGCTAACCAGCTTGCTCCTACATCTTGCAGGTCTCATGAACCAAATACTTGAAGAGCTTGACATCTAGTACGAGGATGATGACAGTATGTTGCGTAATGTTGAAGCACAACAACTCCTCAACACAAAAACTGAAGGAATTACATTGTACACGATGGAGCAGCTTCGGTTTGGTTACAACATTGATTTAGCTGAACTTTCAAAAGCTACTCAAGAAAACTGTGCCGCTATCTTGACCAATTTCATGACTTCAGCAAACCACATGCACGATGCAACTAATCCACCTATCACAATCCAAAAGGTAGCATGGCACTATAGTGAACACAAGGCAGTAAATTACGGACAACCAGCCTCTCCATACGAGCCAGTTGCAATAGACCAAGGCAAGTATGGATAACAAGTATCACTACCTTCCATTCACTTCTCCGCAGCACCGTCATTTTTTAATTGGCCTAACCAATCTGCATGGACTGCAGATTTAGACACTCACCAACAACCAAAGACAAGCATCGGACTTCCACCCCAGAAAAAGCAGCGTCGCGGGAAGAATACGTAGTCTACAGTATACACTGCACGAAAAACGATAGGAGATATATCGGAGTTACAAATAACGTCCATAAACGCGTTAGCCAGCACAAGCGCAATCCTCCGAGGAGAATGCAAGCGGACATGCAGGCACATAGTCCTTTCGAGGACAATTTTGAAATTACCACTTTAGCAACCAGTACCAATATACATAAAGCTAGAAACTTAGAACATTTCTATATTAAACAACACAAAACAACAACTGCATTAGGTTATAACGTTTGTTCTGGACATCCACCAAGGTTGAGAAAATATTATTTTTTGAAAAAAAAACCAAGAAGATATAGTTGCGAACTTCTGCCATCTTCATTTCATTGTTTTGTTCATTGTCTTTGTCATATAACGTTGGTCATTGGCTACAACAATGTCTTTTTTTTTCATTCAAACTATGACAGACATGACAACTTATCAACTTCTTTGATTTAAATGCTTTTTTCTTTTCAGTTTAGAATGGGTAGGCCGATTGCAGTTGATCTGATTGAGCAGCAGCCAGAATTTCAGACTGCAATGTACATGTTGCAATACTGTCTTTACCCACATTTGCAAGAGCGGGTCCTCAGACACTACATGCATAAATGGAGTGAGTTCATTCCATGGCCAGTTCAGCCACCTACCCCATGGCATCCACATTACATCACTTGGAATACACTCGGTCGACAAATCACCATCGACATCGCCGTGCTAGCTGGTTGCTCCACAAAACACCATTGTATGTTGTTCGTTCAGATTGCGGACGTGCTCGGCCTACTCGAGACTATAGAATTAAATTACTCTAACGTGGTCCCCAGCCACCTTCAGTCAGCTACACAATTCGTTTCGCGCTATTTTTCAGTCAACCAGTTAGCCACACATGCAACTCTGAAGAGCATCTTACCGATATAGCCCTTTCTTCCTGCATCAAAATCTCCCACTGATATGTGTTGTTACCTAGTCCTCCTCCTCTTCTCCACAGAACTTCTGTCCATTTCATTGTAAAGAAGTCATTGCATGCTACATTCAAAGCCTTCTCAACTCTCGTTTGCTTAGTTCCGTTCTTAATGCATCAACTTTTTGGCATGCTATTTACATCAAATCGTTTCAATGACTTACACTCACTTAGCGTAACAACATTTCTGCAAAACAAATAATAAGCGCTCTTTCTCTCTCTCGCCTTTCATTTCTTCGTTCTTCTTTAGGGATGCATACTCTTGTTCAGTGCTTGCATGAGATGAAAATAGTATATACATTTCTGTACGTACGAGTGACTTCTACTCCCTTACGCTAACAAGATTTGTCAGAAAAAAAAACCAAACTCTCTCTCTCTCTCTCTCTCTCTCTCTCTCTCTCTCTCTCTCAGCTTTCACTTCTATGTTCTTTTCACCAATATATACTCGTCTTCAATGCCTCGATGCTTCTACCACTTCCGATTATGCAGGCCGACGAAGCACTTTAGTTCCATGTGAAACTTTCAAATCCTAGTTGCATGTAGCGTTCATGAAGTAGAGTGTCATTGATAAATAAATCTATATGTACATAACACTTATTATCCAACTATGCTAAATTTCGAATCTTTATGAGCATACACAAGTTATCCAACTATGAAGGAACTATTGAATTTGACTGAACTATTGAATTTAACGTCTTAAAGATAAAAACTCGTACTATTTTTCAACAAAACCATGTTGCAAGAAATTTCAAGTGAATATGTAAGCCGATTCACGACTACAAAGAAGCTAGATGTTTCCATACAGGAGTTTTGATATTCTTTTGGTCAGAGGAAGAATAAAGGCCTATGGGTTATGAATTAGAAGCACTAGAATTCTAAGAGAATATATTATTTTAGCAAATTTAGGATAGAAAGATTGAAGCCAAGGAGTGAGAAATATAGTGAACTAGCTTTCCATGTACATACATGACAACATGATTGATCATACAAAAACATAGATGTCTCCTAAGGAGGTTTAGGAGATCTTGGTGAAGTACTTTCAAACTTCAAAGGCATAGAAGGTGCATTTGAAGAATGAGCTCCACAATGAGGACGTTTGATAATGACAGAGAAACACATGCATACATGGCAGCATGGTCTCGATGCATGGTACAATACATCTATCTAAACTAAAGAAAATATTTGTTGCTCATCCATAGACATGCATTGATGAATTGGAACGCATGGAATTTGAGAGTACTTTTGGTCCACGATTTAGAAGATGACAAAAGCTTATGATTATTTAAACAAATTTTGTTTGCATAGTGGAATCATTGTGAATGGCTCCAAGACTAAGTCTACGCTCGTGAAAACTCTCAACTAGGAGAAGCCATGTATATTATACAATAAAGACCCCCTTGAAGAGGTGGAGAGCTTCAAGTACTTTGGCCTTCAAATTCTAGCCAAATCACAAGGGTAACGAGTGCGCCACATTATAGGCTTAGTACTTGAGAAGTCATTTGAGAATGTGTGCAATGCTGGAGAAATTAAATGTATGGTTCTCAAGAAATACCTATTTGATTTGATACCTAGGTGACACCAATGCTTCTTTAAAGAGTTGAAGTGTGGAGTGGCAGTATCTCTAAACCTACTTGGAAAGAGAGGTTTGTCCAAAAGCACTTTCTTATGAACTTTCTCCAATTCAAGACACAAACACCATACATGCTCTTAATTCTTCAGTTCGGATCACTTTCTATTGAGATTATGGGTATAGAGAGAGTTATCTTTCAATAATTTCATGGGAAGCAAGTAAAGAGGTCCAAAAGACACATTAAAACACAATCTTAAGTTTGGGATGCATCCAAAAGTGGTTTGGAAGATGGGATGCATTTCACTTGCTTCATGCTGCCTTGATACACTTCAAAGTAAATGTAACTTTTCAACAATGCCAATGAACCATAGCTTGTGAGAAACCCGACAATTCATGCTTTACCACATGATGCCCCTGACCAACCGTTGTCTTCAATGTGGTCCACACTGTTACCTGCACCCAGCTCTCAATTCTCTACAATGCAAGACGAGGCATTTGGCTTTGGCAAGGAGTACTATGTGCTCCCATAAAGTCCACAAATTAGGGCACCCCACCCTACTCACATGATCAGTTTATGATTGCTTTGGAGATTGCTCTCCATATTTTCAGTGATGACCTCTCCCTCCACACATCCCTCTCACAGCATGGATGTAAACTCTCTATTGTGATGCTTGGAGAATTCTTGAGCATCAAGTCACTCACCAGCTCCTTACACCCCACATGAAATGCTCCTATTGGTCCCATTGTTCATTTTGACCACCACATACGAAAATTCTCTCTCTCTCTCTCTCTCTCTCTCTCTCTCTCTAAGAACTCTAGAGTCCGCCCTCTTTTCTAGCCTGCATCAAAATCTCTCTCTCTCTCTCTCTCTCTCTCTCTCTCTCTCTCTCTCTCAGAACTCTAGAGTCCGCCCTCTTTTCCAGCCTGCATCAAAATCTCTCTCTCTCTCTCTCTCTCTCTCTCTCTCTCACCCCGGGGCGCCCCCGTGGACATGCAGAAGCAATTATGGACTGCACACTAATATGTACACAGAATTTGCAATCAAAATAGAGCATAAAGAACTACCTGGGCACACACAATCACCAAAGAACACCACTTTGCTGTGAAGCTTAAAATGTACCACAGACAACAATTAGTACCTTTACAGCACAAAGAAGCCAGCCCTTGAACCAACCATATCAAGAAAATAACACTCAAAGCAGCGAGATATATTGGACAAAGAGGCGAATTCTCACAATACATTACACAAGATACGCATGTAACACGCCTGTTGCCTCTTCAAACCATTAGGCTGACTCTGAACCTTTCGAACAGAAGTCAGAACTGTTTCAGTAATCCAAATGCCCATCAACAATGGGCTGTTTGGATGATTGATAGCCTTGCTGGGGAATCAATAGTACAACCTTCAGGAAAAAGTTGCCCCTCTGAAGGTTACCAGTACACATGAGCCAAGAATGACAACCCTGCATACAAGTATATACAAACCATTTAAACATGTGAGCACAGCTGCGGCTTTTTGGCTCAGGGCTCCATAATTTCCGGCCAAAAATTAGCTTTGTGAGGGTCAGTACCAGCTCTGAGGGTCAGTACTAGTCCTCTAGGCCCAACCAACCCCAACTAATAGAAGGGAACTTGAGCACTATGCAGCAAAATTTCAATCAATTAATATGGTCCTCTGACTTCTCCAAGGGCCCCGTGTCCCAAGTCGCCCACTGTAAGGAAGGTCAATTGCTGCGTGGCTTACCCAAAAACTCAAATGCTTTCAAGGTTTCAAATGCCCAGCTTGACCGGAATACATTTGCCAAACATCACGCACAAAGAGCTACAACTATCCACCTTCATCAAGCCTACTTTGTAACCCATCTATAGGGCCACCCGAAGTTGAAATTAGTCCAGAATGTGTAGCTGAAACCTGCCCAAAACAATGTCTCCCATCCAAATCCCTGCCAGGAATCAGGATCGGATCGCCTTCGAAGTTGTGCAAGTCATCAGCTTCACTAGTTGCTTGTACAGGATAAGGTGGCCGATTTTGTTGAAAGATGTCTCCATCACAGTTCATCCCTTGATCCGTATATCTCGCAAGGCTGTCTGTTGAAGTAGTTCGAGGAGCAGACTGAGAGAGAGAAGCTATTTCCCTCAATTGATCCCGATCTTGTTGACCGTCAATAGCCGCAGATGTTACTGTACAATCAAGGTTGGAAGTCATGGGCACCCGGTTGGCTGTCGCTATGGCACCTGTGCAGTCAGGGGCTCCAATGGCACCACCTGGCTTGTACCCATTTCCAAGTCCCTGCACACCAGCAAGTCCAACTTCACTAGAAAAATGTTCCGTTCTGTTTGTAGCTCCGTGCGGCAGCGTCCTGTTCATCATTGATACAATGGGCCTGCCTGGTGCCTCTCGCTGTCCAACCCACCCTGGTCCAAATGGAACGCCTGTGGGCAAAGCCCTTCTAATTTTCTCTCCGGCTACTTTCCACACTTCTGGCCCCAGGTCTGCGGCAAATCGAGCCAGACTCCTTGCATAAGAAAAATCAAGTTGAAACGCTGCCTGCAAGTCACGCACCAAGTGAAACCATGAAAGTTATCCTTTCAGCATGCTTTCCTGCTACAAATTTTGCAAGTGAAAAAACGGCTTACTGGCACAAATTGCAAGGGACCACCACAGACAGTGTTCCCTAGAGCACTGCTTTCAGTGGCAGAGTAATGTCTGTATGTGCTACGCCGGCTCTCCTCATTCAACTGCCACCTTCTGCCATCGAGTAATCCCAGTGACCTGGCTAGATACCCTAGCATGTCAATCGCAGCACAGTTCACGTTAGCATGAAAAACTCTCGCTTTCGCACATGCTAATAGGACCAATTGAGCTCCATGAAGAATGCAGGTGTGCAAGGGTACCTGTAGGATCTTCCTTCTCAACGGTGTTGACCTTACTTGAGGTCTGTGCAGCACCACCTTGCCAATCAACATAGTAGCTATCTGCCACAAAAACCTGACCAGATGCCCGGCCAACCCCTCGACCTCCTACATTGGACAAAGGCTCTGCAACATAATCTGACGTCCAGGACTTCCAAGGCTGCTTTTTCTTGTGCGATTTCTTCAGATGAGGCGCCCCCACCTTTTGCTTGAGTATGGCATCAGCACCAGCAGTGCCTGTTGTCTTCAAGGCATCTAGAATTCTCTCGGCAGCTGCTTTGATGGCACGAGCCTACAAGCACCATAAGTCTCTAAGAGGCAATGACGTGGCACTTTATAGTGGGGTTGGAACAAGTCACTACCTGTCGATGATACACAGTCCCGGCGGCATTGAAAGTCATTGCATTGCTACATATGGCAAAAATATCCTTCTGGCAAAAAAGCAGCCATTAAGTGACAACACAGCAGAAATAAACAAGGAGAAAGACCAAAAGAACCCATTTTCACTATCAAAGCTTACCTCGAACAATCCCAAACTGGTGTAAAAATTAGCGGAAATTCTTTTTCTCATGGTTCCAAAGTCCATGGGTTCCTTTATTACATCATAATAATCTGGTACCTGATATTTGGAATATAACACTGAGAAACCAACATAATCTAGTTTTATGTAAGCTAGCAAAGCAGCCAAACTCTCAGGTACCTCATTTGCATCAACCGGTTCAGCAAAAGCCCCATAACTATCTTTTCTGCATTTACAAAGAGGGAAAAAAAGGAATGGAAATGTCAGCAACACGTGCAAAAAAATTTGTACAATACAACAAATCTGTCATTAAGGTGAGAACATATACTTCTGCAACTTATCTAAAATCCCTCTCAGCACTTTCTTTCCGGGAAGAGATGCATTACCAGATCCTCCCAACGTCTCTGAAAACGCGAGACAAATAATCCTTCGATTAGGACACAAACATAGAGCCCTACGACATGTAAAATCTAAACAAAGGAAAGGTTGGGAGACAAACTTGATGAGGGATCCGCTGCAATTCCACCCCTAAGTCCTGTACCCTACATTCACGAATGCTAATGCTTAGCCAATGTCTCCAAGTTCCAAAAATACACAAAGCCAGGAGGCCGACTTCATGAGGGCTAAACTGAATTTCATGAACATATGAACGAAACAACACACTTATGCAACTCTTTAGCCGCTACATTATCTAGGAAAACGATTGTTATCAACACAAATTTGTAGAAACAAAGGCTACAGATTATCTTCACGTGTAAAAAAAATAGAGATATCATGTGCTGCACGCTGCAGTAAGTATAGACCACAAATAAAATCCTCTAGTGCATGCACTTGCAAAGAACTCAAATTAATACACCTTGATGACCACCATTGTAGCTGCAAAATTTAATCTACAATTTGACGTAGCATTTTCCAGCCATTGCTTTTAAATATTTGAAGACAGTAGAAATAAATACTCAATTTCGCCTTCATACCTCTGAAACGGGCTTGGAGTATGCTTGCGGCCTATTCCATGCTGCAGGATCTGTAGAGTTTGGCAGCCTCCTTGCATCTTGTCCATCCAAAAGGACTGCAGATGAAGCTGCAGATGTTAATCGGGGTGGAGGAGGAAGACCATTTGCAAATGCCACAGGTGGTTTCGGTGTTCGATGCAGCCCACCAACTCCTGATACTGGCTCCTGATGTCCGGATGCCGAATTTTGAGGGCTTCTCAAGGAACTGCGTACATGACGATTTCCTTCGAGGTGCTGCTCTGAAAGCTTGGGTCGCTTTGCACCTGGTTCAACTTCCCCATCAAAATCTTCCTGCAGTTGCAAGACGGATTGCTCCTGCCCATTTTGCCTGAGAGATCTCTGTACTTGCTCATGCGGTCTTTGTGACGGACCCCAATTTTCCCCTTCTTCAAATTTGAACCTGGATTTTTGTGCAGCAAAACGCTCCTCGAGAGGAAGATCACAAGAAAGCTCCTTGGATCTGTCCCGCCGACGTCTTGATAGCGTGTTTCTCCCGTCCTCTCCCTTCTCTTGCTCTTCAAAATCGTCTTGCCATTCACAAAAAATTCTTTGATCCTGGACAGCAGAATTCGCTTGTGGCAAGTGTAATGCAGAATTCGATTGTGAGTCGAACGATGAAGACGCACAGATCTGCTCCTGCTCAAGCTGCTGCTTGAATTGCTCAAGAAGTTTGGGGTGCTCCTGTTGAAGAAGGTGCTGTTGCTGGAGCTTGAATTGCAGCTCGGAGGCGAGTTGTTGAGTCTGCTGCTGGAGAAGACGCTGTTTGTGGAGATGTTGCTGTTGGAGGAGAAGCTGCTGATGGTGATGAAGCTGATGCTGCTGCAAATGATGATGGTGGTGGGGGAGAAGGGGGTTAGGGAGAAGAGGGGGGGAGGAGGATGGGGGGAAAGGAGAGGAGGGGGGAGGGGATAGAGAGGGGGAGAGGCGGTTAGGGTTAGGGGTGGGGGGGGCTTTGAGGATGACTTTGAGCAATTTCTTCTTCTTGAGAGGAAGGGGGGTAGTGAGAGAAGAAGGGGGGGTAGAGAGAGGGTGGATGCCAGCAGGAGGAGAAAGCTGCTCGTGAAGAGGGGGCTGCGAGGGAAGCCTCTTGCCCTCTCCCTGCATCGTCGTCGTCGCGTCCTTTGGTGGGTTGTTTTTTTTTGGGGAGGCTCTCTCTCTCTCTCTCTCTCTCTCTCTCACTCACTCTCTCTCTTTGCTTTTTCTCTGTCCGCCCATCATGGGAAACCCGCCCTCTCCTCTTCCTCTCTCTCTCTCTCTCTCTTGCTTTCCTATGCTTTTTCCATCTCTTGTTGCTTTCTTTCTTCCGAGCATGGCATGTTGCTTTGCTTCAAAGGCTTAAAGGGGTCGGGCCCCAAATGAACGAAGATGCCACTTTTATTCTTTCAGCAGCTCTCTGATCATGGGAAGGAAGCCCATTCTCCCAACACACCCCCCCCCCCCCCCCCCCCAACAACCTCTCTCTTGCTTTCCTGTCCCTTTCATGCTTTTCATCCCATGCCTCTCATCCTTCTCTCTAAGGTGCTTCATAGTCAAAATACCAAAGGTGCTGTTCTTGTTGCAAGATAGCCTATATAGCTGCTCCCCCATATCTCTCTCTCTCTCTCTCTCTCTCTCTCTCTCTCTCCCCTTCCCATCACAATGCTAAAACTTATCTTCTCCTTCACCATCTTTATGAGCTTGCGCAATTCGGCTACGATGAGTCTTGTTTGTTTCTATATAGTGTGAATGTTTCTATATGTGTTCATGAGTCTCGTTTGTTCTTACCAATGGTCTTGAATGGTCAATCCTACACCCTTTTTTAAGCTCACTCATGAACACATATAGAAACATTCACACTATATCTCTCTAATGTAAATATGTACATATGTGTGTACATGCCTAATTTTGTATGTATCTATATATATGTATATGTGTGTGTGTGTGTGTGTGTCTATCTTCAGACATCTCCTCACAACACACATCACATTCTCTCTCTTCCTTGTTGTCATCCCTCACTACCCCACCTCTCTCTCTCTCTCTCTCTCTCTCTCTCTCTCTCTCACACACACACACACACACACATCAAAGCTGACCAGATCCAAGAGCTAATGACGTATGTTAGATAGCTCCTTGAATTCTACTCCTCTTCAAGCTCGATGTTTCAGCTCTCTCTCTCTCTCTCTCTCTCTCTCTCTCTCTCTCTCTCATGCAAAAAAGGGAAACCACAGAGTCGAGCATCATGACATCATTACATTGGGCCCTACAATGAGCAATTGTTGGCACCGTTGCGAGCTCTCTCTCTCTTTCCCCACGACCCCCCAAGTGAACGCTTGGGTTGGCTGAGTGGACGCTTCAGTGTCCGGCTGTTAAGCTCCCTCCTTCAGCGTCTCTTCAACTCTCGCTCCCACCTTTCCGGCTCCCATGCTCCAACTACCGACGGACAACTCTGTTGTTTCGCATTGTTGGAGCCACGCAGTTGTTGCCTCCTTGTGATCGCCGCCCAGACCCCATACTGACTATTCTCGCTCATGTGTCTCAATTGTTGCCTATTGACGTTCATCTCTGAGAGACCTATTGCTTTGTGCCACGTGGAGATCCTCTTGGGCTATTGCAACCCCTTCAATGCTTGGAGACATCAAGACATGGTGGCATGACCACGCCGTGTTGGGGACTGCATGTTCACACGAGAGAGAGAGAGAGAGAGAGAGAGAGAGAGAGAGAGAGAGAGAATAAAAGCAAGATCTTGAGCACGGGATGGATGCAAGACATAAAGAAGTGGTTTGGGAGATGGGATGCATTACACTTGCTACATGATGCTTCAATTGACTCTCAAGTGAATGAAGCTTTTCTACAACGCCAATGTATTACGGCTTGGGAGAAATCCGGTGGGTCACGCTTCATACATTACACCACCTATATTGCCCCCAACTACAAAACCATGTTCTTCGCTGAGAGAGGGAACCATACTCACACTTACATGCTTGAGCCTATTCCCTTGTCCGCGATACGCACTATCGCAGCAATTCGACTTAGCTCCCATTTCCTTCGATGCGAGATAGGGCGTTGGGGCAATGGAGAAGAGTCAAATCGATTGTGCACATTATGCTCACTGCAAGTTCGAGAGTCTGAGTACCACACACTACTAGAGTGCTCAGCTTTTGATCACATCCGAACTTGCTTCTCTCACATTTTCAGCCATAACTTAGACCTACACACTTTCCTCTCCCAGCCAAAGTGTGGGCTCTCCATTGCGACTCTCATCACTACAATTTTGGAGCATCGAGAGTCACTCATCAGCCATACACATACTACATCACATGTAACTTTGGTCCCATAGGTCATATTTGACCTCCGAGGACGATAATAAAATCTATCTATCTCTATCTATCTCTCTCTCTCTCTCTCTCTCTCTCTCTCTCTAGCAATGGTGGGAGTCTCTCTCTCTATCTGTAGCGATGGTGTCCCTCTGTGTGTGTGTGTGTGTGTTGCCTTGTCGCTCTAACTGTTTGCCTTTCCCTCGCGACTCCCGGCCATTCCTTGAGTAGTTACTACATAGAATGGCCTGAATAGTGTTCTCCATAAAAGAGCTATGGCAACCAACACTGAGGCTAGTAGATCATAGGCATAAAAAGGCTCTTCAAAAGCAGATTGGTATGGAGTAGTAGTAGCTTGCTTGCATTCCCTAGGTGGAGGTTTGAAACTTTAGAAGGGTTCTACTCGTGGTATTTTCTCTACCTCACCCCTTACACATTTTGGTCATTCTTCACGATTCGTCCATACACTTTTACCCAACTACCATGATCCACCTCTCTCTCTCTCTCTCTCTCTCTCTCTCTCTCTCTCTCTCTCTCTCTCTCTCTCTCTCTCTCTCTCTCTCTCTCTCTCTCTCTCTCTCTCTCTCTCTCTCTTGCGAGCGCGCAGCGCGCGCATGCACACACATACAACGAAACATATATTCTGTGGAGTAGGGGAGCCTTGACCCCATCCCATACGATTGGCAAAGAACATGATGTATGAATGTGTGTTTTATTTATACAACATGGTTGCCATCACTACTTACAGTGGTCAAGCCATGTAATGGGTTCTAGATAAATGTGTTGGGGTATAAAGCCCAATGTGGTCGCCCAGGTAAGTGGGCGGGCCGCCAGGTATGTACACATGTTCTTTTGTAAAAACCTAATAAGAACTCACTATGCTCTACACATTACAGTAGAGCGAGTTCACCATATCGTCGTGCTCTTCTTCTCGCACTCTCTCTCGCGTCGCACTTTCGCTCGTACTCCTTCAACTGGTATCAGAGCTCAGATCGAGGCTCGGGGCAGCACTGCAGGAGGCTAGAGTCACCAGCTCAGATTGGAGTGAAATTCGACAGGCGAAGACACGGCCCCAAATCCTGTGGGTAAGCACGAAGGGCTTAGTGTTCTCAGAATTTCATTCTGAGGTCATCTCGGCCACCGTTCGGCTTCGACAAAAGTCTGCGCAGGCCATTTTCGACTACGTGGTCTCGACGGGTGCAGATCCGACTCTGCAAATTTGGGGTTTTCGGCCTACGACTGCAGGTGCTGAGGATATCGACACTCCCAGAGTGTTGATTTGTGGCTGTCTACACATCGAAGGACGGCTCACAGTTCTTGGAGGCGTGTCACATACGACATGGGCGCATCTACACACAGACTGTAGGCGACATCCACTAGTTCATCAGGTAGCTTGTGTTTGCTGCTTGATATTCCAGATTTCATCCTGACATTGCAGGTACTTCCACATGGGATGTATTGTCAGAGATGATGTATGTCTGTTGAGGGTTTGCTGGCTGTGAGTCACGCAGCAAACAACCGCCGCAGCGGTTACAGCATACAGTGGGAAATTTGTGGATGTATGACTTTGTGGGAAGTCTATGCACTGTCAGATTTACTAGCAGCCTTTGTTGAGGGTCGAGTGAGGTTTTATTGAGCTGGGGGATTCTTGAATGTTGAGATCCTTTCGGTGATACAGGTCTTGGAGCGATCCCTCGAGCACCCTTAGATAGGCAGCTAGGATGTATTGACTGTGAGTTAGACAGTTGGGATTGCATCTTTGCTTTACTGCCGTTGAGGCATTGTCGCAGTCTATGCTTATAGGACAGTGACAGGACAGTGAGAGACAGTACAGGTGCAGGACAGGTTTACCCACAGCTTATAGTGTTAGAGAGAAAGTGGTTTTTTGAGCTATTTTTTGGTCTGTTTTTAGTACACCAGAGCCATTTTACAAAGGAGACTCTGCCAAAATTTCTGCAGAATCTGAAGCTTTCTTGGTTCATTTGACAGGTTGATATTGGTTCAGAGGTCAGTTTACAAGGGAAACTCTGCCGAATTTTTCCCAGGAAAGTAAACTACTGTGAAGCGTAGCTATGGCTGGATCACAGGACACTGCTCTTTACAATATCAAGAAGCTGGATGGAACCAATTTCCCATTGTGGAAGAAGCAGATTTGGCACGTGTTGGTACAAAAGAAGTAGATAAAACCTATAAAGCTCAAGGGGATAAAACCAGAAGATATGGACGAAGATGAATGGAGCGAAATGGATGAATTGGCACTTTCTACCATTATGCTGACTTTGGCAGAAAGCGTTTACTTCAATGTAGCAGACGAGATGTCGGCTTATCAAGCATGGTTAAAGCTGAGTGATCTTTATGAGAAGCAGAGTGCAGCTTCACAGGTATATTGGCTTAAGAAGCTTGTTGACTTGAAGATGAAAGAAGGGACACCTATGTCCAATCATCTGAATGAATTCAACACAATCTACAGTCAGTTGTCAGCTCAAGGTGTCAAGTTTGATGAACCTGTTGGAGCTATGTTCCTGTTGATCACATTGCCGGAAAGTTGGGACACTTTTCGCACAGCTTTGAGTAATTCTGCACCTCCAGATGGTTTGAACATAGCATGTGTAGAAGGAAGTCTGCTTACTGAAGAAACCAATAGAAAGACAATGGACAAAGGCAAAGGAACAGCCTTCGTTGTCAGGGGAAGGACCAAAGAAAAGTACAAAGGTGAAAAGAGGAATCAGTCTCGTAGCAAGTCCCGCAGTGCTAAAGGCAAGAGTGACATAGAATGCTACCATTGTGGCAAGAAGGGTCACATGAAAAGAGACTGCAGAGAATGGAAAGCAGAAAAAGGCAAAGAGAAAGCTGAAGACCATGGTGAGAAGAACAAGTCCTCAGTGAAGATTCAAGAAATAAATGTGACAAACACTGTTGCAGAGGATGACAGTCTAGTGTCAGGAGACATCTACTTCTTGAAGAATACAATGGACTCAGCTCTTCTTACAGCATCTGATGGAAATGCACTGAGTGATTGGATTATAGACTCAGGGGCATCACTTCATGTGTCTCCAAACAAGGAGTGGTTTACTTCTTATGTGACCACTAAAGATCATGTTCGGCTAGGCAATGGGCAGACATGTGAGATCTTAGGTGTTGGAGATATTCAATTGAAGTTTCAGAATGGCTCTTCTTTCACGCTGAAGAATGTGAGACATGTTCCCTCAATTACAAAGAGCTTGATCAGCACAGGTTTACTTGATGATGCTGGCTACGTCACCACTTTTGGACAGAACATGTGGAAGATATCCAAGGGTTCTATGACAGTAGCACATGGAGTAAAGTCTGGAGGACTTTACATGATTTATGTATCAAATGTCTCTAAAAATGTAATCAATGTAACCGAGCAGCCGAACGTTTCTTTGTGGCATAGCCGGTTAGGACACATGTCCAAGAAGGGAATGGAAATCTTGTCTCGTTCTGGTTATTTGCCTGGCTTTTCATTTAATGATTTTGAATTCTGTGAACATTGTCTGTATGGTAAGCAAACACAGCAGTCACATAAGCATAGAAGCAGTAGAAGAGATACACAGTTGGCACTTGTTCATAGTGATTTGTGTGGACCTATGCCTAACCTATCTCTAGGGGGAGCTTCTTACTTTATGACATTTATAGATGATTACTCGAGGAAAGTATGGGTTTACTTTCTCAAGCACAAGGATGAAGCGTTGAGTGTTTTCAAAACGTTTGTGACACTTGTGGAGAATCAGAGTGGCAAGAAGCTTAAATGCTTACACACTGACAATGGTGGAGAGTATGTTTCAAAGGCCTTTCAGGACTTTTGTGAGTCAAAAGGTATAAAACGTGAACTTACTGCTCCTTACAATCCTCCTCAAAATGGTGTTGCTGAGAGGATGAATAGGACCATACAAGAGAAGGTCAGAAGTATGTTGTCTAATGCACAACTGCCAAATGGGTTTTGGGTTGAAGCTGTATCAACAGCTATTCATCTTGTAAATAGATCTCCTAGCAAGGTTTTGCAGAAGGATTCAGTGCCAGAGATGGTATGGTCAGGCAAAATGCCCTCATACAAGCATCTCAGAGTCTTTGGCTGTGAGGCATATACTCACGTTCCAAAGGAATTTAGGAACAAACTTGATCCAAAGAGTAGAAAGTGCATCTTTCTAGGCTATGGTAATTCTGGTGAGATGGGGTACTGTCATAATAATCAATATCTAATTCTCCTAAATGATTTTCTCATATTAAACTGATCATTTAATGTGGGGAAGGCCAGGGGAGAAAAAGCTAGAATATTGGTTAAGGTAGCAGATCGGCTACAGTAGGGATCCAAAGGAGGGAAAATAGGGATCCAAAGGGGGGGGCGTCTGCAAAAGAGCCATGTGCAACAATGGGCTAAAAAGACCCTAAGGTTCAGCCCATTAAGACTTCCAAAATGCTAAGGTTCCAAAATTCAAAGGTTGTGTCCAAAGGTCAACCCTAGGGAAAATTGGATGCTTTGTGTGTGCCCTAAAAGTCTTTGCACATCCCTACATGGGAGGGGGCGAGCCCTAAAGGTAGGGGATGAGAGATAAAGCCACACACACACACACACACACACACACACACACACACACACACATAGGCTCCCTTTACACAAAGGGAATGAGGACACATGTCAGCTCCCTAGGCCAGATGCTCACAAGGTGTGCCCAATTTCTATTGGATGACCTTTGAAGTGGACCAATGAAAATTAAGCTAGAGTAAATCTAGTTTAATTAATTTTAAAACATTTAATAAAAGAAACCAATGAGAATTAAGTCTCCTAGAAGACTATTGGGCAGTCTCCCAAGGGGTCCAATGAGCATTCAAGAGCCCCATGGCTTGCCTGATTCCTATTGGCTAGGAGGCAAAGGGGTCCAATGAGAGTTTAGTTTAATTATTTAATTACCTAAAGCTCTCACAAAAGGGGAAAGGGGGACACATGTCAGAAGGCTATCACTTATGCTGCTTAATTGTAATTGGCTTGACTTGGGGAGGGCCAATGAGGCTTCAGGAAGAGCATTTAGCAAGAGGGCTCGCCCAAGAGAGAGAGAGGGGGCTGATTTTTGCAAGGCATTATCACACACACACACTCACACAAGCTCATGTGTGAAGAAAGAGAAGACGATCTCTTCCCGAGCTTTAATGGAGAACTCATCACCTACTCCAAGCTTGTGAGATAGAAGCCTACATCCACACTCTCTTGGCATGTGGATGGAAATCCAACCAAGAGCCAAGCTTCAATGCATGCTCATCTCCTCTACCAAGCTAATTACTAAGCTAAGCTATGCTACATATGAGTGATTATGTGAGGAGATGTACATCTTTCTCGTAAGATACTCCTTCTTCCTCTCAATCTACTCTCATACCCTGCTAGCTCTCACCATCTTCGAAGGTGTGTGAGGTCTTGGGTCTAAGAACGGGGATAATTCAAGTTGTGTTTGTTAAGTGTTTTGCTTAGTGTATGAAGTTTCCATCTTCATTGCACTAGCTAGTCTTGAAGGAACACAAAGAATTGTATTGTACAATGTCTCTCTTGATGGGAGAAACCATAATACAAAGCCTTTTGGAGGGGGGACCGGCTCCATGAAAATCTGGTCCTCAACTGTTGTCAATAGCTTAATTGCTCTCTCTTTTGAAAGTATTGTCGATGCTATCTAACTAGGTGTTATGCTTTTTGTTGCTCTCTCCACCCAAGCACTCTTGTAATTCTCATTAGGAATGTATTCTAATGAAATGCCCACTATGTTCATGCTAATTTCCGCTACACATAAGTTATTAGGCCATTAAATGTTACATTGGTATCAGAGCTCAAGGTTTCTCTTTTCTTGCTCAAGAAGGGAGGTCCTCAAGCTAGCTACAAATGGTTGGTATTATTAATTGCCTGTGAGTAAGTAGAATAGGGATTTTTCAGCCTTGCAGTGCGCCTGCCTTCGTGCAGTTAACGGGGCATCACCGTCGAGAGCTATGGACTTAATAGTGGAGTCCTACGGGGCTTGCCTACGGCTTAACCACTATTGAGCTATTAGAAGCTTGACAGGAGCTGGTGCTGTTTTGGTGTCGAAAGACCCTCTCTTCTATTCCTTGCAATTAATGGTATTCGAGCCGCGGGTACAGTAGCTTGAGTGCTTTTTCTAAAGGGGTAAAGAGGAGTAGCAACTAGGGCTTGAAGTGCCAAAGTACACCTAAAAAGTTTACACCTAAAAGTTGTTAGAATGGCTGACAATAGTAAAGAGAGTGAAATTAATGTTGATAACTTTGATTTTGCTCATGAGCAAGCTACTAATGATGCTTCAATGCTTGTTAACTATCTTGTTTCTAGGCTTCAACAAGCCATGGGCAATCCATCTCTCCAAAGTGAAGTGCAACGGCAGCTCCGTGCTCACGGGATTCTCCAAGCTCATCACTATGACGAGAGAACACCTAGGAAGCCTCCTTGTGAGACTACCAAAAGAGGTCTCTCTCTGATTCGGGAAGAAGAAGAGAATCCATATGAAGGGCTCAAGAATTTACTTCTTTATGATGCATCTCCTTCCCAAAGGAGAACTCAAGAGCCTCCACCGAAGGAACGAGAAATAAGCGAGTCTCCCGCCACCTCGGCGGAGATGGCTCCACGAAGACGGCGGGCTAAACGCTCTCCATCACCACCAAAGCGGAGAAGACCATCACACTCTTCTCCACGCCATAATTCAAAGAGGGATGATAAAAAGCAAGAGAAGAAAAAGGCGAGAAAGAGGACACCCTCTTCTCCATCTTCTTCATCCTCTTCCTCTTATGAAAGCTATGGTGAAGACGACAAAGATCAAGACAAGAAAAAGGCGAGAAAGAGGTCACCCTCTTCTCCACCTTCTTCAAATTTTTCACCTTCTGAAGAAAGTGATGGTGCAACCTTTGAACCATCAAAAAGAAGAGGTCATAGGAAATCCTATGCCACATGGAAGAGGTCGTCCAAGTTGAAGAAATTCAAAGAGGGAGGGAAGAGCATCTCTTCCCTTACCTATGATGGTACCTTTGGTGCTACGGACAAAGTCTTGGCCTTTATCCAACAATTTGATGCGGCGTTTGGAGATGAGGGCTTCACGGAGTCCTCTAAGCTACGCCATGTAGCTATGCACTTTCAAAAGTCCGCCAAACAATGATGGTCTAGCCTACGAGCCAACGGTGAAGCTCCACAAACATGGAAAGCTTTAAGAGCTTCCATTATGAAGCAGTTTTTGGCCACCGATGCCAAAGACAAAGTACTCACCGAATGGCGAAGCTTAAAGCTCTCTCCCAATGAATCTATCCACAAATATGTAGACAAGTTTTGGGACCTACAACTCAAAGCCACTGTCTTCAAAAAGTTGGATTTTGGAGAGCAAAAGCAACAATTTTGTGCGGGCTTAACCGAAGAAATGGCGGAGTATGTCAACTCCCAAAGACCACGTACCATATCGGCGGTAATACACCACACTATGGTCGCCTCTCGAATAATTTCCAAACGGGGGCAAAAAGAAATAATAAGCCCCCGGAAAATAAGGGTTCCAATGAGCCTAAGGGGAAGGACAATGTCCAAAAGTCTCCTAAGGGCAACTCCAACAAAGCTAAAGAGAAGGGAGTTTACAAAGGTAAGAATAAACTCTCTCCTGAAGAGCTTGAGCGTTATCGTAAGGATAACCGGTGTTTCAAGTGCGGCGAACAAGGGCATGCGTACCGCGCTTGTCCCCAAAAGAACAACCGCCAAGATCCTCCTAGAGCTTCCTTGGTTGAAATCTAACAAGAGGAGACTCACCAAACTCACCACAAAGGATCTCCTCTATGCCATGCTTGGGGAAAGGTAAGAGAACATGATGCTTTTATTCTCTTTGACTCTGGTTCTACTCACAATTTTATATCTATAGAGTTGGCCACCAAGCTAGGAATACAATCCTACGAGATGGGAGATGTCCTACCCGCAGACAGTGCCTTCAAGGGGCAAGAAGCTTCAGTCGCTCCCTTAATTGGGAAATTGAGGCTTCATGTCCAAGGCTATGTGGACAAAGAGGACTTCTTTATCTCTCCTCTCAAGCATGAGGATGTAATCCTAGGGGCACCATGGTTTGACCGCCTGGCTGCCGATGTTAAATTTATTGAAAGGAGAATCTCCTTTAAGTTCAAGGAAAAAGACATGTATATAGATGCTAAGGAAATGGGTAACACCATCCCCATTGTACATACACCAGCTTTCAACAAGTCAATAAAGAGCTCTATTTCCGTGTACATGATTTTTGTTAAAGACTCTCAAAATGAATCTAATGCTTTAGCAAAAGAAAATAAAAGCAACCAAAAGGAATTAGAGTTATCCTATTTTCTCAAGGGGTTTCAAGATGTTTTTATTGACGACATCCCTTGTGAGCTACCTCCTAAACGAGGTAATGATGACCATGCAATTGAACTTCTTCCAGGAAGTTCACCGCCTAATAAACCTCCTTATAGAGTTTCTCAAGCTCAACAAGAGGAGATTATGCGGCAAGTGCATGAGTTAGTTGAGAAGGGCATGGTTAGGCCAAGCTCATCTCCATTTTGCTCACCTGTGCTATTAGTGCAAAAGAAAGACGGCACATATCGTATGTGTGTCGACTATAGAGCACTAAATAGGATCACTATCAAGAATAGGTTTCCCGTTCCACGGGTAGAAGACCTATTTGATAAGCTACAAGGATCGACCTACTTCAGTAGGGTTGACCTAAAAAGTGGATATCATCAAATAAGGATAGTTGATCAAGACATTGTAAAGACCGCATTTCGTACTACATTTGGTCTTTACGAATACATTGTCATGCCTTTTGGCTTGACCAATGCACCAGCCACATTCAACCGCTTGATGGAGAAGCTGTTCAGGCCTCATCGAACCTTCACTGGAGTGTTCTTTGATGATATTATCATCTACTCTAATTCATTGGAGGAACACAAGCAACACCTCCAGGTAATATTTCAAGTTTTAAGAGAGAATAAACTTTGTGTTAATCGAAAGAAAAGTGAATTTTTCTTGCAAGAGATTCAATATTTAGGTCACATTATCTCTCAAGATGACATCCAAATGGATCCATCCAAGTTAGAGGTAATAAAAGGATGGCCTAAACCAAGGAATCTGCATGAACTAAGAAGCTTCATAGGTATGTGTGCATACTATAGACGCTTCATAGAAAAGTTCTCACAAATTGCGGGACCATTACATGACCTAACAAAGAAAAGCGTTAGGTATACATGGTCTGCTAAGGAGAACAATGCTTTCGAAAAGCTTAAAGAAAAGCTTATCTCTCAACCTGTGCTTACACTACCGGATCTCTCAAAACCATTCGAGGTCCAATGCGATGCTTGTGGTGATTGCCTTGGAGCTGTTTTGCTCCAAGAAGGGCACGCCATAGGCTATGAGAGTCGAAGGCTCGACCCTGTTGAGCAAGCTCTAGGCATATACGAAAAAGAACTCCTTGCAGTTCTACATGCCTTAGACTCATGGAAGCACTATTTATTGGGGACTCCTTTCATTCTGCGAACGGATCACCAAAGTCTTAAGTACTTCATGACACAAACCAAGCTCTCCGACAAACAAATGAGGTGGGCAAATTTCCTTTCGCAATTTCATTTTCATATTGCTCACATTGCTGGCAAGCATAATCAAGTAGCTGATGCACTCTCAAGACGGCCGAGAGTGAATGCGGTTTCCATAGCAACTCACAATGATCTATCTTCAATGATAGATGAGTATGCTATTGATCCCGATTGTAGAGATGTGATTTCAGCCCTTGCATTAGGGAAGAAAGAAGAACCATTTACTTTACAAGATGGTTATCTTCTCTATGGCAATAGACTATGCGTTACTAACTCACTACGTGAGAAAGTAATGTATGAATCTCATGCTCCACCTTATGCGGGGCATAGAGGGATTCAGTCTACCTTAAAGGGAATTGAAACATATTTCTATTGGCCTACCATGAAAGTGAGCATACAAGAGTATGTTTCCAAATGTGTGGTATGCCAAAAGACAAAATTTGATAGAGGGAAGCAACTTGGATTGCTTCAACCCTTGCCAATCCCTAATTCACCATGGGAGAGCATATCCATGGATTTTACTTTTGGATTGCCTAAGTCTATCCATGGGAATACGGGAATATGGACGATAGTAGACAGGTTTAGTAAACAAGCTCATTTTATACCTGTCAAAAAGACTATCAAAGCCCATCAAATGGCAACCCTCTTTATTTCACAAATTTTCAAGTACCATGGCTTGCCCATGTCCATAGTGTCGGATAGAGATCCTAGAATGACCAGTAATTTCTGTAAGGGTCTCTTTGAGAATTTAGGAACAAGGCTAAACTTCTCTTCGGCCTATCATCCACAAACTGATGGCCAACGTGAAATAGCTAACCTAACCATTCTCGATCTACTAAAAGCCTATGTAACGGAAGTAGATCAAAGATCCCAATGGGAGAAGTACTTACCCTTAGTGGAGTATGCTTACAATAACATTGTACATACTTCCACAGGAAAAACACCTTTCGAGGTAATTGAGGGAAGATCAAAAAGTCCCTTGCTACTTAAGGTACATGGGAAGATCTTCGCTGCAGATGAGTATAGCCGAGACCTACAAGAATCTTTCCAAAAGATTAAGGATGCTATCTCTATCTCACACCAAAGGCAAAAGGCTGCTGCTGACAAGCACAGAAGAGCCCAAGCCTTTAAAGAAAACGATTGGGTCTTGTTAAAGTTTCCCAAGGCTCGATTAAGGCACACAACGGGCAAGAATCCTACGGGTCACCAAAAGTACTATGCTAAACTAGCAAAAAGGTACTATGGTCCCTTTCAGATTCTTAGGCCAATCAATGAGATGGCCTATCAACTCAAGTTGCCCAATCATTGGCTCATACACAATGATTTTCATGTGAGCCTATTAAAGCCTTACAAAGGAGAGCCACCTCAAGAACCAACTATTGAAGACCCACCGGAGATCGAGGACCAAGAAGAGGTGCTGCAGCCCGAGTCCATTCTCTGACATGAAGACAAGGTACTAAGAGGCAGTAAGACTATCTGACGATATCTTATTAAGTTTAAGAATTATCCTTTTGAAGATGCTAGATGGATGCAAAGCATACAATTAAAGGATAACCTAAACCTTGTCAATGCTTACAATGCTTCCCAAGAGTAAGCAAATGTACAAAATGTTAAAAATGAACAAATTTTTTGTCTTATAAGACTCTCTTTTTCTTTATTTGTGCACAAAAATGAAATAGTATGCATGCTTAGATCAAGTTTGTGGAGACGACGTTTCCCAAACACCACATAGAGCTTGTCACTCTACTATGGAAGATTGATAGGACTAATGTGCAGACATGCTTGCGGCAGCCTCAGGCTCTCAAGCGCCAAATGGACTAGTCATCCATTGTGGAATGATGTCGTAGGGTAACATAGGGATCCTCTACCTGCTAAGAAAAGGACTCATGAACATGCTTTATCTTCTCTAGACCATAGTCGAGGACGACTATGATTTCAAGACAGAGGTAATGTCATAATAATCAATATCTAATTCTCCTAAATGATTTTCTCATATTAAACTGATCATTTAATGTGGGAAAGGCCAGGGGAGAAAAAGCTAGAATATTGGTTAAGCTAGCAGACCGACCACAGTAGGGATCCAAAGGAGGGAAAATAGGGATCCAAAGGGGGGGCCATCTCCGCCGAATCCCACCGCAGAAAGGTTGTCCGCAGCAATGATGTTCACTTTAATGAATCCAAATATCATTCTAAACCAGAGAGGGTCGAGGAGATTAGAAGAGTTGTCTTCCAAGAAGATGGACCTGCACGTGCAAGACAAAATGTCAGGGCTCAAGAGGAGCAAGGACAGGATAGAGTGGAACCACAGGTTGTGGCTAAGCCTAAGCCACCTATTGTGCGTAGATCTGGACGTGTCACGCGACCTCCTGATAGGTTTGTTCCATCTATGAACTATGTCATGTTGACTGATTGCAATGAGCCTTCATGTTACAAGGAAGCAGTGCAAATGAAGGACTCCGGGAATTGGCAATTGGCCATGCAGTCAGAGATGACAGCTCTGCATAAAAACCAGACATGGAAGCTAGTTAAATTACCACGGGGCAAAAAGGCTCTACCTTGTAAATGGGTTTACAGGTATAAGATCACCGCTCATGATAGTCAGCCAAAGTACAAAGCAAGGCTTGTTGCCAAGGGCTTTAAGCAAGAACAAGGCATTGACTTTGATGAAGTCTTCTCTCCGGTGGTCAAGATGACTACATTGAGATGCTTTCTTGCATTGGTTGCCATATTAGATTTGGTGTTGCACCAAATGGATGTCAAGACAGCGTTCTTGCATGGTGATTTAGATGTGGAAATTTACATGCAGCAGCCAGAAGGGTTTGTTGAGAAAGGCAAGGAAGATTGGGTATGCCAGTTGTTAAAGAGTCTTTATGGCTTAAAACAATCACCGAGGGCATGGTACCATAAATTCCACAAGTTTATGCTTTCTCAAGGCTACAAACGTAGTGAGTTCGATCACTGTCTATATACAAAGAAGGCTAAGGATGGCAGTTGGCTGATCCTTATTTTGTATGTGGATGACATGTTGATTGCTGGCAAGCACTTGGAAGAAATTTCAGCTTTGAAGTCAAAGATGGAAAAATCGTTTGACATGAAAGACATGGGTGAGGCAAGTCATATACTTGGTATGCGCATTGAGAGAGACAGATCAAAGAAGTTGATTTGGTTATCTCAAACAGAGTATATTGACAAGGTTTTGCAACGTTTCAATATGGAGAAGGGAAAGGCATTGAGTGTTCCATTGCCACCATATGTGAAACTTAGCAAACAAGATTGTCCTGTGTCTGAGGAAGAACAGGCTGAAATGGATAAGATTCCATATGCGTCTGCAGTGGGTAGTTTGATGTATGCAATGATTGCTACTCGCCCAGACATTGCATTTGCAGTGGGAGTAGTAAGTCGATACATGTCAAACCCAGGCAAGAAACATTGGGAGGCAGTGAAAGGAATATTGAGATACCTGAAAGCTACAAAGAGTATGCGTATATGCTATGGGAGTCAGGAGCTAAGTGTAAAGGGTTTTACAGACTCAGATTATGCAGGTGACTTAGACAACCGAAGGTCTACGTCAGGGTATGTCTTTACATTGGCTGGTGGAGCAGTATCATGGCGTTCTAGATTACAAGATTGTGTTACTCAGTCTACTACAGAGGCTGAATATGTTGCAGCATCAAAGGCATGCAAAGAATCAATTTGGCTTAATCGACTAGTAACAGATTTGGGAATCAAAGAAGAGATGCCTGTGTTATATTGTGATAGTCAAAGTGCTATACAATTGGCTCGCAATCCAATTTATCACTCAAAGACAAAGCATGTGGATGTGATGTATCATTTCATCAGGGAAATGCTCAAGGATAAGAAACTTCAGCTTGTCAAAGTTCACACCACAGAAAATCCTGTTGATCTACTTACAAAAGGACTTCCCTCAGAGAGCTTTGCACATTTTCGCAAGCAGTTAGGTGTAGGGTAGTACATCACTTCTCTACATCTCTTGTATATTAGCTTGTATAGTAGCTTCTCTCACACTTAAAGTACCACATTGGACTTTAAGTGGGAGGTTGTTGGGGTATAAAGCCCAATGTGGTCGCCCAGGTAAGTGGGCGGGCCGCCAGGTATGTACACATGTTCTTTTGTAAAAACCTAATAAGAACTCACTATGCTCTACACATTACAGTAGAGCGAGTTCACCATATCGTCGTGCTCTTCTTCTCGCACTCTCTCTCGCGTCGCACTTCCGCTCGTACTCCTTCAAAATATTGGCCTACATTAGCGTTGTGTGACTGGTCGAGTAGGCCATCCCTCGTTTTTTAATGTGCCCATGCTACTGGCAGCTTCCTAATTATATTACTACACTCAACAGATTCCTCCTTCCCATCCTCACGTTCAAGGAAGGTTGAAACACACCTCTCTCATCCTCTAAAAGAAAGATGAGCGCGCACATGCAAGAATCGAACACCTGTGGGTAGAGGCAGCATTGATTTTACAGCTTGCGTAACCAACCCAACTTCCAATTGGTATTGTTGCGAGAAGCGCAAACCACATATTTAGTAAAGAGCAAAGCCTGTGCCAATAGTAGCCTCTCCATGTCGTGATTCAGCTCGTCCCTTCCTCGTCTATTGTGCCCCCCCTTGTTGATGCTTCACATCATGCCTACGCAGTGCGTCCCGCTGGGTCACACCTTCCCTTCTTCGTCTGTTGTCCCTTTCGTTGCTTCACTGACGCTTGCCATCCACGAAGATTCTTCCCCATTTTAGGATTTTTCCTAGCTCCCTACTAGAGTAGTATAGATAGATATAGATATAGATAGATGTATCATGCAGAGCATATGAGTTCATGATGTGTTCTTCCCTTTTTCTCCCAACCCTCTACAGATTTTGTAGTAGCTTCCACGTTCTTTTGCTACCTCCAGACATTGAATTGCTCCCCTCAAGAATGCCTTGCTCTCCCATCTACTCTACCACCCAATCAACTTGGGAATCTCTCACACGCACATGTGAGAGCATGTTAAGCTTTCTATCAAATTTGGTAGCCTGTCTTCCCAAAGCACCATGAGGAGAAGCTTTTCCACTATTGCGGCTTCCAGACACATCCCCATGAGGTAGCATGAGAGGGCGACATGTGCAGAGTCGCTGGACGAAAGATCAGAGAGAAGGGGAGATAGGTAAAAATTTGAACTAAGGGCTTGATCTTGAGCTTACTCATCACCTAGGGTGATGTTTTAAGATGAGGCTCACACACCAGCTTAATGACTTTGCATATTGTAAGAGATGGAATTGCCTTTGAGTATTTTGATTTTTGAGAACATTGTCTATGATTGACAACAATAATATCCACCAGGTACACCATGGGGGGGGGGGGGGGGGGGGGGGGGGGGGGGGGGAGAGAGAGAGAGAGAAGAAGAAGAAGATATTTTTAACGTTGTAGGAAACTAGCCCAAGAGACCTTAAAGATCCATCCCTCGACGAGGAGAGTTGAACTCGAGACCTGTTATTCAAGAGGAAAATGGCACAACCAATCTACCACACTTACTGACACTTGCAAGCCTTTCCTCCTATATCTATGAGTCCATGTCTTGAGTCACTGAATTTTTGGCATCTTGAACATAGCCTTGTTGTTGCACAGAGATAACCACTACTACTGATGGACACCCATAGCGGAGAGAACTTTTCCCTCGAGTCAAGAATGGCACTTCCTAACTCTTAAAGCCAGGGGATTCCAATTGTCATAATAATCAATATCTAATTCTCCTAAATGATTTTCTCATGTTAAACTAATCATTTAATGTGGGGAAGTGCCAAGGGAGAAAAAGCTAGAATATTGGTCAAGTTAGCACACCGGCCACATTAGGGATCCAAAGGAGGGAAAATAGGGATCCAAAGGGGGGGCCATCTGGAAAAAGAGCTATGTGAAACAATGGGCTTAAAAGACCCTAAGGTTCAGCCCATTAAGACTTCCAAAATGCTAAAGTTCCAAAATTCAAAGGTTGTGTCCAAAGGTCAAACATTGGGGAAATTGGATGCTTTGTGTGTGTCCCAAAAGTCTTTGGCAATCCCTACATAGGAGGGGGCGAGCCTTGCAAGTAGGGGATGAGTGAGAAACTCTCTCTCTCTCTCTCACACACACAACACACACACACAAGTTGCCTTTACACAAAGGGAATGGGGGACACATGTCAGCTCCCTAGCCCAGATGCCCACAAGGTGTACTCAAATCCTATTGGATGGCCTTGGAGGTGGACCAATGAGAATTAGGCTAGAGTAAATCTAGTTTAATTAATTTAAAAACACTTAATAAAAGAACCAATATGAATTAAGCTCTCTAGAAGACTATTGGATAGTCTCCCAAGGGGACCAATGAGCATTCAACAACCCAATGGCTTGCATGATTCCTATTGGCCAGGAGGCAAAGGGGTCCAATGAGAGTTTAGTTGAATTATTAAATTACCTAAAGCTCTCACAAAAGGGGAAAGGGGGACACATGTCAGAAGGCTATCACTTATGCTGCTTAATTGTCATTGGCTAAGCCTGGGGAGGTCCAATAGGATGCTAGCATGAGTAATTAGCAAGGGGAGTCAACCAAGAGAGAGAGAGGGGGCTGATTTTTGCAAGGCATTATTGACACACACACTCACACAATCAATGTGTTGAGCAAGAAGACTCTCTCTCTCCTTCTCAAGCTTTAATGGAAAGCTTATCTCCTACTCCAAGCTTGTGAGAAGGGGGGCCTACACCAACAACTCTTGGCTTTGTGATGCAAATCCAACCAAGAGCCAAGCTTCAATGCATGCTCATCTCCTCTACCATGCTAATTACTAAGCTAAGCTATGCTAATATGAGTGATTACGTGAGGAGATGTACATCTTTCTCGGAAGAATACTCCTTCTTACTCTCAATCTACTCTCATACCCCGCTAGCTCTCACCATCTTCAAAGGTGTGTGAGGTATTGGGTCTGAGACCGTGAGGGAATTGATGTTGTGTTTGATAAGTGTTTTGCGTAGTGCATGAAGTTTCCATCTTCATTGCACTAGCTAGTATTGAAGGAACACAAGAAATTGTATTGTAAAATGTCTCTCTTGATGGGAGATACCATAATACAAAGCCTTTTGGAGGGGGGATCTGCTCCATGCAAATCCGGTCCTCAACTGTTGTCAATTGCTTAATTTCTCTCTCTTTTGAAGTATTGTTCATGCTATCTAACTAGGTGTTATGCTTTTTGTTGCTTGTGCGCTCCTTGCCGCACTGTCGAAGCAAGGGACTTGCCAATACACCGTATGCGAGCCACAAACGGCTCCAAGCACACAACAAGCCTAAACTAGCAAGCTCAAGAAAACAAAGGGTGTGTCACTCACCGCTCTACGCTCGCCTTCGTGGTGGATTCCTCGCCGCGATGAAGAAGAAGCTACAGTCGTGCCGCGCTCAACCGCTTCGCCGCCGTCGTGCCTTCGTAATGCTCGATCGCACACACACTCTCCCTCTCTCTCTCTCTCTCTCACACACACACAAGGAGGTGAAGAAGAAGAAGATGGAGATGGAGCAAGAGCACTCTTCAATTGCACAAATGAGAGAATGAGTAAAAATTAGGTTTAGTTGGCTTTTATAGGAGCTCACCCCATTCACACTTGGGCGCCCATGCTTAACCAACTAATCCCTTGAATGTCCAAGTTAAAGTGCGCCTCTCATCGACGATCACTCTACCTTTCCCTATTGGTCCGACAAGCCCGGTACCTGACTCTAAATAATACAACGTTTATAGATCATAGGGTGTCCGTGTGCCGTGAGGGTTAACATGCCCCCCTTCCTGATGTAGATTCCGTCCTCGGAAGCTATTGAGTTGAAGCTGGTTCGTCGAGGTGGAAGAGCATTTGAGATGAATGTCCTTAGCCTTCTTCAGTCACTGCAAAATCCAAACAACATTGGCACAGTAATTGCATTCTCTTAAAAAGCATATGCAGTTTTAGGTAGACACATTGATTGGTCAAAGAATTTCAAACAATTTGTTAGCAATGAACATTAAATTGCAATGTAATCAAATGCATAAACAGATGTAAAGGTAGAAAATTAAACAAGTCTGGGGTCGCTAATTTGACGGTCGAAAAGCACTAGAGATCGAATATTAATACCATGGGTAAGCTTCTTAATTTTCTGTGGTCAATTAAGTTGTTTAATCGCGAGAGCCAAGTATTGATGTTCGAGGGCTGACTAGAGGCTATATCTAGAAAACCTTGTAGTTAAGCTACCATAAAAGGAATTTCTCATGAAATCATCGCCTGACTGATTACTTTTTCTTTGACCCCTCAAAGTCTTTTCACACTGATTCAATTTTGATGTGTGTGCTTATTTTGTATGCCTTGGGTTTTTTGCTTTTCAAGGAAAAGCGCCCACACTGGGAACCTCTAGGGCTCTAGTACCATAGGCGATACATGTGAGTGAAGTACCAAATCAAGCTGAGATTTCTCTTCCAGCTTAAAATTTTACATTGTGGCACTTTGATTTTTTGCTTGTTCATTTTCAGCATTTAAATTTGTAACTTTGGGGGGCCATATAACACTGTTACCCTCCCCAGGCTCATCACATTAGTAAACTCCCTTTATAATACTTAAGCTAAAGGTCAATAGGGTCAAGCCCACTAGAAAGCCCTAGTACATTTCATACAATGCTGCCTAAATCGGATTAAGAACCTAAGTAACCATTGATTATTAGGAAGGCATTCCCCATGGTATTAAGAGAAGATTTCTAATACCTAGCTTGGTCAAACTAGCTTAGTCGAACTGCTTGATTTTTACACCTAAACAAGTGATTATGACAAAACACTACATTGAATTAAATGTTTGATACTAAGCCAATGCGCTGAATATTATGCTACCAATCACAATCAAAGCAGACAAACATGGATGCAAAAAAGATAAGGGCAATGCTAATGGATAAGAAACACCTGTTTGTGTTGATGGTCACGCTTGATTTGAAGTGTGAACGAGAGAAAGGTTCCATGAAGGTCCAAATCCTATCAATAGCAACACGCTCCTGTACACACTAGGAAACAAAAGGAATACCTCCAGGAGGCACATTAGTGGGAAAAATTAAAACTCCTAAAAAACAAACTCAAAACACAATCTAGACCCCTAACCTACCTATCTGTCACCCCTTTTAGAATCAAGGAAAGAGGATATTATATAAACCGGGTGGCCACCCTAAGGCTAGGCCTCTATCCTCATCATCTAGATAAATAAAATCGTTGTCCGTGAGGCCATAGTCTTCCTCGGTCTCTATTAGTTCCTCTTCATCATCCTCTTGTGCAAGCATGCTAATCAAGAACCTCGTGATGCGTGGATACTCATCTTGTGCAAAAGAATAAGCATGTGCCATTGGAGACACATTCGCCACTGGGTAGGGATCACTAGTTAGCCATAGACGTATCAGCCATTCTAACTCCTCAAAATTTCTCTCACATGCAAGGCTCTCTATCAAATCCCATTCGCAAGAAAGTATAGGGTAGCATACGTAGAACACTTGTTGAAAAGACAAGGGGTACCTTTCATCAAAAATAGAAGTGCATGCCTCTGGTGAAGTAGCCATTTCTGACAAGACAGATAGATTTGGTTAGGCCTTTAAAACATAAGAGTTGTTTTTGTGTGTTGCTTGACTTGACACGGTGAATTTGGACTTATATGTAAGATCTGATAGGGTGCTCTCTCATTGCTAGGCGCTCTTGCTCTTTACTATTTTTGTTTTTTTGTGAGTATAAGGCTATATATATACATTCCCTAAGATCGGAGATTAAGAGGTCAGGGAAAAAGGTTGAGAGGGAAGCAAGTGAATGATGGATGTCCACAAACACTCCCCCCTTCCTTGGGTAGATCATACCGTTTGAAATGAGCTTGTCACCCTTTGAAACCAATTGTTCCAGTTGGTAATAGGTGAGGATTTTTGCCAGTAGTTTGCTATTACCCTAGGTGCCTTGTCAAGTTGCAACGGTGGTAAGGTACTCTCCCAGGATCGAACTTGAAGTGGTTCATCAGGTGATTCTTGAACACTGGGAGGTGTGGATTCTTTTGTAGCTTCATTGAGGTCCATTACTATAGATGGAGGCTGTGTAGAAGCTTTTACCTCTGTGGATGTATTACATGAGGAGCTAGAAGCTTCATGGGACTCCCGCCTTCCTGAGCTAGGTGGAACAAATCGTTCTTTCTTTGGTATCCAAACTAGCTCGGGAGCGGGTATGTAGCATTCGGTGATTTTTTTCTTTCCACGATCATTGATTCGTTTTGGAGCTACGGGATTGGGCTCACTTGGGTCAGGTGATAGGTAAGAGCACAATCTACGTTTTGGAACCCAGATTTGATCATTTCCTTGATAGTAGCCTTGGGCTTCCAATAGTCGTTTAGGGATCCATCGCAACATTTTCTTACTTTTCTTGGAGCGAGTGGTACGTTTCTTACAAGGCTTCTGTTTTTTAGCACTAGTTATGGTCACTAAAGAAGCTTTAGGGACCCACTTGTATGTTTTCTTCGTTACCTTAGGATGAGTCTTGTCGGAAGCGATATGCATTGCTTGTAGCATATTTAAGGGTATACGCATTTCATCCCCCTCAGGTGTTACCCAAGTCGTCCCCCTATTTCCCCAAGTGTCTATGGTTGATGCTAGGTGGACCCAATCCACATTGTCTGATTCCATCATACCCGGTAACACATCCATGTAAGGAGAATCTTTGCCAATGTCTGTATCCTTCTTACAAGTGTAACAATATTGTAGTGGGGCCGAGTGAACTGTGGTGTCAGAGCGATGATCAATAATGGTTTTACTCCCTAAGGGGTGTACCTTACCAGTCACCAAATCCACTCTAAGGACAGAGTCTTGGAATTGCAAATAGACATGATTTTTAGACCAATCGTGAACCACTTGTGCTTCCCTCATGAATGGTCGTCCTAAAATCATTTCATATGACATAAGGTGTTTAGAGAAATCCATTACAATGAACGTATGTCGTACCTTGTGTCCTAGAACTTTGATCTTAAGATCCTTGAGCATCCCCATAGGTTTGGCTATGGTACCATTTGCCATCTTTACCACAATGTTAGTAACACTGAGGCGGGGTTTTCCCATGGATTCCCAACAATCTTTTGTAACGATGCTAACTCCCGCACCACCATCAAGAATTCCCTTTATAGTTAATCCCTTGGTAGTGATGGGTAGGGTCGCATTAGACTCGTCGCCTTCAAAATACTGCCCTAATTCGTTAATGGGTACCTCAATCACAGACTCGTGTCCATCTAAGTCAAGTGATTGCACATGATTTTCCTCATCAATCATAATCGAGTCAGGCCTATTTGGTTGCGCAAACTGCGGTAATCCCGTTCGTAGCTCTCCGTTAAGGAATGCTCGAAGTGCAAGGAATAACTCAGGATCTCCATACAGCTTTGCTATGATCGTGGTTCGGACCTCAGAAGACATGAAGTCCACTAGTTTGGCAACATTCATTGGCGTTTTGCAGGGTGTAGGTCCTTGACTAGGAACTGGTGAGGATGGAATCTCATATTCCTCAATGGGATCAGGTATTCCTTCGTTAAACATCCTTTCCAACAAGAAAGGTGTATGCTCACTTTCTGATGTCCCGTCCTCACTCCCTTCTTGGATGATACTAGATATGGCTAACGGTCTATGGTTCATGTGGGGTGGATGAACTTGCGTGGGAAACACTGTGTCATGAATTTTGACCTGCATGGGTTCTGGTTCTAGTTTCCTTTGAGTCTCCTCCACTAAACCTCTTAGATGTTTCACCTGCTTAATCTCGTCTACAGGGTTTGGGTACGTCCCAATCTTCTTTTTACGATTCTTCCCTTTTTGCCCCTGCGATTTATCTTGGGGGTCTTGGATTGGATTTGGAAACACTTGTGGTGTTTTCAGAGGCTCTTTATGGTTTTCTCTTATTCGGTTTTCATTTGGTTCCATGTTACGGTTTTCTTTGTCGGTCTTTCCCTTTGTGGTATTGGTTCTAGTCTCCATTGTCTCGACTGAATCTGAATCATCCTCGAGGTCATTCATATACACGGGGTCATCTCCTGTTCCTATGTTTGTTTTGGAACTTGGCTTTGAATTTTCCGTATTCTGCGACTTCTTCCTTCGTGTCTTCTTTTTCTTTGCTTGGATAATTGACGCGGTATCTCTCTCTTCGAGGATATGTCCTGGCCCTTGAAGCATGGACCGTGTAATCGCATAAGCGGGTGCGACGGGTGGTATTGGCGATGTCACACTAGCAATTTCGACCAAATTTAGGGGTGTGATTTTAGGCGCATTTGGGTTATAGGGGCATTGGGCAATCAAGTGATCTATGCCACAACGATTACATGTGAGTATTGGCATTGCAGACGTGCTCCCTTGATTCACTTGCATCTGTGCAGCATTCTTTTGCAGCCTAATAGGGCACTCCGCTACTCGATGTGGTCCACCACACTCGTAGCATTGAAGAGGTGGCCTTCTAGCCTGGGTGTTGATATTTTGACCTCTGGATGCGAGAGCAGCAGCTTGATAAACCGGCTTGACTTGTCCCCAACAATCTTCCATGTAGTATATAGGACACTCTTCCAATGTATCAAGTCCGTAGGCAATACTAGTGTCTATTTCCTCCTCACAGCCATCTGCATAAGCATGTGATGGCTCGCAACCCACTTGGTTCATAGGGGCGACTCTTGGATGCGGGGGCTGCGGTCCCAGCACAGGAGGTGGTAGCGGTGTAGCTTGTACAACATTTTGAGATCTAGGGACCATGTGTTGCGGTAGTTGCTCAACAGGTGGAGTAGGCATCAATACAGGAGCTGGAGGCGCATCCGTCCAGGCTACAGGTGGTCTATTTGCCATCATACGTTTGATCATTAAACAATCCTTAGCTTGGTGACCATACCTACCACATGCGTTGCAAGTTCCATTAAATTTTACTCTAAACGTAGGGCACTCACTAGTGCTATGTGGGCCTAAGCAAATGGAACACCATTGTTGCTCCCTTCTTGGATACATGTGACTATTTTGAGGGGGTCGATTATCCTTAAGAGACTCTTGGATTGCCTTGGTGAGGTCTGTCAAGAATGTCTCAAATACCTTTGGCTCATTGGCAATGGGCTTTGCAGTCATGGGTTCATACTCAATGGCTTGTGAGCTAGTGGATCTCGTGTCAGTAGACACCCTCATGCCTGCTATCATCAAGTTGTCCTCTAATTGGATTGCATTGGCAGTGACATCTTCCCAGGTTGTGATACCTCTAATCACTAGTCCATTATAGATTCCTTCATTCCTCAACCCTCGAATGAATCGATCAAGCAATTGGTTATTGTTGAAGCGCTCATTTACAGGGCAACGAGAGTTTAAGTGCTTTAGACGACTAATGAAGTCCCTTACTGACTCTCCTTCCTTACGTTCGGCCTTCTGTAGCTGAGATGCTACACCCCAAAGCACACCTTCTCGTATGTACTCCTTTAGAAACAACCTTCGAAGGGTAGGGTAGATTGTTTTCTCGTCCACCCTTAGGGTCCTATACCAATCTCCAGCCTTCCCACTTAATGTCAAGCTTAAGGCATTGCACTTATGTAGTTCGTTGCGTTCCCCTAAGGAATCACATACTTGTTCAAACACTTCAATGTGTTTTCTAGCATCTTCGTCCCCATTGAATTTTTGCGTGAGTTTGGCAATTTGTATTGCCTTACTTCTAGGCTCTCTATCAGATGCATGACGCATATTTTCCGCGATAGATCGACCTATGGTTTGAGCAAACGCTGCCAAGTCACCTATGTGAGGAGGTAGGGCCGGTGGAGGTACTCTTGGAATCATATGTGGGAGAGGAACGGGTACCGGTCTTGGCATATGTATAGATGATGCAGGATATGGAACATAACCGGGCATAGGTCCACTCGGATAAGGGCTAGGGAGTGGCACTCGAGGAGCATAAGCAAGTGGTACAATTGGAGGTGTGGGGGCCATGTGTGCATAAGGGGCTAGAGGCACATATGATCGAGGCCCCATATTAGGTACTACAACACTAGGTAGTGGCACTGCGCTAACCGTAGATGTCATCGGTACATTCTCTGTTAGGCTTATCCCTGGAGTGAGCACTGTGTTTTCCTTGATAGAGGGTTGAGCCAAGTTAGGGAAGCTAAAGTTTTCGCTCGGAGGCTCAGATTGCATAGAGACCCCAGGTGAAATGACGTAAGATGGGTCCATGGGGCTCATTAGAGGAGTCTCCATTTGTGATAGAGTAGGCTGTTGAGCCTTGCTCGTATCCAGAAATCTCATGGGGCCAGTTGAGAGTATATTTACCCCTCGGTTTTGCCTTTCTGATTGAATAATGCCATGGATAACATTACAGATCATTTTCTGTTGATCTTCGATGCTCGTGGCACTAGAGGTGGATTGTACAATCTCTATCCATCCTACATGGTAGGCGTGGCCAGAGTGTAGATCCGTCAACTCCTCAGTGTGGAGGTCGTATGTCCAATGATCATTAATGAACAATCCTTCTAGAGTCGACGTGTTAACGGTTTCTTGTGAGGTAGAAGCAATGTTGCTCCCCGTGGTTTTACTTGTCACCAACGGTACTCTAGAGGGAACTTCTGAAGGAGGCAGCTCAACAGGGCCTTCTTGGTAAGAAGTTGGCAGGATATCCACATGGACACTCTTTGGGGGTGTGGGGTCCACGTGCGATGTGAAAGGAGAGTCCACTTCCCCACCCCCTTCGTGTGCTTCATCTGCATCAGGTTCCGAGCGAGTAGCTCTACCTAATGTTTCCATGAAACGGCTAAACATACTAGTACTAGGCTGTGGAGCTTCGGGAGGTGCATGGCCTTCTCTCTCAGTGTTTTGGTTAGGGTATGCTTCCATGATTTCTGAGTCGGAGGAGGAATCACTAGCGGCTATTTTAGGGTCTTGGGTGGTGCTACCTTGTGTCCCCGCTGAGGGTCTAGAGCTTATCGTGGATGGGTAATGGGTGTCCGTATGAACAGAGGCACTACCAATGTGATCGTGCTTTAACACTCGTCCAGAGCGTAAGTGCATGTGCTTTTGATACCCTAAGGTGTCAAAAAGCTGCTCTAGGAGGCCTTGTGACTAGTTTTTAGAGTGTTTTTTGTTTGTTTTTTTGCTAGATTTTTTAGAGCGTGTCGTGGAATGAGCCGCGTGATAGCTCGAAACGAGCGTATCGGTCAGAGGGTCGTGCCGTGCTTTACAGCCCTCCGTTTGGTCACTCTATGCCCTCGGAATCCCTAAAACTGTCAATTTCCAGTAGGGAACTAGGCCTAAACTAGAAAGTCTAAGGGTGCAAGTGGGAAGAGAAAGGAGGAGAGTGGAGGACTTGTCCCACATGCTCTCATTCTCTCTTGAGGGAGTAGGGTATATATATAAGAGTGAGTCTAGTATATATCATAAGACTGAGGACTGGGCCTGGGCCTGGGCTTGGGCTTGGGCTTGGGCTTGGGAGAATGATCCCGATCTATCTTTTATACAAACCAACCCGTCCGTTTTAAGAGTCACGTTTGTTATTTTCGAAAAATATCGCCACCCACGCGCTCGCGTTTGATCCCGATCCCGATCTATCTTTTATACAAACCAACCCGTCCGTTTTAAGAGTCACGTTTTTTATTTTCGATTTTTTTTTCTTTTTTTTTAATTTCCGAATTTTAATTTCCGAATTTTTTTTTCTTTTTTTTTTTCCAATTTTTTTTTTCTCAAAAAACTTTTTTCTTTTTCCCCAATTTTTTTTTTGTTAATGCAGAAAATACAGAAATTGAAATAAATGCAGAAAAACGCAGAAAATGCAGAAAAACGCAGAAATTGCAGCAAATTGACAGAAATGCAGAAATTACGCGGAAATTGCAGAAAATGCAAAAAAACGCAGAAATTACAGAAAATTGACAGAAATGCGGAAAATTGCAGAAATTGAAAACGCCGAACTTGAAAACGCAAAAATTGCAGAAATTGAAAAAACGCAGACAATAGCAGAAATTGAAACTTGACAGCAAATGCAGAAAACGCAAAAAACAGAAATCTCCACACACTCCTTCCCTGCCCTTTCCTATGATACAAATTGCACCACAAGGAAGCGTAAAGTGCTAACCGAGCTTAGTGTAGGGCATATCCCCGGCAGCGGCGCCAAAAATGTGCGCTCCTTGCCGCACTGTCGAAGCAAGGGACTTGCCAATACACCGTATGCGAGCCACAAACGGCTCCAAGCACACAACAAGCCTAAACTAGCAAGCTCAAGAAAACAAAGGGTGTGTCACTCACCGCTCTACGCTCGCCTTCGTGGTGGATTCCTCGCCGCGATGAAGAAGAAGCTGCAGTCGTGCCGCGCTCAACCGCTTCGCCGCCGTCGTGCCTTCGTAATGCTCGATCGCACACACACTCTCCCTCTCTCTCTCTCTCTCACACACACACAAGGAGGTGAAGAAGAAGAAGATGGAGATGGAGCAAGAGCACTCTTCAATTGCACAAATGAGAGAATGAGTAAAAATTAGGTTTAGTTGGCTTTTATAGGAGCTCACCCCATTCACACTTGGGCGCCCATGCTTAACCAACTAATCCCTTGAATGTCCAAGTTAAAGTGCGCCTCTCATCGACGATCACTCTACCTTTCCCTATTGGTCCGACAAGCCCGGTACCTGACTCTAAATAATACAACGTTTATAGATCATAGGGTGTCCGTGTGCCGTGAGGGTTAACATTGCTCTCTCCATCCAAGCACTCTTGTTAATCTCATTAGGAATATATTCTAATGAAATGCTCACTATGTTCATGCTATTTTCCGCTACACACAAGTTACTAGGCCATTAAATGTTACGTTGGTATCAGAGCACAAGGTTTCTCTTTTCTTGCTCAAGAAGGGAGGTCCTCAAGCTAGCTATAAATGGTTGGTACTATTAATTGCATGTGAGTAAGTAGAATAGGAATTTTTTAGCCTTGTAGCGCGCCTGCCTTTTTGCAGTTAACGGGGCATCACCGTCGAGAGCTATGGTCTTAATAGTGGAGTCCTACGGGGCTTGCCTATGGCTTAACCACTATTGAGCTATTAGAATCTTGATAGGAGCCGGTGTTGTTTTGGTGTTGAACGACCCTCTCTTCTATTCCTTGCAATTAATGGTATTCGAGCCACTGGTACAGTAGCTTGAGTGCTTTTTCTAAAGGGGTAAAGAGGAGTAGCAACTAGGGCTTGAAGTGCCAAAGTACACCTAAAAAGTTTACACCTAAAAGTTGTTAGAATGGCTGACAATAGTAAAGAGAGTGAAATTAATGTTGATAACTTTGATTTTGCTAATGAGCAAGCTACTAATGATGCCCCGATGCTTGTTAACTATCTTGTTTCTAGGCTTCAACAAGCCATGGCAATCCATCCCTCCAAAGTGAAGTGCAACGGCAACTTCGTGCTCATGGGATTCTCCAAGCTCCCCACCATGACGAGAGAACACCTAGGAAGCCTCCTTGCGAGACTTCCAAAAGAGGTCTCTCTCCGATTTGGGAAGAAGAAAGGATCCCTACGAAGGGCTCAGAAATTTGCTCCTTGATGATGCATCTCCTTCTCAAAGGAGAACTCAAGAGCCTCCACCGAAGGAATGAGAAAGAAGTGAGTCTCTCGCCACCTCGGCGGAGATGGCTCCACGAAGACGGCGGGCTAAACGCTCTCCATCACCTCCAAAACGGAGAAGACCATCGCATACTTCTCCACACCATACTTCAAAGAGGGATGACAAAAAGCAAGAGAAGAAAAAGGCGAGAAAGAGGACACCCTCTTCTCCATCTTCCTTATCCTCTTCCTCTTATGAAAGTGATGGTCAAGACAACGAAGATCAACGCAAGAAAAAGGCAAGAAAGAGGTCACCCTCTTCTCCATCTTCCTCAAATTCTTCATCTTCTGAAGAAAGTGAAGGTGCAACCTTTGAACCATCAAAAAGAAGAGGCCATAGGAAATCCTATGCCGCGTGGAAGAGGTCATCCAAGCTCAATAAGTTTAAAGAGGGAGGGAAGAGGATCTCTTTCCTTACCTATGATGGCACTTTTGGTGCTACAGACAAAGTCTTGACCTTTATCCAACAATTCGATGCGGCGTTCGGAGATGAGGGCTTCAGGGAGTCCTCTAAGCTACGCCATGTAGCTATGCACTTTCAAAAGTCCGCTAGATAATGATGGTCTAGCCTACGGGCCAACGGTGAAGCTCCACGAACATGGAAATCTTTAAGAGCTTCCATTATGAAGCACTTTTTGGCCACCGATGCCAAAGACAAAGTACTCACCGAATGCGAAGCTTGAAGCTCTCTCCCTATGAATCCATCCACAAATACACAGACAAGTTTTGGGACCTACAACTCAAAGCCATTGTCTTCAAAAAAGTTGGATTTTGGAAGGCAAAAGTAGCAATTCCGAAGAAATGGCGGAGTATGTCAACTCCCAAAGGCCACGTCGGCGGCAATACATCATACTATGGTGGCGTCTCGAATCAATTTCCAAACAGGGGCTAAAAGGAATTCTAAGCCCCCTGAAAACAAGGGTTCCAATGAACTTAAGGGGAAGGACAATGTCCAAGTCTCCTAAGGGCAACTCCAGCAAAGCTAAAGAGAAGGGAGTTTATAAAGGCAAAAATAAACTCTCTCTTGAAGAGCTTGAGCGTTATCGCAAGGATAACCGGTGTTTCAAGTGCGGCGAACAAGGGTATGTGTACCGCGCTTGTCCCCAAAAGAACAACCGCCATGATCCTCCTAGAGCTACCTTGGTCGAAATCCAAGAGGAGGAAACTCACCACAAAGGATCTCCTCTATGCCATGCTTGGGGAAAGGTAAGAGAACATGATGCTTTTATTCTCTTTGACCCCGGTTCTACTCATAATTTTATATCTATAGAGTTGGCCACCAAGCTAGGCATACAAGCCTACGAGATGGGAGATGTCCTACCCGCAGATGGTGCTTTCAAGGGGCAAGAAGCTTCAGTCACTCCCTTAATCGAGAAATCGAGGCTCCATGTCCAAAGCTATGTGGAAAAAGAGGACTTCTTTATCTCTCCTTTCAAACATGAGGATGTAATCCTAGGGGCACCATGGTTTGATCGCATGGCTGCCAAAAATTTCCTGAAAGGAGAATCTCCTTTAAGTTCAGAGAAAAAGATATGTATATAGATGCTAAGGAAATGGGTAACACTACATCCATTGTACATACACAAGCTTTCAACAAGTCAATAAAGAGCTCTATTTTTGTGTACATGATTTTTATTAAAGATTCTCAAAATGAACCTAATGTTTTAGCAAAAGAAAATATACACAATAGGAATTAGAGTTATCCAATTTTCTCAAGGGGTTTCAAGATGTCTTTATTGACGACATCCCATGTGAGCTACCTCCTAAACGAGGCAATGATGACCATGCAATTGAACTTCTTCCAGGAAGTTCACCGCCTAACATGTAACATTTAATGGCCTAATAACTTGTGTGTAGCGGAAATTAGCATGAACATAGTGGGCATTTCATTAGAATAGATTCCTAATGAGAATTACAAGAGTGCTTGGGTGGAGAGAGCAACAAAAAGCATAACACCTAGTTAGATAGCATCAACAATACTTTCAAAAGAGAGAGAAATTAAGCTATTGACAACAGTTGAGGACCGGATTTGCATGGAGCCGGTCCCCCCTCCAAAAGGCTTTGTATTCTGGTTTCTCCCATCAAGAGAGACATTGTACAATACAATTCTTTGTGTTCCTTCAAGACTAGCTAGTGCAATGAAGATGAAAGCTTCATGCACTAAGAACAACACTTAGCAAACACAACTTGAATTATCCCCGTTCTCAGACCCAAGACCTCACACACCTTCGAAGATGGTGAGAGCTAGTAGGGTATGAGAGTAGATTGAGAGGAAGGAGTATCTTACGAGAAAGATGTACATCTCCTCACATAATCACTCATATTAGCATAGCTTTAGCTTAGTAATTAGCTTGGTAGAGGAGATGAGCATGCATTGAAGCTTGGCTCTTGGTTGGATTTGCATCCACAAGCCAAGAGTGTGTCGATGTAGGCTTCTATCTCACAAGCTTGGAGTAGGTGATGAGCTCTCCATTAAAGCTTGGGAAGAGATAGTGTTCTCTTTCTTCACACATGAGATTGTGTGTGATAATGCCTTGCAAAAATCAGCCCCCTCTCTCTCTTGGGCGAGCCCTCTTGCTATTTGCTCTTGCTCAGCCCTCATTGGACCTCCCCAAGTCAAGCCTATCACAATTAAGCAGCATAAGTGATAGCCTTCTGACATGTGTCCCCCTTTCCCCTTTTGTGAGAGCTTTAGGTAATTTAATAATTAAACTAAACTCTCATTGGACCCCTTTGCCTCCGGGCCAATAGGAATCAGGCAAGCCATTGGGCTCCTGCATGCTCATTGGACCCCTTGGGAGACTGTCCAATGTCTTCTAGGAGACTTAATTCTCATTGGTTCTTTTATTAAGTGTTTTTAAATTAATTAAACTAGATTTACTCTAGCCTAATTCTCATTGGTCCACCTCTAAGGCCATCCAATAGGAATTGGGTACACCTTGTGGGCATCTGGCCTAGGGAGCTGACATGTGTCCCTCATTCCCTTTGTGTAAAGGGAGCTTGTGTGTGTGTGTGTGTGGCTTTCTCTCTCATCCCCTAGAAGAAAGGCTCGTCCCCTCCCATGTAGGGATATGCAAAGACTTTTTTTTACACACACAAAGCATCCAATTCCCCTAGGTTTGACCTTTGGACATAACCTTTGAATTTTGGAACCTTAGCATTTTGGAAGTCTTAATGGGCTGAACCTTAGGGTCTTTTTAGCCCATTTTTGCACATGGCTCTTTTGCAGATGGCCCCCCCTATGGATCCCTACTGTGGCTGGTCTGCTAGCTTAACCAATATTCTAGCTTTTTCTCCCCTGGCACTTCCCCACATTAAATGATTAGTTTAACATGAGAAAATCATTTAGGAGAATTAGATATTGATTATTATGACATAACAAACCTCCTTATACACTTTCTCAAGCTCAACAAGAGGAGATTATGCAGCAAGTGCATGAGTCAGTTGAGAAGGGCATGGTTAGGCCTAGCTCATCTCCATTTTGTTCTCTTGTGCTACTAGTGCAAAAGAAAGACAACACATATCATATGTGTGTCGACTATAGAGCACTAAATAGGATCACTATGAAAAATAGGTTTCCCGTTCCGCGGGTAGAAGACCTATTTGATAAGCTACAAGGGTCCACCTACTTCACTAGGATTGACCTAAAAAGTGGCTATCATCAAATAAGGATAGTTGATCAACACATTGTAAAGACCGCATTTTGCACTACGTTTGGTCTTTATGAATACATTGTCATGCCTTTTGGCTTGACCAATGCACCAGCCACATTCAACCGTTTGATGGAGAAGCTATTCAGGCCTCACCGAACGTTTACTGGAGTGTTCTTTGATGATATCATCATCTACTCTAATTCATTAGACGAACACAAGCGACACCTCCAGGTAATATTTCAAGTTCTAAGAGAGAATAAAATTTATGTTAATCGAAAGAAAAGTGAATTTTTCTTACAAGAGATTCAGTATTTAGTTCACATTATTTCTCAAGATGGCATCCAAATGGAAGTTAGAGGTAATAAAAGGATGGCCTGAACCAAAGAATCTTCATGAGTTAAGAAGCTTCATAGGTATGTGCGCATACTATAGACGCTTCATAAAAAAGTTCTCACTAATAGCAGGACCATTACATGACCTAACAAAGAAAAACATTAGGTACACATGGTCTACCAAAGAGAACAATGCTTTCAAAAAGCTTAAAGAAAAGCTTATCTCTCAACCTGTGCTTACACTACCGGATCTTGTAAAGCCATTTTAGGTCCAATGTGATCCTTGTGGTGATTGCCTTGGAGCTGTTTTGCTTCAAGACGGGCACGCCATAGGCCATGAAAGTCGAAGGCTCGACCCTGTTGAGCAAGCTCTAGGCATATATGAAAAGGAACTCCTTGCAGTTCTACATGCCTTAGACTCATGGAAGCACTATTTATTGGGGACAGCTTTCATTCTGTGACGAGCGGATCACCAAAGTCTTTACTTCATGACGTAGACCAAGCTCTCCAACAAACAAATGAGGTGGGAAATTTCCTTTGGCGATTTAATTTTCATATTGCTCACATTGCTGGCAAGCATAATCAAGTAGCCGATGCACTTTCAAGATGGTCGAGAGTGAATGCGGTTTCCATAGCAACTCACAATGATCTATCTTCTATGATAGATGAGTATGCTTTTGATCCCGATTTTAGAGATGTGATTTCAGCCCTTGCAACAGGGAAGAAAGAGGAACCATTTACTTTACAAGATGGTTATCTTCTTTACGGAAATAGACTATGCGTTACTAGCTCACTATGTGAGAAAGTAAGGTATGAATCTCATGCTCCTCCTTATGCGGGGCATATAGGGATTTAGTCTACCCTAAAGGGAGTTGAAACATATTTCTATTGGCCTACCATGAAAGCGAACATACAAGAGTATGTTTCTAATGTGTGGTATGCCAAAAGACAGAATTTGATAGAGGGAAGCAACCTGGATTGCTTCAACCTTTGCCAATCCCTAATTCTCCATGGGAGAGCATATCCATGGATTTTATCTTTGGATTGCCTAAGTCTATCCATGGGAATACGGGAATATGGACGATAGTAGATAGGTTCAGTGAACAAGCTCATTTTATACCTGTCAAAAAGACTATCAAAGCCCATCAGATGGCAACCCTCTTCATTTCACAAATTTTCAAGTACCATGTCCTGCCAATGTCCACAGTGTTGGACAGAGATCCTAGAATGACCAGTAATTTCTGGAAGGGTCTCTTTCAGAATTTAGGAACAAGGCTAAACTTCTCTTCGGCCTATCACCCGCAAACGGATGGCCTAAGTGAAATAGCTAACCTAACAATTCTCGATCTACTAAAAGCCTATGTAATGGAAGTAGATCAAAGATCCCAATGGGAGAAGTACTTACCCTTAGTGGAGTATGCTTACAATAACATTGTACATACTTCCACGGGAAAAGCATCTTTTGAGGTAATAGAGGGAAGATCAAAAAGTCCCTTGCTACTTAAGGTACACGGAAGATCTTCGCTGCAGATGAGTTTAGCCGAGACCTACAAGAATCTTTCCAAAAGATTAAGGATGCTATCTCTATCTCACAGCAAAGGCAAAAGGCTGTTGCTGACAAGCACAGAAGAGCCCAAGCCTTTAAAGAAAATGATTGGGTCTTACTCAAATTTCCCAAGGCTCGATTAAGGCACACAACGGGCAAGAATCCTACGGGACACCAAAAGTACTATGCTAAGTTAGCAAAAATGTACTATGGTCCCTTCCAGATTCTTAGGCCAATCAATGAGATGGCCTATCAACTCAAGTTGCCCAACCATTGTCTCATAGACGATGCTTTCCATGTGAGCCTACTAAAGCCTTACAAAGGAGAGCCACCTCAAGAACCAACCATTGAAGACCCACCACAGATCGAGGACCAAGAAGAGGTGTTGCAACCCGAGTGCATTCTCCAACATGAAGACGAGGTACTAAGAGGCGGTAAGACTATCCGACGATATCTTATTAAGTTTAAAATTATCCTTTTGAAGATGCTAGATGGATGCAAGCCATACAATTAAAGGATAACCTAAACCTTGTCAATGCTTACAATGCTTCCCTAAAGTAAGCAAATGTACAAAAATGAACAAAGTTTTTGTCTTATAAGACTCTCTTTTTCTTTATTGTGCACAAAAATGAAGTAGTATGCATGGTTAGATCAAGTTTGTGGAGACGAAGTCTCCCGAACACCAAGTAGAGCTTGTCACTCTCCTATGGAAGATTGATAGGACTAATGTGCAGACATGCTTGCGGCAGCCTCAGGCTCTCAAGCGCCAAATGGACTAGTCATCCATTCTGAAACGATGTCGTAGGGTAACATGGGGATCCTCTACCCGCTAAGAAAAAGGACTCATGAATATGCTTTATCTTCTCTACACCATATTCGAGGACGACTATGATTTCAAGAGAGAGGTAATGTCATAATAATCAATATCTAATTCTCCTAAATGATTTTATCATGTTAAACTAATCATTTAATATGGGAAAGTGCCAGGGGAGAAAAAGCTAGAATATTGGTTAAGTTAGCAGACCGGCCACAGTAGGGATCCAAAGGAGGGAAAATAGGGATCCAAAGGGGGGGCCATCTGGAAAAAGAGCTATGTGCAACAATGGGCTTAAAAGACCCTAAGGTTCAGCCCATTAAGACTTCCAAAATGCTAAAGTTCCAAAATTCAAAGGTTGTGTCCAAAGGTCAAACATTGGGGAAATTGGATGCTTTGTGTGTGTCCCAAAAGTCTTTGGCAATCCCTACATAGGAGGGGGCGAGCCTTGCAAGTAGGGGATGAGCGAGAAACTCTCTCTCTCTCTCTCTCTCTCTCTCTCACACACACACACACACACACACAAGTTGCCTTTACACAAAGGGAATGAGGGACACATGTCAGCTCCCTAGCCCAGATGCCCACAAGGTGTACTCAAATCCTATTGGATGGCCTTGGAGGTGGACCAATGAGAATTAGGCTAGAGTAAATCTAGTTTAATTAATTTAAAAACACTTAATAAAAGAACCAATATGAATTAAGCTCTCTAGAAGACTATTGGACAGTCTCCCAAGGGGACCAATGAGCATTCAGCAACCCAATGGCTTGCATGATTCCTATTGGCCAGGAGGCAAAGGGGTCCAATGAGAGTTTAGTTGAATTATTAAATTACCTAAAGCTCTCACAAAAGGGGAAAGGGGGACACATGTCAGAAGGCGATCACTTATGTTGCTTAATTGTCATTGGCTAAGCCTGGGGAGGTCCAATAGGATGCTAGCATGAGTAATTAGCAAGGGGAGTCAACCAAGAGAGAGAGGGGGCTGATTTTGGCAAGGCATTATTGACACACACACTCACACAATCAATGTGTTGGGCAAGAAGACTCTCTCTCTCCCTCTCAAGCTTTAATGGAAAGCTTATCTCCTACTCCAAGCTTTTGAGAAGGGGGGCCTACACCAACAACTCTTGGCTTTGTGATGCAAATCCAACCAAGAGCCAAGCTTCAATGCATGCTCATCTCCTCTACCATGCTAATTACTAAGCTAAGCTATGCTAATATGAGTGATTATGTGAGGAGATGTACATCTTTCTCATAAGAATACTCCTTCTTCCTCTCAATCTACTCTCATACCCCGCTAGCTCTCACCATCTTCGAAGGTGTGTGAGGTCTTGGGTCTGAGACCGTGATGGAATTGATGTTGTGTTTGATAAGTGTTTTGCGTAGTGCATGAAGTTTCCATCTTCATTGCACTAGCTAGTATTGAAGGAACACAAGAAATTGTATTGTAAAATGTCTCTCTTGATGGGAGATACCATAATACAAAGCCTTTTGGAGGGGGGACCGGCTCCATGAAAATCCGGTCCTCAAATGTTGTCAATTGCTTAATTTCTCTCTCTTTTGAAGTATTGTTCATGCTATCTAACTAGGTGTTATGCTTTTTGTTGCTCTCTCCACCCAAGCACTCTCGTTAATCTCATTAGGAATCTATTCTAATGAAATGCTCACTATGTTCATGCTATTTTCCGCTACACACAAGTTACTAGGCCATTATATGTTACACCAATAGTCGGGCTTGGAGATTGCAATTTGATGTTGTTGCTGCTCTCTCTCTCTCTCTCTCTCTCTCTCTCGCTCTCTCTCTCTCTCTCTCTCTCTCTCTCGGGAAGTCTACTTGGAAAGAGTTTGAGAATGTTCAAAAGCGCTTTCTTACCAACTTTCTCCAAGTCAAGACACAAACACGCTACATGATCTTACTTCTTGAGTCCGGATTGCTTCCCATTGAGGTTTTGGGCATGCAAAGGGTTGTGGAGTACATGCTTAAGACACAACGTAGCCCTTTGCATCGACTTCCTAGAATCGCATATGAAGCAAGTTAAAAGGTCCAAAGGATATGCAAGAGCAAAATACTAAGTTCGGGGTGGATGCTTGACATCAAGAAATGGTTTGGAAGATGGGATGCATGTCACTTGGTCAAGGATTGTGATGCTCATTTCAACCATTTTTGAGCATCGAGAGTCACTTATGACCTCCACTCACACCACATGACATGTTCATTTGGTCCCATAGGTCATATTTGACCTCCAAGGATGATAATAGAACTATCTATCTATCTATCTCTGTGGTGCCTCTTCACCTCCAAGCAACTGCCTAGTCAAGAACATAAGATCTGTATTTATCAGCTCAATTTTTACAAATTTCCTCTTGGAAAAAAATATGTATGGTCACAAAAATGATTCTACCGAACATTAGACGTTGGGTTGACATCGTTCTTGGCTGTACAGAGTCCAATGAAGTTCTTCCCTATGCAACACTCAACGTTGTAGTACGCTCAGAGGTAACCTTGATAAAATATATATTTTGAGTTTAGAATGCTACATGTCATCATGGAGAGAGGGAGAGAGGGAGAGAGAGGAGGCGTGCATCTTGCACCCGTTGAGAAGAGGGAAGTCAAAGCCTTGCTTCTTTGGCTTCTCTAGCTGGTAACCTTGATAAAATATAGATTTTGAGTTTATAACGCTACATGTCATCATGGGAGGGAGAGAGAGAGAGAGAGAGAGAGAGAGAGAGAGAGAGAGAGAGAGAGAGAGAGAGAGAGAGAGAGAGAGAGAGAGAGAGAGAGAGAGAGATAGATAGAGAGAGAGAGAGGAAGAAGAAGAATATGAAGAAGGTATGTGATGCATGGTTTTTAGGACCCCTTCTGAAGATGCAATAAAGGCACAGTCAGTTGTTGGGGAGATGAGGATACTCTAGTCCAAGGGATCTCGAAAGAGAAGAAAAATCTACTTCACAAGCACCAAAGAGTAAAAAGTGCCATGGACAGAAGATACGTGGGAACGAGCTCTTATGCATGCTTACAATCTATATCTTACAGAATAGCCCATTCTAGGTGTGAATTTCTAGTGAAATTTACACGAGGATGTTCGTGTGGACTCACAGCACAACATACTCCGTTTTCACTTTTTTACCGACAGTAAATATTTTTTACCACAGTAAATATTTTTGACCTACAGTAAATATTTTTCACCTACATGGTAAATACAAATCACTTTTTACCTACAGTAACTTTTTTTACCCATGGTAAATATTTTTTACTGCACCATAAGTATTTGGTAGGTAACAGTTCACTGTTACTAGAAGCAGTGATTGGGCATCAACAATGCAGTTACAAGAGGAGAAAAGGAGAAAATCTTATGGTAAAGGTGAGTCAACAGGGATAAAGACTTTTGAGTTGAAAAGAGACATCCTGATTGTTTCAAAGAACACATGTCAAAAGAAACCATGGTTGAGGATTTTTTGAGAATTTGATATTCAGGAGGACCCAGCAGGTCCCCCCCTGACATGTGCAGAACCTCCAGTTTCAACAGCCACCTTACCTGCTCTTAAATGCTGGTCAAGGCCTTATCCCCATGTGTCATAATCAGAAAAATCAGCATTTATCCTCCCCTCTCACATCACTCTAGAGAATATCTTGATGGTGACATATCAGGTGACCTCAATCTGTTGACCACCCTAAGCAAAAAGTAACCCCAATCAGCGGATTTAAGCATGTTTATCCCTAATCCTAAACCCTCTTAGAAACCTATATAAGGAGGCCTTCTCTCACTCAAAACCAACACTTCACCCCCTTCACCAAGCAATGAAGCTATGACGACATTGCTCACAACGAGGAGCTATGGATGGAGCTCTACTCTCTCTCCCTCTCTCTCTCCCCCTCTAGTATGCTACATTACTAGCCCTAAAACCTAAATAAGGAGTCTTCTCTCATGCTCCATGGCCACCATCCTCGCCATCATTCTCTAAGGTATTGATGTGTTGCTAGTAGGATCATACCTACTTGATGGGTTGATTGTTTTTGACAATGGATTATGCCATCCTTGGCTTGCTTCTCTATATCCTTGTTATGTATGATCAGATGCCGTTGTATTGTTAAGCTGATGTCTTGTGTATATATATGCTACATAAGGTCCCTAAGCTTCGTTTCTATGTGTTTTGCCATATGTTTTGATGCCATCATAATACCAGAAGTCTCACTTGCCTATGTGCACTATGTGTGAGGTCCCTAAACCTCTTAATTTAGGGTGGTGCCCCCTTTGTTTTATTCTTTGCTTGTTTGCATGAGGCATGGTTTGTGGAGTGTGCACAAGTACAGAGGCCACCCGATTGCACTTCTCTTTTTTCCGCTTTCATTTTGGTGCCCGCACTGAGGAGGGCTACACAGACCTTCAGTCCACAAGCAATGAAGATGTGCAATCTACAACATGGACGAATGGCGTGAGGAGTTTGCAAATTGGAGAACAGAAGAGGAGGAGGCTTTAGAGGCCTTAAAATCTTTCATCGAGGTCTTGTTACCAGGTTGCAGTGTCATTGAAATTCAAGAAGTAAGTTCTTCTACATGCCTTGTTCGTGATTGTCGCCAACGAAGGAGAGTGAGAAGAAGAGCTTGATATACCTCTCCTCTCAACCTGTGGGTGCTCCAGAAACCTCCAACGCACACGACCTTGAAATATTCTACATCAACATACACGAAGGTACTGTGACACACATTAAGGGAAGAGAAAGCATCACCAGACCTCTCTTTCCTGAGGAGCCGACTAAGAGGAGGAAGATCACCTCTACACCTAAGTGGCCCAAGGCCGCAGCGCGTGCTCAAGCGTAAGGTAACATTTGGCTTAATCTCATTAATAAGGGATTGCATGACCACTACAGGCAAGAAAAAGGCTAGTGAGCAACCAACTTCAACCTCCAACTTGCAACCACGACTCTCACCCCTAAATCCTCCTGAAGCAAAGAGGCGAAGGCTTGCCTACAAGATTGCCGCCCGTCTGCGAGTGCTCCCAGTGCACTTTGTGAATCCAGACACCACCAATCCCAAGCCAACCTCCTGTCCGCGGGAAGATCACTTTGGATATTTCCCAAAGTGCTTTGGAGACCGGGTGAAAAGCCTCCCTGCCCTACCTTTGCTGCTAATTTTCAAGAAGTTATCTCAATCTAAGGAAACTATCTTAGTTGATGATGTGCTGCACATTAATGGTGTCACTTTCATTCGTCATGCTGATTATGGTAATAGCATCCAATTGTTGCTTGCTAAAAGGCTCAACATTGTACAAAGTGTTGCCATCACGCCTTACGTCTTCACAGATGCATCAGGAAGAGTCGAAGTGATCCGAGGTGCTGACCTTCTGTGGCTGATCAGGCTCATTGGTCCCAAGGTGGTGCAACTAAGCTAGGCTCTTGTGTGTAAGTATGGATGCCAATAATGAGAATGATGATCCCCGTATGTTTCCTTTCCATTTTGTGCGTCATATCCGTGTGAATATTTGTATTGATAGAAAAATCTTTTATCAGCAAAGAATAGCCCTGTTGTTTGGAGCCGAGAGACTTGGGGAAATCTTGCGCTCTCCTCATCCTGTCATTCTACCCTTACTAGACTATTACCATTCCTTTGATGTGTCGATCTTCATCCTATTTTGAGCTAAGTTGTGCTAAAGCTGCAAATTGTAATTACCATACTCTATTTTAAAATAAATTGGAGCTGTTTGTGTAATTGTTTACTCTCTCACTTATGGCCTTCCCTAACTTTTATGGTAAGCCTGGGGAGGTTGCTCCAGACTTTTTGGATAATTTGGAAATGGCCTTTCTGGTATCGGGAAGGGATGACGAAGCTACTAAGTTAAGGGCCTTTCCTTTGGTCTTGAGGGAAGGTGCAAAATTATGGTATCAAACTTTGGCACCTGAAGAAAGAAGAGACTGGGAGTCCTTAAAGATGGCCTTCATCGAAGAATTTCGCCGCCATGAGCCTCCAGAGGAGATATGGAGACAACTCTTAGAGCTACGCCAAACATCACCCAATGACTATAGAAGCTATGAAGGAAAGTTTTCCAACCTGTGGGAGAAATGGTGTGCATCACTAGGTGAAGGAGAAAGGGCGCCAGAATGCCTAAAGAAGGACTGTTTCCTGGCAGGGCTTTACCCCATCCTTCGAGAAAAGGTAAAAGGTAAATTCCCAAATACCTTTGATAAAGCTATGACTTATGCAAGGGAGAAGGATAGGAAGTTAAAATTCCAAGCTCAAGTACAAGGGGGAATGGAGCCTCCACCGCTAGCTCAACCTACGGCAAGGGTAGTAGCAGGGACAGGAGCAACAGATCAAGAGTCCTCTCAACAAGAATTACTTCAACAAATCACCAATCAACTAGAGAGCCTGTCCATCAATCTGGTTCAAGGTGTAAGGGCTCCCCAGCCAGGAAATGAACGAAATAGACAAGAAGGACAAAGGCAAGTACGTGAGTACATTTGCTACAACTGTGGAGAGGTAGGTCACGGCATGTATTATTGCCCCCATCCACGACGCTATCAAGGAAATGGTAATCAAAGACGGCCTCCTCGCCAGCAAGTCACTCCTCCTCGAGCTAGGCCACTAAATGGACAAAATGCACACGTGGCTCCACCAATCCAAATATTGAGACCCCCTCCTCCACCACCACAAGCACCAGCAGAGATCCCTCCACTACCATTGGGAGGGGAGGACAGGGCTGTCTCTGTCATAAGTCTTGACAATGGTAAGGATAAAGGGAAAGAAAAAATGGAGGAAGCTGTTGCCATGCCAATAAAGAGAGTTAGGAGACAAAGAACTGATGAAATGGAAGCTTCAGAGCCGGATAAAGGGAATGAGGGTTCCTCCCAAGTGATAGGAGACAAGAAAAGGAAGAGTAGGTCAAGGAGGCACATAGGAGTAGAAGACTTTCCACTTGGGGTAGGATCCATACCTTATGACCTGGTAGCAGATGTGAGTAAGCAAGGACCAAAGATTTCATGGCAGCAACTCCTCCACCTTTTCCCAAAGATGCGTAGAACCTGGTCTAAGATGGTCAGCACCAGGAGGGCTAAGGCAAAGTTAGTTGGGTCTATTAGTGCAAGAGGCATGAAGGATATCGTGCCAGTCATTGATGCAGAGATTAAGAGTCAGGGAGTCTCCAATGTGTACGTAGATGGTGGAGCCGAGATTTGTGTTATGACAGAGAAATTAATGCACAGGTTGGGTTTGGAAGTAAACGAGCAAACTTCCTTACAAGCTAAGATGGCAAATAATGTAAGGGTGGCTTGTGTGGGAAAGGTTAATGGAGTGAAGGTTTCAACTTTTGGTGTGGCAATCTCAATTGATGCTTATGTGATCCCAACTAAGGGGGAGGGCTATCCGCTAATCCTTGGAAGACCTTGGCTTATGGCTATGAAAGCTAGGCAAGATTGGGAGACAGGTTCCCTTGAGTTGCGACCAAATCATAAGGTAGGTGGCAAGCAACAAAAAATTGTGTATGACATGAAGCAGGGTAGATAACAAGACCTAGAGATGGAGACTTCTATGGATGAATGGAGCACAAGCAGCTGCTCTTCATCTGAGGATGAGTCATCTGAGGAGGATGCTAGCTCTTTGGAAGTCATGGGTATAATACTGCGAAACCCAGAAGGAGAAGGTGGTCAAGACTCTCTAAACAAGGAAGAAGCCATAGGCTTAGAGGAGATGCTAGCTAAGGACCTACTAGAAGAAGAGAGAAAACCCTATTTGCAGGTGCTAAAGAAGCATGCTGGCCTCTTTATAACTGATTACGAGCACATTAAAGGAGTGACGGTAACCCAACACCATATCCAATTAAAGGAAGGTGCCAAACCAGTGGTGCAAAGGCTAAGGAGATTAGGGCTAGTGCAACAAGATGCACTCTTAAAAGAAGTAAAAAGATTACTCAAGGCAGGATTTATCTACCCAGTGGAAGATTCTGAGTGGGTGTCTCCAGTTGTGGTAGCACCAAAGAAAAATGGGAAGTGGAGGGTATGTGTGGATTACAAGCCTCTAAACGCAGCCACAAAAAGGGACCATTTTCCTTTGCCTTTTCAAGATGAAATACTAAATGAAGTGGCTGGTCATGAAAGGTACACAGTGTGTGATGGGTACTCAGGCTACTTCCAAATCAGAATTGCAGATGAAGACCAAAGAAAGACTACCTTCATAACACCTTGGGGGTGTTTTGCTTATAGAGTTATGCCTTTTGGTTTAACTAATGCCCCAGCTACTTTCCAGAGGTTTATGAACTTGGTGTTTCAACCTTACTTTGGTAAGTCCATACGAGTCTTCATTGATGATTTTTGCATTTACAGCTCTAGGGAAGTACATCTGTCCAAGGTTGATGAAGGTTTCACCCGTCTGGCCCAATTGGGTGGCAATTGAATAAAGACAAGTGCCACATAGGTGAGAGCAAGGTCACTCTACTAGGCCATGTTGTGTCTCAAGATGGTATTGAGGCTGACCCTGAAAAGGTAAAGACATTGTTAGCTTTACCTACTCCTTCAAACGTGAAGCAACTGGTCTCCTTCATTCAAAAGGTTCGCTACATGGGACGATTCATACATCTCCTTTCTCAGGCAATCTATCCTTTGCAGTAGCTCACTAAACACACTACATGGACATGGAGTGAGGAGGGTGAAAGGTGCTTTCAAGAAGTTAAAACCATTTTGAGCTCATTGCCTGTCGTCCTACAACCCACATGGGGTGAATTATTCTATGTAAATCCTAGTGTAGGTCCAGAAGCTCTAGGAGCTGTCTTGATGCAAAAAGACCCAAAGACATCTCTCATGAGACCAGTCTACTTCTCTAGTAGAGTGATGACAGCTGCTGAAAAGGGTTTCAGCGCAACTGAGCAATTGGTGCTAGCTCTTAAGTTTGCAGTGGAGAAGTTTCGGGCTTACTTACTTCCGAGACAATTTGTGGTGATCACAACTGAGGAGGTTTTTCCATATGCCCTACAACACATGGAATTGTCTCAAAGAATAGCAAAGTGGGTGGTGCAGCTTCAAGAGTTTGACTACACACTACAAGTAGAGGATTCCACCCGTGCTTGTTTGGCAGATGTCCTCACACAAAGGTGTTATGAGAAGGCCAAGAAAGAGGCACTCAGTAAGGTACCGCCTATCCCGGAGCCTGAAGTTCTACTGGGAGCACACAATCTGTATTTTGATGGGGCTTACAAGAGGACCAAAGACAAGGCATCAGCAGGCATAGTAATATTAGGTCCAGAGAAGGAGAAGATCTTTGCAAAAGGGTTTCATCTAAAAGAGGTTCATTCTAACAATGAGGCAGAGTACCATGCCCTTGTTTTAGGATTGCAATGTTGTATTTCTCAGGGCATCACAAAGCTAAATGTTTTTGGTGACTCCATGTTGATTGTTAAGCAAATGGGTGGTGTATGGGCCTGTAAAAATGACAAATTGTCTGTTAAGATGAGGGAAGCAAAGGCCTTGTTGAAGGGTTTTAAAGAAGTTCGAGTGCACTTTGTACCTAGAGATCAAAATCGAGAAGCAGATGCCTTAGAAGGTGAAGAACTACAAACTCTCATAGTAGGTGCTATCCTTGTGAAAAGTCCTTTATACCAGGGAAAGGAGGAGCTGCATGATTTACTTTACTTTCTTGAGCATTGTGAAGCACCCTCTGGTATGAGTAAAAGTGAACGTAGGTGGTTGGCAAAAAAGGCTACCAGCTTTAGCTTAGTGAATGAGGACTTGTATTGTAGAGGGAAAGATGCTGTCGTAAGGAGAGTTCCTGCATCCCAAGAGATAAAGGATATTTTGTTTAGTTGTCATGAAGGTGTGTGTGGTGGCCACTTTGCACAAGAGATTACTAGCAGAAAGATTTTACAAGCAGGGTTCACGTGGCCAAGCCTCCATCGAGATGTACAACATTGGTGCCGCACATGTGAGGTTTGCCAAAAAGCTGGACCAAGGCGTCTTACCCATGAAAATCAGCATCCAATCAAAACCTATGGGCCATTTGAAAGATGGGGGATAGATGCAATAGGGCCACTACCTTGCACTCAATCAGGGAAGGAATACATCATTATGGGGGTGGAGTACATGACCAGATGGGCAGAACCTCGTCCCACAAAGCGCATCACAGCCAAGGACGTGAGTGATTTCATTTTTGAATGCCTTTGTTGCCGTTTTGGCACACCTTTGGAGATTTTCTCGGATAGGGGACCGGGATTTTGAGCTGATTTAGTCGGGCAATTGATGAGCAAGTTAAAAATCAAGCGCAGGCACTCTACACCATACTACCCTCAGTGCAATGGTCTTGTGGAAAAGGTAAATGGTCTTATATGTAAAATCATCACTAAGCAAGTGCATTTACATCCTAAGGCATGGGACAAACACCTAGATGCAACACTTTGGGCCTACAGAACATCCTTTAAAACATCCTTGGGGTATACACCTTTTCACTTGGTTTACGGGCAAGAGGCACTATTGCCTATAGAAGTGGAGCTAGCGAGCCTCCGAGTTCTAAAAGCACATCAAGAGGATAGTCAAGAGAAGCAGGTGGAAGGAAGAATCATCGATTTGGAGAGGTTAGGGCTAGATCGAGAGTTAGCAGTGAAGTACTATGGAGCCCAGGCAGAGAAGAAACGAAAGAAGTTCAATCGCAACCTTGTCAAGAAAGGTATCAAGGAAGGTTTTTTAGTGCTCAGATACGACAATCCCTTTGATCGCAGGAAGGATGGTAAGTTCTTGCTTAAGTGGGAAGGCCCTTTTGTAGTGATACAGAGGTTCTCAAATGGTAGTTACCAACTAGGTGACCTAGATGGTAAGGTACATCAGACCCCGGTAAATGGTTGGCGATTGAAGGCCTACCAATGTCGTCTTTCACAGCCATATGCTGGTGAAATCAATGCTAAGGATGGTTCAGAGGAGAGCTCATCATATTCGAGCTCCAACTAAGGTAACAATCATGTACATAGTCGTTTCAAAAAAAAAAAAAAAAAAGGAAAAAAAGAGAAGAAAAAAAGAAAAAAAGAGAATACTACCAGTGAAAGCGGATATTGACAATGTATGGGGTATGGCTTTCAAGGGTCTAGGAGACCAGTTGTTAGTCATGGATGGATACAATTATTCATCAGAAAGGACTAAACAGGGTGCATCAGCCAAGAAAGCAGTAACATGGCAAATTCAATTGGTACCAGGTGGGTAAGTATTCAAGAGAACCCTATTGTAGCACAACCTACAGCTAGAGGCATCAAATACCTCTAGCTTAAGGGGGAGGGCTATATGATGCATGGTTTTTAGGACCCCTTCTGAAGATGCAATAAAGGCACAGTCAGTTGTTGGGGAGATGAGGATACTCTAGTCCAAGGGATCTTGAAAGAGAAGAAAAATCTACCTCACAAGCACCAAAGAGTAAAAAGTGCCATGGACAGAAGATATGTGGGAACGAGCTCTTATGCATGCCTACAACCTATATCTTACAGAATAGCCCATTCTAGGTGTGAATTTCTAGTGAAATTTACACGAGGATGTTCGTGTGGACTCACAGCACAGCATATTCCGTTTTCACTTTTTTACCGACAGTAAATATTTTTTACCACAGTAAATATTTTTGACCTACAGTAAATATTTTTCACCTACATGGTAAATACAAATCACTTTTTACCTACAGTAACTTTTTTTACCCATGGTAAATATTTTTTACTGCACCATAAGTATTTGGTAGGTAACAGTTCACTGTTACTAGAAGCAGTGATTGGGCATCAACAATGCAGTTACAGGAGGAGAAAAGGAGAAAATCTTATGGTAAAGGTGAGTCAACAGGGATAAAGACTTTTGAGTTGAAAAGAGACATGCTGATTTTTTCAAAGAACACATGTCAAAAGAAGCCATGGTTGAGGATTTTTTGAGAATTTGATATTCAGGAGGACCCAGCAGGTCCCCCCCGGACATGTGCAGAACCTCCAGTTTCAACAGCCACCTTACCTGCTCTTAAATGCTGGTCAAGGCCTTATCCCAATGTGTCATAATCAAAAAAATCAGCATTTATCCTCCCCTCTCACATCACTCTAGAGAATATCTTGATGGTGACATATCAGGTGACCTCAATCTGTTGACCACCCTAAGCAAAAAGTAACCCCAATCAGCGGATTTAAGCATGTTTATCCCTAATCCTAAACCCTCTTAGAAACCTATATAAGGAGGCCTTCTCTCACTCAAAACCAACACTTCACCCCCTTCACCAAGCAATGAAGCTATGACGACATTGCTCACAACGAGGAGCTATGGATGGAGCTCTACTCTCTCTCCCTCTAGTATGCTACATTACTAGCCCTAAAACCTAAATAAGGAGTCTTCTCTCATGCTCCATGGCCACCATCCTCGCCATCATTCTCTAAGGTATTGATGTGTTGCTAGTAGGATCATACCTGCTTGCTGGGTTGATTGTTTTTGACAAGGGATTATGCCATCCTTGGCTTGCTTCTCTATATCCTTGTTATGTATGATCAGATGCCGTTGTATTGTTAAGCTGATGTCTTGTGTATATATATGCTACATAAGGTCCCTAAGCTTCATTTCTATGTGTTTTGCCATATGTTTTGATGCCATCATAATGCCAGAAGTCTCACTTGCCTATGTGCACTATGTGTGAGGTCCCTAAACCTCTTAATTTAGGGTGGTGCCCCCTTTGTTTTGTTCTTTGCTTGTTTGCATGAGGCGTGGTTTGTGGAGTGTGCACAAGTACAGAGGCCACCCGATTGCACTGCTCTTTTTCCCGCTTTCAGTATGCATCTTAAAGACAATCTTGCAGTGCACCAGCAAGAGAAGCAAGGCTTTGGATTCCCTCTTCTCAATGGGTGCAAGATTCACGCCTCCTCTCTCTCTCTCTCTCTCTCTCTCTCTCTCTGTCTCTCTCTCTCTCTCTCTCTCTCTCTCTCTCTCTCTCTCTCTCTCTCTCTCTCTCTCTCTCTCTCTCTCTCTCAGGTGCCTCTTTGCCTCTTGTATGTTCACCTCTCGCCTAACCAAACCACATCAACTTTTCGGCTCACCACCCACCCGCCTTCTGGTTCACCTCCATCGCTTCATTGCTTTTCTCTTCTTGAGCCATGTGGCCTGGTGTGAATATGGCTCCATAATAGAGTAGTAAGATAGGGAAGAATTACAAATAAAGCCCTGCCTAACCCAAGCCAAGGCATCACCAACATGGCAATACATAATGACTACCTGACAAGGGAGCCACCTTGACACATAAGACTGATTCAATTGGGAGCAACCCACCCAAAAGAAATCAATAGGAAGAACGTCGAGCTTGAACGGGGATGCCACCAAGCTGGGGTGTTGTCACCCTGCCCTTGCCTGCCCACCAAGCAGCCAAAAGGCCATCCGAGAACAAACCTTGACCCCATCCAACAAATGAAATCCATACAAAAGATGATACCAGAGCAGCCCTTGGACTACCAAGGGCATTGCTTGCATCTTTCAGGCCCTACTACCTATCAGCACCGGCGCCCATGGAAGATGGCGAGAGTAGACCCATGGCGAGGTCAACAACCTGATGGAAATTGCTCGCACCACCAAAGGCCCCTTTGCCCACTCGCCCAACACCCTATGCCACACCAAGCCTACTACCGCATTTGAGTCCCTTCGCAAAGGGAGGAGGCTACCATGCCCAAACATGAGGGACCGGTGCCACAATAGGAGGCAAAGGAGAAGCCGTTTAGCTGGGCTTTTCCTTGGGTTGGCCCTTGCCGCATGGTCTCCCTGCCTACTCTCTCTCTCTCTCTCTCTCTCTCTCTCTCTCTCTCTCTCCACACACACACACACACACACACACACACACAAACTTTATTGGTCATCTCTTCATTTTTACCATACACATTGTATGACAAAAAATGCAAGAGTGAAGGTGAGAGTTTTATTATAATTTAAAAAAGTGAAGACTCTTTTCATTCCAAGCATACCACTAAATAGAGTATTCATGTGTCTAAATTCACAAGGCTGTAAGCTTGAATGATTAGAAAGCCTGGTTTTTTAAGAGAAATTTTGTGTTTAATCTACCTATTCTATACCCACATCCTTGTTTGGAAGCCATTAATGCATGTCCTCGTTCTCTCTCTTGGAATATATATTGCAAGATTACGACTAAAGGTATTCCGGTGGCAAGGAGAGGCATGTGGCAGCACATCCTTGCCTTCGGTACAATTTGCACCTACATCCCAGAATTTAACAGCTTGAACGTGCGAGCGGCCATACCTCCAAGGTTTTATCTTGAAGTTTCAAATTTAAATCTCAGTACCTACACAGCAACATCACAACAATCCTTTGATGGCCTCATCTCTCCCTTTCTCTAGCTTTTGGTGCAGCGGATGGGCTTCATGCTCATCTTCATGGGTGCGTAGATGGGGCGTTCAACAATCCCATTCGTTCAAAAAGCATATGCAAGCCCACCATGCCCTGGTGCATAAGCACTAAACAAGCACTGTTAGTATCAGAATGATAAACTCCCCCCATGTCACATTGAGTTGAATGTCGTCTTGTTCATGAGTCGAGAACTACATAGAGAAGCATGTAACCTCCAAAAATCGCAAGTAGATGACCTAGAGCTCTTGGGTTCGCTACCTAGTCTGTACAAAGGACATCAGCATGTCATCATCATGAATATTCATTAACAAACACAAGATAGCCTCGACACATGCACAAACATGTCAAAGAATCTAATACTTACTTTAGATTCAACAAAGTTTTAGCTAATGAAAGGAGAGAGTTTTCCTTAAGAGAATTCTTAGAGAAGACTAGAAGTTGTGTCGGGCTGACTTCATTGCACATTTACACATTATAAAATTAAAAACCATGCACATAATTCAAAGAGAATACCACAATTAAGATTGACAACCTGATGAAAACCGGATTTGCTTTAGAATTCTCTCTCGAACAGAGCTTTGATTACAACACTTATTGTGCTCTTGTGGAGCTTTTCTCGAACCAAGAAGATGGTGTTCTTCGAGATTCCATGGTATAACCCTCCTTCCCAATCCCTAAACACCCAGCGGGGAGAAATAAGTGCGGGGTAAGAGGTAGATGAGGGTGAAAGAAGTATTTTTCAAGCAAGAGAATTTGTACTTTGTGTATGCTTACTCTGGGAAATCTCTTAACATAGCTTAGCATAATAAAGTAGTAGATATGAGAAGAAGATGAAGCTTTCACTTGCTTAGATTTGCATCCATACCCAAGCTCTCGAGCATAGAGTCTGTCTCTAGAGCTCTCATGAGAGAGAGAGAGAGAGAGATTTTGCTTGGCCACACTTAGCACTTTAGAGTGTGTGAATGAGGATGAAGAGAAGAGAAAAATTGCCAACAACCCCTTGCTTTTAATTCATGCAAAACTTGCTAATAAACTTTAAAAGGAATGCTTAATGCTTGCCTAATGAGAAGTGAACACCCAAAAATGCAACTTATGCATACTCAAACACTTGTCTCCACTTTCTAAGCTTAAACAACTCACCCACCCTTATATTGGACTTTTCTTGGCAAGAAGTGTAAACACCACACACACCCATACACATTTGTTGAGTTTGCACGAAGCATGTAGGTCCTCCCAATTTTGCAAGCTGGTCTCATTAAGGGGAATCAAGCAAGATACCTCGGGTGAGGTGAGAAGGAAAAGGAAAGGTGAGGTGACAGTGGTCAGCTAGTAGGCAAGGTGCGCAGGAATTGAGTGTCAAGGTGCCGTGCGTCGAGAGTAGCGCAGAGAGAGAGAGGGAGATTTCGTTGTGCATGGGTGGCGCATTAGGTCAAGCCAAGAGAAGGACCTGCTGCAGAGGAGGTAGCAGGAGACTGTTTTTGGGGAGGATAAGGAACGCGATATGGAGCCGCGTCTCTCTCTGGTTTGTCTAGAGCCGATAGTGCTCTCTCTCTCTCTACTTCCTGGCGAGGACAATCTATCTGTGTTGTTGGGTAGGCAGAAGAGGGTTTGTCTCTGCGTTGCAACAGAGGGCAGGTAGGATTTTGCTGTTTATTAATGGGAGATTCTTGCATGTTTTGAGGAGTGGAAACGAAGGGATGGCGTGTGCAGAGCCAAGGCGGGTAAACAGGGCTATAGTCTATAGATTTCAAATATCCTCAATACAAGTAACACCTAATATGCACTGACGATATTGTAAACCCAGCTGGTACAAAATCATTTGTTGTTAGCCAAGACATGTTTTCTATGAGATCACCAATATGTAGTCTGCATTTTGAATGATGTAAAGCATAGTTGGATGATTGAGGCAAGACTATGTTTTGTGCTTTCGACCTTAGTGCATGTTCTGGATTTTTTTGTTTAGTCTTGCTTGTAAACCTGCAACATCAATTTTCTCTCTGCCAGAAGCCAGGGTGAAGACCGCACATAACCAAACAATTGTGGGTGGCAAAAGAATTGGGGAATGGCAAGGATGTGGAGACATTCGCAAACACGATCGCTGCGATTTTTTTTTTTAAAATGATGGGAAAGCTTTTTGAGTGCGCCTGGCTGATCCGGATTTCATTCATCAACGCTGCCTCTAAAAGAATTTTGTGGAGGCAGAGAGGAGAAGCTGTCACACAACACGGTGGAGGCACGAAGGGGGGCGTGGCATTTGGCGATGGACAGCACGCGAGGGCGATGGCCAACACGCGGGGGAAGCGAGATGAGACAGACCGAAGAGAGAGGAGAGACATGAGCTATTTAAGGCGTTTTTGTTTTTGTTTGGGGCGGAGGGATCTGGCGAGATTCCACTTAATAGGACAACGTAGACCCAATAGAATGAACTTTGGTAAAAATAAAACTAACCCTTGGGCTTTAGAACTTCACCTCATGTGCAAAACTTTAGCACAATGCTTTAAAGGTGTCATCAAGATCCCAAAACCTGCTAAATTTAAGCTATTTGTGGCAAGTTATAAATGTACCCTAAGGCTTCACGGACTTCATACTTGGAGTCTAAAGAGTTATTTTAATGACTTGAACTTAGCACATCTACTTTCTATTTTTTAGACTCTTGTAGTTGCTCTAGGTCCTCTCCTTTGTCTTGTACCTTTGATCAATGCTTCTCAGGATATCTTTATCCTTCCTTGACTTATACCTATGATTGAGATAATTAAACAACAATTACTCTTGCTCTTTTATGGAATTCTTCCCTTTTGATCCAAGCCTTTGATCGAGTTGGTCCATAAGCACTTAAATCAATTTCATTTGTTCTGTTTTATTTTTTGTGGACTTAAGTGGCGAAATTAAGATGGAAATAATTTTAGAATGTTAAAAATTAATTTTCATGACATTACCTTTCCCTTCGGATAATGGTTATCCTTGACTATGGAGTAGGGAAAATAAAGTCATAGCTACTCATGTTGCTTTGGGTAGAGGATCCCTGTTTACCCGTCGACATTCTTCCACAATGGTGACTAACTTTATTTGGTGCTTGAAAGGATTAGTTGTTGCAAGCATGTTTTTACTTATCCATAATCATCTTTCATAGTAGATAGGTAGTTAGACGATAGCTTGGGTAAATATGATCGTCAACTCATAATTTGATTGCTTTGCACCCAATGATTCATAGTTGATCTATAGCATTGGGATTGGGTATGCCAACTTACATGGTTGCATACTCTTGCTCCAAATCAGCATTTAGATGATACCTTTTTCTTGTTAGTAATGTCTTGAAACAAAATGGGATTGAATGGCATTCAGAGTGAGCTTGATCAAGCTAATTAAAGAGAGAATGTATAATGGTGATTTAGAATGGAGAAACTACACAAGTAGAGGACATTGGTTGTGGAGGAAAGAACCAGAGAGAACTCATAGATATGAGATTTGGATGATTTTATGGAGGGAAGAAAGGAAGGGAATGCTAGTTAGACTCCTTTGATTGAGAGACCAAGCAGTCGCAAGCTTGATTCATGATATACATACACTAAAAACTTATGAACATTCAAAAGAAATCTTAGAGTCAAAACAAGACAAAATTCTTTATAAAACATACTTGTTCATACGTGGCTCTTACCTTTGATAGGATCCATGGTAAAGAGTTTACAAGGTTTATATTATCCTTTAGTTGGATGTCTTGCATCCACCTTGCATCTTCAAAAGGATAGTTCTTAAATTTGACAAGATATTGTTGGTAGTCTTACCTTGTCCTCATGTTGTAGAATGCTCTCTGGTTGTAGAATATCTTCTTGACCTTCAAACTCAGGCGGTTCTTCATTTACCGGCTCTTTGGGTGGCTTGCCCTTATAGGGTTTCAAGATGCTTACACGAAAAGCATCATGAATGAGCCAAGGACTAGGTAACTTTAATTTGTAAGTTATTTCATTGATAGGCTTAAGGAATTAAAGTGGGCCATAATATCTTTCTGCTAACTTAGCATAATGTTTTTTGTGACCCGTTGGGCATTCTTGTATTCCCTTGCTCGTAGTATATTTAGGCCTACTTTGGGAAACTTGAGCAATACCCAATCATTATCTTTGAATTTCAAGGCTCGTTTATGCTTACCAGTGGCCTTTTGCTTTTATTGTGTGATGGATATAATTTCCTTAATCTACTGAAAATATTCTTTAATGTCTCTACAATACTCATTAGCAGCAAATATCTTCCCAAGTGTCTTCATTATCAATGGGAGCTTATGTCTTCCTTAAATTACCTTGAAGGGTGACTTTCCTATAGAAGTATTGATAATGTTATTGTATTCCTACGCTACTAAGGTAAGTAATTTTCCCATTGATCTCTTTTATCTTTTTTCGTAACAGAGGCTTTAATAATCGTTGAATTTTTTATATCTTGTATGTTGTATGATTCCTCTTTCTTCCCCAATGCAATAGTTGACATTACATGTCATAAAATCTAATATCTAACTAACCCAAACAATTTTCTCATATTGAAATGATCATTTAATGTGGGAGAATAAATGGGAACAATAGTTAGAATATATACATGTGCTTATATATCTATCTCAACACGGGACCAAAGTCAGTGGGTCCAAATGGGAGATGGTATGTCAAAGAGCAATGCTAGCTAATGGAGCTTGAAATACTTTAGGGTTAGCTTCATTAAAGACCTCCAAAGGTTAGTGTTAAAAGTCCGTAGACCTAAGACCTAGGTTAATCTAGGTTCATGTTTTAGGTGCTAATAATTAAGGTGCTTGACATGCTTGATAGCTAAGGTCCTTGGCCAAGCTAGCCATGTGCTTGAGGTGTCCAAGTCCAAGTCAAAGTTGAGCCCTACAAAGAGGAGGGCGAGCCTACAAGCTATAGATATGTGTGTGTGTGTGTGTGTGTGTGTGTGTGTGTGTGTGTGTGTGTGTGTGTGTGAGAGAGAGAGAGAGAGAGAGAGAGAGAGAGAGAGAGAGAGAGAGAGAGAGAGAGAGAGAGAGAGAGAGAGAGAGAGAGAGAGAGACCATGCTCATACTAAGCCTATGCATGTTGACTAAGGTGAGAAGCTTCCCCATGCTTGGAAGGTAAGGGCTTGAGGAGCTTAAGTAAAAAAGGGTCCCTACAAAGGAGGGGGCGAGCCCCAAAGCTAGGGACATGCTTGACTTGACCTTCCACTCTCCCAAAGGGCACCCCTTCCTTAAGGGGCACAAGGACACATCATGTTCTCCCTATGCTTAGCCACATGATGTGCTTGAATCCTATTGGCTAGGCTAAATAGGGGTCCAATGAGCATTTATATTAATTAATCCATTATCTAGATATTATCAAGCCCTCTCTCCCAAAGGGGTAAGGAGGACACTTGTCCAAAGCCTACCTGTGTTTCTTGAAATGTACAAGGCATGTGATTGGCCAAGATTTAGGGGATCCAATCAAATCTTATGATGAGCTAGGAAGAGGGGTCAACCATGAGAAGCTAGGGCCTTGCTTGAGGGATATACTCCCTCTCACACACACTCACATGCTCTCATTTTTCTCACTTGGTGAAAGTGCAAGAAGTCTATCTCCCTCTCCAAGATTGAGAATTTGAGAGCCTACACCAACACTCTTGGCTATGGAATGCAAATCCAACCAAGAGCCATGCTTCAATGGTATGTTAGCCATCTTCTTCGTCTCCATTACTATGCTACTATGCTATGCTAAGCTCTATGAGTAATGGTATGAGAGGACACTATTTATTTCTTGTAAGAATACTTCTTCATCCTCTTCCCTATTTATTTCTTGTAAGAATACTTCTTCATCCTCTTCCCTACCCTCATTCCCTACTAGCTCTCTCCACCTTTGAAGCTGTTTGAGGTCTTGGGACTGAGGCATAGGACAAGTTAATGCTTTCATTTAGCTAAGTTATGGGCATACTTGTGGTGCATGACGCTCTCTATCTTCATTGCACCATCAAGGTCTCAAGGAACACAAGCTTGTATTGTACCAAGTTTGTCTTTATGGGAGAAACTATAATACAAAAGCCTTTTGGACGGGGGACTGGCTCCACATAAATCTGGTCCTCAATTGTTGTCAAGTTCTCTAATTCTCTCTCTTGCAAAGTATTATTCATGCCAAGTTAATTAAGTATAATGGTTATTTTGCTATCTGTAATCAAGTTCACCCCCTATTTTCTCAAAGTATTCTCATAAAAATGCTCGCTACAATTTTCTTAATTCCGATATTCCCAATGTTCACAGTCCATTGCCATTACATTGGTGTCAAAGCCATTGATTTTTTTTTTCTTGCTTAAGAAGAGAGGTCCTTAAGTTGTCCATGAAATGTTGGTCATGTTCATTACAAGAGGGTAAGTGGAACATGGATCTATTATCCTAGTTGAAAAGGACTTAGTTTGAGGTACACAGTTGGGAACTATAGGCTTAATAATGGAGTCTCTCGGGGCTTGCCTTTGGCTTAACCATTATTGAGCTACTAGCAAGATCAACAGGAACCATAATAAACCGGGCAATGTTAGACCCTCTCCACTACTCTTTGCAATCAATAGTCTCTAAACCACGGGTGTGGCTGCTTGAGAGCTAATTTTCAAAGGTAAAGAAGAGTAGAAACTAAGGTTTTTGAGGGTACCAAATCACAAAGTAGCATACACATAAGTTTAATTAGCATGGCTGACAATAATCAAGAGAGTAGAATGAATATTGACGACTTTGATTTGATGATGCCCCAATGTTTGTGAACTATCTTGTTACTAGGTTGCAACAAGCTATGGGCAACCCTGCCTTGCAAGCCGAAGTTACCCAACAACTTCGTGCTTATGGGATTTCCCTACCTCTCCAAAAAGAGAGAGAGCTTAGGAAGCCTCTTGTTGAGACTTCCAAAAGAAGACTCTCTCCGATAAGAGAAGAGGAGGAATCCAACGAACGAGAAATAAATGAATCTCCGAACTCCTCTGAAGATGTGGCTCCATGAAGACAGTGGTCTTGACGATCCCCAACTCGTCCGAAGGGGAAAATATCATCCTATAGTCCTTCTCCTTGTCACTCCAAAAGGGAAGAAAGGAAACAAAGGAAGAAAAAGGCAAGAAAGAGGTCACACTCTTCTCCTTCTTCTGCACCTTCCTCCTCTTTCGATGAAAACATCGGTTATTCTCCTAGAGAATACAAGAGGAGAGGACATCGCAAATCCTACCCTGCTTGGAAAAGGTCCCACAAGCTTAAGTAGTTCAAAGAGGGAGAAAAGAGTATCTCTCTACTCACCTATGATGGCACCTTTGGTGCTACTGACAAAGTATTGGCCTTCATGCAACAATTTGATGCGGCCTTTGGAGACGGGGGCTTCACAGATTCCTCCAAGCTACACCATGTAGCTATGCATTTTCAAAAATCTGCTCGTCAATGGTGGGCTAGTCTCCGCGAGAATGGCAAAGCCCCAAGGACATGGAAAACTCTACGAGTTTCCATAATGAAGCAATTCCTTGCAAGCAATGCCATGGAGAAACTTGAAGATACTCTCCCACGAGTCTATCCACAAATATGTAGACAAGTTTTGGGATTTACATCTCAAAGCTACAACCTTTCAAAAGATAGAATTTACCAAGAAAAAGCAACAAGTTTGTGCGGGATTACTTAAGAAATGACCGAGTATGTCAACTCCCAATGTGCTCCCAATGGCTTGGTTCTATCACCGAAGTCATCCACCACCCTATGGTTGCATCTCATATCAATTTCCAACAAGGGGCTAAAAGGAATGCCATGCCCATGGAAAACAAAGATCGAAATGATGCAAAGGGGAAGAACAATGCTCAAAGTTCTTCCCAAGGCAATTCCAAAAACAACAAGAACAACAACAAGACAAAGGAGAGAGGACTTTACAAAGGTAAAAACAAACTCTCTCCTGAAGAGCTAGAGACTTTTCAAAAAGACCACAAATGATTTAAGTTTGGGAAGCAAGGACATGGCTATCGTTCTTGCCCCAAAAGAAATGCCTGCAATGAGATTCCTAGAGCTTCCACAGTCAAGCTCCCAAAGAGGATGCTCATTGCAAACGATCATCCCTTTCATATGCTTGGGGGAAGGTGAGGGAGCCTTCATCCTATTTGATCTTGGCTCTACTCACAATTTCATATCAACAGAGTTGGCCACAAAGCTGTAACTGAAAACCAACAACTTGAGGCCGTTTTAGGTTGGAAACAGTAATAGGTTGTTGAAAACACCATTGAGAATCATCATCATCGCTTGCATCGTCCACAAAATCATCTTCATACTCCTCAATTACATTCTCAACCGCTACTTGCAACATTCGGTTCCATCATTCACTAGAGCACGACTTCCTTCTCTTGCCATTATGACATTTATGCCATTAGCGTGCTTCATCAAGAAAATCAGAGAATTCTTCCAAATCCTCTTTAGCTTCAGCAAAGTCCTCATAACTTAATGCATCCTCGAAAGATTTTATGATGCGATAGAGGCTCTTACATAGTTTTGACATGCAACACTTCACTCATACCTGGTAGTTCATGTATATCATGGTTGAGCAAGAAGCAACCTACTGTGGCCACTTCTAGTAGTGAGGCTGAGTATAGAGTAGTCTTCACAACTAACGGTTGAGTGTGTATGGCTCAGACGCCTTATGGCTGATTTGGGTGTTGGACAGGACACTGCCAACACTATCTACATTGACAGTCAGAGCGCGTTGGTAGTTGTGAGGAACCCAATTTTTCATGCTCGCACAAAACATATTGAGGCGCATTACCACTATGTCAGGGAGAGGCTCTCACCAGGAGAGATCAACTTGGCTTATGTGCGAACACAGGACAACCTTGCAGATCTTTTCAAAAGGCATTGTCTCGTGAGAAGCTTGAAGCTTTTCGCAAAGCTTTAGGCTTACTCCTCTTTGTGGACTGATCATGTCCTCAGGGCATGGCACTTTCATTTACTCATGTGCCAGCTCTCGTTCACCGCATCACTCCAGGGGGGATTTGCTACCATATACATGTGGTAGTGATGTGTGTCAACACACTAGGACCGTTGGGGCATTTTTTCCCTCTTTAGGAGGTTTTTCCCCCCGTGCATTGTATATACGCCCGTCACTCTATGGCTATCAACCTTTCCATTGCACACTAAGTAACACACTCTCAGTTGTGTGCCTTAATCTTCCTTCATCTTCTCCAAGTTGTGTACATTTCTTTGCAACCCTAATTCCAACACACACAATATATTAGACAATTACCACAATCAACCCATGATATCAAGCATACGTGCACACACACATATGCACAAAATATAGCACTATTAGTTTTTTTAAGAAGGACACAAATATTGATAACATTAGACCAGAGATATTCTTATCTTTTAAAATGACACAGGCAATTACGTCAATAGCAGAGGATTGATGGACGAAAGTGAAGACAAAGTATGGCGCTAGGCAATACACAACTGAAGTCTGTAATAAATAAACAAGCGGGAGGTTTTTTTTCGGCTTGGAACGATTTTTTTGGTATTTTTTATGCTTCACTGGAAGACAAAAAAAGATGTACAAACTTTCGAGTAAATAAAATCCTCCTTTGCAATAACATTTGAAGTTTTAAAATAACAGGGTATCATTAGGAAAAATATGAACCCTCTAGGGGCCCTTTGGGATTAAGGTTAATTAGAGGCTAGGCCAGCCAATGAGAAGAGGCTGGTGGACACACTCTATGCCCTCAAAAATGTAGGGGGACAAAGTAGTCTTACACTTCTTAAATGGGCTCTTACCTAGTGAGAAGGTGGGGTGGGGTGGGGGGGGGTGCGTGGGCCATATGGAACCTCCAACTTCCCTCCTTTTTGATCTGGTTTTGAAAAAATCCCAAAAATTTGAAATTTTTCAAAATTTTCAGAACTCAAATTGCATCTTCTTAAAACCCACCTAAAACTATTTTATGGTCAAAAAAGCATTTTTTGACCTCAAAAAGTCAAAACGTGCACCCAAAAACCCTAAATTCACTTTTTTTTAAAAAAAAACTTTTGAAAAATCTTTTTTTGCTATCGAGAGCTCCCCCAAAAGTAGTTCTTAGGCAAAAAGTGATTTTCTCTCTCTAGAACCCCTTTTCCAACCCCTCCTTGGTTGCAACCATCACACTTATCCTCTACTCCAACACTCTCTCTCTCTCTCTCTCTCTCTCTCTACACCATCTCCATTGCTGCAGAAAGGAAGCTCCTCTCTCCTCCCCTACCACCTTCCATTGCCACACCAAGCAAAGGTTATCCACCTTCTCCTCCCATTGCCACACCAAGCAAGGGTTATCCACCTTCTCCTCCCATTGCCACAAGGGTTATCCACCTTCTCATATCACTTTATCCTCTGTACATTGTAGCAAAAAGCAAGGTCCTTCTCCTCCTCCTAGTTTTCTTTGCTCAACCATGGCCAACTCTACTTCGCAAAGGCGGCCAAAGGATAAGGTCACAACACTTGCATGCCACAACACTAGAGGTGTAGATGATGAGTGGGTGCCACAAGAGTTCACCAAAGGTGCTTGGGTATACATGCAACCATCTTCTATTGGCCCTCATCGTGTGCGGAATCGTGCAAACTTGGATCTTCATTGGAAAGGAAAGCTCCTTAGCTTCAAGAACCGCAAAGACAAGGGGACCGTAGCCATTGTGCAACATGTTTTCTCAATGTCAACCATGCATTTGCAACAACCACCTCGATTTCCAACACGTTGTAAGTACATGTTTTGAGAATACAAAGCTAGGTGTGAAATCACAGTGTAATGTTATTATGGATTCATACTTAAGATTTGTCATGCATTTATAGTCATATTTCCATCCACGTTGGTGGAGGAGGAGCCACTACATAGTCTCTCCAGCACATTCAATGCTATACATGCGGATATTGGAGCAATAATGTTCCCACATCTTTGCCCAACCAAACTGGTTCAAAGAAGGATTTTCTTCTATTCTCACTCCTATATTGTCCCTACTTCTATACAAGCGTTTGGAACGCTTGAACCCATCAAAGTAACTTCCTTATTAAGTATGGAGTGGCCGGTGCCAGATTTGTGGTCGGTAGCATCTTTCAAGCAAAAGATGATAATGAATGTCCAAAACTCTTTGAAATACTCTAAAGCTTCTAGGTCTGTGGGCTTGAGTTGGTGTTTGCCTGTTCATTGTTTTGTGCACATTTTTAAAGAGTTTGGATTTGTGGAGACTACCACAATGCTTGTATGTAAAGATGCGCATTACGAGGAATTAGGAAGGCTTTTAGAAGAGGACTGGGGTTTTGTGGAGGGCATGCACAACGGGGACCGGTACCGTTGTAAGGTTGGAGCTTCAGGTATTGGAATGCGCTATTTGAAATCCCACACCTCCTTGTACATACGATTTCACTATGATCGTTGGATGTGCAAGCTTGGAGTGTGGACTCCCTTACAGAGTGTAGACGACGCTATTGCAAGCTTTGACATTGCAGTGAAGATGCCCAACGATGCTTTGGAGGCAGTCCAAGTGAACAAGCATTGGACTCTCAGTAATGTTCGAGAACATTTGGTTATTATGGGTTTTGAGGCCCTTCAACAAGCACAATTTCGTTTACAAGGTCACAAGGTGAGAATCCTTCCACCACATTTTCAATACATCATGGTTTGTCGATCATTGGATGCTTATTGTAATGAATGTCCGCAGATTGGGAAGAGAATGGAAGACAAACTGAAGGCCGAGGAGGACTGGGGGATGGATGGAACTATGCTATCAATCTTATAACTTTGTAACTCTTGCAATTTTCAAACTGATCCCCGCTGTAATCAACATGATTTGCTTCGGCAAATCATGCCTTTGAATATAATTTTTTGCATTGGGACGAGAAATCATTTTTTGGTGAAAGTGCCTTTTTTTTTAATGTCTTAAAAAAAGGGCCCATTATAAAAGGGGGGCCACCTAACTCATTCACTATTTTCACTTTTGCAACTCTTGAGCTCCTCCACTCTTTGTCTACACCCCAGGCTAGACATGGATGCTTCCACAGCCTCTGCATCTGCAGCCACATCCACCCCTTTGTCACGCTTCATCCTCTTCCTCGAGGACACCAAATACAAAGGGAAGTTGGACCTCCACACCTTTTTTACTCGTCTCCTTGACCTTGATGCCACAGTTGCCCTTCACATGGATGCATTTGCCGAGATTTTTGCGTTCATGGAGGAGCAGACCACAGTTCATGTAGGGATCTGAGTGCCTTGCGATCTTTTGCGCTATACACACAAAGGTGATCGCCCATTCTCCAAGCGGTTGCAACGATTCCAAGAAATTGCAACCGATGCAAGCCATTACTTGGACGAGCAAGCCCCAGGGGTGTCAGCGCTCAAGAAGCGCAAGTTGGGGGTGGAGTACCTTTCTCGGCTCGCAACATTTATCTTCGTGGTGAGCGAGGAACCTGATTTGGAGGAGCTTCGCTTACCACACCTTCAAGTTGGGTCCTTTATCAAGGACACCAAGGAGTAGCAGGTTATCCCCATGAACCCTGCAGCGGAAGGAAAGGCACACCGGCTCGAGTACCCTAGGGGTCTTGAGGAAGTGGTTGAGAAATCCATAGTTGGGCCTGGCCTTAATGACACTCCAGTGCCACTACCACTGACGGATGTGACTATCCCAGAGGTAGAAATCAGCCGCTTCTCCTCAGTGTTAGTGGATGGGGAGGAGTATGTGTTCCTGCATGATTTGGAGAAAGCATTTGGCATGCGCATGGATGAATGCTTGAGCGTGCTATGCAATAGCACCAAATGTCCCTTAGACAATACGCCAGATGTCCTAGAAAGCAAGCTCTTGCCAGATGGGGACTCTGTTGCTGACACTATTGCAGTTGTATGTGCGGAGGTTCTCGCAGCAGAGCAGTTGCACGTGGCTGATGAAGAATTCCAAGCCACGCAAGCCAAGGTTGAGGCTGCTAGGATGCCTATGCCATTATGCAACCTCCCATCTGATGATCCAAAGGTCGTATATGTGGTGCATGGGAGGATTGACTTGGATGCAAAGGGCAACAGAGAGGAGGACGAAAAGGAGCAGGAGGTAAACTGCATCCTAAATTTCATGTTACTATTTTATCCTTCATTGTCTTTTTTCTCAACCTTCATCGGTTTATGACAGGATGTCGTGGAGGTTGATGATTTTGCTGCAAGGACGGGTGGCAAGCGAACGGGCTTTGGACCTCAAGCTTCCCTTGCGCATTACCTAGGACAGCTCCCCCTTGGCAATGTGGCCATTATCCATAATGAATTTACTCCCCAAGCCCATTTTATGACTTGGTCGTTAAAAGCTTTGAGCAAGTTTTTGTGTTTGAGACCATTGCTCAAACTGCGCATCAAGTGTTCCTAGTGCGTAGATCCCTTGTATGCACATCGTTTGGCACTGGCTTTTGTGGTAAAGTGCTTGCCCAGATAGGGATACATGCTTCCATTGGCTCAACTGACCCAAAGGCCACAGCGCAGTCCCTCTTGAATGGGGAGTTGCCTTACGCGCAAAATAGGCGCCAGGAAATGGTCAAAAAAATTATGAACTCCTCAGATACATGATGTAAAATCACCGTTTTGAAAGTAATAAAAAATAATTGAAATTGTCTCTCTATCTTGCAAATTCTTTTGAATGTGATTTGTCAATCTTGAAAATTGTCTCAATTGGTGATATGAAAATTGTTTTGATAAGTGACTTTGTAATTTCAAGTTCTGTATTTCAGTCAATTTCAGTAAATTTAGGTATTTTATGTTCCCTAGGGGGTAGATAAGCCTACCAAGGGCCAAAAAAAGCCTGGCCACAAGGGCGCGCAAATGGCCCATCCATCAGTTTTGGATGGGCCATTTGCGCGCCCTTGTGGCCAGGCTTTATTTTGCCCCTGGTAGGCTTATCTACCCCGGCCACAAGGGCGCGCAAATGGCCCATCCATCAGTTTTGGATGGGCCATTTGCGCGCCCTTGTGGCCAGGCTTTATTTTGCCCCTGGTAGGCTTATCTACCCCCTAGGATACTTACAAAGCACAAATTTATTGAAATGAATTCGTTTTGCATCATTAATTTAGATGCACCCTTTCTATGGCAATTCCAGCATATGTTCACACTCAAGGACACTAGAAAAGGTGAAATCAATTATGAAATGAAGTTTCCAGCACACTATCACTTGCTTTAGCTCTACCTAGTACACCCCTGCACCAAAAATTCCAATTACATTGGACATTTGAAAAATCCAAATTAATGTTGCATAGACACTTGGTTTCACAATATGTTATTTTTTTTGATATCCTATAGGGAATTCAAAGCTTGAAATGGCCAAAAAAGGGTGTTCACAAGGATCCATGTAAAATAATGTTGCAAAACCAATAGGTTTTAGTAAATTTGTGCTTTTTAAGTACCCTTGGGGGTAGATAAGCCTACAAGGGGCAAAAAAAAGCCTGGCCACAAGGGCGCGCAAATGGCCCATCCAAAACTGATGGATGGGCGATTTGCGCGCCCTTGTGGCCAAGCTTTTTTTGGCCCCTTATAGGCTTATCTACCCCCAAGGGTACTTAAAAAGCACAAATTTATTGAAATTGACTGAAATTACATACAGAACTTGAAATTATAAAGTCATTTCATTACAAAGATAATAGACACAGTAGACACAACTGTTGATCATATTGTCATTGGAAAGTCAAATCATTACAAAGATAAGGGTGTGCAATACAAAAAGAGGGGTAACTTCGGCTAATGCTCGAAGTCTCGTCGCAATCGACGTGCAAGCTGGAGATCTTTGGGTTGTATTGTCACTCGCTTTGCATGTATGGCGCATAGGTTGGTATCTTCCAACACCGAAATGATGTGGGCCTCTGCAGCTTCTTGAATAGCCTCTAGCGCTATTGCTTGCATTCTATACTGATTCCATAGCTTTGAAGCACCTCCTTCACAGTGCGAGCAAAGGGGGCGTGTCGAATCAAAAGCTCCGTCGTCTTCTGGTAGTGGCGGATTTCTGCAAATGCGTTTGCTATTTTTCGGCGCCGCTGCGGTTGTCTTGGGGGCACTTGCACATTTGCTAGCGGGCGGCGTTTAGGCTTCTTGAAAAACTTAGACTTGCGCCTGTTTACATGCTTAGGGGCTGGTTCTGCAGCCTCTTCTAATTCTTCCTCTTCCCTTGGCTGCCGATCTTGTCGTGTGGGGAGAGCTCCCTAGCCTCCAGGCAATGTCTTCCCCCCAACGGCCACCCGGTGTGTGCGCGGTATTTTTTCTCACAGCCATGGTGGCTCACTCTCTGATTCAGTGTCTGTATGGACCATCCGAGTCCTGGATGGTCCTGCTTGTGATTGGTGGCGCGACGGCTGCTCCCTATCGGACTCTGTTGTTTGCTGGCCCTCTTCTTCTCTCCAGCGCTGGGCACGTTGCTTCATTCTCCTTCTAGGTGTTATATCTTGAGGAGGTGGAGATTCAATAGTCCTCGATGACTCTCGTGCCCTACCACCATGCCCACTACCAGATGAGTTCCTGGAACGGCCAGGCGTTCGTGGCCGTTTTCTTGTGCCTTTAAGCCATGACGACTTCTCACATCCTTGGAGGGTGTTTTTGTTGGCAGGTGGATGCTCTTTCATGGTTTGTTTGGTGCGCGCCATTTCGTTGGTAAGAGCTCACCTGTTCTTAAGAAATGAGTGGTTTATGAGAGCATGCAATATTTATAAGGGCCCATTTAAAAAGGGCCCTGTTCACACTATTTTTTTTTTTTAAAGTATTATTTTTTAAATAAACATGCCGCTAAGATTTGGACCTTGCGTTCACATTTAGTGACTCGCGCAGTATCCACTTTGATCCTTGTCACACTCTGCATCGCCGCCATGCAGCATGCTTGGTGGGACCTTGCGACATTTGCCACTTGTTGCTATGCTCTTGACGACTCCATTTCCACACTTCAATAGCAATCTTGGATTGTCGCGCACGCTCCATTGTGAGCTTACGAGCAAATGTTGTGCCAAAAAACCAATAGAACATCTCCTCCAAATAATTGGATTGCACCATTCCACCACCATGTCGAGTATTTTTGAAGTACACTCCCCTTGCTCGATAATGGGACTTCTCCATGCCTTGAGTGCTAAAAATTTCAAGCGATCCATACGTGTGCATAAAAAATGCACCATGCGCAAACAAGATATGATGTTCACATGAGTAAACGATCCACATTATTAAATAAAAACAATCCCTTGTAATGAATACACCATGTAAAATGACTTACTATGTAATGTGTGATGTTATTTTGACCCCAAGAAAGGGTGAAGACCTTGGTAAAATCCGCCAACGCTTCTTGAAATGATTGGCGTTGTTCTTCTGTTGTGCTGTTAAGGCCCATAAGCTTGACCATTTTATCAAAATGTGCCCAAACTTGCTTGCGCTTGTTTGCAAGCTCGCCATTTGAATCATTGTCGGTAGTAGCTTTGCATAACTCCTTCCAAAGATCCCAAAGGTTACCTGACCGCTGGTTGGAGCTGTTTTGAGCATCATATCGACTTGGCTTTCCTTGGGAAACTTTCTTCAAAAAGTGTCTAGCTTTTTGTCCACTCATTGACACTTGTTGAGCAATTTCATGGGCCTCCCCTGTGTTCTTTGCAGCAACGATAGACACATTTCCACCGTGACAGCCAATGGAATTCAAGAGTACCTCCACTCTTTCGATCGCTTCTTGGGACTTTTCCAACGGTTTCATTGTGAAAGCATAGTCAATGTGGAGCTTCAATAGCCTATCAAAAATGCATGTAATGTACAAAAATGTACATTCGATAGAGGAAATCGAAAGATTGGATTCCAAGCGTGGTCCTTTTGATCACGGTCTGGGGCATTGAGCATGGGACATCTCAGAATAGACGCTTCCCATTCTCTACCTTCATCTCCGACATCACGACAATCTAACCCTTGTTCTCCATGCCCTTGCCATGGAAGCATGGAACTGGCCTTTGCAGTGCTCTTATGTGATTTGTTTCCATTAGGTTTGTACCCTCGAGTGCAAAATGGACAAGGCATGAGAGAAGAAGCCCCTTGTTTGCAGCCAAACAAACACTTTATGGTCTTCAAATCCCCACCTAAGTGCCACTCCACATCATAACTACCAAAACCCTCAATCTCCAACTTCTGACCTGCAATTTGGGAGTGTATTACTTATGTGATCCATGGAGTTCTCTCAAAAATCCATGAAACTACTCCATTGGTCTCTTTGGGCACCTCAATAGCACCCAACCACCAAATGTCTTTCTCTGATTGCACGCTAAAAGATCGGGTGGGAGATGGCTCGACTGAATCCCTTCGCTTGGTTTGCGGAAGGGCCTCGTTCATTAGTGACACTTAGCCTCTCTAACCTTTGGCCTTTCACTATTTGACACTCATCGAGTTTCAGCACAAAAGCGACTTTTGTGCCAAGCACTACAAAATAAATAGTGCTAAGACCTTAAACTTCAAAGTTATGATAAGAATAATACCAAAGAAAAAATTAAAGTGTGTCACCTTCTTCAGGTAACTTGTAAAATCTAAGCATGGCTTCTTGAAGCCTTCCAAGATCCACGGAAATATTGTTCCACATTGTGTAAGGAAAGCCCTTCTCCGAAGGTCTTATGGATTGTTTCTTACCTTTTCCGCTTGTCTTTGTTGCGCACGAAGCATAAAGGGAAGTTGGCATTGTGTCCTCAATGTGTAGGTATGTCCCAATGCGGGAGAACACATCTTCGTTTGTGGTCTTCTTTGCGAGCTTGACCTTGTGAGGAACGGGAAATAGGTTTTCCACAATGCCATGTTCTTTGAGGGCATCCTTTAGGAGTTGGAAAATAGCCTGATAGGCTTTGGTGCTGATTCCAGCCTCATCACAAGCTTGTTGAACGTCATCATCACTAACCACATTTCTTAATTTACGCATAAGGTCCTTGGTGACTGCATCCTTAATGTGCTTACCTCTAGGTGATTGTAAGATAGAAATCACGTCCTGGGTATTGAGACAACTAGTGAGAAGGTTGACTCGATCATCTTGGCTTGTTCCACCGCATGCCTCCTGGATGAAGTTTCTAGCAACAAATAAACATAAATGTTAGAAAATAGTGTGAAGTAAGAATGCATCATGCAAGTAAAGACCAAATCACCTTGTGGCTGTAACTCGTCGTTTGCGTGCTCCTCCCGAATGTGCAAGAGTTTCAATGGATGAATACGTGCGTTTGCGTTCCCTTGCACCAAGGGGTGTTTCTTTCAAGTATGTGATGGTGTTGGTAAGCTTTTGGATGTGGGACTCCTTTTCTTGCATTTGTTGTTCAAGAGTTTTAACTACCCTCTCCGAAGAGGCAACACTCTCTTGTAATGCCGTCGTCTTGAGGTGAAGAGCTTGACATTCGTGCATCCACATATGCAAAGAAGCACCTACACCCATTCACAACCGCTTGCAATAGCCTAACAAACCTGCTTCTCCCCTCCCAAGAAATTGAAGAAATGTGGAAAGGCTATTAAATGGTGGATGGAAGTGGCTTATAGGATTGTAAGGGTACAAATGGCTATCCACCCAAATGTCAACATTGGTCTCACAAGCGGTGCGACGTTCCTGTGATGACCTTTGATCACCTTCACTAGTGGTCTTCGGTGCAAATGCCGTGGGTAAGCGAATATGTATGCTTTTGGTGTGAGGAGTACGTGGTGGTGGAAGAAAACCATTTGTGATGTCCGTGAGCACCATGGAAGCTGTTGCGTGAGGAAGCAAATGATGAAAAGATAGAGGGGGAAGGGTAGAGAGGTTGAGGAAGATGGGAGGAGAGAAGGAGGGAGGGGGGGGGAGGGAGAGATTGGGGAGGACGAGGAAGGTAGGGGCAAGGAGGGAGAGGAGAGGGAGAGAGAGAGAGGAGGGAGGAGGGAGGAGAGAGGAAGAGGAGAGAACAAAATGTTTATTACTTTTTGGGGGAAAAGAGTTTTGAAAAAATGGACTTTCTAAGCTTGTGGGTTAAAAAATGATTTTTGGATATGTATATATGTTGGGAGGGAGTTTTAAGTTAGAAACAAGTAAAAATGATTTTTTTAAAAAAAAGTTAAATTTTGTCTCTTTGTGACCCACGTTTTTGCTGATGTGGACACACCCCTATGCTTCCTTCACTTTAAAAAAAGCTAGAGAGAGAAAGTAACCCTTTAGGTCCACATCCTACATTTGTCTAAAAAAAAGGATAGAAAAGCCTACTCAAAACTACCTTCTTCAATGCCCTTGCCCCCTAAACCCCACACAACATTAGCCTTAATCCCTAAAAATTAGGATTCCTTACAAGGCCCATGCAAGGTTCATATTTCTCCTAATGTTCTTTATCGGTGGACATAATAGCCAAACTTGGAAACTCCAAGTTAATGTATAGGATGCGTTTTTTTGAAATTTAAAGACTTGCTGTAAAATTCCAAATAGGACAGCTTGCCCTAAGTGAAATGTAAAATTAAGTACTTTTTTTCCATAGTTTTAATTTTAACCTTTTTAGGGGTACCAATCTGGTAAGTTCAAGCCAAAAATTAAAGATTTCCCAGTGAGCGGTGCAACTTGCCCAGAATAAACAAAAGCTACCAGCATGTAGCAATAAAGGCACCGAATTCCTATTATGGCTATAAATTGGCTTGCGCGGAATCTCTCTAACGCAAGGCTAACACGTTTCTCTAGCGCATGCACTAAGGCTCACCTCAAGCATCTTATTTGCACACTATAGGCTATCGCAAGGCAACAGATACACCTTATGGTGCTAATAAGCAATACAATATGATTATTTAAACGCTAGCAATACAACCCAGGTATTTAACGCTAAAGCCTACAACTACGTAGAAAACTACAACCGCAAGGCTTCTACACACTTAGCATACGGATCAAACATCACAAGGGCAATTTGGTTGTTGCGCAAAACTCAGACCACCTCAAACGATTGCAATTGGTGAAAACACCAAGTGAGAAGACAAAAGGATAGGACTGATACCTCCGAATACACGGACTACACGGATGGTAATTCATGTTTTTTTAATCATTAACCACTTACACAATTGATTAGAGCACATAAAGCATATGTATGCGTAGTGTAGGTGATTTTCACTTGCATAAACACACATAACGATTAGTTACAGAATCTCTCATAATCACATACACAGTCGGTGTACACAAAGAAGTAGCTCCGGAAACATGGACACGCATGAAAGAGGTAAAACCAATAAGCTGTGAACCACCATCACAAGGATAACACAACTAGAAAGGAAAAACGGTGTTGGTCATATTCATAATTACACAAAAGAAGCGTTTTATTTTTGATGTCCACATACATAGGTGTGTACACAAGAACATATACAAATAACACACTTGAAAGGCTTCACATATGCATATGCAAAAGGACATAGGAGTAGTATAGCATTAAAAATAAAACATGCATGATAAAAAACAGTATTATAAGGCTAATATCCAACAAAGAAATGTGCCAATTGAAGGACGTAACAGTGACGGTGTGCATTACCTTGGATACTAAGCATATACAAGAGGAATAACATAGATGGGGACGACAAACATTAACCAGGTAAATTGGTACATAAGGCTTTGCTTACACGTTTTCTTTTTTCAAAGTACTAAAACAAAGGTGTTGGGATATAAGGTTCGTTTGGAGTGTTTTGAATATAAAGATTTCAGTTTAAGTTTACTAAGTGGTATAAATATGTATCAAGATATGAAAGATTTTGTATGACAACCTCCTGTGAGGCATAATTCACTCTTTACAGCTGGTTTCTTTTTGAAAAAAGAAAGATTTTACAAACAAAATGCTGCCGAATTTTTCACAAATTAAAGACACTTATAAAGAAATAGGTTTGAAAGGTAACTACATATACCATAGAAGGAGGGATGCATACATAAATATTTAAGGCAGCATGTAGGTATAGTATGTAAGACACTTATAAAGAAATAGATTTGAAAGGTAACTATATACCATAGAAGGAGGGATGCATACATAAATATTTAAGGCAACATTTAGGTATAGTATGTAAGAATATTAACCACATGTGTGTAACTATTACTGGCAAACAGGGATACAGGCAGACGGCTAGGATGAGCATCACTCGGGACATCTTTAAGCTACAACAGATTGGGAACAAGCTCATGGATGCACATAATGGGCAAAAGAAAACTAGGACAATAGCAATTAGGGACCCTATCTCCAAACCATGTAAACCCATAAAATCTTTCAAAGACCGCAATAGACCTTACTTACATAAACAAGCAAAAGAAAACATAATATATGTTTAGGAGTAAGGTTGGGGTATGGGGTGTGACAACAATAACAAGCAGTGGGGATTGCTTGGTATACCTGTCACCCATTTAGTACAAATTAATTGTAATTAATTGTACTTGTGGTTGGTTGGCAGGTAAAGATCCCTGCTCTCACCTGGTACGAGTTCTGGCTTAAACTCCTACTCTGTCATGTATCAAAGTATCTTGTAATGAATTTTTATATGAAGGAATTCTTCTTTGTTTTGTTCTTTACACAATATGCTTTTGTAAACAGTATTTAAGTCTCTCAATATATGATTCTGAATGATGGGATTTTAAATTCAAACACACACAAAATTTCTCGAGATACGTTTGGTCGGGTATCCATCATATACTGAGAAAACTTACTGGTATGATAATAATTCAAATGGTTTGTGTAATACTTGTATTGTGATTGATTCAGGTTTTTTGGATTCCATCTTTCACCCATTTGGGATATGGTATAGAAAAAGACATTTTTGTTCCACCAATTGGTACCGAACGTATAATTTCTTGTTTCAAAGGTGTGGAATTTCACAAAAAATTGCTTGGTTTTGAGAAACAAGCTATAATCACCCACTCTATATCTGTCTTAAACACAGCCTCTGTCAATGATTGGTTCTGTTTACTGATTCTTTCTAGAAAAGACAAGGATAAGCTTTTGGAAGCCTTTAGTACCTTCCTAGCCAAATTACCCCCATTATTGATGCACAAGATAGCTCAGATCTTGATTTTTATTTCACTTCTCTACCCACTATTGTGAACAAGTTTTATTTTATCAATAACCTCCCTGCTGTCCCTATGGAAATTAAGCACTCAAAAAAGGTTATCAATCCCCTTCTACATCTTGACCTTCTTGAAGAAGAAGAGAAAGAAGCGCTTAACATTTTAGCAGATGCAAACAATTTGTCCTCCCCAGAAAGAGCAATTTTCAAACTTTTTTCAGAAGTAATCCCACTACTACCACTCAGGCAAGTTGAATTGGATGCTATTCGACTTGAACACAAGCTCTGGGATTATAAAATACTGAACCATCGAGCACCTTTTAGTATTTCCTCTCTAGGTTTGCTTTATAGCATACCCACGGACATTGTAGAGCAATGCAAAACCCTTGCCCTAAATTCCAAACATCTTTTATCACAAGATGTTCTCTTTGAGCTTAAGAAGGTCAAATTATCTGATGTGGATAGTAAAAAATGTCCAAGCTCCTCAATCATTACTCGCACCAAGGGACTCTCTCTTATGGACATGGCAAAGGATAAAAAACGGTTTCTTAGAAACTGTTGGAACTCTTATAGACCCTTCCTTAAATGCCAATGCAAAAGAGTTGATCCAAATTCCAATTGTGCCTCTTCAATCATTTGGTTTGATCAATTCTTGTGGTACGTGTTCCATAATTTACCAAGGTTCTCTCAATTTTCATCATGACTAGTGCAGGTGTATGCCTTTATAGCTTGGATAGCCTCATTTCCAACAGAATTAAGGCATGCTGTAATAATTTATTATCAGTTTCATGAGCATATGCTAGAAGCAGCCAAAGGACTAGTCCTATACACACTAGGGACTCCGCTTCTTCAAAAGCTACACAACACACCAGTATCCAGCAAACTTGAAGCCTTACTCAAATCTCCAAAAGGTAAGGAACAATTTAAGAAGATCACACATACACCAAGCAGCATGGCGTCAACAAGTAAGAAACCAAGGCAGTTGACAGGATCGGAAGACTATGGAGATACTTCCAAGGCACTTGAATACTCAAATTCTGAAGACCAGGTATCTCACTTACTACAAGAAATAATGGTTTGTTACATCTGGAACGTAATATTAGGATACATGGGAGATTTATTCTCATTTTGTTTTGTAGCAAATATATGGACTTTATCAACCCTAAAGTATTTTTCAAACAATGATAATGATTTTCACATCAATAAGGATTTGTTTCGGTTGGAAATATACCAGTAACCTGACCCATACTCTTTACAAACCAACCTTGGTATTTGCCAAGGAGTTTGATGAAACACAACCATGTGGGTGCTTAACTCACAAACAATTCTCTAATTTTTTAGTCTTAGAACCCTTCGGAAAACATGTAATCACCACAGACTCTAACATAGCTAGACATAAATGTTAGGAAATAAGACGTAGCTAAATATATATTTGAGTAGATTACTTAATGGGGAGAGATAGATTTCACACACAAAAGATTATAGAGTAGAGAGAGAGAGAGAGAGTACACACGATATACGTGGTTCACCCAATGTGGGCTACGTCCATGGGAAGGCAGCCACTGAATGGCTTTAGTACTTCAAAACAAGAAGTAGTTTACAAAGGGATTATACCCTTAATGGAGCTCCCGCCTTGCTTCACTCTCACCACCTCACACTCACCTTGTTGCATCAACTTCACAGTATATGAAATGTGTGTAGAAATGGCCTCCTTTTATAGGACAAAAGGGCTGCCCTCTCTCATGAGAGGCAGCCATGTGTAGCCGCCCTTGTGTAGATAAGTCCAAATCGGACCCTCCAATCCGCCCATGTGTGGCCGCCCTTGAGAAGACAAGTCCGCTTTTGAATTCAGCCACCGGCCATTGAATTCGGCCACCAGCCACTAGCCATTGACTTCCGACCACTAGCCACCGGCCACCGGCCAACCGACCGGTTGTTTTCCGACCGCCGTCCGGCCATAATATTCCGACGAAAAGGAATATTCCCGCGAGGAAAAAAAAGTTGCCCCTGATTTTTGGCTGTGAAAATTTTGGTTTCCGGCGAGTGATTTTCCTTCACGCACGATGGCTTCTCCTCATAATGGGGGCCTTACAAATGTGCGCTTTTACCACAGAAAATTACAAGGGTAAATCAGGCTCCATACTTAACAATCTCCAACTTGGAGACTGATCTCCAAACCAAACCTGTGACTGCTTTCCATCCTGGCTTCTTATCCTTCAATGCAGATTGAAGATGAGCAAAAGCTCAACTTCTCCTTGTTGACCACCTTTGTAAACATGTCTGCAGGATTTTCACTTGTATGCACCTTTTCTAGCTTTAGTTGTCCCTCTTCCAAAAGAGTGCGTATGAAGTGATATCTCACCTCAATGTGCTTTGTCCTTGAATGAAAGGCTGAGTTCTTCGCAAGATGGATAACGCTTTGGCTATCATTGTACAAGACACAATTGTCTTGTTTGAATCCAAGCTCTTCTAAGAATCTGTGAAGCCACAGAATTTCTTTACTTGCCTCCGTCATTGCTACATACTCTGCTTCCGTGGTAGAAAGTGAAACCACTTTCTGTAGCTTTGAAGCCCAGCTTACTGCTATACATGTGCCTCCAACTATGAACACATAGCCATTAGTGCTCCTTCGAGTATCTTTGTCACCTGCCATATCTGCATCAGCATACCCTTCTAGAAAAATATCAGTTCCTCCAAAATACAAAGCATTTGTTGTTGTCCCTTTTAGATACCCAAGTATCCACTTCACAGCTTGCCAATGCTCTTTACCTGGGTTGTCCATGAACCTACTCACAACTCCCACTGCATGTGCAATGTCTGGCCTTGTCCAGACCATAACATACATTAGAGAACCTACCGCTGCAACATATGGAACTTTAGACATATAGGCTATCTCCTCTCGTGTCTTTGGACACATACCTTTGTTAGTTTAAAGTGACCAGCCAAAGGTGTAGAAACTGGTTTTGCATTTTGCATTGCAAACCTTTCTAATACCTTCTTGATGTAATCCTCTTGAGATAGCTTTATTGTCTTCTTCGTCCTGTCCCTTGATATTTTCATACCAAGTATCCTCTTTGCAGCACCTAAATTTTTCATTGAAAAAGATTTAGACAACTCCTCTTTTAGGTCTTTGATGTCCTGCATGTTAGCACTTGCAATCAACATGTCATCAACATACAACATTAGGATGATGAATTTTTCATCTCCCAAATTCTTCGTGTAGATGCAGTGATCCGAGTTGCATCTTGTGAATCCATGATCCAATATCCATCGATCAAACTTCAAGTACCATTGTCTTGATGCTTGCTTTAAACCATACAAGCTCTTCTTTAACCTGCAGACCATTTTCTCCTTACCTTTTACTTCATACCCCTTTGGTTGAGGCATGTAGATTTCCTCCTCTAAGTCACCGTGAGGGAATGCCGTATTTACATCCATTTGCTCGAGATTTAGATCATGAGCATCCACAAAGCTTAAGACAAGCTTAATTGAGTTCATTTTTACAATAGGAGAAAATATTTCATTGAAGTCAATACCTTTCTTTTGAGAAAACCCTTTTACCACAAGCCTAGACTTGTACCTTTTCTTCCCACCTTCTTCTTCCTTCAGCTTGTACACCCATTTGTTTTGAAGTGCCCGCTTACCTTTAGGCAACTCAACCAACTCCCATGTTTGGTTGCGATGTAGTGAGTCCATCTCCACTTGCATGCTCTTCATCCATTCTTCTTTGGATTCATGTTGCATAGCTTCTTCGTATGATTCCGGCTCTCCAGAATCTGAGATCAAGAGATGGTTGAAGGAAGGAACAAACCTTTCTGGAGGTCTACTTGCTCTTGTAGATCTTCGGGGAATAGGTTGAGGCTCCTCATTTGGTTGACGTTGTTGCACATTGTCACCGTTTGCAGTCCTTGAGTCTTCATTGTCCTCAATCTCCATGTACTCATCACCTGTTTCTTTTGTTTGTTTTCTTTCCAAGTAATCTTTGTACATATTTTGTTAGTTAAAAATTACATCCCTACTCCTTAAGATTTTACCATCTTTAAGATTCCATAGGCGATACCCAAAGTCACCTTCTCCATAGCCAATGAAGAAACACTTTTTGGACTTTGCATCTAGCTTTGATCTTAGGCTTCTATCTATGTGCATAAAAGCTTCACACCCAAAAACTTTGAGAAATGCATAATTCACCGGTTTAACTGTCCATGCCTCTTCTGGAACTCCCCCATCCAATGCCGTTGAGGGTGATCGATTGATTAAGTACACAGATGTACTTACAGCTTCCGCCCAAAGCTCAAGTGGTAGGCCTGCATGTAGCTGCATGCTTCGTGCTCACTCCATGATTGTCCTGTTCATCCTTTCCGAAATCCCATTTTGTTGAGGTGTCCTTGGGGTTGTCCTTTGCCTCCGAATGCCATTGGTAGCACAAAAGCTTTCAAAAGCTTGGCTGCAATATTCGCCTCCATTGTCGGATCTGAAGCATTTAACCTTGGTACCCGTTTCATTCTCCACAAAGGCTTTCCACCTTTGAAATATGGAAAATACATCGGATTTATTCTTCATGACATAAACCCATGTTTTTCTAGTCGCATCGTCTATGAATGCTACATAGTACAATGAGCCACCAATTGATGGTGTACTTGCAGGACCCCAAACATCAGAATGAACCAACTCAAGTTTTTTATTTTTTCTTTCATTTCCTGATTTTTGAAATTTTACCCTCTTTTGTTTACCATAAACACAATCTTCACAGAAATCTAAGTCCACTTCTTTCAAACCTGGTAGAAGCTTCTTTGTTTGAAGGATTTGCATTCCTTTGGCACTCATATGCCCAAGTCGGTAGTGCCACACCGCACTGTCAACTTCTGTAGTTTCTGCATAAGTTGAAGGTTGCGTGCTAACAGTACACAAGTAAAGTGTACCGACTTTTTCTCCCTTGGCAGCCACCAAAGATCCCTTTGAGATCTTCCACCTTTTGTTTCCGAATGCAATGTTGTGACCTTCATCATCCAATTGTCCTGTAGAGATCAAATTTTTGTGAAGAGAAGGAACATGCCTAACATCTTTAAGCTTCCATTCATTTCCATTAGCAGTTTTGACAGAAACTGTACCTTTGCCGACAATCTCACAAGCTTCATCATCTCCCAAGTATACATACCCAAAATTACCTTTGGTGTAGTCTTGGAAATGTTGCTTGTGTGGTGTCGCATGGAATGAAGCCCCGGAATCTACTATCCAGGAATTATACACATTGTCTAATGAGAGAATTAGAGCATCTTGCTCTACTTTACCTGCCACATTGGCCTTCGATGTTGGCTTGTTGTCTTGAGACTCAGTCTCCTTCTTCTTCTTGGACAGCAATCCTTCTTGACGTGGCCCTTCTTGCCGCACTTCCAACATTCAAGAACTGACTTTGTGCGTGACTTACTGCGACTTGAGCGATCACGAACCTTTTGGATTTTGAACCTCTCCTTAGGTATTCCTCTTGTTTCCACTAACATTGTAGCACTTGATGATTCTCCTGTGCTTCTCCTTCGTATTTCCTCGCTTAGGAGAACACCCACAACATCATCAAACTTAAGAGTATTTGTACCAGAGATAGAATTACTTACAGCCATCACAAGGCTGTCCCAACTATCCGGTAGAGATGATAGTATAAGGAGAGCTTGCACTTCATCATTGAAATTGATTTTCACTGATCAAAGTTGACTTATGTTTGTGTTAAAGTCATTTAGGTGTTCTGCAACTGAACCATTCTCTGCCATCTTTAGATTGAACAAGCGCTTCATAAGAAATACCTTTGTTGGACGGGAGCGACTCACACATCCATGAAGTGCATGCAAACACTACCTAGATCAACATAATGTCAATCGAGGACACAGATGACACAATAGGCACACAGAGGAAATCTCTCTAGCTTGTCAGGTTGAGACCATCCTACACATACAACACTCTGGAAGGCCAACTAAACCACAATCAAGAACCTCACTGCTCTCAACTACACCACCTAGCCACATACACACATACTGAAGGTAACTCACCTAATCATGCCAGATTCGTACGAAACTTAAGGAACACCATCCCCTCACTAGGATACACGTGTCCCTAAGCTTCTACACTCAAAACCCTCACTCTAAACCCGTATGCGGAAAACGCGTAGGATGACAGAGCAGAATTTTGAAAGTGCCCGAAACTGAAATTTATGAGTACCTATGCGTAGCTTATGTCGCCACGATTCTATAGACTACTAGCACACAGAAAACAGACATCGTTTGATACACTTATGGCCACAAATAGCTCGTAGATGCGTCGGCGTGTGCGCTTCGTCTCGCGTGGAATGCTTGGCGTTATCGCGTAGCTCTCCTCGAGCCTACAGCAATGGTGCAGTCGGATCTCCAATGTGTTGAGCGAGCCAGGCGTAGCGAGAGGATAAAGCTCACGCTCACTCTCTTTCTCTCTCACACACAGTAGACGGCAGCGCTAAAGTTTTGATTGAAAAAGTCTTTTTTACAAAATGACCTAGGTACCTTATATACTAAGGCTACCTTAGGTTTAACCAAAAAATGGGGTTGAAAGGGTCAAATGGCTTTGTATTTACAATCTGGAAGTGCCATTGCACCCCGGCTTCTGAAACTAGAATAACTACTCATTACAAATGACGTTTATAGCCATAATCCACAACATTTCATAACTCGCAAAAGATAAGACTTTGGTACGAAACTTGAGTTATGTTGTGTTGTTGACCCAGCGGTCAACATTCCCCCCTTCCGCGTTCATGTCGTCCCCGACATGACCTGATTGTCGATGGTGATGTGGTCTTTACTGTCGTTTTGTTGTTGGAAAGAAAGTATAGACTATAGCCTTTGCAGTAGCTTGTCTTGTTCGTCCAATCCGATGTACATAGTCTTCACATGATTCAGGAAAATCATAATTGATGACGAACTTTATGGCTTTCACATCCACGCTCCGAGCTACAACAACTGTTTCTGTCATTATAGGTCTACTGCCAGATCTAAATTCAAAAATAACCCAACGTCGTTTAACTTGACTCTTATCATCATGGATAGAGAAAGCTCCATCCATCATTTGCTCCAGCAAATCTATGAATTCGGAGTATTTGTGATTCTCAGAAACAACTTCTACAATCTGTAGAATTGAGTGATTGGCTTTCTGATCTTGTGAGCCAATGAAAACTTTGTAAGGATTTTGTAGAAATTGTATGGCTAAACCCTTAACTTCTTTAGGCCAAGTTGCACTCCAATGCAAAGTCTGTCTGTCAAGCCGAATCCAGGACTTAATTATTCTAATTTGAGGTTCAAAACCCTGCTGAGCATTCGATGCGCATTATCAAGGACAAGCTTTTGAGATCCTTTGATTACCCTTATGTCTGCTCTTTGTCATTGAGGACTTCTTTGTTCTTGAGTTATGTTGTGTTGTTGACCCAACGGCGGTCAACACTTTGTTGTTGTTTTGGTTTCATCTGTTGCACTGCTTGTATCTTTGTCGAACCACAACAAGAACTATGATCCATTAGAGCGGATATCTTTCAGTATAACCATTCATCTTTTGAGATCCTCTGATTACTTTTATGTCTACTCTTCTTCATTGGGGATTTCTTTGTTCCTGTGCAATCATGTTGTTAGTGTTGTCTGCAGCTTTGTCATTGTAGGCCATTCTTCGACTCGCCATTGAGGAGAAGTATGCTATGATCTGAAATTGGTGCTCCAATTCATTTGTCAATTGATTGGAGTGGCATTTCCTTATTGTTGATGTAGAAGGAATATGTACAAGAGGATGGTGATAGGTGTCTTTAGATTAGGGTCTAAAACCTGGATGACCAAAGGGAAAAAACCCGGTGGGAAAAAAATGCCTTTGGTATACTCTCTTATTGGAGTTGAGCAGTTGAACGTGAAGTACATGTTCATGAAAGGTGAGTGCTTGGGTGAAACACGGAAAGAGTGCCTGATGCAAGTGCCAATTATGGGACACTCTATATGCATATGAGAAATTTGTCAACAAAAGCATGCAATGTGAAAGAAGGAGATGATGGGTGTTTCGAGGAATAAATGTAGCACATGTGACATCAAAAGATGTCTCAATAGCTTCCACCTTTCCAAGAAGGGTTGTCGATGTAGAAGTTTCTCCACTCGTATCTCACTGTGCTCAGTACGTGAGTGTCTTTTGGACCTTCTCCTTCACTTCACCAGACTTAAGTACTTAGACTTCGACTCTTTTGCTCACCTATACCAGCATGAGCGACACAACGTAAATATGCTCAACTCTTCCAGCTTGAGCAGTACCTAGAATAGCTAAGACGCTTAGACCACAGAGAATATTACTTGAAGCTTTGGGACTAACACCTCACTCATTTTGTGGCTTAGCTACTCGACTCTGACTTGTATGACTTGTCGGTTGCATGTTGACACTGCTTTGTGACAAGTTCTTCGGCTGTTGTAGTGGCTACTGAGACATACTTCGTGAAGTTTCATCGTTTTCCTGTACCTTATTCTCTTTGTAGTGCTCAGGCCTCTCGTCAGTCTTTTCTTCATGTGAATTATGGATTTTTTTTCTTAATAATAAACAAAGAAAATCTTAAAAAAAACTTAACAAAGAAAAATCATTCAAATAGAAATCTAAATGCTATGTACACTATACACATGTCCCTAGGGGCTCATATATGGATTTTGTCCCCATACTCCTCTGTAACACTATCATGAGGGCATATACTCTAAATTTCGTCAAAGAAGTGTCACAATAAAACGCAAAAATTCAATGCCTCTCTCAAAACATTGCCCTCTAATAGTCATAATGTTAGGTCCGCATTCAGAATGCCTCCCCCCTTCCTATTTGGAGTCATCCTTTACGACAGGGTATCGCAAAGGGTATGTGTTGTGCTTGGGAAATTAAAAGTTGTGCCTATGCAGGCCTTGTAATGTAGCCCTATTATGCATACACAGTCAATGCATGGAAAAGATTTATATTGTGCAAGATGTGGGTATAAGCAATTTGCTTATTGGCATTTGTTGGCGAGGCTTCCTATTCTAAGCAATGTAATGGTCTTTGAAGCTTCTGTATCGTTGCTTGATATAAGCGACTTGCTCTCTTCTAACTGTACTGTAATCGTAGGAAGAATTGTAAGAATTCAAGCGGCGATGCACTGACAGCAGTTTTGTTGTTCTTCTTTGGGACCCATTTCTTTGCGATTATTGGCTATTTTGTTGCTGGCTCTCGTTTGGGAACCCATACTTACCCGTGCTTCGTTTGTGTTTGAAGTGACTTCTTTGGGATCCACCTTTTTGTTGTGTGAGTCAACAGTGGTCTTTGCTTCAGCCCTTGTACGCTTGGTTGGGGACAGGATTTAGGCTTTGAAAGTTGATACTGTGGTTGTTTTGGAATCCAAATGAATTCCTGACTTTTTTATGCTTGAATCAACTTCTTTGGAGCCCAAACCTGAGTTGTGAAAGCTTGCGACTTTGTGATATTCTTACCCGTTCGTGCACGCTTTCCTTGTTTTTGTTTTGGTGTTGGATCTTGTGATTTGTCATTAGAGATCTTTGTCTTCTTGATCCATATCTGTTTTTGGCCGATCTGCTTTTTGGTATCCAGATTTGTCGAGCTTTTTGGCTTTGACTTGTTGTCCTGTTCTTTTGACCTATCATGGTTGTTGCTGAAGGGGTTGGTGATAATGATGGCCTGAGTTGATGATAGGGGATGTCGTAAGATTCATCACTATCGCTACTATCCTTAGCAAGGTTGACTTCTTGTACTTTCCCTTGATTTTCTGGCTGGTAGTGGAAAGTTACTATCTGTTTGCTCGTGGGTGGTAGTTTCTTGGAGGACTTTTCTATCCCATTGATTAGAGCATTGTTAGCTCGTTGCTCTGGTCGTATTCCTCCTAACTGAGTCTTTGCATCCTTATTAGGAGCCATGTATGAGGATGCTTGTGGTGGCTGTGTCTTCACCGAGGACTTTGGAATCCACTTTTGATGCACTTTATTCGTGTAGCGTTGACATTGATTCTCGGGTCGTTGATCTTCTTGAAGCTCGAAGTGTTCTACAGAGTCATAGAACTCATCGTCTTCTTCTTTTTTTGATTCTCCACATTTCTCTGTTTTCTCCTTATTTCGAGAGCTTGTTGATGTCTGGTTCTCTTTGTTTTCCTGGATTACACTCACTGTAAAATAAGGAATGACATCATAGCCATTTTTATCACAAAACTTTGTTGTGGGAGCATCCTCCACGGCGCACACGTCCAGAGTAGCCAAGATGTGTTCCCATCCAAAAGGCTCTAACTCTTCTTCTAGAAATGGTTCTGGGTTATAGTCCCTATCCTCTATAACTCGCTCTAGGATACATTCCTCACGTTTCAAGCTGCCACATTGTGAAGCTCCACACATCCATAGTTCTTTAGGCTTACCTAACCAAGCTAGAAGTTCTGATACTGCTACTGTGGCGGAATCAAACTCCTTAACCGGTGTTCTCGTCACATCCCTATAGCTATGGTCCCTCAAGTTTATCTTTGTTATGGTTTCCATATGTCTCAGGTATATATGGTCATAACCCCAATCTTGGACCATTTTCAATTCTCACATGAATGGTCTTCCCAGGATGATGTCATAGTTGTTCTTCTTGCCAAAGTCAACAACAGCAAATGTGTGTTCATATTCAATGCCACAAGAAGTAACAAGTACTTTTTCTAGCAGTCCTAGGGGCTTTTCCTTGTGTCCGTCTGCAAGCTGCAGGGTCATTCGTGTGGATATCAAGGCAGGTTTTCCCCATTTTTTCCAAACCTCTTTGGTTGCAATGGCCACACCAGCTCCACTGTCAAGGATTGCCATGGTTTTTACACCATTGAATTCCATAGGAAGGGTGGTGTTTCCATCTTCTCCCTCGTAATACTCGCCTACCTTGTTTAATGGCACTGGCCTAGTATTTAGTTGAGGCATTTCAAGCTCTTTGATGCCTTCCTCGATTTGAGTCATTGGGTTTTTTTACACCAAATTTCTCTAGACATTTACCCACATGTTTGGTCTTATTCTGAGCAACTCGGCTAACATTATTGTACAGGTGACTGGGGTAGATAAACTATCTACTAGCCCCTTTGAATCGATGGCCTTGTTGGGAGACAGTCTCTATGATGGGATTGCAACCACATCTGACTTGGTCTCGTACTCTCCCATGTAGGACGGTAGTGTTCTTAGCGAATGGGGTTGACTATCCATAGATTGTACAGATCCTTTGTCGCCCCAATACGATTGCACGTCTAGATTCATTTGAGATCCAGTCTCAAATTCCTCTATTGGTGGTAGAAACACTCCTTGCTCATCACCAGTCTTATCTACTCGTCTTCTTAGGTCATCGGCTTCATTGGCCTCTCTGACTTGTTTCCACAATTCGTCAAGACCATCTATCTCTTTACAATCCTCAGGTATAGCTTGGTGAAATACCTCGGAAGAGTTATCCATGGTATTCAGTACTATCCTTGGTTCTAATGCTGGGTCTTTGAGGTTTGGTCTGTGCTCATGACTAGAATCTGGCTTTTTTAGTTCCTGGTTTGGTGGGATTACTTGTGTAGGCATGACACGGATCACATCCTCAGGTTTTGCAACTAGTGGTCTAGTAAAGCTTGGGCTATTTGAATCATTTTTTGGCATATTTCAAACCTTTGCTTTTCGAGTTTCGCATAGGGATATGTCATCCACCTGTGTTCTTGGGTTTGGTCGTTTTTGAGCCCCACATCATAGGCTTTCAAGAGGGCATCTAATGTCTCATTAACCTTCTCTACCAACACAGATTCTCCTGAACTAGCACTTCTCGGTTTCTCATCCGTGGATGGTTCTTCTAGAGGTTTAACCATCTGTGTAAGAGAAGGTGCCTCCTTTTCCTCATGTTGTTTTATCTTCTCCTCAGCTTCGGTAAGCTTCTCAGCTAGGGATTTTTGCTCTCGTTCCCTGCGTACTTTCCTCCTAGTCTTTCTAGCTTTCCAACTGTTTCGTTTGCTCTTGGTTTTCTGACTAGGTGCGTCTGTCTTTGGTCCATCATCTGTCTTTGGACTCATGTCACTTTCCGTGTTCTTTGTCTCTGGATTCTCATCAGCTTTCTTTTGAGCTTGTGCTCTCGTAACCACTTGAACTGGTACAACATTTTCATTTTCTGAGCTACTAGGGGACTGAACAATCCCTAATACATTTGTTGTGATTTTCCTGTTTTGGTTTGGGTTTTTTGGGCAATTGGGGATCAAGTGAGTGATGCCACAGTCAAGACAATAGGCATTTACTTCAGTGATCTCCGTATGAGGACATTGTTTGACCAACTGGTTGTCACGACTTTTGTGACAATCTGTCTCTGGTTGAGGAGATTCTTTTAGCATTTCCTCTTGGCTATTAGCAAGCTTTGACCTAGATAAGCCGCTATTTGCAATGAATTGCAATGTCTTTTTGTCCATTTCATACCTTATTTCTTTCGACTGAAACCTAGGAGGTGGAGGTTGTACCGACCTCACCACTCCATGTGTTTCTCTCACATTTTGTTGCTCCGAAGGGCAGTACTCACTTTGGTTGCTATACCACATTGTAGCTGGTACTGGCGTTGGTTTATTTGATGCTTCCATCATTGGCATGTATCCCATGTCTACCGGCATTCTAGCACTTGGCAGCGGAGGTTGTTGTCCTAAGACAAGCTGTGGCCTTAAAACTCCTACTGGTCCTGGCGCATTCCCCGTAATGTATCTAGGTGGAGTAGGTGCTTCTGGAACAGGTTGTACATACCTCTCCATAGCATTTTCCATGCTATAATAGCACTCTTCCCCCGTATGGTTTGTCCATTTTCTCTCAATTTCACACCACTTCGGCTCTCCCAAATCAGACCTTACAAGAGGAATCAACCTCTTGACCAAGTCGTTGATAAACTTTTCTTGATCAATAGGTGTCGTTGGCTTGGCAATGGACTCACTTATCTGTGAAACACTGTGCTGCGAGGATGTGTCATCTCCTTGACTTTTTAAGTCCTTTTCTTTGTATGCCTCACATTTATCCACTAGATAAAGAGCTTCTTTGATCAACTCGTTTAGTGTCATCCTCCTTATCATATGTAGATCCTTCTGAATGCCCGCATGCTCATTCCCTGGATAATCGTTGATTGTCTACAAGTCTCTAACCAGAGACTCTCCCAATCCTTCTCTCGTTATCGCTCTTGAAGGGAATCCTGGTGGCTCTCTTCTTGGAATTCCTATAGGAATTCTCGTGTTTGGTGGAGGCATTTGTGGTCCTTCATTGACCAAATATCCACCTCTTTCTAGTACACTCTGTGGATTTGTGCTTTCTACAACTCTGTATTCTCATCCATACTTGTCGACAACTATATATCTCCATTGACAGTCGACTTCGTATGTGTAGACATATAAGAGCTTGTAATCCGTTATCTCTTCTAGGTATGGATCTGAGCACTTATAAAGATTGACCTCATTGTCGTCAATGTATCTATATATTCCTTACTCTCATGACCAATCATCCAAACTCTCTCAACAAGATGGATCTTTATCAATTGCAAGTTTGGAAGATCCACTGTGGGAGGATATTCCTCTATCGTCGGGATCTCCAAGCTTGTGTAAGCTGCATTTGAATCTAGGGTAGACATGATTTCTGGGCTTAAGAGATTTTGCTTGGTTCAAGTAGACTTAGTCCACGGTGTTCAAGTTCTTTGGTTAGGGAAAAGTCGAAACAATGTCCAAAACCGCAACCGTTTCGTCACAATTTTCGCAAATTGTCGCTTTTAGACACCCCTAACTTGCAGATGAATTTTGAAGCTTCAAACGACGTTTTTTTCAAAGTTGAACTAAATGGTTGCCGGCGGCATTCATTAAGTTCAAGTTTTGCTCTAAGATCTGTAGAGCCGCTCTCAGGCTACATTTGGATATAAAAACTTTTCCAATCCGATACCGTTTGTGAAAGTTATGGCCAAAACAGTGAAATGCAGTTTAGACTAGTCAAAGTGAGTCCAAATTCAATTTTAAAAGAAGATGTGGGATCTCTGTGACACTGTGAACACTTCTGTATGGTCAAAATTTCAGTTGGACCCTAAAACTGGCCTAGAGACATACTACGCGTAGGATGTCTTTTTGCTCAGAATTTAACAAAATTTGGTCCAGAGACTCCCCTTAAGTCCAGCAACACAATGGTATGCTCAGAATTTCATTTGGACCTAAAAATGGCCTTGAGACATCCTACGCGTAGGATGTCTTTTTGCTCAGAATGACTTGAAATTTTCACCCCAGCTTCTCCTTGATGTGCTGATCACAGTGGTGTGCTCATAGGTTGGTTTGCAGTCCTAAATCAAGCTGGAGACATCCTACTCGTAGGATGTCTAACTGCTCATATTTTGTCCAAACTTGATCCCAAGATTCTCCTAGTGCTCACAAACACAATGGTATGCTTAGAATTGAATTTGGATGCCAATAGGTCAAGATTTGGGCTGCATAAGCTTCTAGTGCACTCCAAGAGTAGGATGTCTAACAATTCTTGTCTTTGCTTGGTAAATAGGCCAAATAAGGTCCAAATTCACTTTTGAAAAAAGTTATGGAATCCTTGAGACACTCAGAACCTCCCTATATGGCTAAAGTAGAATTTTGACCACTTTATGACCCTGGAGACATCCTACAAGTAGGATGTCTTTTTGCTCTGTTTTAGCTCAAACTTGCACTGTAGCTTCCCCTTGATGTGCCAAGCTCACAGCTATTTTTACTTTTTGATGCTGACACATATAGGTTGGTTAAATGATCAAGAATCTGTTCCAAAAGCCTGATGTCCGTTCTGATGAATTCCCAAGTCAAATCAACTCCAAATTGGACCAAATTTGCCTAGGAGGCTTGCCTAAGGCTATATGACAGCATGGTATGGTCATAGGAGAATTTTGGTCTCAGAATCATGTAGTAGACATCCACACACCCATGAAGTGCATGCAAACACTACCTAGATCAACATAATGTCAATTGAGGACACAGATGACACGATAGGCGCACGGAGGAAATCTCTCTAGCTTGTCAGGTTGAGACCATCCTACACATACAACACTCTGGAAGGCCAACTAAACCACAATCAAGAAACTCAGTGCTCTCAACTACACCACCTAGCCACATACACACATACTGAAGGTAACTCACCTAATCATGCCAGATTCGTACGAAACTTAAGGAACACCATCCCCTCACTAGGATACACCTGTCTCTAAGCTTCTACACTCAAAACCCTCACTCTAAACCCGTCTGCGGAAAACGCGTAGGATGACAGAGCAGAATTTTGAAAGTGCCCGAAACTGAAATTTATGAGTACCTATGCGTAGCTTATGTCACCACGATTCTATAGACTACTAGCACGCAGAAAATAGACATCATTTGATACACTTACGGCCACAAATAGCTCGTAGATGCATCGGCGTGTGCGCTTCGTCTCGCGTGGAATGCTTGGCATTGTCGCGTAGCTCTCCTCGAGCCTACATCAATGGTGCAGTCAGATCTCCAATGTGTTGAGCGAACCGGGGCGTACCGAAAGGATAAAGTTCAGGCTCACTCTCTTTCTCTCTCTCACACAGTAGACGACAGCGCTAAAGTTTTGATTATGATAAAAGTCTTTTTTACAAAATGACCTAGGTACCTTATATACTAAGGCTACCTTAGGTTTAACCAAAAAATGGGGTTGAAAGGGTCAAATGACTTTGTATTTACAATCTGGAAGTGCTATTGCACCCCGGCTTCTGAAACTAGAATAACTACTCATTACAAATGACGTTTATAGCCATGATCCGCAGCATTTCATAACTCGCAAAAGATAAGACTTTGGTACGAAACTTGAGTTATGTTGTGTTGTTGACCCAGCGGTCAACAACCTTATTGGATGCCGATGGTTTCTCATAGAAGTCGTCAAGTGACTTCATCAAGTCCTCCATGGTCTTCATCTTCGAAACATTGAAGGCCACCGTTGACGCCAAGCTTAATCGGATTGTTCCCAGTGCCTTTCGATCAAGGACAATCCATGCTTCATCTGCCATCGTTGCGGGCTTCTTTGCAAGACCGCCTAGTGGCAAATAGAGGTCCTTCTGGTAGAGATAGTCTTCAATCTGCATCTTCCAATGTTGGTAGTTTTTGCCGTTGAACTTCTCAACTTGAGCTTCCCTTCCTCCGCCATAACTCCCACTCAATTCAAGGAATCCTTTCCTTGAGATAATTTAGCTACGAACAAACCTTGCTCTGATACCAGTTGTTAGGAAATAAGACGTAGCTAAATATATATTTGAGTAGATTACTTAATGGGGAGAGATAGATTTCACACACAAAAGATTATAGAGTAGAGAGAGAGAGAGAGAGAGAGAGAGAGAGAGAGAGAGAGAGAGAGAGAGAGAGAGAGAGAGAGAGAGAGAGAGAGAGAGAGAGATAGAGAGAGAGAGAGAGAGTACACACGATATACGTGGTTCACCCAATGTGGGCTACGTCCACGAGAAAGCAGCCACTGAATGGCTTTAGTACTTCAAAACAAGAAGTAGTTTACAAAGGGATTATACCCTTAATGGAGCTCCCGCCTTGCTTCACTCTCACCACCTCACACTCACCTTGTTGCATCAACTTCACACTATATGAAATGTGTGTAGAAATGGCCTCCTTTTATAGGCCAAAGGGCTGCCCTCTCTCATGAGAGGCAGCCATGTGTAGCCACCCTTGTGTAGATAAGTCCAAATCGGACCCTCCAATCCGCCCATGTGTGGCCCTTGAGAAGACAAGTTCGCTTTTGAATTCGACCACCGGCCATTGAATTCGGCCACCAGCCACCGGCCATTGACTTCCGACCACCGGCCAACCGACCGGTTGTTTTTCGACCACTTTCCGGCCGCCATCTGGCCATAATATTCTGGCGAAAAGGACTATTCCGGTGAGGAAAAAAAGTGTCGGGGGCTTCCGTCCCCGAGGACCCTAAAGTTGCCCCTGATTTTTGGCTGTGAAAATTTTGGTTTCCGACGAGTGATTTTCCTTCACGCACCATGGCTTCTCCTCATAATGGGGGTCTTACAAATGTGTGCTTTTACCACAGAAAATTACAAGGGTAAATCATGCTCCATACTTAACAATAAAAGTTTCCAAAAATTTATCAAGAAAGGATTAAACCACATTCCATTAGTACCTGTAAACCCTACATCCATAGTAAGAGAACTTGGCAAAGTATGGAAGACTTTATGTACCATCTTGGGATGTGAGGATATGAGGATAGTAAATCTCATGACAATTATATTCATAGTTTAGTTAATGAGACCTTTTCCCAAAAATTTTCTTATCACAGGCAAAACCAAACCGTGGTACAAAACCATAGACTTAATGGATGAAATTCAATATATTTTACAATATTCATTTATTAGTGGACTAGATAAATCAGCACAAACTCCAGTTTTCATATGTAAAAAACTCATTTAACTAACAGCAAGAAGAAGACTAGCAACCCCTAAATTTTGTCTTCTCTCCTCAAATGAAGAAGAAATATGTGAAGCCATAGGGTCTTATACCCAAGGGAATTGGGTTAGAAACACCATTGGAGTACTCTCTCCCGTATCTTATGAAAAATTTTAAAATTCACAAAATGGACTTTAGATGGATCACTAATGCACAGAATTGTGTATTTACTCTAGCTACAACTATAATCACTAAATTACTCAAAGTTTCAACATAAGGTTTTATAGAGTACACCGAAATCATACATAAAAAGATACACACTTTTTCTAGGACACAAACGATATTGGATGATCAATAATCAATATGATTTTTTGATTAATCTACCAAAACGTATCACAAAAATTCATTCATTTGACGTAACATCTTGTTATGAAACTATACTTCATAAAGGCACGCATGGATTACTGGAGGTACTTGACAACATTATTAAACTCATAAAAACTTTGAAATATCTTGGCTTTAAGAAAAATCGCAAGCAGATTGTGCTTGCCAAAAAGAAAAGTGGAGTGGTCTGGACATTTGAATACTTGCACAATATTAATGAATTTATCCTTGAAAATTGTTTTAAAAAATTAGGAAAACCGATTTATCTCCAAGAAGAAGGTATGCCAATGGGGTATAAGTGCTCCACACTATGGTGTAATTTGTATCTAGCATGGTTTGAAATTGAATACATAAAAAGTTATCTCGTCTTACACGATATGATATAATGAAAGCCTTCTTATATTCATGGTGATATATGGATGATTTGTTATTTGCTAACAATCCCTTTATTTTGCAATGTCTAGACCACAAAAAACCCTTGTCCCATGAGGACCCCTTTACAATTTACCCTTTAGACATTATTGAGATCAAAGCCACACACAAGGGAAACCAAGTCACATATTTAAATACATATATCCAATTATGTGAACCAATAGAAGGAGGGTATGTGACATACACCGCATGGAAAAAAGACAAATTACCTTGTCCCAACGTGTCATTTATTCATGTAGCCAGTAACTGACCAAAAAGGATGGCATATAATGTATGCATATCACAGGTTTTGTCCATACTGTAGTATGCATCCCAAGTGTAATACGCTGTACAAACTTAAATAAACTTATTTCTATGTTTGTAGAGAATGGTTTCAAAAAAGAGTCGATTGTTACATGTATTACAAAGTTCATTGACTTTTTTTTTTTTTCGGGTATTAGATTTACCATCAACACCTTAAAACATAGAATTGGTAGAGGATAGGTCGATAGGTCCACTTGGTGGCCTATCCTCCACCAAGTGTACCTTTCTCCAAGATGGGGGAGGGCCACACACACACACACACACACATACAAAATATATTGGACAATTACCACAATCAGCCCATGATATCAAGCACACATACACAAAATATAGCACTATTAATTTTTAAAGAAGGACACAAATATTGATAACATGACACCAAAGATATACTTATCTTTTAAAATGACACAGGCAACTACGTCAATAACAGAGGACTGATCGACAAAAGTGAAGACAAAGTATGGTGCCATGCAATACACAATTGAAGTTTGTAATAAATAAACAAGCCGGAGGTTTTGTTCGGCTCGGAACTTTTTTTTTTGTATTTTTTATGCTTCAGTGGAAGACAATAAAAGATGTACAAACTTTCGAGTAAATAAATCCTCCTTTGCAGTAACATTTAAAATTTTAAAATAACAGGGTATTTTTTATCGGTGGACATAATAGCCAAACTTGGAAACTCCGAGTTAATGTACATGATGCGTTTTTTCAAAATTTAAAGATTCGCTGTAAAATTCCAAATAGGACAGCTTGCCCTAAGTGAAATGTAAAATTAAGTACTTTTTTTCATAGTATTAATTTTAGCCTTTTTAGGGGTAACAATTTGGTAAGGTCAAGCCAAAAATTAAAGCATACCTAGTGAGCGATGCAACTTGCCCAAAATAGAAAAAAGCTACTAGCATGTAGTAGTAAAGGCACCGAATTCCTATTATGGCTATAAATTGGCTTGCACAGAAGCTTTGAAACGCAAGGCTAACACATTTTTGTAGCGCATGCACTAAGGCTCACCTCGAGCATCTTATTTGCAGACTATAGGCTATCGCAAGGCAACATATATGCCTTATGCTGCTAATAAGCAATACAATATGGTTACTTAAATGCTAGCAATACAACCCAGGTATTTAACGCTAGCCTGCAACTGCGTAGCAAACTAGAACCGCAAGGCTTCTACAACTTAGCATACGGATAAAACATCACAAGGGCAGTTTGGTTGTTGCACAAAACTCTGACCACCTTAAACAGTTTCAACTGGTGGAAACACCAATTGAGAAGACAAAAGGATAGCACTGATACCTCCAAATACGTGGACTACACAGACGATAATTCATGTTTTTTTATCATTAACTACTTATACAATTGATTAGAGCACATAAAGCATATGTATGCGTACTGTAGGTAATTTTCACTTGCATAAACACGCATCACGATTATTTATAGAATCTCTCATATTCACATATACAGTTGGGGTACACAAAGAAGTAGCTCTGAAAACATGGACACACATAAAAGAGGTAAAACCAATAAGCTGTGAACCACCATCACAAGGATAACACAACTAGAAAGGAAAAACGGTCATAATTACAGAAAAAAGCGTTTTATTTTTGACGTCCACATACATAGGCATGTATACAAGCACATATACAAATAACACACTTGAAAGGCTTCACATATGCATATGCAAAAGGACATGGGAGTAGTATAGAATTAAAAATAAAACATGCATGATAAAAAACAATATCATAAGGCTAATATCCAACAAAAAAAATGTGTCAATTGAAGGATGTAACAATGAAAATGTGCATTACCTTGGATACTAAGAATATGCAAGAGGAATAACACAAATGGCGACGGCAAACATTAACCAGGTAAATTGGTACATAAGGCTTTGCTTACAAGCTTTCTTTTTTCAAAGTACTAAAACAAAGGTGTTAGGATATAAGGTTCTTTTGGAGTGTTTTGAATATAAAGATTTCCCTTTAAGTTTACTAAGTGGTATAAATATGTATCAAGACATGAAAGATTTTGTATGACAACCTCCTGTGAGGGCATAATTCACTCTTTACAACTGGTTTTTTTTTTTGAAAAAAGAAAGATATTTCAAACAAAATGGTGCCAAAATTTTCACAAATCAAAAAAGAAATAGGTTTGAAAGGTAGCTGTATATACCATAGAAGGAGGGATACATACACAAATATTTGAGGCAACATTCAGGTATAGTACGTAAGAACATATACCACATGTGTGTAACTATTTCTAGCAAACAAGGAACTATTTCTAGCAAACAAGGATACAGGTAGACGGCTAGAATGAGCATCACTCGGGGAATTTTTAAGCGACAACAGATTCAGGACAAGATCATGGATGCACATAATGGGCAAAAGAAAACCAGGCCAATAGCAATTAGGGGCCCTATCTCCAAATCATGTAAACCCATAAAATCTTTCAAAGACCGCAATAGACCTTACTTACATAGACGAGCAAAAGACAACATAATATATGTTTAGGAGTAAGGTTGGGGTATGAGGTGTGACAACAATAACAAGCAGCGGGGATTGCTTAATATACCTGTCACCCATTTAATAAAAATAAATTCTAATTAATTGTACTTGTGGTTGATTGGCAAATAAAGATCCCTGCTCTCACCTGGTAGGAGTTCCGGCTTAAACTCCTACTTTGTCATGTATCAAAGTATCTTGTAATGAAATTTTATATCAAGAAATTCTTCTTTGTTTTGTTCTTTACACAATATGCTTTTGCAGACAGTATTTAAGTCTCTTAGAATATGATTCTGAATGATGGGATTTTAAATTCAAACACACACAAAATTTCCCGGGATACCTTTGGTCGGGTATCCATCATATACTGAGAAAACTTAATACAGGTATGATGATAATTCAAATGGTTTTTGTAATACTTGTATGGTGATTGATTCAGGCTTTTTGTATTCCATCTCTCACCCATTTGGGATATGGTATAGAAGAAGACATTCTTGTTCCACCAATTGGAACCCAATGTATAATTTCTTGTTTCCAAGGTGTGGAATTCCAAAAAAAATTGCTTGATTTTGAGAAACAAGCTATAATCACCCGCTCTATATCTGTCTTAAAAAAAAGCCTCTGTCAAATACTGGCTCTCTTTATTGATTCTTTCTAGAAAAGACAAGGATAGGCTTTTGGAAGCCTTTAGTACCTTCCTAGCCAAATTACCCATTATTGATACAGAAGATAGCTCAGATCTTGATTTTTATTTCACTTCTCTACCCACTATTGTGAACAAGATCTATTCTATCAATAACCTCAGTGCTGTCCCTATAGAAATTAAGCACTCAGAAAAGGTTATCAATCCCCTTCTAGATCTTGACCTTCTTGAAGAAGAAGAGAAAGAAGTGCTTAACTTTTTAGCAGATGCAAACAATTTATCCCCAAAAGGACAGTTTTTAAACTTTTTTGATCCAAGAAAGCAAGATAAATGCGCTGGAAGATCGTGTGATGGCTCTGGATGAAGAGATTGCGTCACTCAAGAAGGATCTCGCGGAAGCACGATCAAGAAACACACTGGAAGAGGGCTAATTGCAACCCTCAGTAATCAAAGAAATCAACACGATTAAGGAGCAAGTACGGGCCATCAAAGAGGGAGATGAGCAATCAGAGAGATGACGACTTCTTGGGTAGATGTCACACCCACTATTATTAATCTGACACTAGAGAGGGAGCAAAGAAGACGTGTGCGCGCTTTACATGTGAGAATTTGCGGCCTAAAAAACAAAGACAATGTGGACGAAGAGGTAAAAGAACTCATGGCTTTGATGTGGGTTCACAAGCTGATGCACACTAAAGCTTGGAGAGTGGGCAACAAAAAGAAAAATGGAAGCAATGGGGAAACCTCAAAAGAAAGGGCACTCATCCTTCATTTCCCCCCCATGGAAGTGAAGAAGGCCTTTTTGAAGAGAAGGCCAACTCTTAAAGAGACGGGAATCTTTCTCGAGGATGAACTTACCCTCTCATAGATCGCTCATATGCAGGAGGTAATGCCGGAGATTAGAGACGCAAGGGGAAAAGGCAAGATTGCCTTTTATCGAGATGGAAGAGTGGTAATACTGGAGCGACGTTCCACATGACGGTGCGAGACTTATGGGACCACATGCAAAGTTGCTGACTAGAATGTAATGGATCTATGCGTCTTGATGTGGGTGTTTTTGAGGATAATTTTACTCGAAGAGACATTATCTTCTACTCTGAGACACATCAGGCCTGGGCAATCTATGCCTCACATTAGTGGATATAGATGGGAGACAACTTACAGACAGGAGACGTGATCAGAGTATAGAGGACGGGGCTCAAGGGGAGTGGCAGTGTTATTTAGAGAGGAGTTGCAACCATTGATACATATAGCCCGTATGGATGAGCAGTGTAGGTACATGTGGGTGAGATTGAGAGCAAAGATAGGTAGATATCTTTACAATTCTATTTGCTACCTTCCCCCGAGCACATTAGTCTATGCATCACCCAGAGCACATTGGATTATGTCATGGCATAGCCGAGTCTCATCTCTAGTATCCAGGATCTCACAACTGGGCCCATACCGGTTGGGGTTGCAGCTGATCATGATCTTGTGTCGTTGATAATATCCTTCCAGTTCAGTGTAGCACACATGCCACGGGTAGTAGCCCCTACTCGCTACACCTTCATGCGGGAGACAAATTCTATTTACATAGATGGGATCTATAGATGCTATGTACTGAGGAGCCAGGGCGACCTCTGGAGGAGACCTCTGGAGGAGCTTACTCCCGGGGGATTCACCATGAAAAACTTACCGCACCACGTAAGTGCAGGGGAGGGGGGTTTTTTTACAAGTTACATAAGCGTATAAGCTAGGGGCAAGCCCCCAATAATTTATCTCCCAAGCTTAGAAATAAGGGAGGGGGATTCATATTTAGGGGGGGGGGGGAGTGAGAAAAAAGAAAAATGAGAGGACGTTTTTGTGTTTCAAAATAATGGCATCCCAAAGGAGTCTGCCCTTGAACTTGTGAGTCAATAGCTACAAAGATACATGCAAGAACTAACACTGCTTTGTATCAATTGCTTGTTTTGTGATTATAGTTCATTTGTTGAGGGATGAAAGCTATAAAGAGTTTGTACAGATACAAATTTACATGGAGAACCAAACACAACTTTATAACCATGTTTTTTGAGCAATTTAGATAGGTCAAAATTGGACAAGTAGCTAGAGTACAGGTTGATGAACAGGCACATAGTTTAAAAGGCAAACGAAGACACATTGAGGGTACATCTAGTTATCAACACTCCAGTCACTATGCTACACACTCTTTCAATAGTTTTACTCAGCTAGATCATGTGAGACCTAAATTTTATATGTAAGATAGGGGTATGATAGTTTTTTGCATTGATTGTTGTATAAGTGCAGAAAGGGGGGTCGTATTTCCTAATATGAGTCATAGATAGGGGTTTTATCAAAGTTGTCCACTCGCAGGTGGCGTCTTGTTTTGTCTATAGAGTGAATCCCCTGGGAGCTTACTACTATATTAACACAGACATTACATGATGCAGCAACAGAGGCATACCCACACACCCAGCCTGAGCAGAGATGCCGTTTAGGGAGCATGCCTCAGGACAGCTGGTATGATGAGTAATGCCGCTTGACTAGAGACGGATTTCAGAGGGAGGTGCTTTTGGGTGACATCACTCACAGATAGTCAGATTGACTTTGGACGCCTAGTGCGGTGGAAGAAGAGGGCATTTTTGGCTCGACTAGATTAGGATCTATACTAGGTATTCTTGAGTCAGGACTTGCATGAGGCATGGCGGCTCTTTCATGAGCCCCCCCCCCCCCCCACCCTTGGCCATTACCTCTACAGAGACCTGGGTTCAATACACGTCATCTTTGTACACAATACCTGGACAGCCGGCCCTTCTAGACCCCCTCGACCCATGCCCACACGCATGTGCTTTATTCACCATTGAGATGGTGAAGAAAGTGATTAACAGGATGAGGACTGGGAGAGCATATGGTCATGATGGCTTAGTGGTTGAGCATTTCATGCATGCCAGAGATCTACTAGCAGAGATCCTAGCAGTTTTGTTTAATCGTGCCATGTGTGAGGGCTTGCCTGAAACTTGGAGCCTATCTACCATTGTACCTATCTTCAAGTCAGGATACCCTATGGAGCCTGGGAATTATCACACTATCATGATTGGACACACACTGGCACGGTTGTACGCATCCATTCTTGGAGCAGAAGTTGAGTACATGGACAGAGAGGGAAGGAATGCGTGCAGCTGGATAGGCAGGGTTCAGGAGAGTCTTTTCCACTCTTTACCATATCTTGATACTCAAGGCCATCATTGAGGAGGGTAAATCTCTTGGGAGACGGATCTATTGTAGCTTTGTGGACTTCCGCAAAGCCTTTGACGCAGTACCCAGAGCTAGATTGATGCGCATATTACAGGAGATGGGAATACCCACAGAGCTCATTCGGGGGATCATGGCATTGTACAGATCAGTAGTAGGGCATTTACGCACCTTTGAGGGTCTACACTGGTTCACTCCACTATTGGGGTGAAGCAGGGCTGCCCGCTCTCTCCTACTCTATTCAATATTTATGTGGATGAGGTTTCTGTCTTTTGAGAGCGATGGTGATAGAGGTGCACAGCTGGCAGGGACAAGGATTCCACTATTGTTATATGCTGATGATATTTTGTTGATCTCCGACTCTCCAGAGGGGATGCAACGTCACTTGGATGCTTTGCATAGGTTTGCCCATTACGAAAGTGGTTTGTCTGTCAACCTTAGTAAAACCAAGGTTATGGTGTTTAATACCACTCCATAGTGGATCAAGAGGTTAGCACTTACATTCACATACGGCAAGGAGACTGTGGAGTATACAGATGCTTACACTTACATTAGAGTGGTTTTTAGCGGACCTGCATTTTCACTGAGGAGATCAGTAGAGATCAAATTGACTAGAGCCCATGCAGCATTGGGTAGATTGGAGAGGATGTGTTTGAAGGTTCAATTTTAGGAGCCTCGGATGAAGCTCTGGTTCTTTGACACTTTTATGGCTTTTGCATTGCTCTATGGAGCTGAGATATAGGGACCTTCATTGGATCATCATGGGAGGTTGGGTCACATTGATGGATGGGGGAGCATGGAAAAACCTCTGGTCTCTATGATCTCATGGCTCATTAGAGCCAAGGGTTCAATACCATGTGCCATTATCCGAGTAGAGCTAGCGCCCCCCCCACTAGTGGTTGATGTGCTCACCAGATCAGTCTCCTTCATACACCGCATGTGGAAACTTCCCAGAGACAGCTATGCCCACCTTGCACTTGAGTCCTCTCGACAGTTAGCCATGCAGGGAGATACAACATGTTGGTATGGAGAGATGAGATCATGGTTTCCGGCGCATGGGTTCCAATACTCATTGGATGCACCATCTTCACTCTTACACAGTCCGAGATCACCGGGCTCATCTGCCAAGACTTGACTCAGCTAGACACCAAGAGGACATGGATACAGCCAGCAGGAGCTGGGCAAGAAGATGGCTTTCTATAGAGAGCATCTTCTCCAGCTTACAGAGAACGGTTTTGTGACGAGATTCAGATACATGCACACCCACCTGTCTCATGGGATACGATGTGCTATTGGCTGGATACACACATCTTCTCACCAGCCGGATTGAGACTGGGAGATATAGCGGAGTACCAAAAGAGGCCAGGACATGCCCCTTGTGTGACATGGAGCTTGAGACAGAGTTGCATTACACATGCCGCTGCCCCGTCTACTACGAGATACGAGGCCGCTTCCACTGATTGTTTAGAGAGGGTTTTGGACCACTCTCTAGAGTCATGGGATACGAGGATCAGAGATGCCTGGGTTTGTTCTTGCTCAAGCTGCACACACACAGAGATAGCCTGATGAGTGGAGAGGCTAGCCAGTCTCAGAGACATATCACAAATTTCTTTAGAGCAGACACTCAACAGCCAGAGGAGCTACTCCCACAACAGAGATCACATTTGTCTCACACCAGATGTGCTATTGGCCAGACACACACATCTTCTCACTAGATGCGGATTGAGACTGGGAGATATAGCGGAGTACCAAAAGAGGCCAGGACATGCCCCTTGTGTGACATGGAGCTTGAGACAGAGTTGCATTACACATGCCGCTGCCCCGTCTACTACGAGATACGAGGCCGCTTCCACTGATTGTTTAGAGAGGGTTTTGGACCACTCTCTAGAGTCATGGGATACGAGGATCAGAGATGCCTGGGTTTGTTCTTGCTCAAGCTGCACACACACAGAGATAGCCTGATGAGTGGAGAGGCTAGCCAGCCTCAGAGATGGATCACAAATTTCTTTAGAGCAGACACTCAATAGCCGGAGGAGCTACTCCCACAACAGAGATCACATTTGTCTCACACCAGAGGCACACTAATTGACCGAGCAATTGAGCTGGGGAAATCCAGGCACCCAGGACTGCGACGGAGGACTACACAGAATCGACGACGGAGGCTACATCAGAAGATTCGGAGCACACTGGCCAAGCATGTATGACGCCCGTCAGACTACTGACCATGGAGGAGATTGATGAGATCCGCCCACGACCGATGATGATCTCCTGTGATTTAAGTATTTAGCTATCCCAGCCAGCTACTCACTTGGCTTAGTTCACATCGAATAGCTTAGGATTTCATAGTATTTTTGTTCTATTTTGTTGTTATTTTGTTACTCTCACTTTGCATCAGATCCACCACATTGTAACTTTTTGGTCTCATAGGTCACTTTGGCCTTCTGAAGATGTTAATATAACATTTCATTTCATTTCTCTCTCCAAGAAGTTTCCAACATGCAGGGGAAGCCCTTGGTGAGTCTCCCTGAGGGGGTGTGAGCATCATTTCCAGATGTCAAAGACATTATAGAAGGGACATCCCACATAATACTCTAGCTAGTTCTTGATTGCAACCTCAACATTGCATTGGGAAGCCCTCAACACGGCCGCTGGAAAGGCTTCATCTTTGAAAAGTCCGCTAATGAGACATTTTCAACATAACATTGGAAAATCATCATCATATCATGTGGTTGTGGGAGATAATGTGTGGAAAAAGGCCTCATTGTTTTAAAAATGTGTTAAGGGAAACATAAGCAGGTGTCCCCAGTAAGTGCTTGTCTCTCTTTGCATTAATGGCCAACTTTATCCCCTCAATCTTCTCTCTCTCTCTCATCCGAGAGAGAGAGAGAGAGAGAGAGAGAGAGAGAGAGAGAGAGAGAGAGAGAGAGAGAGAGAGAGAGAGAGAGAGAGAGAGAGAGAGAGAGAGAGAGAGAGAGAGAGAGAGAGAGAGAGAGAGAGAGAGAGAGAGAGAGAGAGAGAGAGAGAGAGAGAGAGAGAGAGAGAGAGAGAGAGAGAGAGAGCTCCTTGCAATGTAGCTGGTGATGGGGGGAGAGAGAGAGATAGAGAGAGACCGTTGCAAACACCTTCCAATCTCTATGACATCTAACATCGGCGATGGTTGCCACTATAACTATTTTAAAAATGTTTTAATATCCCTCGTTCAGAGTTGGATTCCACATCCATCCACCACGTGGCACTTTCCTCGACTTTGGTGGACAACATAATAGTAAGAAGTTAAAGGTGGATTCCCAACATGAGACATCTCCAATTCAATCAATATAGTAGTTCCTTTGACCCTTGTAGCCCTTATCCCATTGATTAGCTGGAAATCTTTGATTGGGGAGGCATTTACTTGCAACTGTAGCCTCTCTCCCCCGATGACCGCCCATGAATTTTTTTAACTTAGCCCAAGATAAACCCTATAACTTACACCTCATCACCTTCTAGGATGGCGAACTCTCTCCATGAGCGCTCAATTGTGGGCCACAATTATTCCGCTTGATTATCAACTTAAACATTCAAAGCATCAATCAAGGGAGGAGGACCCTTGAAGCTTAAACATGGAGGCATCTTGAATCTGCTTTAGTATCCACACAATAATATACATCATGCTTGGAGGTAGCATTTCTTGCTTTTGGAATGCATTTGTTGACAGAGATCTAGAATCCATCAATGTCACTATTCACAAGAAATTTTACAGAGTGGCTTATGGTGGCCTTACATGTTTAGGGATGCCATTGCTCATGTGAAGGTGTGTGATGTTTGTCAGCGTTGTGCACCTAAACCTAGTAAGCTATCCAATTGTCCCCTATAGGTACCTATGGCCTGGTTACCATTTGAAAGATGGAGTTTGGAATTTGTTGCTCCAATTTCTCCTCCAGCTTAGCCAAGAAATAGAAAATATCTCCTTGTTGCTACACATTATGCCACAAAGTGGCAAAGGTATTGATCACTATTGATTGCACAACTAACATTGTGGCAAAGTTCTTGTATGAGTATATATTTTGCAGGTTTGGGTGTCCCCTTGAGATCACCAGTGATCAAGGCAGTCAAATTGTGTTAACAAGCTGATCGCCACACTACTAAGAACAACTACAAAATCTTTCATTGAAAGTCTTGTTCCTACTACCCCAGAGCAAATGGACAGGAAGAGAGCACTAACAAAGTTCTCATTTCCCTCCTTCAAAAAGCGTGCCATCTGCATCCAACTTATTGGGCCCAAGCAATCCTCGACACTGTCTAGGCATACCACACTTCCTTCAAGGCAACCATAAACTACAATCCCTTTCAACTAGCTTTTGGCTTAGAAGAAATTGCTCCTTTAGAATTCAACTATGGATCCTCTAGGGTCGGTAGCTCTTTGTGGCATAGGTGAGATTGACTTTGCCAACCTATCTTGTGTCTCCATGTTGGAAGAGATTCGTAGATTAGCTTCCTACACTCTCCAGGTGGAGAAACTTGTTGCAAAGCATGGCATATTTGTCATCTTTGCAAGCCTAAAAAAGTTCAAGGTTTGCTACTGCTACTTTAGTAGGCACGACATTAGAGAAAGGCAAAGAAGTTGGTCCTGGTCTGCCAAGGACCATAGAGGGTACAAGAGATATTGCCATAGGGAGCGATACATTTAACAACTGTGGATGATGTTCCCTCGTCACTGGTAAATGGCTCTAGGATCAAATGCTATTACCCCTCACTATAAGCCATACATAGCTGTTCTCTTTCCAATAGTACTCTAAAGCTGCAGTATCCCTACTCCCTTAGTTCAATCTGAACTTAGCGAGAGCATTTTGCTCCCTGCCGACCTATCCGCCCATCATGGGTCCACCATAGATTCTTTCTTTGACCTTCATGTCTTACCAATCGTCAAACAATGATCTCCCTTATAAACGTGTCCATCTTTTGTCCCCGCACGAGTTCTCCCATTGACTTTAGCTCTGTACAACTATACCGAGAGTGTTCTCCTTTAAAAATTCTGATATTTGGAATGAATCATTATATTCATTTACTTCCACTGTTGTCTGGATCATGTCAATTGGCCACTTCTCTCTTTTTCATGTACCTTTTTCATCCCAAAATTTCATTACTAACTTCTACCCCTGGTGTCCCTTCTTTTACAATATGGCCTTGGTCCTAGCCCTCTGTTTCATTCTTCCACCACCTATTTGGGTTTCCATTTTGAATGTGGAATTAAAATTCTGGTTGTTACTCTCCCTTGTGAACCCTCTTAGTGTCCAATGCTTAATTTGTCACATTTTTACAAACCATCTCTTTGTGTCTTGTCAATTCTATCCTACCCACTCATCTCTCTTGAGGTCCATAGACAAACCCATCATTGCCTATGAAGATATTGTATCCACATGCTAATTCCCATAGCTATACTAAAAAATCTGGTAGTAGTTATGTAACATAATCCATCCACTTTATAAGGTTTGTAGCAATGCGTGATTTCTGATCCACTTCAATTTTGTTTATGGTAGCTTTCCCTTTGTTATCAAGGTTTTTTGGACAGTGTAGAATTAGGTGGTCATTTGTACACCCCTCACATTACCGAGAGATTTTGATGCTCTCTCCTTTGTGTGGACAATTTCTTGCCCAATGATCACATCCACACTCATAGCATGGTCCTACTGGTGGTGGGGAAGCTTGTGGATCTCCCATTGGTTGTCTGATTCTAGGAGGGTATCCCCTAGGTATATACGACCTGTGTAGATTGTGCATGAGGAGAAGGTGTCAATTCATTTGGGAAACTCAGCCTTGTCACTGACATTGTGTGAACATTAATCTTTAGGTTATCACACTAGTGGCCCAGTTGAGACATCAATCTATTAAGTTGTATAGCCTCGACTCTGCTAACCCTAACCTAACTCACCTAGTTCTCTCGCCCCTCTCCACCCCACCCCTCACCCCTACCCACCCCCTTACATCCCTCACCCGTACCTTCCCTACCTCCCCTCCCTACCTCGCCCCTACCCACCCTATTATCTCTCACCCCTATCCAACCTAACTCTCATCCCTACCCTACGTACCTTGCCCCTACCGACCCTCATATCCCTCTTGTCCCTACACTCCCTACCTTGCCCCCACCCAGCCCTCCCCTCTTCGCCCCTACCTACCCTCCCTACCTCGCCCCTACCCACCCCTACCATCCCTCCCTTCCCTTGCCCCTATCCTACCCTACCTTGCCCCTGCCCACCCCTCCCATCCCTAGTCTCTACTATGCCCTACCTCGCCCCTACCTACCCTCCCTACCTCACCCCTACCCACCATCACTCCCCCCTTCTATACCCTCCAGTCCTCACCCCTAACCAGCCCCCTCACACCCCTTGTACCTTCTTAGCTCCCTTGCCCCTACCCTCCCATTATCGACCCTTGCCCACACCTTTCTTCTCACCCCCAACGATCGCCATTACATGTCCCTTACACTATTTTTAAGCTATCTCTTGCCATTTCTCTCCTTCTTCTATACTTTGGCAGCACCCAACCTCTTGCTATATTAGCATTCCTAGTTGCAAAGCGATGAATTCTTGCTCTAGGATCTAGCAACAACAAGTTCGATCATTGTAGAACAAGGCTTGGTAAGTCACAGCAGGTCACTCAAGACAAGGTCTTGAGAGAGAATTCTAAGGGTTCATGTATGCTCCACATAAGCATTATGTATGCCCTTATGGAATGCTAAGATCTGTGTATGTAAACTTCTGTGGGTTGCAGTGTGTAATTTTGTAGTTGTAGAGAATCAAGTGTGACACAGTACGTTCATATCACTATGGCTAGTAGTAGCAAGCAATCACAAAGAAAGGCCTTGAGAAAGAAGCATGCCCTGTCTGACAAGCCTGGGAGTTCTATTGAAGAAGACTCAAACCACAATTTCCATGGCCTCATAGACATGTTGACAGCTGGTTTTCGAAACCGCCGTCGCCGCAAGAACCAACCCCAAGTAGGGGAGAGCACATTACCGAAAAAACCATAAAAAGTTGTTTTTTTTAACATTCACCACCCCCTTCTATGCTTGCCCACAGTAGGCCGCCACCAATTTGGCCACACCTCTCTCCATTATCACCAGAGGAAAGAGGTCTCTCTCTCTCTCTCTCTCTCTCTCTCTCTCTCTCTCTCTCTCTCTCTCTCTCTCTCTCGTGCTCGGCTCCGCCAATCCACCATCTCTCTCTTATCTCTGCTCCTGTGTCACCTAGCCCAAAGGGATAAAAACAAACTGCCACTGGCTTTCCCTCATTGGCGGGCCGCCGTGCTTTAGAAAAGTCTCCCTCTCTCTCTTTCATTATTTTCCACACTATCTCTCTCTCTTACCTCTCTCGTCCATACTCCTATGGTGGGCCGCCATACCTCTCTCTTACCTCTCTCGCTCGTCCATACTCCTATGGTGGGCCGCCATACCTCTCTCTCTTACCTCTCTCACTCATCCATACTCCTATGGTGGGCCTCCATACCTCACCCCTCCCTCTTCCCTCTTGTCCACACTCCCTCGACCTCACTCTCCCCTCCCTCTCTCCCCTCCTGTTTTCCTTCCACCGGCGGGCCACCGTGTACCCAAGCCCTCATTCTCTCTCTCTCTCTCTCTCCTATCTCTCTCTCTCTCTATTCTTTCTTTCTTCACTCTCTCATTCTTTCTCTCTCTCCCTCCCTCGATTTGCTCTCTCTCTCTCTCTCTCTCTCTCTCTCTCTCTCTCTCTCTCTCTCTCTCTCTCTCTCTCTCTCTCTCTCTCTCTCTCTCTCTCTCTCTAATAACCCAAACCCCACCCATTGACCACAAACCCCCCCCCTCTCGCTCTCTGTCAGCTTGGCCACGCGAGCCCACTACCCACCATCTCACTCCTTCTCTCTCTCTCGCGCTCTCGCCCCATGCGGGTGCAACATGTACAGAGCAAGTTCTCCCTCTCTCTTACCCACACACACACACCCCTCGCACACTTGCCCACCATCTCTCTTAGACTCTCCCTCTTTCTTTCTGAGTCAGCTGTCAGGCGCAGCATAGGCAATTTTCGCTCCTCATTCACACATACACACACCCCCCATTCACACACACAACACATGCATGCACGCGCGTGCGCGCGCACGCACACACACACACACACACACACACACACACACACACACACACACACACACACACACACACACACACACACACACACACACACACACACACACACACACACACACACACCCCAGCCACACATTCCCCATCACCCGCTATCTACCCTCTTCTCATGCTCTCTCTCTCCCTAGTTCTCTGCAGTCGGCCAAGCAAGCACCATTAAATAAATAAATAAATAAATATATCTTATTATGCTAATGTTCACACACACACACACACTCTTGCCACCAAACACACACACTTACACACACTCACACAACCCCACATACGCACGCACAAATTAAAAAAAACACAGACGCACGCCATACACACACATCAAGAAAAAAGAAAACCGAAGAATCGACGTCATCAACAAAAAGAAGAAGAGGCCAAGTCGCATGCCACCGACACCAAAACAAGAAAAGACACCAAAGGCATGCCCCGACCGACCCTGAAAATGACGAAGGCGCTACATCGATGCACCGGCTAAGCCCGCCGTTCACCGGCATCTCATGCACGACGCCCTCTTCATTGAAATCCGTAGGTTGTCATCATTTTTCCTAGTTTCAAACCAAATCTTCTAAAAAATTCCAATTTGTAAATTATCACCTCTCTCTAGGTGATAGCCACAAAGGCCCACCTAAGAGTTTTCATTTTTAAAATTCCTCAAGACAAAGCAAGGGTCAACCATCCAAGACCCACCGCCTTGATTTGTCTCCCCTGATTAGGGCCCTAAGCCTAATCAAATTACCCTAACCTAAAGCAACCAGCACCTATAAAAAGGCATTGAGAGGTCACTATCGGGGGGGGGGGAGGGGTTAGCGCTTGGTAGCATCTTGGTGGGAGGGATTGGCAACACTTGCATCACGAGAGAGGGGATTGAGTGTAGCATTTTGGGAATTAGCACTATGTGAAGAAGCCATGTCTACACCTGGACTCCAATGGTCGCCACACACACACACTCACGCTAGAAAATCTTCGTGTCTATGAGTCACCTCTAGAGAACGCACTATTAGGCTCAATATCTCTCCCTCTATCTCTCTATCACCATGGTTGCCACCTCGCTATAAATAAGGTTGCTATAAATATTGCATGAAAATAGTTTTCCCTCACATCCCAAGGGTTTTCATCACTTGCGTCTCTCTCTCTCTCTCTCTCTCTCTCTCTCTCTCTCTCGCTGTGTAGAGTTTGTGTTATTTTCAATCACCGTTGTCCACATCCTAGCCGCTCAAAGCTAGGTGGTGCCCCCTATTCATTTCCACGTGGTTGGCTTGGTGTGCATCGGCTCCTGGTGTTTGAGGCCGTCGGGGTCCGTGTTGCGCTTTGTGCTCGTCATTTGGTGCCCCCATGGAGGAGGGATTCTTAGAAACCTCAAGTTTACAATGCTAAAAACAACGCACATCATCAATCATGGAAAAATGGTTGAAAGAATTCTCCAATTGGAGAACGGAGGAGGAGGAGATTGAAGAAGCACTGACCACCTTCATCGACGTGTTGCTACCAGAATACACTGTCGTAAACATCCAAGAGGTAAATTCTTCATCTCGTATTGCTCGTGCTAACCGCAAATCGAGAGCATCAGGTGGGAAGGCTACGAAATGTTATCACTGTTGTTGACCAAAGCATTCTGCCAATGAGTGTCGAAGAGGAAGTGAAGGAAGAACGATGAGTTTTGCTTTTGAAAACTGCAACACTCTCACTACAGTCAGATTTTCTGTAGCACGAAGTGTTTTCTCTCTAATGGTCTGAGAGGAGTCGTCAACTACATCAACCAGAAAGTCTAAGCCAGGAAGCTTAAAGCATTTGGTGGACGCAAGTGGGCGTATGCTCTCTCTAGGCCTAGAGAGTTTAAATGAAGTTCGACCACCCAAGCGCCGCTGCCGCATGCCGAATGGAAAGCTGATTAAGGTAGTCTCTTCTCACCCAGCCTGTTTTGAACCTAATGTAGAGGATTGTGCGGACTTCTACAAGAGGTAGAGGCATGTGGTGAAAGTGTCACCTAATCAACACATGAGGTACGCAACTCTGATTACGACATGGATAATAACAATAGGCCAGAAGTCTTTCCTTTTTGTTTCTTGCAACACATGCATGTAAATGTGTATATTGATAGGGAGATATTCTACCAGCAAGAGATTGTTTTCCTATTCGAAGCAAAAATGCTTGATGAGATCCTTAGATCCCCACGTCCCATCATCTTATCCCTTCTGGATTACTACCACTCTTTTGATGTAAGCATCTTTATTCTGTTCTAGCTTTGTGATCCATTTTTATCCTGTTTTAAATCTATCCATCCAATCCTATAAAAAGCCGCTATGAGCCGCTAATGTCATGAAGGTTGTAAAAAAAAAGGTTTGTAATTTCCTGAGTTACTGCCATGGCAAGTGTCTCTTTTCCCACATTTAGTGGAAAGAAGGGAAAAGACATTACCATTGATTTTTTGGATGACTTTGACATGCCTTGTGTGGTTTCCAACAAGGATGACGATGCCTCACGACTACGAATTTTTCCTCTACTGATGAAAGTAGAGGCCAAGTATTGGTACAATGCTTTGCCCCAAGCTACCAAAAATTCATGGGATGTACTACGTGCTGCCTTTGTGAAGAGGTTTGGTGGAGGCACAACCTCAGAAAAGTTATGGTAGCTGCTGACAGAGTTAAAGCAAGGAGGTCTGCTAGAGTATGCCACTTACAACTCCAAGTTTGTGGATTTGTGGGAGCAATGAGGGGTTGCCTCACGGCAGGAAGGTGAAGGAGCGCCTAATTTCCTGAAGAAGGACCGTTTCATTGCTGGCCTATGGTCGCCACTTAAAGAGAAGGTGAAGGGGAGGTTCCTTGCAACGTATGAGTTGGCAGTGGAAGTAGCCCGCCTTAAAGACAAGAAGATAGACATGCAAGCAAGAGTCAACGAGTCAGAGGAATTGAGCTCAATCCGACTATCCCTAGTGACTACAATAGCTGTTCATAGAACCCAACCACAGGAGGTGTCAGAAGAGCAGCAAGACCTGTTGAGTCGCATCACTACTCGGCTTGAAATTTTATCCGTGCATCTACTGCAGCAAGGGCATGCACCTATCAGAGATCCAGAGCAAGGGAGAGGACAACGAAGGAGAGTACCACTGCTATTATTACGGGGAAGACGGCCATGGCATGTATTACTGCCCACATTCGAGAAGGCAAAACTTCAATAGAGGAGGAAGAAAGAATCAGACCTCTCCACCAAGGGCAAGACCACCACCACCCAGGCAACCAGGGCCGATTCCAACGGTCCAAATCCTTTGACCACCTATAAAGACCATATTAGGTAAAGTGGGAAAATCCCAATTCCCAGGTTGGACAACTTTCAATATATCGTGTATAAAATATAGAGATTTTGTCAAAAATTTGAGTTTTCTTAAGGTCTCATTCCACTTTATGCACATACAATACACAATGAAAACAACTAAAATATCATGGTTTCAATCAATTGGATTATTAGGAGAGGAGTATATTGCATCCATTATCGTTGTCTATGTTCTACTGTCCTACCTACAACTTATCTCAACATGGAGAGCTTGGTTTCTAGGTCCACCACTTGTCCAAGTTAATGTAAAAGTGACTCAAGGTTCACAACTTGTGAAAGCAAGGATCCATTGAGGAATACAATCCACTTGGCTATTTTTCCTTAATTTATTGCATGTGACATTTAAGCAAGGTCCACTTCTAATCTATAACTTCTTAATTTGAGGCATGGGGCATACATAAAATATGTAGCATATGCTCTATTGCCTCATAGGAAGGTTGGTTTCAAGGTGCACTTATCCATGCTAGCCTATCTTGGAGAAATGATGGAGCTTGCTTCTCTCCTTGTTTCAATGGAGACTAGCTTGGACAAGTGGTGGACCTTTGCTTCTCTCTATGTTTCAATAGAGTTAGCCAAGTGGTGATCTTGGAACAAAACCCCCATGTAAAACATATCATGGGTATTCCAAGTGATTAGAAAGATTACCATTTAAGATATAACCTTATAGGTTGGACAACTAGATCTTGGCTTGGAGAAATGGTGGACCTTTGATTCTCTCCATGTTTCAATGGATTCTATCTTGGAGAAATGGTGGAGCTTGCTTCTGTCCATGTTTCAATGGAGCCTAGCTTGAATAGTTGGTGGACCTTTGCTTCTCTCTATGTTTCAATAGAGTTAGCTTAGACACGTGGTGGATCTTCAAAGTAAACCAACTACTATCAATGTTGCCTAGCTTGGACAAGTGGTGGAGTGTTTCTCTACTCCATGTTTCAATGGATCTTAGCTTGGACAAGTGTTGGACCTTAAAACAAAAACCCCATGTACAACATAGAATGGATTTTCTAGATTTCAATGGAGTCTAGATCTAACAAATGGTTCAATGAAACTAGCTTGGACAAGTGGTGGACCTTGTAACAAACCCTCCCATGTACAACATATCATTGGTTTTCTAAGTGATGGGAAGGAATACCATTCAAGATATAAACTTATAGCTTGGATAAGTAGTTGACTTTAAAACCAAATTCATCATAATACAATGAAATACAGGTCAGCCAATTCCTAAATCTTGAGACCAAACCTCCCATGCTATTAGAGATAATATATTGGATAAGTGGTGGACCTTCTATTATTTTCCCATGCCTAGTTTAGACAACCGGTACACTTCGCAGCTATAAAGGTTGGACGAGTTGTGGAGCCTTGTTTCTATCCATGTTTTAATGGATCCTAGCTTGGACAAGTGGTGGACCTTGGAAAAAAGCTTCCATGTACAACATATATGAGGTTTTCCATGTTTTAATGGAACCTATCTTGGACAAATGGTGAAGCTTTCTTCTCTCCATGTTGATTTTGGAACTACCTTAGACAAGTGGTGGAGCTTTTCTTTTCTACTCTTCATAATACAATGAAGTATATGTTGGTTACATGGTGAATCTTAAGGCCAAACCTCCCATTTTACTAGAGATGATAGGTTGGACAAGTGGATCAACCTTCTATCATTTCTCCATGACTATATTGGCCAATTAGTAGACATAACATCTCTCTATGTTGTCTAGAGATGAGCTTGGACAAGTGATGGACCCTGCTTCTCTCTTCCCTTGGTTTACTAGTTTGAAGACTCAGTATATATACTTTCTTAGATCTAGCTTGAACAAGTGGTGGACCTTGCATCCACAATCTTAATTCAGTACAAAAAAGTATATGAAAAAATAACATAGGAATCTTGGTTTGAAGGTCAAGCAATTAGGTTCCAAATGCACATAATAATATATTTTCCACCCATATTAAAAGAAAGTTAAATATGTTATTACCAAATTGACAAAGGTAACGTCCAAGAATTATATCTTTCCATCTTGTCAGATCTAAATCTTCATCAAGGCGACATGCATGTATACATCAACTTTCAAGCCATTCAAGAATACATGCACTTAGATTCCATAGTTTTGTTTTCAAAGTCTTTTAGGTTCTAAAACTCTTTCGCATAAAGTATGTAATGACAAAATTCTTGAAGCAAACATTTGTGCCCAAGAAAAAGATCCCTCTCACATATTTAAAGTCCATGAATTCTCTGATCCACACTTACAAGTTTTATTTTGACATCAAACATCAATTCTTTCATAGTTCCAAATAAATGCAACCTCGATATGAATTGACAAAAAATGAATTTCTTTTACTATATGACCCAACATAGGCCCCAATCAAATAAAAAATGAGTCCCCAAAAATTTGGGTGCACTCTAGCAATACATCAGAGTCCCCTTACAATAGGATGCACTCCAATAGTACATTGAAGTCCCCTTAGAGTAGGGTGCACTCCATTCAAGTGTTCATAAAATTGACACACCTTAAAAAAAAAAAAAAGACTATCAAATTATACAAATGTTGAAAGATACACACTAGAATAAAAAAAGCATCTTATAGCCATATTTATTCAATGCTTTCGTGTTGACAAGTACACACCAAGGACATAATTTGTCTCAGAATCACTATACTGATTTACAATTGTGTTGTATGTATAGACTCTCTTATCTCTTGCATACAACCATCCTACCAACCATGGAATTATGGTTCTCTGCAAGAAGTTTTGAAGTTGCTCGGAAGTTTGCCTCCACATCTTTGGAAATATAAGATATGTCCCTGGCATGTTCCACATCACCCTATATGGAGTGTCATAAAAAATTAAGGTATTGTTTGCATCCAAATCCTCAAATATCTTCCAAATATCACTCAGATTTTTGTGATAAACCCTTGTAAATCCTAACATGATATTTGGATTTTGGCAATTTTTGTTACTCATAAACACCTTGAACTTGGTATACTGCTCAGGAAAACACTTTTGTGTGATGCGTTGCACCCTTGTTAAGTTATAGCAACTCCATATCCATAGCTCAAAGTATTCAGCACAAAAATCCAAAAAACTTTGTGCGTCTGGTCGCACCACATGATAAACTTCATCTTTGTCCTCCACAAGTCGCATGTGTTGAGCCCAAGATGGCATAGAATCTCCATGTTTCATTTCAACTGTCTTGAGAAGTAACCCCTCTAGATCCAAGATAAGTACTCTTTTGATGTCCTTGAAAGCAAGTGGTAGGTGATAAGGATGTGATTCATTCCTTGGACAAGGTCTTGGAGGAGGTTGGATGGATAATTCAATAGTTTTCTTCAATTTATGCCAACATATAGCCAATCCATTTTTCTGTAATGGTTCTGAAATTAAAGAACAAGAACACTTAATGCAAACACAACAATAGACATGAGTTTTACATTGTCTACCCTAAGGTTTTATTAGATACCAAAATCCATCTATGATCTACTCATTAATATAAAGAAAGTCAAATTAAAATCCTGACTCTTTTTTATGCTACACTCTCTCTTAGTCTCAATACCATGGAGTTCAACTAGACTTAAGTCAACTAATAACTACTACTTTTGTTAAAGGTATTCTTGAAGTGTATAAGGCTTAACCAATGCTCTAGTGTAGAATGGGTATTTAGGTCTCAAGGTCTACCACTTATCCAAGCAAAGATCCATTTAGATATGGAAACCCAATTTTTCTTAATATAATGATATAGAGTGGACAAGTGGTGAATCCTGAGACCAAGCCACTCATGCTACTAGGGATAATAGGTTGGACAAGTGGTGGACCTTGAATGTAAACCCCCCATGTACAAAGTATCAGGGGTTTTGGGTATTTCAATGGACTCTAGCATCTTGGAAACATGGTGGAGCTTACTTCTCTCCATGTTTCAATGGAGTCTATCTTGGATAAATGGTGGAGCTTCATTCTCTCCATGTTTCAATGGAGCCTACCTTGGACAAGTGGTGCACGTTTGTTTCTCTCTATGTTTGAACAGATTTAGCTTGGACAAGTGGTGGACCTTGGAACAAAATCCCCATGTAAAACATATCATGGACATTACAAGTGGTGAGAAAAAATACCATTCAATATATAACCTTATAGGTTGGAAGAGTGGTGGACCTTAACACCCAATTATTATTAATATAATGACATAGAGTGGACAAGTGGTGAATCTTGCGACCAAACCTACTAGGAAAAGTACGTTGGACAAGTGGTCGACCTTGAATGCAAACCCCCCATGTACAAAATATTACTCATGCTACTAGGAATAATTTGGTATTAAGGTCCATGTTTCAATGGAGCCTAGCTTGAAAAAGTGGTGGACCTTTGTTTCTCTCTATGTTTCAATAGAATTTGCTTGGACAAGTGGTGAACCTTGGAACAAAACCCCCATGTAAAGCATGTCATGGGCATTACAAGTGGTGAGAAAAAATACCATTCAAGGTATAACCTTATAGGCTGGACAAGTGGTGGACCTTAGCACCCAATTCCTCTTATTATAATGACATATAGTGGAAAAGTGGTGAATTGTGAGACCAAACCTACTAGGGATAATAGGTTGGAGAAATGGTTGACCTTGAATGTAAATCACCCATGTACAAAATATCATGGGTTTTGCGTATTTCAATGGAGCCTAGCATCTTGGAGAAATGGTGGAACTTACTTCTCTCCATGTTTTAATGGACCCTATCTAGGATAAATGGTGGAGGTTCCTTCTCTCCATGTTTCAATGGAGCCTAGCTTGGACAAGTCGTGGACCTTTGTTTCTCTCTATGTTTGAATATGGTTAGCTTGGACAAGTGGTGGATCTTGGAATGAAACTCCCATGTAAAACATATCATGGGCATTTCAAGTGGCGAGAAAGGATACCATTTAAGATATAACCTTATAGGTTGGACAAGTGGTGGACCTTAACACAATAGAATGACATAGAGTGTACAAGTGGTGAATCTTGAAACCAAACCACTCATGCTACTAGGGATAATAGGTTAAACAAGTGGTGGGCCTTGAAATAAAACCCCCTAGAGTGTTTCAATGGAGCCTAGCTTGGAAACATGGTAAAGCTTGCTTCTCTCCATGTTTCAATGCAGCCTATCTTGGATAAATGGCGCAGCATCATTCTCTCCATGTTTCAATGGAGCTTAGCTTGGACAAGTGGTGGACCTTTGTTTCTCTCTATGTTTGAATAGAGTTATCTTGGAAAAGTGGTGGACCTTGGAACAAAAACCCCATGTAAAACATATCATGGGCATTACAAGTGGTGAGAAAAAATACCATTCAATATATAACCTTATAGGTTGGACAAGTGGTGGACCTTAACACCCAATTATTCTTAATATACTGACATAGAGTGGATAAGTGGTGAAATTGGGACCAAACCTACTAGGGAAATAGGTTGGACAAGTGGTGGACCTTGAATGTAAACGCCCCATGTACAAAATATCACTCATGCTACTAGAAATAATTTGGTATTAAGGTCCATGTTTCAATGCAGCCTAGCTTGGAAAAGTGGTGGACCTTTGTTTCTCTCTATGTTTTAATAGATTTATCTTGGACAAGTGGTGTACCTTGGAACAAAACCCCCATGTAAATCATGTCATGGGCATTACAAGTGGTGAGAAAAAATACCATTCAAGCTATAACATTATAGGTTGGACAAGTGGTGGACCTTAACACCTAATTCCTCTTAATATAATGACATAGAGTGGACAAGTGGTGAATCATGAGACCAAACCTACTAGGGATAATAGGTTGGACAAGTGGTGAACCTTGAATTTAAACCCCCCATGTACAAAAAATTATGGGTATTGGGTATTTCAATGGAGCCTAGCAACTTGGAGGCATGGTGGAGCTTATTTCTCTCCATGTTTCAATGGAGCCTATCTAGGAGAAATAGTGGAGGTTCCTTCTCTCCATGTTTCAATGAGCCTAGCTTGGACAAGTGGTGGACCTTTCTTTCTCTATATGTTTTAATAGAGTTAGCTTGGACAAGTGGTGGACCTTGGAATGAAACCCCCATGTAAAACATATCATGGGCATTTCAAGTGGTGAGAAAGGATACTATTTAAAATATAACCTTATAGGCTGGACAAGTGGTGGACTTTAACACATATTTCTTCTTCATATAATGACATAGAGCTTACAAGTGGTGAATCTTGAGACCAAACCACTCTTGCTACTAGGGATAATAGGTTGGACAAGTGGTGGACCTTGAATGTAAACCCCTCATGTACAAAATTATGGGTTTAGGGTATTTCAATGGAGCCTAGCTTGGAGACATGGTGGAGATTACTTCTCTCAATGTTTCAATGGAACCTATCTTGGAGAAATGGTGGATCATCCTTCTCTCCATGTTTCAATGGAGCCTATCTTGGACAAGTGGTGGACCTTTGCTTCTCTCTATGTTTTGATGGAGTTAGCTTGGACAAGTGATGGGTCTTGGAACAAAACCCCTTTGTAAAACATAGCATGGACATTACAAGTGATGAGGAAAAATATCATTCAAGATATAACCTTATAGGTTGGAAAAGTGGTGATGGACCTTGACAAGTGGTGAAGGATACCATTTAAGATATACCCTTATAGGTTGGACAAGTGGTGGACCTTAACACCCAGTTATTCTTAATATAATGACATAGAGTGGATAAGTGGTGAATCGTAAGACCAAATCACTCATGCTACTAGGTATAATACGTTAGAGAAGTGGTAGACCTTGAATGTAAACACCCCATGTACAAAATATCATGGTTTTAGGGTGTTTCAATGGAGCCTAGAATCTCGGAGACATGGTAGATCTTGATTCTTTCCATGTTTGAATGGCACCTATCTTGGAAAAATGATGGAGGTTACTTCTCTCCATACTTCAACGGAGCCTAGCTTTGACAAGTGGTGAACCTTTGCTTCTCTCTATGTTTGAATAGAGTTAGCTTGGACAAGTGGTGGACCTTTGCTTCTCTCTATGTTTGAATAGAGTTAGCTTGGACAAGTGGTGGACCTTGGAATGAAACCCCCGTGTAAAACATATCATGGGCATTTCAAGTGGTGAGAAAGGATACCATTTAAGATATAACCTTATAGGTTGGACAAGTGGTGGACCTTAATACATAGTTCTTCTTAATATAATGACATAGAGTGTACAAGTGGTGTATCTTGAGACCAAACCACTCGTGCTACTAGGGATCCTAGCTTGGACAAGTGGTGGACCTTGGAAAAAAGTCCCCCTATACAACATAGATGAGTTTTTTCATGTTTTAATGGAAGAGAGATTCGACAAATGGTGGAGCTTGCTTATCTCCATGTGGATTTTAGAACTAGCTTGGACAAGTGGTGGAGCTTTGCTTTTTTACTCTTCATAATACAATGATGTATAGGTTGGTTACATGGTGAATCTTAAGGCCAAACCTCCCATCTTACTAGAGATGATAGGTTGGACAAGTGGTCAACCTTCTATCATTTCTCCATGCCTATAATTAGACAATTAGTAGAACTAGCATCTTTCTATGTTGTCTAGAGCTGAGCTTGGACAAGTAGTGGACCTTGCTACTCTCTTCCCTTGGATTATTAGTTTGAAGACTCATTATATATACTTGCTTAGATCTATATAATTACTCATTAGTTAGGTTACAAGTGGGTATGTAATTTGTTAGCCTCAAGGGACTTTGAATATTGAATAGTAAGAAAGTCAAGTGCTGGTTTGAAGATCTTTTGCTTATCTAAACTAGACTCTAACTCAATAATAAGTTTCATAAGTTCCACGAATTGTCCTATCTAGGCTCCAAAAGAGTCTTAATTGGTTTGTGCTAGATTCTAACTTCCTTGATGGGGTAGAATCCTAGAAAAATGAGGCACTATAAGTTTTACCTTAGCTCAAATGGATTTTTCACTTAAACTCGACTGCAATTTGGCTATCTAGTCTTTGTCTCGATGGAGTTTAACACTAGATACATAGTAGTGATATTTAAGCTTCATGTCTCTTCACTTGATCGAGATATGAGACCATACTTTCAAGGTCACCACTTGTCTTACCTAAAGACCAATGTGAGACATGGGAGCAAGAAAGCCATCCGATATTGTTTTAAGGACTATTACATAGGCAATCAATAACTTAAGTAAAGCAAAAAGACTTGGATCTTTCACAATTAATAACTTAAGTAAAGCCAAAAAGACTTGGATCTTTGACAGTTTTTTTCAAACTAAAAAAGCACAATCTCATGCTAACAAAACTATAAATCACAATTGAAAGGTTTGAACAAGAAAAAGATCAACAATCTTAATAAGAAGGATACTTTTCATTTCATTTGATGATTACAAACTAAAGTAAATTCTCTCAAGAAGTTGATAAACAAAAAATGTAGGTGACTGCTTCATTATTTTGAGCAAAAATATCAAAATCTCTATTGATTGAGCTCCATCTAGTAGTATCCTTTGTAAGATCCTGCAAGAAGGAATAAAAAGAAAGATTTGTTAGATACCATGCACATGAGTGTTCAAGCATGTGTATCAAGAATATATGACATGTCACTAGTACCTTAGGGTTGCTTTCTATCCAGCCTTAGAAGATTGTTCTCAGCTTTCACCTTATTTATATAAGCCTTTGCTGTGGTTGCCTTCAAAACTCCTTTTGTGTTACAACTCAATTGCCTAGCTAAAGTGGTCAATTGTGACGCCTTCATGCTTTCAATGGGTGTACGCTCCTTTGCCAAGATCTCTTGTATTTGGGCTCTTCTCATTTCATTGCGGTGGCTTGTGTCACTTGCATCTTCAATGATAGTTTCATCTCTGTCACCTTTTGCAGGTGGTATTCTTCTTGTAAAGAACACCTTAGCTGACCAAACATCATTTTTCTGCTTCCAATACTCCATGATTTGTTTGTATTCACTATCATTTGTCACTATAGGTTGTCCATAACGATTAGAAGCAATTAAATCACGCACATCCCTTCTCTCATCAAGCTGAATCAAGTATGGCAGTAGCTCCTCCAAGAGCATATTGTCAACCATCTTCTCAGCATCAAATTATGGTGGAAAAATGCAATTGTTTGCTGGTGAAATACATCCCTTGTAAGAAGAGTCATCAATAAGCACTGTTCTTTGTGGATCACATTCAAACCCCATGGCAATTTTGGCTAGAGGCTTGAACATTGCCTCAACGTTTGGATTGTCGGGTCTAAACAATTTTTGAGTTTGAGCGGTGTAGCAAACATCTTGCGACCAAATTGCAAAGAAAGGCAATGTATCCTCAGCTAAGTTGTTTAGTGCTGCAAGGATTTGATACACATTATTCCTAGTAGCTGTCGACCAAATTGCAACATTAAACCTTTGTAAAATAGTCTTCAAGAATTGGATGCAACCTGGCCTGAGTATAATATATCTTTTTGAATCCATTTGCACTGAGTTGTGGTGTGAGGATGGTTGAAGGGAACGTTTCAACAATAGACCATTTAAATCCAATATAATTGTAAGCATGGATTTCTCAACATCTACGCTACATGACGTAGTACCAATTGGCAATAGCTCGTGAGTGGACTTTTCAGTCTCTTTTGATGTATGTTGCATTTTTGAAGCATCGATTTCTTGGTTCTCATTATTGGAAGCTTGCTCAAGTTGCACAACACTAGACTCTAGTATAGAAATATCATCCATCTTGGGCACTTTAGAAACCATAGAATCTATGGATTCTATAGTTGTTGACTGAACCATAGGAGCATTATCCATCCCAGTTTGTGAATCTAAGAAAACACACACACAAATGGTATCTCAAAACCACTAGAATTTTATTCACCATATTTATATGTAGAACTCCTAGTAAGAAATTTATTTAAGGTAAAGTCGTTGTTAGAATCCTTGCAACCATTTTCAGCATTCGTACACCAAACACCACTTGTCTAAAATACAATCTACTAACTCAACATTTTCCATCCTACACTTTATTAAAGATGAGTACTTAAAGTGAAAACTAAAAGCCACCCTTGTTGAGGAAACATGGATACAAGGTCCACCAAATGTCCAACCTAGACTACAAGAAAATAATTAGAGATTTGGCTTAGATTTGGATTCAAAGGCCACCACTTATTCAAGTAAGATAACTCCACTTGTTTAAGACAGTAATGTTTGAAGCCCCACCACTTGTCCAACCTAGACATTGATTAAATTTTGGTAAGATTTATCACAAATCTAGAGTAGAATCAAGATTCTATGGCCAAGGTAGTCAAATATGTTAGACAACACACAAAGCATAAGAGCACTCTAGATTCTCGTTGAGCATAAACTAAACAATAATCAAATGTTATATTTACTTGAGATTTCATCCATGAAAAATGAAAATGATGCATGTACTTGAGATTTCCATCCATGTACAATACTTTACAATGTCAAGTAAAGTTATAGTCAGCAAACAACTCTTCTCCTGCTTCAACTTGACAAATAGTCTCAATGCATACATGGCCATATTCTTCTGACTTGATGTGTGAAGAGGTGCATTTATGCCAAGGTGGCAAATTTGGATCAAATGTATAGCGTACGTTGGGACAGACATTTGTACTGTGAGAACTATTTATATAGCCCGACACGTTTCCTTCTTCTACACAACCAATAATGTATGATTGATCTTCCTCTTCTTCTATGTTTGGATCCTCTAGAAGAGAATATTTATAAGCTCTTGGAAATATTTTGCATATCTTTTCCAATCTTGAAATCTATACTTATGCCCTCCATAGTTTAGAATAGTCAAACCACTTTCCAGGGTAGTATGCACAAATAGCCCATAACCAGCTCCTTCAATACATGAAAGTCGCACTTCAAAATCCACACCGTTAATATGGAAAATTACATCTTTGGGAATAGGAAAAGTTGGTGTCCCAAAAGGATCTTCATGCCAATCATAGTGTGAAATACATCTAGTTTTATATCACTTAACTCCTTTGTGTCTGCAAAAAGAAGAAAATATTATGCATAAAATAATGACAATATCAAAGAAAGATATCATTATTTTATAGTCCAATAGGTCCATTGTATGGAAGACTTAGAGTGCCTCTTACATGGTGCCTCCAAGGTTTCCAAAAAATAAAATCATTGGAAAAAAAAGGCCACTGTGTCTCCCATCTATTGCCCATTTGAAGCATAGAGAGAACCAAGGTCCACCACTTGTCCAAGCTAGACATGGAGCATTGACACAAGATCCAACACTTATCCAAGAACCCTATAGTATATGTGGTAACATGGGATGCATTGATGCAACAAAAGTAGTCTAGCCTCCTCATCCATCTCTTTTTTCTTGTAGCCTAGAGGGATTAGTTTCAAGGTCTATCACTAGTCAAAAACTACACATAGAACATTGATACAAGGTTCCACCACATGTGAAACCTATCATCTCTAGTAGCATGGATGGTTTGATATCAAGGTTCATCGCGTGTCCTACCTATGTAAAGAATGAGGATGCAAGAGAGCTACACAAGACAAGCACAAAGCACACAGAGATGGAAAGCTTCTTCTTCTTCTTCACAGAAAAGAGAGTACAAAAATGACTAAGTGCTAAAGCTGAAAAGTAGCACATATGTACATGCGGTCACTAAGTGTGAACTCGCTAGAAGCGTACTAGGCTGGCACTATAAGTGTAGTCCAGCTGTAGAATCACTGGCAGAGATCCTCCGTGTCGGTCACCTAACGCGCCAGTGAGTAAATGCCGTAAGCGGCCAAGACCCGTAGTGGATGCCAGCTCAAGGTGTAGAGCTCGACATCTCAACACTCCCCCTTGAGCTCTTCATGTCGCAGAGTCCAAGCATAGTCCGAAAACGTCGAAGCTTCTCAGCTCCGAGGGCCTTGGTAAAGATATCCGCTATCTGCTCCTCTGTGCTGACGTAGACCAAGTCGATGTCGCCCGCCAACACTCGCTCTCGAACGTAGTGGTAATGGACCTCTATGTGTTTGGTCCTGGCATGGAACACTGGGTTCCTAGCCAAATGCATGCTGCTGAGGTTGTCACAATGGATGAAAATCTGCTGGTCTACCTGCACTCCCAAGTCCTCAAGTAATGTGCGTAGCCAAGCTACCTCGCACGCCGCAACTGCTGCACCTCTGTACTCGGCCTCTGTGCTCAATAAAGCAATCGTAGGCTGCTTTTTGCTGCTCCAAGTAACAGCAGCACTCCCAAAAGAGAACATGAAGCCACTCGTAGATCTCCTATCAACAATGCTACCTGCCCAATCTGCATCTGTATACCCATACAATGCTAATGGTGCATCTGCTGCATAGAACAATGCGTAGTCAAGAGTACCTTGCACATACCTAAGTGTGCGTCGTACTCCATCCAAATGTGGCTTCCTCGGAAGTTGCATGAACTGACTCTCCAAGCCTACTGTGTAGCTCAAGTCTGGCCTCGTGATAGTCAAGTAGATTAGACTACCCACAATCTTCCTGTACATGTTGACATCCTCAACAACATCACCCTTCTCTGCACTCAGCTTTGCATTCACATCCAAGGGAATAGAAATTGGCTTACAATCAGCCATACCATACTTTGACAACATGTCCAAAGCATACTGTCTCTGTGATAGCCATACACCCTCTGGAGTCCTGATCACTTCAATGCCAAGAAAGTAGCGCAACTCGCCTAAATCTTTCATTTCAAACTCCTGTTTGAGAAGACCCTTCACATGGTCAATCTCCATAGCATTGTCACCAACAATAATAAGGTCATCTACATATATGGTAATGACCACAATCCCCACATCACTCTCACGTACATAGAGTGAATGATCAGCATGAGCTCTCCTAAAACCAATACTGACAAGATACTTGGCAATCCTGTCATACCATGCTCTAGAGCCCTGCTTCAAACCATACAAAGCTTTGAGAAGTCTGCATACATAATCTGGGTAACCTGGATCGACATAACCAGGTGGCTGATCCATATACACTTCCTCTTGCAACTCACCATTCAAGAAGGCATTCTTTACATCCATTTGATGCATAATCCATCCTCTAGATGCAGCCACTGCTATGACAGCTCTTACTGTCGTCATCTTTGCCACTGGAGCAAAGGTCTCCTCATAGTCTATGCCATACGTCTGTGCATAACCCTTTGCGACCAGCCTTGCCTTGTGACGCTCAATGTTACCATCAGCCTTATGCTTGGTTTTATACACCCATTTACAGCCAATAGCTTTCTTGCCACTTGGCAATGGCACCAACTCCCATGTGTCATTTGCTTCCAATGCAGCCATCTCTTCATTCATTGCATCATCCCAATGCACATTTCCAACTGCATCCTCAAAACATGTGGGCTCCACATCCTGTATCACCTTAGCCATGTAGGCTTGGTGATGCGCTAGATACCCATCATAAGTCAATTTCTGAACTGGATTTCTGGCTCTATTAGATCTGCGCGGTCCTGGGTCACTCCTTTGCCCTCTAGCATCTTCTTGTACTTTCCTTACACCAGTTGTCCTGACAGCCGGAATTCCAAATTCCTCATCAAGACTTTGTTCAGAACCATCTGAATCCATGTCTACATGTGAAAAACCTGATGATGCATCAACCATAAAGGGAGGTTCATCAACCTTTTCCTTTCCTTTTCGTGATACATTCCCTGTACCTGTTGGTGGAGTAATCTGCGTACGTAGTCTACCATTCCATGGTTTCTCAACAGAGCCACGAGAAGAGGACTCTTGTGGTCCACTCAAAACCTGTGACTGTGGCCTCACATTTTGTACAACCACATCATCTTTTACATCAGCCCCAATAGTGCCATGTGCATTACTGTACCAGCTGCTCATCTCATCAAAGACTACATCTCTGCTCACTCGTAATTCTCGTGTAGTAGGATTGTAGCACCTGTACCCCTTTTGTTCAAGGGAATATCCCACAAGAATACATTTCTCTGCTTTAGGATCCAATTTCCTACGCAACTCATCTGGTACATGCACGTAAGCTATGCAGCCAAACACTTTCAAGTGTGCCAAATCAGGCTTTGTACCTGTAAACTTTTCCTCAGGTGTTACATCATGCACCGCAGTTGTAGGTGTCCTGTTCATAATGTACACAGCTGTATTTACAGCTTCAGCCCAGAAATGATGAGGCATGTTCTTCTCATTCATCAATGCACGTGCAACCTCTGCAATGTGCCTGTTTTTCCTTTCTGCGACCCCATTCTGTTGTGGAGTATATCTGCATGTAAACTGCCTGTGTATACCATGCATTCGCAGAAAATCTGAAAAATCATTGGAGAAGTACTCTCCCCCTCCATCTGACCTCAATGTCTTGATTTGCATATCTGTCTCCTTCTCAATCATGACTTTGAAGTCTTGAAAGTGACCAAACACTTCACTTTTGTTACGCATGAAGTAGACCCATACTTTCCTTGTATGGTCATCAATGAAAGAGACATAATACCTGCAACCATGTATACTTGCAGTATCGGTTGGACCCCAAACATCTGTGTGAACCACCTCAAGTGGCTTTTTACATACATTGCGCTCATGTGGAAATGAGCCCTTTGACTGTTTTCCAAACTGGCATGCTGCACACACTTTATGCATACCATCCCCCTTGAATTTGGGCAAACCTTTTACAATCTGTTTTGATTGCATGCTGCGCAATCTCTGCTCATTGACATGGCCAATGCGTTTGTGCCAAATGTCAACATCAGCCACAACACCTGTGCCCTGTGCAAATAATGCAGCTTTTACCTCAGGCATGTCTACATTCAGCGTAAACATTCTGCCCACACATTTGCCCTCTGTGATCAACTTACAGCCATTCTGGAAATCTTCTACATAACAGCCATTTGGATTGAAGCGAACCTGCAAACCCTGCTCAACCATTTGTCCAACAGAAACAAGATTCTTTGTAATGTTTGGGACATGAAGTACATCTGCTAAGTACTTTGATTTCCCACTCTTCGTATTTAGAGGTATGTCCCCTACATGAGCAATGGGGTGAGCTGTGTCATCTCCTGTCTGCACATAGCCTGACACATCTGGTTTGCGCATATCTCTAAACCACTCTCCACGAGACGTCATGTGATTAGAGGCACCTGAATCCACATACCAAACATCATCTTGGGTGGAATTCTCTGCAGTCATTGTATTCATTACATGTTGCATAACAAACATGCGCTCGTTTTTGCTGTCATCTGCATCTCTGCTAGTAGATGCATAGTTGCCCTGTTCTCTCTTTCTACTTGCTTTTCCCTTTGGATAGTCACGTGACATGTGACCTCTTTCACCACAAGTCCAACATTCTCTACTATCTGGAGTATGTTGCTGCCTGCTTGATCCTGCACCACGACCTCTTTGACTCCCCCTGCCTTGAGACTGGTTTCCCCTGCCACCTGTATTGTTTTGATTTGATTGACCTTTCAGAAATTGGCCCCTGCAACCCCTTGGGCCTCGACCACGACCTCTACCTCTACCTCTGTTGGAGTTAGAATAGAAGGCCTGTTCAATATTATTTCTGCCATGAGAAGAAGATGTGTCAAGGTTCTTCTCCTCAAGAATAAGCATAGAAATCAAATCTTGGAACACGGGGATGTCGTCTCTTGTATTCATGGAAGACCTAAAATGTACATACTCATCTCCTAGACCATCCAAGCATGCACGGACAATGTCATCGTCTTCCACTGAGACTTTAATAGATCCAAGAGCCTCAATGACACTCTTGATCTTCAAGGCATAATCATTGATTGAGAGGTTGTTCCTCTTAACCTGATTTAGCTCCGACTTTAGTTGAAGCTTCCTGGCCTTGGTGTTCACCTCGAACACTCTGCCTAAGTTTCTCCATGCAATGGCGGGGGTTTCAGCATCTTGTAGATAGCCCATCATGCCATCTGTGATGCTCATAGACAGCCAATACATCACTTTGCTCTGGCCTTGTTGCCAGTCCCTCAAAGCTTTCCTTTGTTCTGCTGTAGTATTTGCCTCGGGAATCTCTGGTTCCTTTTCATTGTCTCCTTCTACATAGTCCCAATAACCTTTTCCTTTTAGGAAATTTGTTATTCTGAACTTCCATGCAGGGTAGTTATTTTTCTCAAGCTTCTCAGTAACAATCTGACTGAAACCGTCAGACATCTTGAAGCACTAAGACAAAATAGCTGCAATCTGCAAAAACTTGCAAATCCGCTGAACCTGCTATCGTGGTTCCTGTAACGCTTTCTACACTCAACGAGTGTCCACAATCAAGCGTTTCAAAACCACTGTACTTGTACAGTAAATCTCTGTATACTGCACTTTGGAGACCTGTTCAGAAACTTGTGCGAAAAACCCCTAAAATTTTTTTTGCTGCGCGAGGCGCCTTCGGCATCTGGTCGTGGATTGCGAACGAAGGGATTGTGATGCTCTTGCTCTTTTAGCCTCTCTTGCCTGCACCAGGCTCTGATACCATGTAAAGAATGAGGATGCAAGAGAGCTACACAAGACAAGCACAAAGCACACAGAGATGGAAAGCTTCTTCTTCTTCTTCACAGAAAAGAGAGTACAAAAATGACTAAGTGCTAAAGCTGAAAAGTAGCACATATGTACATGCGGTCACTAAGTGTGAACTCGCTAGAAGCGTACTAGGCTGGCACTATAAGTGTAGTCCAGCTGTAGAATCACTGGCAGAGATCCTCCGTTTCGGTCACCTAACGCGCCAGTGAGTAAATGCCGTAAGCGGCCAAGACCCGTAGTGGATGCCAGCTCAAGGTGTAGAGCTCGACATCTCAACAACCTATACTCTATTGTAGCATATAGATTCGTGTTTGGTGGTACTACACTTGTCCAAACTTGGCTTGTTATTGATATCTGGAGGTAATCAAGGGTCCTCCACTTGTCCAAGTTAGGCATATAAAACAATTGCAAGGTCCACCATGTGTACAACATATGATTGATTATAGCATACATGGTCTTATTTCATGGGCAACCATCTTCTCTCCAACATGTGTCCAACCTCGGCTCCATTGAAGCATGGAGAGAAGCAAGGTCCACCACTTATCAAAGCTATTATTTTCTCCCAGTGCTTTCAACCCATAATACGTTGTACATTGGGGGGGGGGGATTCTTGTTTCAAGGTCCATCACTTGGCTAAGATTGGATCCATTGAAACATAAAGAGAAGCAAGCTCTACCATTTGTCCAAGCTAGGAGCCATTGAAACATGAAAACCCCATAATATGTTGTATACGGGGGGTGTTTTTCAAGGTCTACCACTTGTCTAAGCTATGGTCCATTGGAACATGGAGAGAAGCAAAGCTCCACCACTTTTCTAAGCTAGGATCCATTGAAACATGGAGAGAAGCAAGCTCCATTGTTTGTCTAAGCTAAGCTCCATTGGAACATGGAGAAAACAAGCTCCACCACTTGCCTATTATTGCATAGAGATTCTGGTTTGAAGGTCCACCACTTGTCCAACCTTGCCTTCATGTATGGAGATAATCAAGAGTGCAATGCTTCTCTAAGCTAGGGACATAAAAGAGTTTCAAGGTCCACTACATATACGATCTATGATGGGTTGTAGCATGGGAGGTTTCATTTTAAGGTTGACCACTTCTCCAGCTCCGCTTGTCCAACCTCAGATCCATTGAAGAATGGAGAATAAAGGTGTACCAACTCTCCAAAATAGGCAAGACAATCTCTATAAAACCCATGAATTGTTAATATATGCTATGCTGTGGAGTTTTGTTTGAAGTTCCACTCCTTATCCAAGCTACAATCCATTGAAGCATGGAACTAAGTAAGATATATCTCTAGTCCAAGATAGGATCCATTGAAACATAGAGAGAATCAAGGTCCACCACTTTTCCAAGCTATGCATGGGTAATTGATATAAGGACCACTACGTTTTCACCTATACTATGCTCTATCATGGATGGTTTCATATCCCACCAATTTTCCAACCTATTTAGTAGGTTGTATTATGGGGGTTTGGTTTCAAGGTACTTCACTTGTCTAAGGTGGGTTCCATTGAACCATGGAGAGAAACTATGTCTACCACTTGTCCGAAATATGCTCCTTTAAAACATAAAAACAAGGTCCACCACTTGTCCAAGCTAAAGTTTCTCTCCATTGAAGCATGGAGAGAAACAAGGTCTACCACCTGTCCAAAATATGATCCATTGAAACATAAAAGCAAGGTCCACCACTTGTCCAAGCTAATATAACAAATGGGTGTTGGTTACAAGGTGTACCACACTTGACTAAACTAGTCTTCATGCAAGGTCTACCACATGTCCAAGCTATATGAGCTTGTTTTGAAGGTCTACCACACCTCTTGAAATTAGGATCCATGTAAGGTCCACCTTTTGTCAAGCTATGCATTTAATGAGTACTAAAACTAAGTAAATTGCAGTACTTAAATACCTTTCCAAGCTCATTAAGATTTTGGTTTCTAAGGCCGGCCACCACCACATGTCTAATCTATGCTCTAATTGATTACTTATGCTAGTTCTCAAAGTCCAAACATAAGCTCCCTTCTAGCAAGGTTAGTTTAAAATTAGGCTCGAGCACCTGTCTAAGCTAGGTTCAATTTATGAAGCATCACCATTTAACCATGCTACGATCTAATGTATCATATCAAGGGGGTATTGATAAAAGGTCCAAAACTTATTGAGTTCAAGCTCTTAAGTAATTAAGTCTTTGTGAGTATTAAATGTTATAGTTTTAGTCTACAGATCCACCATTCAAAAACTCAAGTAATTTACTATTTACATTCAAACCTTGAATGCTTGAGATACAAAATACAAACTCAATCAATACTATATAAAGCAAAATCTAACATTAAAAGTATCAAATCAATAACAAGAAACACTAACATGCACAAGAAACTCAAAACATACGTGTCTCCATTTCCAAAAAGTCTTCCATTGACAGAGGATGGTGTTGTTGTTGTTCTTCTTCTCTTTGTGGAGAGCACTCCTCTGTAACAGGCACAATGTCGCTTGATTGCGAAGTGGATTGTTGAAGTCCAGCCCATTTTTCTATATCTTCATGAGACTTAACAAAGTCTAGCAGCATGGTCTCCACGCTTTTTGCCTCCTCCACACTATCAATTAAGCAGATAACTTCTTTTTTCTGTTGTATTTGTCTTATGCAACCAAGGAGCCATCACCAAAAACATCAACAAGCTTGCGGTCTTCAAAACAATATGTACGAATGTAGTGCTTGACCAAAGCTCTTTTTTTGGCCTCCAAATATTGCAAATCTGACATATCGTTATCTGCTACTTGAAGAAGAGAACAATCAATTGGCATGGGATGTTCCTCTAATCTTCTTCTCAGGTCTTCAAATGCATTGCCTTGTCCCAAGAAGGCAATAACTGTTAGGAATTGAATTGCTCCTTTGCAAGGAGCTGATGGAAAGTGATGCAATGCACCACAACAATGGTAGCTCAGATTATCTCCCATGGCGTCAAAGGCACATTGCAATTTTGTGAAGTTAGTGAAATCCACAAATGCAAGAAAGACAAATCCAGGATCTGTTGACCCTCCAGCAATAGCCAAGATCCCATCCAAAGCATTGTTAAATGTCTCCTCACTCCACTTCAAATTGCCTCCAACGTTTTTTGTCATATCTAAAACACATAAGCCAATAGGCACTTTATTATTGAAGTGGCGCATCAAGTAGAGATTGCCTTCCATTTGTAGGCTCACCACATAGATTGACCATGGCAAATCTCTAGGCTCAGTTTTCTCCTTTTGAAGGTGAATTGCCCATTGCATGTATTTTATTGCTCCATCTGGAAAAGCCATTTTCTTTGTTCCACGCGTCAAACTAGATCTGATCCATTCCTCGCATAGCATTAAAATTGTTTTATAAACAACATCATTGATGTTATACATTTTGACCACCTCCTCCCAGTCTTTACATGGTGAAGACTCATTCAAATTGTTGAAGCCTTCAAGAAGTGCATCTTGAATCAATTTGTCTTGCTTCAACTGCTTGATTCGATCATACATGTCAGTTGCATCACCATCCTTTGCACTCTTTGACAGTAAAATCTTCTCATCTCTAATCTCTTCTTGAATAGTCTTTACCTCTGATTCCTCAAGGCCACAAAGGTATCTAAATACAGTTGTTGGGGGTTTCTTATTCTCCTCTTCTAGATTTTCAATGATTTCTATCCAGCAATCATAAACTAAATCAGAGTACGTGACCATGTGTGCCTGTTTAGCAATCCAACTTGCTGCTGCACTCATTCTTGCCAATCGAAGAAAAGCCTAAAAAGAAATAGAGAAATAATTAAACTATTGAGCAAGATTTGTTAATTAAACACTATCAAAAAGACAAAGAAAATAACTTACATCCCATCCGGCACGAGATGCATGTCCCTCTGCAATTCCACTTGCTGCCTTTGGTGGTCGTCCTGAGAAGATCCATTGACTCCGTAAATGTCTCAATATTTGGCTGTAAGGTTGCTTGACATACAATGCCTGAGCCTCCTCATTTGCAATGGCAGATATAGCAGTTGCAACAAATGGAGGAGCATTCACAACAATGCGAGCCTTTCTAAATTTATACACGCTAATCAGTCTTTCAAAGATCTCTTTGTTGTTTTGTTCATTGTGAAGCAAAACTTTTGCAGCATAGATTGAATGCTGCCCATCAAGAATCCAATAATGATAATCTTTAATTTTTTGCTCCTCTACCTCTTCTACTGCCAAAGGAGTCCCCTTCTTTGATTTTGCATTTCGAACAGGCATCAAATATGCACATGCTGCAGGCTTGGTCGTACTCCGTGAAAATCCAAATAACACACTTTCAGCGTGTTTTTTATCCATAATACGTGCATTATAGTGATCAGGAGCAAGCCAACAATTTTGAATAGGGATATCAAATTCCCTATATTGGAAAGGAAAATAATTTATGTACTTATTCATTCCACCTGTATCTTTTTCTTGTCCTTTCATGGCCTCAGCTTCTAAAACATTTGGATCCACAATTCTCATCTTTGACATTGAACCCTCTGTTGATGAGGATGCCAAAGATGCCTTGTCTACATCCAAAATGGAACTAGTTCGCTTAGCTTCTACTTTTTGCACTTTTGCTTGCTTCTTTGTGGATGGTGGTCGTGAAGCTTTCACCTTTTTTCGTTGTAGTGTGGCAATGATGGAGCTTTGAAGTTGATCTGCTGTGATATTTGGATTTGATTCTGCAAACTTCCATCCTCGAGAAAACATTGTCTCTTCTTTGTTTCTAGACATGCGCTCCAATGCATATGCTCCTGGAGATAGTTGAAATTCTAGATTCATTGGAACTAGAATGTCAATGCATTCCACCTCTGGATGACTATCAACTACAGAGACAGATGCTTCCACAACTTGTCCAACATCTTCAAACAAGCTGTCATTCTCCTTTTTGGCAATAAATAGATGCACCTTATGAAATTGTGCACCCTCTATACCATGTATGTCCAAATACCATTTCCTAAGATCATTGCAAGTATAGTCAACTGAGACAGCAACCCTTGCAACCTGTTTTTTTGGAGCCATCTTTCTGAAACAAAAAAAACCAAATGTTATTTTAACATATACTTTTTTGTAATGGATTAAGTTTGTGTGAATACAAGTTCCACCACTTGTTCAAGCTAGATCTAAGCAAGTATACATAGTGATCATTTAAGCTAGTAAACTAAGGGAAGGGAGAAGTAAGGTCCACCACTTGTCCAAGCTCAGCTCCAGACAACATGGAGAGATTCGAGGTCTACTAATTGTCTAATATAGGCTAACTATATTGAAACATAGAGAGAAGCAAAGGTCCACCACTTGTCCAATCTAGGGTCCATTGAAACATGGAGAGAAGGATGCTCCACCATTTGTCCAAAATAGGCTCCATTGAAACATGAAGAGAAGCAAGATGCACCATGTCTTTGAGATGCTAGGCTCCATTAAAATACCTTAAACCCATGATATTTTGTATATGTGGGGTTTAAATTCAAGGTCCACCACTTGTCCAACCTATTATCCCTAGTAGCATGAGTGGTTTCGTCTCAAGATTCACCACTTTTCCACTCTATGTCATTATATTAAGAAGATCTGGGTGTTAAGGTCCACCACTTGTCCAACCTATAAGGCAATATCTTAAATGGTATTATTTACCACCACTTGGAATGCACATGATGGGTTTTACATAGGGGTATTTCTTTCTCACCACTTGGAGTGACCAACATAGGTTTTACATGGGGGTTTTGTTTCAAGGTCCACCACTTGTCCAAGCTAACTCTATTGAAACATAGAGAGAATCAAAGGTCCACCACTTGTCCAAGCTAGGCTCCATTGAAACATGGAGAGAAGGATGCTCCACCATTTGTCCAAGCCAGGTTTGATTGAAACATGAAGAGAAGCAAGCTGCACCATGTCTCCAAAATGCTAGGCTCCATTGAAATATCTTAAACCCATGATATTTCGTACATGGGGGGTTTACATTCAAGGTCCACCACTTGTCCAACCTATTATCACTAGTAGCATGAGTGGTTTGATGTCAAGATTCACCACTTTTCCACTCTATGTCATTATATTAAGAAGATCTAGGTGTTAAGGTCCACCACTTGTCCAACCTATAAGGCTATATCTTAAAGGGTATTCTTTCTCACCACTTGGAATGACCATGATAGGTTTTACATGGGGGTTTGGTTCCAAGTTCCACCACTTGTCCAAGCTAACTCTATTGAAACATAGAGAGAAGCAAAGGTCCACCACTTGTCTAAGCTAGGGTCCATTGAAACATGGAGAGAAGGATGCTCCACCATTTTTCCAAGATAGGCTCCATTGAAACATGAAGAGAAGCAAGCTGCACCATGTCTCCAAGATGCTAAGATCCATTGAAATACCTTAAACCCACGATATTTTGTACATGGGGAGTTTACATTCAAGGTCCACCACTTGTCCAACCTATTATTCTTAGTAGCATGAGTGGTTTGGTCTCAAGATTCACCACTTTTCCACTCTATGTCATTACGTTAAGAAGATCTGGGTGTTAAGGTCTTGGATCTTGGATCTTGTACGTTAAGAATATGTGGGTGTTAGGGTCCACCACTTGTCCAACCTATAAGGCTACATCTTAAAGGTTATTCTTTCTTACTACTTGGAGCGACCATGATAGGTTTTACATGGGGGTTTGGTTCCAAGGTCCACCACTTGTCCAAGCTAACTCTATTGAAACATAGAGAGAAGCAAAGGTCCACCCCTTGTCTAAGCTAGGGTCCATTGAAACATGGAGAGAAGGATGCTCCACCATTTGTCCAAGGTAGGCTCCATTGAAACATGAGGAGAAGCAAGGTGCACCATGTCTCCAAGATGCTAGGCTCCATCGAAAAACATTAAACCCACGATATGTCGTAGATGAGGGGTGTACATTCAAGGTCCACCACTTGTCCAAGCTATTATTGCTAGTAGCCTGAGTGGTTTGGTCTCAAGATTCACCACTTTTCCACTCTATGTCATTATATTAAGAATATGCGCGTGTTAAGGTCCACCACTTGTCCAACCTATAAGGCTATATCTTAAAGGTTATTCTTTCTCACCACTTGGAGTGACCAGCATAGGTTTTACATGGGGGTTTTGTTTCAAGGTCCACCACTTGTCCAAGCTAACTCTATTGAAACATAGAGAGAAACAAAGGTCCACCACTTGTCCAAGCTAGGCTCCATTGAAACATGGAGAGAAGGATCCTCTACCATTTGTCGAAGCTAACTCTATTGAAACATGGGGGGTTTACATTCAAGGTCCACCACTTGTCCAACCTATTAACGCTAGTAGCATGAGTGGTTTGGTCTCAAGATTCACCACTTTTTCACTCTATGTCATTATATTAAGAATATTTGGGTGTTAAGGTCCACCACTTGTCCAACCTATAAGGCTATATCTTAAGGGTTGTTCTTTCTCACCACTTGGAGTGACCAACATAGGTTTTACATGGGGGTTTTGTTTCAAGGTCCACCACTTGTCCAAGCTAACTCTATTGAAACATAGAGAGAATCAAAGGTCCACCACTTGTCCAAGCTAGGGTCCATTGAAATATGGAGAGAAGGATGCTCCACCATTTGTCCAAGATACACTCCATTGAAACATGAAGAGAAGCAAGATACATCATGTCTCCAAGATGCTAGGCTCCATTGAAATACCTCAAACCCATGATATTTTGAACATGGGGGGTTTACATTCAAGGTCCACCACTTGTCCAACCTATTATCTCTAGTAGCATGAGTGGTTTGGTTTCAAGATTCACCATTTTTTCACTCTATGTCATTCTATTAAGAATATCTAGGTGCTAAGGTCCACCACTTGTCCAACCTATAAGGCTATATCTTAAACTTTATTCTTTCTCACCACTTGGAGTTACCAAGATAGGTTTTACATGGGAGTTCGGTTCCAAGGCCCACCACTTGTCCAAGCTAACTCTATTGAAACATAGAGAGAAGCAAAGGTCCACCACTTGTCCAAGCTAGGCTCCATTGAAACATGGAGAGAAGGATGCTCCACCATTTGTCCAAGATAGGCTCCATTGAAACATGAAGGGAAGCAATCTGCACCATGTCTCCAAGATGCTAGGCTCCATTGAAATACCTTAAACCCATGATATTTCGTACATGGGGGGTTTACATTCAAGGTCCACCACTTCTCCAACCTATTATTCTTAGTAGCATGAGTGGTTTGGTCTCAAGATTTACCACTTTTCCACTCTATGTCGTTATATTATGAAGATCTAGGTTTTAAGGTCGACCACTTGTCCAACCTATAAGGCTAGATCTTAAAGGGTATTATTTCTCACCACTTGGAATGACCATGATATGTTTTACATGGGGGTTTGGTTTCAAGGTCCACCACTTGTCCAAGCTAACTCTATGGAAACATAGAGAGAAGCAAAGGTCCACCACTTGTCCAAGCTAGGCTCCACTGAGACATTTAGAGAAGGATGATCCCCCATTGGTGGAAGATAGGCTTCATTGAAACATGAAAAGAAGCAAGTTGCACCATGTCTCCAAGATTCTAGGATCCATTGAAATACCTTAAACCCACGATATTGTTTACATGTGGGGTTTAACGTCAAGGCCAGTCACTTTTCCAAGCTATTATCCCTAGTAGCATGAGTGGTTTGGTCTCAAGATTCACCACTTTTCCACTCTATGTCATTATATAAAGAAGATCTAGGTGTTAAGGTCGACCACTTGTCCAACCTATAAGGGTATATCTTAAAGTGTATTCTTTCTCACCACTTGAAATGTCCATGATATGTTTTACATAGGGGTTTGGTTCCAAGGTCCACCCCTTATCCAAGCTAACTTTATTCTTCTCATAGAGAGAAGCAAAAGATCCACCACTTGTCCAAGCTAGGTTCCATTGAAACATGGAGAGAAGGATGCTCCACCATTTGTCGAAGCTAACTCTATTGAAATATGGAAGGTTTACATTCAAGGTCCACCAGTTGTCCAACCTATTAACGCTAGTAGCATGAGGGGTTTGGTCTCAAGATTCACCACTTTTTCACTCTGTGTCATTATATTAAGAATATTTGGGTATTAAGGTCCACCACTTGTCCAACCTATAAGACTATATCTTAATGGTTATTCTTTCTGACCACTTGGAGTGACCATGAAAGGTTTTACATGGGGGTTTGGTTCCAAGGTCCACCACTTGTCCAAGCTAACTCTATTGAAACATAGAGAGAAGCAAAGGTCCACCACTTGTCTAAGCTAGGGTCTATTGAAACATGGAGAGAAGGATGCTCCACCATTTGTCCAAGATAGACTCCATTGAAACATGAAGAGAAGCAAGCTGCACCATATCTCCAAGATGCTAGCCTCCATCGAAATACATTAAACCCACGTTATTTTGTACATGGGGAGTTTACATTCAAGATCAACAATTTGTCCAACCTATTATCGCTAGTAGCATGAGTGGTTTGCTCTCAAGATTCACCACTTTTCCACTCTCTGTTATTATATTAAGAATATTTGGGTGTTAAGGTCCACCACTTGTCCAACCTATAAGACTATATGTTAATGGTTATTCTTTCTCACCCCTTGAAAGACTATATCTTAATGGTTATCCCTAGCTATTATTGCTAGTAGCCTGAGTGGTTTGGTCTCAAGATTCACCACTTTTATTAAGAATATGTGGGTGTTAAGGTCCACCACTTGTCCAACCTATAAGGCTACATCTTAAAGGTTATTCTTTCTTACTACTTGGAGCGACCATGATAGGTTTTACATGGGGGTTTGGTTCCAAGGTCCACCACTTGTCCAAGCTAACTCTATTGAAACATAGAGAGAAGCAAAGGTCCACCCCTTGTCTAAGCTAGGGTCCATTGAAACATGGAGAGAAGGATGCTCCACCATTTGTCCAAGGTAGGCTCCATTGAAACATGAGGAGAAGCAAGGTGCACCATGTCTCCAAGATGCTAGGCTCCATCGAAAAACATTAAACCCACGATATGTCGTAGATGAGGGGTGTTACATTCAAGGTCCACCACTTGTCCAAGCTATTATTGCTAGTAGCCTGAGTGGTTTGGTCTCAAGATTCACCACTTTTCCACTCTATGTCATTATATTAAGAATATGCGCGTGTTAAGGTCCACCACTTGTCCAACCTATAAGGCTACATCTTAAAGGTTATTCTTTATTACCACTTGAAGTGACCATGATAGGTTTTACATGGGGGTTTGGTTCCAAGGTCCACCACTTGTCCAAGCTAATCTATTGAAACATAGAGAGAAACAAAGGTCCACCACTTGTCCAAGCTAGGGTCCATTGAAACATGGAGAGAAGGATGCTCCACCATTTGTCCAAGATAGGCTCCATTGAAACATGACGAGAAGCAAGCTGCACCATGTCTCCAAGATGCTAGGCTCCATCGAAATACATTAAACCCACGATATTTCGTAGATGAGGGGTTTACATTCAAGGTCCACCACTTGTCCAAGCTATTATTGCTAGTAGCCTGAGTGGTTTGGTCTCAAGATTCACCACTTTTATTAAGAATATGTGGGTGTTAAGGTCCACCACTTGTCCAACCTATAAGGCTACATCTTAAAGGTTATTATTTCTTACTACTTGGAGTGACCATGATAGGTTTTACATGGGGGTTTGGTTCCAAGGTCCACCACTTGTCCAAGCTAACTCTATTGAAACATAGAGAGAAGCAAAGGTCCACCCCTTGTCTAAGCTAGGGTCCATTGAAACATGGAGAGAAGGATGCTCCACCATTTGTCCAAGGTAGGCTCCATTGAAACATGAGGAGAAGCAAGGTGCACCATGTCTCCAAGATGCTAGGCTCCATCGAAAAACATTAAACCCACGATATGTCGTAGATGAGGGGTTTACATTCAAGGTCCACCACTTGTCCAAGCTATTATTGCTAGTAGCCTGAGTGGTTTGGTCTCAAGATTCACCACTTTTCCACTCTATGTCATTATATTAAGAATATGCGCGTGTTAAGGTCCACCACTTGTCCAACCTATAAGGCTACATCTTAAAGGTTATTCTTTATTACCACTTGGAGTGACCATGATAGGTTTTACATGGGGGTTTGGTTCCAAGGTCCACCACTTGTCCAAGCTAACTCTATTGAAACATAGAGAGAAACAAAGGTCCACCACTTGTCCAAGCTAGGGTCCATTGAAACATGGAGAGAAGGATGCTCCACCATTTGTCCAAGATAGGCTCCATTGAAACATGACGAGAAGCAAGCTGCACCATGTCTCCAAGATGCTAGGCTCCATCGAAATACATTAAACCCACGATATTTCGTAGATGAGGGGTTTACATTCAAGGTCCACCACTTGTCCAAGCTATTATTGCTAGTAGCCTGAGTGGTTTGGTCTCAAGATTCACCACTTTTATTAAGAATATGTGGGTGTTAGGTCCACCACTTGTCCAACCTATAAGGCTACATCTTAAAGGTTATTCTTTCTTACTACTTGGAGTGACCATGATAGGTTTTACATGGGGGTTTGGTTCCAAGGTCCACCACTTGTCCAAGCTAACTCTATTGAAACATAGAGAGAAGCAAAGGTCCACCCCTTGTCTAAGCTAGGGTCCATTGAAACATGGAGAGAAGGATGCTCCACCATTTGTCCAAGGTAGGCTCCATTGAAACATGAGGAGAAGCAAGGTGCACCATGTCTCCAAGATGCTAGGCTCCATCGAAAAACATTAAACCCACGATATGTCGTAGATGAGGGGTGTACATTCAAGGTCCACCACTTGTCCAAGCTATTATTGCTAGTAGCCTGAGTGGTTTGGTCTCAAGATTCACCACTTTTCGACTCTATGTCATTATATTAAGAATATGCGCGTGTTAAGGTCCACCACTTGTCCAACCTATAAGGCTACATCTTAAAGGTTATTTTTTATTAGCACTTGGAGTGACCATGATAGGTTTTACATGGGGGTTTGGTTCCAAGGTCCACCACTTGTCCAAGCTAACTCTATTGAAACAGAGAGAGAAACAAAGGTCCACCACTTGTCCAAGCTAGGGTCCATTGAAACATGGAGAGAAGGATGCTCCACCATTTGTCCAAGATAGGCTCCATTGAAACATGACGAGAAGCAAGCTGCACCATGTATCCAAGATGCTAGGCTCCATCGAAATACATTAAACCCACGATATTTCGTAGATGAGGGGTTTACATTCAAGGTCCACCACTTGTCCAAGCTATTATTGCTAGTAGCCTGAGTGGTTTGGTCTCAAGATTCACCACTTTTATTAAGAATATGTGGGTGTTAAGGTCCACCACTTGTCCAACCTATAAGGCTACATCTTAAAGGTTATTCTTTCTTACTACTTGGAGTGACCATGATAGGTTTTACATGGGGGTTTGGTTCCAAGGTCCACCACTTGTCCAAGCTAACTCTATTGAAACATAGAGAGAAGCAAAGGTCCACCCCTTGTCTAAGCTAGGGTCCATTGAAACATGGAGAGAACGATGCTCCACCATTTGTCCAAGGTAGGCTCCATTGAAACATGAGGAGAAGCAAGGTGCACCATGTCTCCAAGATGCTAGGCTCCATCGAAAAACATTAAACCCACGATATGTCGTAGATGAGGGGTTTACATTCAAGGTCCACCACTTGTCCAAGCTATTATTGCTAGTAGCCTGAGTGGTTTGGTCTCAAGATTCACCACTTTTCCACTGTATGTCATTATATTAAGAATATGCGCGTGTTAAGGTCCACCACTTGTCCAACCTATAAGGCTACATCTTAAAGGTTATTCTTTATTACGACTTGGAGTGACCATGATAGGTTTTACATGGGGGTTTGGTTCCAAGGTCCACCACTTGTCCAAGCTAACTCTATTGAAACATAGAGAGAAACAAAGGTCCACCACTTGTCCAAGCTAGGGTCCATTGAAACATGGAGAGAAGGATGCTCCACCATTTGTCCAAGATAGGCTCCATTGAAACATGAGGAGAAGCAAGGTGCACCATGTCTCCAAGATGCTAGGCTCTATCGAAATACATTAAACCCACGATATTTCGTAGATGAGGGGTTTACATTCAAGGTCCACCACTTGTCCAAGCTATTATTGCTAGTAGCCTGAGTGGTATGGTCTCAAGATTCACCACTTTTATTAAGAATATGTGGGTGTTAAGGTCCACCACTTGTCCAACCTATAAGGCTACATCTTAAAGGTTATTCTTTCTTACTACTTGGAGTGACCATGATAGGTTTTACATGGGGGTTTGGTTCCAAGGTCCACCACTTGTCCAAGCTAACTCTATTGAAACATAGAGAGAAGCAAAGGTCCACCCCTTGTCTGAGCTAGGGTCCATTGAAACATGGAGAGAAGGATGCTCCACCATTTGTCCAAGGTAGGCTACATTGAAACATGAGGAGAAGCAAGGTGCACCATGTCTCCAAGATGCTAGGCTCCATCGAAAAACATTAAACCCACGATATGTCGTAGATGAGGGGTTTACATTCAAGGTCCACCACTTGTCCAAGCTATTATTGCTAGTAGCCTGAGTGGTTTTGTCTCAAGATTCACCACTTTTCCACTGTATGTCATTATATTAAGAATATGCGCGTGTTAAGGTCCACCACTTGTCCAACCTATAAGGCTACATCTTAAAGGTTATTCTTTATTACCACTTGGAGTGACCATGATAGGTTTTACATGGGGCTTTGGTTCGAAGGTCCACCACTTGTCCAAGCTAACTCTATTGAATCGTAGAGAGAAGCAAAGGTCCACCACTTGTCTAAGCTAGGCTCCATTGAAACATGGAGAGAAGGATGCTCCACCATTTGTCGAAGCTGACTCTATTGAAACATGGGGGGTTTACGTTCAAGGTCCAACACTTGTGCAAGCTAGTAGTGCTAGTAGCATGAGTGGTTTTGTCTCAAGATTCACCACTTTTTCACTCTATGTCATTATATTAAGAATATTAGGGTGTTAAGGTCCACCACTTGTCCAACCTATAAGGCTATATCTTAAAGGTTATTCTTTCTCACCACTTGGAGTGACCATGATAGGTTTTAAATGGGGGTTTGGTTCCAAGGTCCACCACTTGTCCAAGCTAACTCTATTGAATAATAGAGAGAAGTAAAGGTCCACCACTTGTCCAAGCTAGGGTCCATTGAAACATGGAGAGAAGGATGCTCTACCATTTGTCCAAAATAGGCTCCATTGAAACATGAAGAGAAGCAAGATGCACGATGTCTCCAAGATGCTAGGCTCCATCGAAATACCTTAAACCCACGATATTTCGTAGATGGGGGGTTTACTTTCAAGGTCCACCACTTGTCCAAGCTATTATCGCTAGTAGCATGGTTTGGTCTCAAGATTCACCAGTTTTCCAGTCTATGTCATTATATGAAGAATATCTGGGTGTTAAGGTCCACCACTTGTCCAACCTATAAGGCTATATTCTAAATGATATTTTTTTTGACCACTTGGAATGTGCATGATATGTTTTACATGGGGTTTGGTTCCAAGGTCCACCACTTGTCCAAGCTAGATCTATTACATATATATTATACATACAATATTCAACTAGATTCCCTACCTATCATGTCCAGTAGCATGGATGCTCTAGCTTGAAGGTCCACCACTTGTCCAACCTATACTCTCTTATGTAAGGGAGATCTCGCTATAAATTCAAAACCTTCCCGCCTAAATTTAAAATATCCCTCCCAAATCTTAAATATCCCGCCTAAATTTTAAACTATCCCGCCCAAATTTTAAAATTCAAACTTTTTTATAAAAATTTAAATTTTACTACTTCAATTTAAAATATTCCATGCGAAATTGATTTTAAATTCAAGTTTACCACAAAAAGATATCATCATACCACCTAAATTCAAATATGCAAACCTCAAATCATTATATTGTACATAAATTCAAACAAATTCAAATTAACAAGCCTAAACTGATATTAGTTTGCATAGATATGAATTTATCACACCTAAATTATGTCACCATGTTAGAGAGAGTGGTTAGAGAATTTGAACAAGGTCCACCACTTGTCCAACCTAGATACCAAGAAGGATTGAGTGTACAAGGTATTGTTTGGAGGTCCTTATAGTCCATTGGTCTCAAGGTCCACCACTTGTGGTAAGGGTCACCAAAAAGTGTATATATTCATCCAAAGAAATACACGTATTTTTGGTCTACATGTCCTAGTTTAAACCATTTATGTCCATTAGGTGTATCACTAAACAACACTACTATTTTTGAGAAACAGAAGTTACAATCATATCTACAAATGGATTAGAGGAAAATCAGCTTAGCATACATCCAGAACAGGTCTTCCATTCAATTTTACTAGTATTACAATGTGTTAGTTATTTGTGATATTTATGTATGTATATATACTATGTGTGCATATCGTAATTAAGTGTAATTGTGTATCTGCATTATGTATGAGTATTACAATGAAATAACACAAATATACATACATACACATAGATAACACAGACGCACACATACATGAGCATGTATTTTCAAGAGAGAGATAGCAAGATACAGAGATAGATAGATAGATAGATAGATAGATAGAGAGAGAGAGAGAGAGAGAGAGAGAGAGAGAGAGAGAGAGAGAGAGAGAGAGAGAGAGAGAGAGAGAGAGAGAGAGATAAATACCTGTTTTTTAGAGAGAGGAGAGAGAAAGATAACAGTTTTCACTGTGTTTATGTATGTGGAAGAGAGGAAGACGATGTATGGGAATATGTGCACGTATTTTCAAGAGAGAGACAACAAGATAACACATTTCATTGTGGTTATGTATGTGGAAGTGAGGAAGACGATGTGTGGGAATATGTGCATGTATTTTCAAGAGAGAGACAACAAGATAAGAGATTTCACTGTGGTTATGTATGTGGAAGAGAGGAAGACGATGTGTGGGAATATGTGTATGTGTGCGGGGATACTTTTAAACTATGTATCTCTGTCTTTTGATGAGAGAGTGTGTGTGCAAGAAGAGTTACAGAGAACCATCTTCTCTATATGGAGAAAGACAGAGAGTGAGAGAGAGAGAAATACCTGTTTTTTCTCTATTCGTGAGGTGTGCAATGTCTCCTGAGAAGACTGCCCGATCCTGCCCTTCTGGAAAGCGTTGTGTACGCTGCTGTTTCTTTATCTTGTGTGCGAACTTTCAATCCTGTGCACTCCACCTGTGTGTTGTGTACGATGCCGAGCTTGCTCCTCTACGCGCGCGTATACTCCAACTGTGTGCGATCCGTGTGCGCTTTCTGTGTGTTTGCTGCTCGCCTGCTTTCTCTGTGTGCGTTTCTCGTACGCTCTCTGTGTGCCTAATCTTGATAGGGTTTATTAGAATGCCACGTATGCTACAAGTCCATGTTTTATCATAGGATTAAAAAAAACAAAAGCAATATAAAAAATTAACCAATTCACACGTCCAAAATTAAAGAAATCATGGTTGAAAATATGAAAAACATGCGTAACTCTATACTAGGAATTCACTTAAAAAAAAACATGCGTAACATATGACCCCGCCCGGGGCGCTGCCCCGGACCCTGCCCAGAACAATATCCCAAAATCAACCTCCCAAGCCCCGCCATCGAGAGCGCTATATTCCACATCCCCATCAAGAGCGCTACCCCCAAACCTCACGTGGAAGCGCTGCCTTGTCACCCCATTGTGGCATTGCCCTAAGACCCCGCATCTGGAGTGCTAAATGGGAACATTCTTCATTAGTGAAATTTTGAACATAAATTATATTAGCATATACTTAAATATAATACAAATATTAACATATTAGCTATACTACTAATTTACTATAGCAGTTCTAGATTATGTCCCATACTATATTTAAGGTGCCAAAGGTTTGGCCTTATGGTCCTAGATTTAGCCAAGTGGTCAACACATATAGGACCAAGTGCACACTGTGCCACAAAACTTGGCCACCACTTCACTTGCCAAAGTTTAGGCCACATGGTCAATCCTAACTTTCCAATGTTCTTATTATGTCACCTTTTGCCTCGTGGAAAACCTAGGCTTGTTTTCACATACTCAGGCACTTCAAGCCACAATAAATTGTCATTACTCTTCGACAACCCTTTTGTTCAAGTCTTTGAAAAAACATTGTTTAAGGCCACCCTAAACCATTTTCATTTAGGGGTGTCTAAAACTAGCTTTTTGGCAATTCGAGAAGAAAATGGTCATAGTTTTATACTTAGTTTTAACCACTTGACCAATTCAAATATTGGAAAGCAAGGTCTTGTAATACTTTTCTTTGGACATCACACATTAAAACTAGGTCCCTCACTTGTCCAAGCTATGCTCTAATACAATAAAGGGCTTTTGGTTTCAAGATGCACCACTTTCCCAACCTTGATTCCATTAAAGAAGCTAGCTCTACTTAGACATTTAATAGCAAGGTCTTGCAGCAGTTCAGATTGAACATTTTCCATGGCAGCTAGGTCCACCACTTATCTAAGCTACGCTCTAATAGAGTAAGGGGGTTTTGGTTTCAAGATCCACCACTTGTCCAAACTTGATATGGGAAGCAAGGTCCTATAATAGTTTGCTTTGGACATTCACCATTACAACTAAGTCCACCACTTCTCCAAGCTATGTTCTAATACACTAAGGAGGTTTTGGTTTCAAGGAGAACCACTTGTACGACTCTGTTTTTGGAAGTAAGGTCTTTACATAGTTCACCTTGGACCTTGGACATTGGATACTACAACTAAGCCCACCACTTGTCCAAGATATCCTCTATATATAGCCAAAGGGTTTGGGTTTCAAGATTCACCACTTTTCCAACCTTTCTTCCATTAAAGAAAGGAGGGGCTTTATAACTAGGTCCACCACTTGTCCAAGCTATGCTCTGATATAGAAAGGGGATTTTGGTTTCAAGGTCCACCACGTGTTCAACCTTGCAAGACTCAAGGGATACTTGGACATTGGAAAGCATAGTCCTATAGTAGTTGATAGGTGGCAGTGGGTATTACAACTAGGTCCAACCTATGCTCTCATATAGCAAAGAGGCTTTGCTTTCAAGGTCCACCACTTGTCCAACCTTGCTTCCATTAAAGAAATGAGGGGCTACGTAAACATTGGCAAGCAAGGTAGCAAGGTCCTAAGGTGTTTCACCTTGGATATTGGGCATTATAACTAGGTCCACCACTTGTCCAAGCTATGCTCTGATAAAGAAAGGGGATTTTCGTTTCAAGGTCCACCATGTGTTCAACCTTTCTAATATAGAAAGGGGATTTTCGTTTCAAGGTCCACCACGTGTTCAACCTTGAAAGACTCAAGGGATACTTGGACATTGGAAAGCATAGTACTATAGTAGTTGATAGGTGGCAGTGGGTATTAAAACTAGGTCCAACCTATGCTCTTATATAGCAAAGAGGCTTTGGTTTCAAGGTCCACCACTTGTCCAACCTTACTTCCATTAAAGAAATGAGGGGCTACGTAAACATTGGCAAGCAAGGTAGCAAAGTCCTAAGGTATTTCACCTTGGATATTGGGCATTATAACTAGGTCCACCACTTGTCCAAGCTATGCTCTGATATAGAAAGGGGATTTTTGTTTCAAGGTCCACCACGTGTTCAACCTTGAAAGACTCAAGGGATACTTGGACATTGGAAAGCATAGTCCTGTAGTAGTTGATAGGTGGCAGTGGGTATTACAACTAGGTCCACCACTTGTCCAACCTATGCTCTCATATAGCAAAGAGGCTTTGGTTTCAAGGTCCAGCATTTGTCCAACCTTGCTTCCATTAATATAGCAAGGAGGATTTGGTCTCAAGGTTCACCACTTGTCCAACCTATGCAAACCTTCTTCATGTTGTAGCATGATTTTTGGTTTGAAGAGTATTTTTCTATAACTATGGATTTAACAATGTAATCTTTTTACTTACAGGATGGACTTCGAATCTGGGGAGAAAGTACATATGATACTTGACAATGAAATCGTTGGTATTGGTTGTGTGTGTAGAACAGATCCAGATTCCACTTGTGGTGGTACAAAGATAGGACTGGGAAATGTCTCCATACTAGTGGAGGAATGCTTGAAGGATGTGGTCCTACCTTTTCCTACAATGGATACTTCATCTCTCCAAGGCTCATTATGGAGTGCTGTTCGATGGTCAAAGCTTCTTTTGCAATCTTTTGTATTAAATGGTAACTTAATTGATCCACACGAAAGCTACAATGGTGATGAAGAACATGATCATTCTGATCCTCTAGTTACAGATGCAATACCTATGACAAGCCCAGAATTTGAAGCAATGATTCGAGAGTCTTGGAGAAATCAGAGGGTCCTTTTAAAAGATGACACAATGATGCAAACCATGAATGAAGGGACCATCTTATATGTATTTCCACATGATTATGTCAACTTTCAGGAACTTGGTCCTGATTGTGTGGGTGTGGGTATTGAAAGAGAAAATGCAAGCATTGATGATGTGGTTGAAGTGGGTAGCATCACTTTGCTAAAGTGGCCCATCAAGCAGACAACAATGTTGAATGGGAGCCCATTACAACGCTTTGTTCCTGTTGATGGCATGCATGCTACATATGAGGATGTATCCAACGATGGCAATGTTGGAAAAAAACTTGATGGGAGTAATGTTGTCCAGTTGTCAAGGAAGAGACGATACACTTTCATGAACAGGACTCAAAAATCAAAAGCAGCACTAGCTTCGACTTTTTACCTTTCAAACAAATCAATTCAAAGGGTATCATGCATTGATTGTTGTGCACAAAAATGCTGCCAATTTGCAGATCGTGATATGGTGACAAGGTTACGACAACAATTTTGGGGAGAGTCTCAAAAATCACGCACTAATTATGTTTATGATGTTCTTTCTATATGTTATCAGAAAGATGAGAAGTCACGATACCAATTCAGGCTAAATGGCTCTATTGTTTGTTGTAGAGCATGGTATGAGCTACATGGAATACCAAAGACATCATTTTATCGATACAAGGAGAACTTTGAAAATGGTGTGCGCCAATATGTACATGGGAACACATGTACATTGAGAAGGGGACTTCAACATACTAGTTTAGCAAGAGCACTACTAAATGAGTTTGTGGAAAACAACTCTGAGAAGATGCCACATAGAAGTAGAACACTGCTAGATGGCTCAAGAGAGACTCAATTGGTGATTCCATCAACATACAAACAAGTGGATATTTTATGTGAAATCAACATGACACTTGACCAAATGGGCTATGAGAAGAAGCTATCCCAATCTTCTTTTGGTAGAATTTGGAACAAAGAGTACCCACATGTCACTTTAACAAAGACGAGTGAGTTCTCTAAGTGCAATATTTGTAGCTCAATCAAGGCAAGGTTAGAAGCTAAACCTTCTCTTGAAGAGAGAGCTCTTCTCTTGAGGGAGAGAGAAGTTCACATGGCACAACAAAAGAGTTGCAGAAGCCTATATTATGCATGGCGCACGTATTCAGAAACTCAACCACAAAAATATGTATGCATAATCCATGATAAGATGGATCAAAAGAAGACTGCCATTCCTAGATTACGCATTGTTCCCAAGGGTGTGGATTCAGGATATAATCTGCAGGTGGCATTGATTGGCATGATCACTCATGGACATGGAGAAGGTCATTACGGACACTTTGTCTTGAATGGTTTGTGGCCAGTTGATCCAAATCTTACAATTGGCTCAATTGCTAATTGTTTACATAACCTCGAGAGGATAGATAAGCATCCTCTTGGTGATCTAGTAACAAATGGACTTCCAAGGAGAAATATTTCACTACTACATGCTTTGAACTCAAGGGATGCTTTGGACTACCATAACTTGAGTGATGGAAAAGAGCCCATTGTGCAGTCGTCAGAAATTGCAGAAGAGGAATTGGGGTCAACATTTCGCAGATTGCCAGAGAACTTGTTGCTACAATTGGATAATTGTGCAGGGGAAAACAAAAATCGATACTTATTTGCCTATTTGTCAATGCTTGTTGCAAGGGGTGTTTTCAAAACCATCCAGCTGGGATTTTTAATGGTTGGGCATACACATGAGGACATAGACGCCATGTTTAGTAGGTTTTCAGAGAAGTTGAGAGTTACACAAACCTATACTTTGCCACATTTGATGGATACATTACGAAACAGCTCATCTTCATCTCCAGCTCCATTTTTTCTCACAAAGATCCCCGATTTCAAGCAATATTGTGATGGCTATCTTTGTGATGGACAAGACATACTTGTTGGACATTCCAAACCGCTTCAGTTCAGGTTCTTTATGCAGGATGAGACACCAATGATGCAATATAAGGCACATGTAGGTGTATCAAGTTGGAGTGGAAGTATTCGCCTTTGGAAAACAGACACAAAAGGCAAGCCAATGTTACCACATGGAGATCCACCTCTAGTACAAATGGCGGAGTATGTCAAGGCCCACGAAGAAGTCATTTTGGGGCTAAAGAACTATATAAAATTTTGGAAAAATTTAGGGAATGGTTCAAGTATTCCGCGATATTATAGACCCGTGATAGATTATTGGAGTAAGGTAATTGAAGAGATTGGAAAAGCAATCATATCAGAGGGAGTCTTGTATGAAATGTTTTGGCCAAAAACTCAAGAATATTCTCACCTACAAAGCACTACAATGAATTTGCAACAAGGAGCAGAAAGATTCCTAGGCCTTGAAGAGTTGAACGATCATTTTTGTGGGCCTCAACGAGATAGGCCAAGGGAAGAGTTTGACCCTATGTCTGATGTGCACCAAGGTGACTTTCTTATGCTTGTTCCGAGTGACACAGAAATCTATCCAGTGTGGCTTGCAATGGCTTGATCTGACATTGATAATGAGCCTACATCACCAAACTACAGAAAACTCTTGATTCAATATTGGGCACCTTGCGCGAGAAAAAGTGGGATGACAGATACTCAAGCTTACAGTAATTGTTGGAAGGGTTATTGGGCTGTCAACTATAAGGACCCACAAGTGTGGGAAACTATAGATGCAATTGTTTGGTCCTGGAGACCCAACAAAGAAGGACCATTTTCTAGAATAAAGATTCCAGAAAGACATGCTCTAAAAGCCAAAGAAGGCCTCACTCGTGCACATCAGCCACACTTGGATCAAAGTTCAGATATGGTATCAAATGTGGAGTAGAATTATGTGGAGCTTCTATTGTGACTATACTAGTCAATTTGTAAACAAAATCTTTTTTGTATCTTCCTTTGTTTTATGTAATTTATAGTTATTATTCAAATCCATGTGTTGTACATCCTCTTGACTTTTGGTGTTTATCAACACCACAATCCTATGAGATTTTCACTTTATTTACTAGCCACACACCTCAATTTTTCCCACTTTAAGTGGAAAATTCCCAAATTACATGAATTCGGTCGATTTGGAGATTCCCATAATGTGAGATTTTTACCAAAATACCTAATATGGTCTTTATACAACAACCACCACCACAACCTCTCATTCCACCTCTATCTCCACCACCTGCTATAAACCAAGCGGTGAGTGTTATTAGCCTAGAAGCTAGAAGAACCAGTTCGAGAGAAGAACAAAGGAAAAGGAAAGGTAGAAGAAGTGGATACCATGGGAGTGAAGCGTGCCAGGCACAAAGAAGCTTCTCAAAGGGAAGATAAAATGAAAGGAAAAGGTGAGTCTAGCAAGCAGGCATCTAAGCCTCGGTGGAAGATCGACATCGTGTATTTTTCACTAGGTGAGTATGCTAAACCATATGACTTAGTTCAGGATGTGTTGATGCAGGGTCCAAAGATAACTTGGCCCAAATTAGTCCATCTTGCACCAAAGATGAGGAGACAATGGACGAAGATGGTAAGTACAAGAAGATTAAGACCGAGGATAGATAGGGCTATCTTTGGGAGGGACCTTGACGACATCCTACCAACCATGGACACCCACATCAAGGGGCAACGTATCTCAAACATCTACATAGATGGTGGCACACAGATATGCGTCATGAGTGAGAAAATGATGCACCATCTAGGCCTAGAGGTAAGTAGGCTGGCACCCTATCGAGCCAAAATGGCAAATAACGTAAGAGTGAAATGCGTAGGCATTGTGAATGGAGTCAAAGTGAAGCCATTCAACACAAAAGTGGAGGTAGACATTTTTTTCATGCCACACAAAGGGGAGGTCTACCCTATCATTCTTGGAAGACCCTGGCTCATGTCTATGGAAGCTAAGCAAGAGTGGAGTACCCGAATGATTCAGATGAAGGATGCTAAAGGGAAGTCCATATTCTACAACATTAGGACTGGGAAGCAGTGCAACATGATCTTGGAGGCTTCGAAAGATGAGTCCACCAGTGACTATTCGTCCACCTCAGGAGAAGAGACAACAACTGCTGAAGAAAGTGGCAATAGCATCAAAGTGATGGGGATCATCCTTAAGGACCCAAAAAGATTAACAAAATCTGAAGCACCACCGGCAAACCAAGAGGGACCATTAGGTACGCAATCCTTGAAGGATACAAGTAAGTTACATCGGATGCTCTCCAGTGAGTTAACCGGTGAAGAGAGGAAAGAATATGTCTCCATGCTAGGTAACTTCACCACATTGTTCATCGATGGTTATGATAAGATCACAGGAATCACAGTGGTACAACACCGCATAAGATTCAAGGAAGGAAGTAAGCCCGTAGTGCAAAAGCTCAGAAGGATTGGGGTAATACAACAAGAGGCACTGCTCAAAGACGTGAGGAATTTGCTACAGGCAGGTTTCATTTACCCCATCGAAGACTCATAGTGGGTCTCTCCAGTGGTAGTCACACCAAAGAAGAATGGCAAGTGGAGAGTCTGTGTAGACTATAAACCTCTCAATGCAGCCACAAAGAGGGATCATTTTCCCCTACCATTCCAAGATGAAATTCCCAATGAAGTGGTAGGTCATGAGCGCTACACAGTATGTGATGGCTACTCAAGCTACTTTCAAATTAGTATTGCAGAAGAAGACAAAAAAAAGGAAACTTTCATAACACCTTGGGGATGCTTTGCTTATAGAGTGATTCCTTCTGGCCTCACCAACACTCCGGCCACATTCCAGTGCTACGTGACTTTTGTCTTTCAACCATACTTTGGAACGTCAATACGGGTCTTCATAGATGATTTTTGCATCTATAGTTCACGCTCCCTCCATTTGAGCATAGTCTATGATGGCCTGACCCAGGCTACAAACCTTGGGTGGCCAGATCAACGTGGATAAGTGTCACATTGGTGAAAGCAAGGTCACTCTCCTTGGCCATGTAATTTTAGCAAAAGGGATTGAGGCTGACGCTAGCAAGATTCAAGCAAGTTAAAATCTTTGTCATCACCCACCACAACTAAGCAGTTGGTCTCTTTCCTTCAGAAGGTAAGATATTTAAGCAAGTTCATTCACTTGCTATCTCAGGTGGTTCTCCCTCTACAACAAGTCACCCATAGACATGTCTTCTCATGGAGTGAAGAAAATGAGCAGAAGTTTACCGAGGTGAAGAAAATCCTGGCCACACTTCCCACCATTTCACCCCCCAGATGGGACGAGCCATTTTATGTGAACCCCACTGTAGGAAGTGATACACTTGGAGACGTACTAATGCAAAAGGACCCCCAAAGCTCTTTCATACGTCCTATCTACTTCTCTAGTTGTGTCATGACCCCATCAAAAAAAGGATTCACCACAGTAGAGCACATGGTGCTCACATTAATGTTTGCCACTACAAAGTTCCACTCTTATCTGTTGCCTAGACCCTTTGTAATTGTGACAATGGAGGAGGTTTTTAGTATGTAATGTGACACATGGATGTCTCATCTAGGATCTCTAAATGGCTGGTTAGATTTTACAAGAGTTTGACTACACCATGCAGGTAGAAAACTCCACCAGGGCCAGTCTAGAAGGTATTCTTACTCATCGTCACTATGAGAAGAAACTGAAGGTCAACACAAAAGGAAAGAAGAGACACCAATGGTAGAAATTCCTAAGCTAGAAAGAGCTCACTCTCTTTTCTTTGATGGAGCATACAAGAAAACAGTGGACCATTCTACAGCTGGCATGATCATTTTAAATGAGCAATAGGAGAGGGTATTCTCCATTGGGCAGCTGTTACACTCCCACTCCAACAATGAAGCAGAGTATGCGGCTTTTATTCTTGGATTAGAATAGTGTATTTTGCAAGGGATTCAACACCTAAATGTGTTTGGCGATGCTCTGCTGATAAAGCAGATAAATGGCACTTGGATTTGTAAAAATCAGGTTTTACTTGGTCAACTATGCCAAGTTAAGGATCTTTTAAGAAAGTTTAAAGCAGTGCAATTATTTCATGTCCCTAGGACAGAAAATCAGGAGGCATATGCTCTAGTCAAGGAGAGAATACAAGACGTGCCCATAGGAGCTATTAAACTAAAACTACCCCTCTTTCAAGGTAGCGATGCCATGCCTAATATCATCAGCTTCTTAGATACAGAAGAATGTCTTGAAGGGTACACTAAGGGCCAGAAACAGTGGCTGGTAAGGAAGGCTACAAGATAACGCCTTGTAAACAACCACTTGTATTGTAAAGGCAAGGATCAGATTCTCAGGCGAGTACCAACCTCTAGTGAGATCAGGGAGGTAATATCAAGTTGCCACGATGGTGTATGTGGCAGTTATTTTTCTTTAGATATCACCAGTAGGAAGATTCTATAGGCAGAATTCTCTTGGCCTAGTCTGAATAGGGATGTGCATCATTGGTATAAAACGTGCAAGGCCTGTCAAGTGTCTAGTGATCGTACACTAACCTATGAGCCACAGACTCCTATCATCTCATATGGTGCGTTTGAAAAGTGGGGAATAGATGCAATTGGTCCTCTACCAAGGGCCCAATCAAGTGAACTATACATTCTAGTTGGTGTAGACTACATGACCTGATGGGCAGAAGCAATAGCCACCACACACATTATAGCCCAAGTGGTAGCAAAGTTCATATTTGAGCACATTTGTTGCTGTTTTGGCACTCCTCTAGAGATAATATCTGATAGTGGACCAGGTTCCAGAGGCGACATGGTGGGAGAACTGATGAAAAAGTTAGGCATTACACGCCAACATTCCACACCGTACTATCCACAGCGTAATGGCCTAGTGGAAAAGGTAAATGGCATGATCTGTAAAATAATCACAAAGTAGGTGAATAACCACATAGGTGACTGGTATAAACATCTCATGGCCTCTCTATGGGCCTACTGAACGACATTCCGAACATCATGAGGTTTCACCCCTTTCCATCTAGTCTATGGAAAGGAGGCCATTCCACCCATTGAGATGCAGATAGCCAGCTTGCGAGTCGTGGCTAGCCAATTACAACGCCCAATTGTCAATCTCTGCAACCACATCCTGGATTCGGAAAGACTCCAACTAGATAGGGAAGATGCAATCAATCACTATGCAGCACAAGCAGAGCGACGCCGACTCACCTTCAATCAAGGGCTTAAGGAAAACGGCTTGAAAAAAGGCATGTTAGTATTGAGATACGACAACAGATTTGACACTAGGAAGGACAAGAAATTTCAACCCAGATGGGAAGGGCCATTCATTGTCAAAAGGCGCTACGACAACGGGAGTTATAAATTGATGGAAACAGATGGGAGAATTCACAAGACTAGAGTCAATCGATGGAGGCTCAAGAGGTATTTTCTAAGGTTTGACCCAGAGTTCATGCTAGATATTCCAGAGGAGGGAGACACCTCCAACTCCGCTACTAAAGAATCAGAAGTAGGGCTAGAAGCATGAATGCCTCTAGCCAGACGAGAGGGCTAATGACGACTGGTTTTCGAAACCGCGGCCGCAAGAACCAACCCAAATAGGGGAGAACAAATTACCGAAAAAAACCATAAAAAGTTGTTTTTTTTTAAACATTCACCACCCCCTTCTATGCTTGGCCAGAGCGGGCCGCCACCAATTTGGCCACACCTCGCTCCATTATCGCCAGAGGACAGAGGTCTCTCTCTCTCTTGCTCGGCTCCGCCAATCTACCATCTCTCTCTTATCTTTGCTCCTATGTCACCCAACCCAAAGGGTGCATAAAAACAAACCGCCACTGGCTTTCGTTGACTGGCGGGCCGCCGTGCTTTTACAAAGTCTCCCTCTCTCTCTTTCATTATTGACCACACTATCTCTCTCTCTTACCTCCCTCGCTCGTCCATACTCCTATGGCGGGCTGCCATACCTCACCCCTCCCTGTTCCCTCTCGTCCACACTCCCTCTCCCTCACTCTCCCTCCCTCTCTCCCCTCTTGTTTTCCTTCCACCGGCAGGCCACTGTGCACCCAAGACCTCATTCTCTTTCTCTCTCTCTCTCTCTCTCTCTCTCTCTCTCTCTCTCTCTCTCTCTCTCTCTCTCTCTCTCTCTTCTTTCTTTCTTTTTGACTCTCTCTCACTCTCTCATTCTTTCTCTCTCTCCCTCCCTCGATTTTCTCTCTTTATCGCTCTCTGTGGAGACAACCCATTCGGGCGCACAATATCATTCTCTCTCTCTCTCTCTCTCTCTCTCTCTCTCTCTCTCTCTCTCTCTCTCTCTCTCTCTCTCTCTCTCTCTCTCTCTCTCTCTCTCTCTCTCTCTCTCTCTCTCATAACCCAAACCCCACCCGTTGACCACCAAAATCCCCCCGGTCTCACTCTATGTCGGCTTGGCCACGCGAGCCCGCTACCCATCTCCCTCCCTCCCTCTCTCTCTCGCGCTCTCGGCCCATGCGGGTGCATCATATACAGAGCAAGTTCTCTCTCTCTCTTACCCACAAACACACACACCCTCACACACTCCCCCTCACACTCTTGCCCACCATCTCTCTCAGACTCTCCCTCTTGCTTTCTGAGACAGATCCCGTCACCGGGTGCAGCACAGGTAGTTTTCGCTCACTCACACACACACACACACACACACACACACACACACACACACACACACACACACACACACACACACACACACACACACACTCCCCAGCCACACATTCCCCATCACCCGCTATCTACCTTCATCACGCTCTCTCTCCCTAGTTCTCTGGAGTCGGCCAAGCAAGCACCATTAAAAAAAATATATAAATCTTATTATGCTATTGTTCACACACACACACACACACTCTTGCCGCCGAACACACACACTTACACACACTCACACAATCCCACATACGCACACACATATTAGTAAAAAAACACGCACACCATATGCACACATCAAAGAAAAAAAAAAACCAAAGAATTGACATCATCAACAAAAAGAAGAAGAGGCCAATTCGCGCTCCACCGACACCGAAACAAGAAAAGACGCCGAAGGCATGCCCCACTCTGCCCCAAAAATGACGAAGGCGCTACATCGACGCACCAGCTAAGCTCGCCGTTCACCGACATCTCATCCACGATGCCCTCTTTAGCGAAATCCGTAGGTTGTCATCATTTTTCCCAGTTACCAAATCTTGTAAAAAATCCCTATTTGTAAATTATCACCTCTCTCTAGGTGATGGCCACAAAGGCCCACCTAGGAGTTTTCATTTTTAAAATTCCCCAAGACACAGCAAGGGTCAACCATCTAGGACCCACCAACTTGCTTTATCTCCCCTGATTAGGGCCCTAAATTTAATCAGATTACCCTAACCTAAAGTAGCCAGCACCTATAAAAAGGCACTGAGAGGTCACTATCGGGGGGGGCAGCACTTGGTAGCATCTTGGTGGGAGGGATTGGCAACACTTGCATCACAAGAGAGGGGATTGAGTGTAGCATTTTGGGAATTAGCACTATGTGAAGAAGCCATGTATACACCTGGACTCCAATGGTCGCCACACACACACTCACGCTAGAAATCTCCGTGTCTATGAGTCACCTCTAGAGAACGCACTATTAGGCTCACTATCTCTCCCTCTATCTCTCTATCACCATGGTTGCCACCTTGCTATAAATAAGGTTGCTGTAAATATTGCATGAAAATAGTTTTCCCTCACATCCTGAGGGTTTTCATCACTTGTCTCTCTCTCTCTCTCTCTCTCTCTCTCTCTCTCTCTCGCTGTGTAGAGTTCGTGTTATTTTCAATCACCGTTGTCCACATCCTAGCCGCTCAAAGCTAGGTGGTGCCCCCTATTCATTTCCACGTGGTCGGCTTGGTGTGCATCGGCTCCTGGTGTTTGAGGCCGTTGGGGTCCGTGTTGCGCTTTGTGCTCGTCATTTGGTGCCCCCATGGAGGAGGGATTCTTAGAAACCTCAAGTTTACAATGCTAAAAACAACGCACATCATCAATCATGGACAAATGGTTGAAAGAATTCTCCAATTGGAGAACGGAGGAGGAGGAGATTGAAGAAGCACTGACCGCCTTCATCGAAGTGTTGCTACCAGAATACACTGTCGTAAACATCCAAGAGGTAAATTCTTCATCTCGTATTGCTCGTGCTAACCGCAAATTGAGAGCATCAGGTGGGAAGGCTATGAAATTTTATCACTGTTGTTGACCAAAGCATTCTGCCAATGAGTGTCAAAGAGGAAGTGAAGGAAGAACGGTGAGTTTTGCTTTTGAAAACTGTAACACTCTCACTACAGTCAGATTTTCTGTAGCACCAAGTGTTTTCTCTCTAATGGTCCGAGAGGAGTCGTCAACTACATCAACCACAAAGTCTAAGCCAGGAAGCCTAAAGCATTTGGTGGACGCAAGTGGGCCTACGCTCTCTCTAGGCCTAGAGAGTTTAAATGAAGTTCGACCACCCAAGCACCGCTGCCGCATGTAGAATGGAAAGCTGATTAAGGTAGACTCTTCTCACCCAGCCTGTTTTGAACCTAATGTGGAGGATTGTGCGGACTTCTACAAGAGGTGGATGCACGTGGTGAAAGTGTCACCTGGTCAACACCTGAGGTACGCAACTCTGATTACGACATGGATAATAACAATAGGCCAGAAGTCTTTCCTTTTTGTTTCTTGCAACATATGCATGCAAATGTGTATATTGATAGGAAGATATTCTACCAGCAAAAGATTGTTTTCCTATTTGAAGCAAAAATGCTTGATGAGATCCTTAGATCCCCACGTCTCATCCTCTTGCTGCTTCTGGATTACTACCACTCTTTTGATGTAAGCATCTTTATTCTGTTCTAGCTTTGTGATCCATTTTTATCTTGTTTTAAATCTATCCATCCAACCCTATAAAAAGTTGCTATGAGCCGCTAATGTCATGAAGGTTATAAAAAAAAAGGTTTGTAATTTCCTGAGTTACTACCATGGCAAGTGTCTCTTTTCCACATTCAGTGGAAAGAAGGGAGAAAAGATCACCACCGATTTTTTGGATGACTTCGACATCGCTTGTGTGGTTTCCAACAAGGATGACGACGCCTCACGGTTACAAATTTTTCCTCTACTGATGAAAGTAGAGACCAAGTCTTGGTACAAAGGTCAACACCAAAATCTCCTCCAAAGAGACAAACTCTACTAGAAAGTACAGTGGATCTTCTAAGATCAAAAGTTACCCAAATGTAGGTAGATGATGCACAAGAATTGTAAGAAAAAGGTGCAATAACACAGCCAACAGTGCGAACATTAATTGAAGTAGGTGGTCAAAGCAAGGAAGATGCAAAAAATTAGTATAAAATAAAATCCTGAGAAGATCAAGTGCAACATTACTGGTGAACATGAAGTCTCAGTTGTCAAGCTATAGTTCTCAATAGTGCAAATGGATGTTTGTGGACCGCCGCGATTGGACAATGCAGCCTAGGGAGAACTCAAACCAACATAAATATGTCAATCTGAGGACGTAGCTGTCCCAACTAATGCATGGAAACATTGAATGCAATCCCACAACGACAATGCACTGAGGAGAGAGGTGTCACTCTTAAGCAAGGAATCAACTAAGTGGAAAATGCCTAAGTCTCCTGTGCTACATAACTAAAACTCAAATGGTTGTAGAGGGGTCAAATGAACTCCAAATGACATGGACCTTGAGATTGGGGGTCTCTAGGCTATAGACAATAGGTTTCTAACATCAAAACTTGCAAATGTCATAGTCGGGTAGGTGAGCAACCGCAATTGTTGCAACCTTTCAACTTCACCAAAAGTGACGAATGAGGGGTTTTTTGGCTCCTCCTAAGGCCTACGTACCTCTGTCCATGCTAGGTTTCACTTAAAACACCATCAACAACTCAAAACAAGCACTTAAACACAATAGGAAACGTAGAGCTAAAACCGCTCGTTTCATCGCACCAAACACACACACACACACACACACACACACACACACACACACACACACACACACACACACACACACACACACACACACACACACACACTCAAACATAGCACATTGAACATGTACATGATGCCAAGATCATGAGTAAGCAACACATGAAGTTTCATTAGCAATGCCTACCAGAACAAAGAGTAGTGAGCACGCAAGCATATGTGTACTCTTCACTACGTGAGCTCCAAAGTAAAAAACAGATCTCTAATAATTACTAAACTTGGCTTATATACCTTAGGAACAAAAATGGGTTTTTTTTTCCTAGAATGAGATAGTTACTTAACAAATGTGACGGGCTTTGGCATCTATCCTCTTCATTAAGTACATACTCGTTCGGAATTATTCTGAGTTTCAACTTTAGGATTTACTATGCCGGCTTACACAAAAAAATTATGAGCGAGGGAAAAAGGTTTTGGTGGCCCATCCGGATTGGCATGATTGGGCTTGTGATGGGCCTATGAACTTTAAGAATAGCGGAATTAGGAGAAATGAAGAGAGCATACTTTGAGAACATAGAGGGTGAACTTAATTAGCGGTAGCAACATAACCATTATACTTAATTAACTTGGCATGAACAATAATTTTGCAAGAGAGAAAGAGAATTAAAGAAATTGACAACTGTTGAGGACCGGATTTATGTGGAGCCGGTCCCCCCTCCAATAGTCTTTTGTATTATAGATTCTCCCATAAAGAGAGACTTGGTATAATACAATCTTTGTGTTCCTTGTGACCTTGGTGATGCTATGAAGATGGAAATCTTCATGCATCACGAGCATAACATAGACTTTGTAAAAAGAATTAACCATCTTCGGCCTCAGTCCCAAGGCCTCAAACACCTTTGAAGGTGGAGAGAGCTAGCAGGGATTGAGGGTATGGAAGAGGAAGAAGAAAAATTCCTAGGAGAAAGAAATAGTTCCTCACTTCTCATCACTCTTCTTGTTAGCACACATAATAGCATTAGTAATGAAGATGGCAAGCTTAAGCATTGAATCATGGCTCTTGGTTGGATTTGCATTGGGCCATAGCCAAGAGTGTTGGTGTAGGCTCTCATCTTCTCAACAAGCTTGAAGAAGGAAAGGAAGTTCTTCCACTTTCACCAAGTGAGAAAATTGTGAAAAATGAGTGTGTGAGAGGGTGTATACCCCCAAGCACACGCCTTGCTTGCTTTGGTCAATCCCTCCTTGCAGCTCAAGCTTGAAGCTGATTGGACCCCTCTAAGCCTAGCCAATCACATGCATAATGCATTTCAAGCAACATAGGTAGCATTTGGACAAGTGTCCTCCTTCCCCCTTTGAGAAAGAGAGCTTGAAAATATCTAGATAATTGTTGAATTGAACTAGAAGCTCATTGGACCCCTCTTTAGCCCAGCCAATATGATTCAAGCACACCATGTGGCTAAGCATATGGAGAGTTTGACATGTCCATGTGCCCCTTGAGAAAGGGGATGCCTTTTGGGTGAGTGGGAGGTTGAGTCAATGGTTCCCCTAACTTTGGGGCTTTACCCCTCCTTTGTAGGGTCTCTTTTTGACTCAAGCATCTTACCCCCCATGCATGGGAAACTTCTCAAGCACCTTCATCATCAAGCACGACAAGCACCTTAAGCACCTCAAGCACCTTAAGCATGACAAGCACCTTAGTCAACAAGCACGACAAGCACCTTACTCATCTAGCATGCCTACAAGCACATCAAGCACCTTAGTCACCAAGCATGACTAGCACCTCAAGCTTGGGCCGGGTTCCCACCTCAAGCACAACCCTAGCTTGCCTAAGGTCTAAGGACTTTTAACACTAACCTTTGGAGGTCTTTAATGAAGCTAACCCTAAGGTCATTTAAGCTCCATTATATGCACATTGCTCTTTGATAGACTACCTCCTTTTGGACCCCTATTGAGATGTAACCATCTCTCCTCTTGGTCCCCTGCTAAGGTAAGTCTAAAAGCAGTTATTGCACATTGCTCTTTGGTAGACCGTATCCTTTTGGACCCCTACTGAGATGCAACCATTTCTCCTTTTGGTCCCCCTGTTGAGATAGGTCTAGAAGCACATATCTATATCCTAACTCTTGTTCCCCTTTTGTCCTCCCATATTAAATGATCAATTTAATATGAGAAAATCATTTGGTAAAGTTAGATACATATTTTATGACATTACCTCTCTCTTGAAATCATAGTCGTCCTTGACTATGAGGTGGAGAAGATAAAACCTAGTTATTAGTCCATGTTTCTTAGCGGGTAGAAGATCCCTTTTTACCCTACGACATCATTCCAGAATGGATGACTAATCCATTTGGTGCTCGAGAGTCTTAGCTACTGCAAGCATGTTTGATCTTTAGTCTCTATCATACTTCCAAAGTAGAGTGACAAGTTGTACTTGGTGTTTGGGAGATGTCGTCACCACAAACATGATCCTAAGCATGCATACTTCTTAAATCTTGTGTACAATAACAGAAAGAGAATTTCATAAGATCTAATATAACCAAACCAAATGATTTTCTTATATTAAAATCATCATTTAATGTGGGAGAATAAACGGGAGCAAGGGTTAGGATATAGACATGTGCTTATAGATCTATCTCAACACATGGCCAATGATAAAGGGGCCCAAATGAGAGACAGTCTATTAACGAGCAAGGCTAACCAATGGAGCTTAAAGACCTTAGGGTTAGCTTCATTGAAGACCTCCAATAGTTAGTGTTAAAAGTCCTTTGACCTTAGGCAAGCTAGGGTTGCGCTTGAGGTGGGAACCCGGACCAAGCTTAAGGTGCTTGTCATGCTTGATGACTAAGGTGCTCGTCCTGCTTGTTGCTGACTAAGGTGCTTGTCATGCTTGCCAACTAGGGAGCCTGTGGCAACACCACCCAAGCTTGAGGTGCTTTGTCATGCTTGCTGACTAAGGTGCTTGAGGTAAGGTGTCCAAAAGTCAATCACTATCCCTAGAAGGAGGGGGCAAGCCCTACAAGAGGGGGCTAGAGAGAGAACACACACACCCTCACACAAGGCAAGGTTGGTACAAAGAAAGCAAAAGGGACACTTGTCAAGCTCCTCCTCATGTTGCCCTCATTGTGTGCCTAAAGCCTATTGGTTGGCCACCCAAGGGGTCCAATGATAAATTACTAGATTTAATTGATATTTTTTTGCATTTATCAAGTCCTCTCTCTCAAAGGGGAAAGGGGGGCACTTGTCCCAAGACTACCCTTGTTGCTTGTAATGCCTCCTGCTTGTGATTGTCTAGGCCTGGAGGGGTCCAATGAGCTTCAAGCATGAGCTACAAGGGGCTTGACCAAAGCAAGCAGGGGGCCTGCTTCAGGGGTATACTCTCCCACACACACACACACACTCTCATTGTGTGACAGTGCAAAGTGCAAGAGCTCCCTCTCCTTCTCCAAGCAAGTAGAGAGGTTGAGAGCCTACATCAACACTCTTGGCTATGGAATGAACATCCGGTTAAGTATGGAGCCTAATTTATCCCTTGTAATTTGTTGTGGTAAAAACACACATTTGTAAGGCCCCCATTATGAGGAGAAGCCATCGTGCGTGAAGGAAAATCACTCGCTAGAAATAAAAATCACTCGTTGGAAACCAAAATTTTGACGGCCAATCTCGAGCATATGGCCGGACGACGGCCAGAAAACGATCGGTCGGTTGGCCAATGGCCGGTAGTCAATGGCCGGTGGCCGGTGGTCGAAAGTCAATGGCCGGTGGCCAGTGGCGGAATTCAATGGCTGGTGGCCGAATTCAAAAGCGGACTTGCCTTCTCAAGGGCGGCCACACTTGGGCGGATTAGAGGGTCCTATTTGGACTTATCTACACAAGGGCGGCTACACATGGTTGCCTCTCATGAGAGAGGGCAGCCTTTTTAGCCTATAAAAGGATGCTATTTCTACACACATTTCAAAGTGTGAAGTTGATGCAACAAGGTGGGTGTGAGGAGGTGAGAGTGAAGCAAGGTGGGAGCTCTATTAAGGGTATAATCTCTTTGTAAGCCATTGAGTGACTGCTTTCCCGTGGATGTTGCCCACATTGGGTGAACCACATATATCGTGTGTACTCTCTCTCTCTCTCTCTCTCTACTCTATAATCTCTTGTGTATGAAATCTATCTCTCTCCATTAAGTAATCTACTCAAATATCTATTTAGCTACATCTTATTTCCTAACACATCCAACCAAGAGCCATGCTTCAATGCTTCTTGTCATCTTCTCCATCTTCATTACTATGCTATTATGTATGCTAGCAAGAAGAGTGATGATAAGTAAGTAAATTATTCTTTCTCCTATGAAATGTTTCTTCTTCCTCTTCCCTACCCTCATTCCTTGCTAGCTCTCTCCACCTTTGAAGGTGTTTGAGGCCTTGGGACTGATGCTTGGGATAGTTAATGCTTTCCACAAAGTTTATGTTATTCTCGTGATGCATGAAGCTTTCCATATTCATTGCAACACCTAGGTCAAAAGGAACACAAATATTGTATATTGTAAAAAGTGTTTCTTGATGGGAGAAACTATAATACAAATGCCTATCGGAGGGGGACCGCCGTCTCCACATAAATCCGGTCCTCAACTATTGTCATGTTCTCTAAACTCTCTCTCTTGCAAAAGTATTATTCATGCCAATTTAACTAAATGCTATGTTTATGTTGCTACGATCAATTAAGTTCACCCACTATGCTCACAAAGTAATCTCATAAAAGTGCTCCTCTAATTTCTGCTACTCTCAAAGTTAATAGGCCATTTCCATTACATTGGTATCAGAGCATTTGGTTTATCTTTTCTTACTTAAGAGGAGAGGTCCTTAAGTAGCCTATAAATGCTTGATTTTTTAAATTATATTAGGGTAAGTGACTGGGATCTATTATCGGTTTTGTTGAGCCCACTATGTGGGATATGGTGCACAACTTGGGAGCTTTGGACTTAATAATGGGGTCTTTTTAGACTTGCCTACAACATTACCATTATTCAGCCATAAGAAGTCTGAAAGGAGCAAGCCCGCGACAATTCTGCAATATTAGACCCACTCCACTACTCTCTATAATTAACCACTTCGAACCGTGGGTGTAGATACTTAAGAGACGATTTTCAAAGGCTAAGAAGGAGTGGCAACTAAGGTTTTTAATTGCCAAAGCATACACTAAGTACGTAGACAAATTTTGTTAATATGGCTGACAATAACCTAAGCTATGTGCAACCGACTTTGCAAGACAAAGTTACTCAACAACTTACCTCCCAACCAGTCCTCATGCTTCCAGATCTCTCAAAGCCACTTGAGGTCCAATGTGATGCTTGTGGTGATTGCCTTGGAGCAGTCTTGCTTCAAGAAAGGCATGTCATAGAATATGAGAGACAAAGGCTCAATACAGATGACGTGTCTTCGGCATTTATGAGAAAGAGCTATTTGCTGTTCTATCACAATGATTTATCTTCTATGATAGATGAGTATGCTACTGACCTAGACTATAGAGACATAATGTCAGCCCTTGCTTTGGGGAAGAAAGAGGAACCATTCACCTTGCAGGATGGTTATCTTCTCCACGGCAATAGGCTATGTGTTACCCACTCCCGTCATGAGAAAGTCATGTATGAATCCCATTCTCCTCCCTATGTGGGGCATAGAGGCATTCAACCTACTCTCCGAGGAGTAGAAACGTACTTCTATTGGCCTACCATGAAAGTGGACATTTAAGAGTATGTTTCAAAAAAGACCACGTATGATTAGAGGGAAGCAATCAGGATTACTCCAGCCATTGCCTATCCCAAATTCACCATGGTAGAGTATATCCATGGATTTTATCTTTGGATTACCCAAGTCTATCCATGGGAATACGAGAATATGGACAACAATTGACAGGTTTAGCAAGCAAGCACACTTTATTCCTATCAAAAAGACTATTAAGGAACACCAAATGGCAACTCTCTTCATATCAAAAATTTTCAAACACCATGGATTACCAACATCCATCATGTCAGATAGCGATCCTAGAATGACCAATAATTTTTGGAAAGATCTCTTTAAAAATGTAGAAATAAGATTTAATTTCTCTTCGGCCCATCACCCATAAACGGATGGCCAAAGTGAGATAGCCAATCTTATGATACTGGATCTACTAAAGACTTATGTTAAAGAAGTAGATCAACGCTCACAATGGAAAAATTACTTACCTCTTGTAGAGTATGCCTGTAATAATACTGTACATAGTTCTATGAGAAAAGCACATCTTGAAATAATTGAGGGAAGACCTAAAAGTCCCTTTCTACTTAAAGTACATGGGAAGATCTTCGCTGCCAATGAGCATAGCCGTGACCTACAAGAATCTTTTCAAAAGATTAAGGAGGCTATATCCATCTCTCAACAAAGGAAAAAGCTGCTGCTGACAAGCACAAAAGGGCCTTAGTGCTCAAAGAAAATGATTGGGTCTTACTTAAGTTTCCTAAGGCTCGATTGAGGCAAACGATGGAAAAAAATCCTACGGGCCATCAAAAGTATTATGCTAAGCTAGCAAAAATATACTATGGTTCTTTCCAAATCTTGAAGCTCATCAATGAGATGGCTTACCAACTCAAGTTTCGCAACCATTGGCTTATACACAATTCTCTCATGTGAGCCTACTTAAGCCCTACAAAGGAGAGCCACCAAGTGAACCAATTATTGAAGACCCTCGAGAAGTTGAAGACCAGGAAGAGGTGCTACAACCCGAAGCTATTCTTTGGCATGGAGACAAGGTACTACGACATGGTAAGATTATTCGATGGTATCTTATTAAGTTCAAAAATCATCCTTTTGAAGATGCTAGATGGATGCAAGGAATACAACTTAAGGATAGTATGAACCTTGTCAATGCTTATAATGCTGCATTAGGGTAGGCAAATGTACAAATTTCTTTTAAATGACCAATGTTTTTGTTTTATAAGACAAGTAGTTTTTTTAAAAAATTGTGCACCATTTAAATAGTATTCATGCTTAGAATCATGTTTGTAATGACGACGTCTCTCAAACACCAAGTAGAATTTGTCACTCTACTTGGGAGAATAAAATGGACTAAAGAGCAGACATGCTTGCGGCAACTATGTCTCCCAAGCACCAAATGGATTAGTCATCCATCTTGGAAAGATGTCATAGGGTAAAAAAGGATGCTAAGCAAGATTGACATATGACTAAGGCTTTATTTCTTCTACCTCATAGTCGAGGACGACTATGATTTCAAGAGAGAGGTAATGTCATAAAATCTAATATCTAACCAACCCAAATAATTTTCTCTTATTAAACTGATTATTTAATGTGTGAGAATAAATGGGAACAAGGGTTAGGATATACACATGTGCTTATAGATCTATCTCAACATGGGGCCAATGGTAAAGGGGCCCAAATGAGAGATGGTTTGCCAAAGAGTAAGGCTAATCAATCGAGCTTAAAGACCTTAGGGTTACCTTCATTGAAGACCTCCAGTAGTTAGTGTTAAAAGTGCTTTAACCTTAGTTAAGCTAGGGCTGTGCTTAAGGTGGAAACCCGCCGACCCAAGCTTAAGGTGCTTGAAATGCTTGTCGTGCTTAAGAAGAGAGGTCCTTAAGTAGCCTATAAATGGTTGATGTTGTTAATTATATTAGGATAAGTGGCATTGGGATCTATTATCGGTTTTGTTGACCCTATTATGTCGGATATGGTGCACACCTCGAGAGCTTGGGAGTTAATAATGGGGTCTCTTTAGACTTGACTACGGTTTACCATTATTGAGCCATAAGAAGTTTGAAAGGAGCTAGCCCTCGGCAATTCTGCAATATTAGACCCACTCCACTACTCTCTATAATTAACCACTTCTAGCTGTGGGTGTAGATACTTAAGAGCTGATTTTCAAAGGCTAAGAGGAGTGGCAACTAAGGTTTTGAATTGCCAAAGCATACACGAAGTAAGTACACAAATTTTGTTAACATGGCTGACAATAACAAAGAGAGTAGAATGAACATTGATATTTTTGATTTTTCACATGAAGGTGCTAATGATGATGCCCCCATGTTTGTCAGTTATCTCCTTACTAGGTTGCAACAATCTATGGGCAACCTTGCTTTGCAAGCCGAAGTTACTTAATAGTTTTTCCTTCCTCTCCAAGAGGAGAGAGAGCTTAGGAGGCCTTTTGAAGAGACCCCCAAAAGAAGACTCTCTCCCATACTTGAGGAGGAATCCAAAGAGCAAGAACGCAATGAAACTTTAAGTTCCTATGAAGATGTGGCTCCACGAAGACGGCGGTCTAGACGATCACCAACTCCTCCCAAAAGGAAAAGATCAACACACAGTCCTTCTCCTCATCACTCCAAAAGGGAAGAGAGGAAACAAAGGAAGAAAAGGGTAAAAAAGAGGTCACCCTCTTCTCCGTCTTCTTCAGCTTCCTCTCATCTTCCGATGAAAGCTATGGCTATTCTCCTAGAGAATACAAGAGGGGAGGACATCACAAAACATACCCTCCATGGCAAAGGTCACAAAAGCTGAAGAAGTTCAAAGAGGGAGGAAAGAGTATCTCTTTTCTCACCTATGATGGCACCTTTGATGCCGCCAACAAAGTATTGTCCTCCATTCAACAATTTGATGCGGCCTTTGGAGACGAGGGCTTCACAAAGTCCTCCAAGCTCGCCATGTAGTATGCACTTCTAGAAATCGGCTCGTCAATGGTGGGCTAGCCTTCGTGGCAACAGTGAAGCCCCAAAGACATGGAAAACTCTATGAGTTTCCATCATGAAGCAATTCCTTGCAAGCGATGCAAAGGACAAAGTGCTCACCAAATGGCGTAGTTTGAAGCGTCTCTCTCATGAGTCTATCCACAAATATGTAGACAAGTTTTGGGATTTACATCTCAAGGCTACTATCTTTCCAAAGATAGACTTCATCAAGCAACCGCAACAAACTGTGCAGGATTACATGAAGAGATGGCCAAATACGTCAACTCTCAACGGCCTGGTTCTATCACCAAAATAATCCATCACACAATGGTTGCTTCATGCATCAATTTCCAACAAGGGGCTAGACGAAATGTCAAGCCCATGGAAAACAAAGACAAAAATGATGCAAAGGGGAAAACCAATGCCCAAAATTCTTCCCAAGGCACTTCCAACAACAACAACAACAATAACAATTGGTCCAAAAAGAAGGGAGTTTATGAAGGTAAAAACAAACTCTCTCCTGAAGAGCTTGAAGCTTTTCACAAGGACTATAAGTGTTTTAAGTGTGGGGAGCAAGGACATGGCTATCGTTCTTGCCCCAAGAAAAATGCTCGCAATGAGACTCCTAGGGCTTCCACCATCGAAGCTCCAAAAGTGCTACAGCCGGAGGCGTGGAGTTCCCTGCAAAATACCCGAAATAGCCTACTACAAACCATAAAAACAGACTAATCAACATACCTGGCAACCACATAGATGCATAATCGCGAGATACACGAATAGAGAGAGACAGAGTGCGAGAGAGAGCAATAGTGCGCGTGCAAACACACCTCCTAGAATGGAGTGCTACGTCGGCACGGCAAGAGAGAAGAGAGGAGAGGTGAGAAGAATAACCCAGACATTGGGTGCAATCTCCCCCCGTGCAAGAGTGACCATTTCCCTCTTGCATGTATTTGTTTTATAGATTTCTTAAATGGTCAATTGTGAGTACAAACTGGCCGGCCGGTCATAAATCTGAAGCTCATAAAGAGCACTTGAATAATACATGAAATATATTTTCGTATGCAGAGGCCTAGCTCGGTCAAGCCTTTTCCACCTGTCAGCTGCAATAATTAATAGAAATATCAATTCCATTACATACCTCTCCATTGGAAAGCATCTGCCCTCAGTTGCGAAGATAAAATCTGCAAACAATACTTATAAAAAACAATGGTTAGAAATCTGTATCAAATAGTAAAAAATCCATAAATTAGACAACATTGCTTATGCTTGCCGTCATCCACATACTACCTTTTCTAGTGTCCCATACCACTAGAATAAGCAATATATGTCATATCCTGATGAATCAGAATATCATTGGTCACACTCATCATTGTATAAATCAATTCTCATCAATCTCAAGTTCACTTTCATAAATATTGTCGCGAAAGAAAATGATCATATACCAATTCCAAATCCAAATCCAAATCCAAATCCAAAATATCTTTCATTTTCTATACCCGGGTAACGAAATCATACCAGTTGCAGTGATGGCCAGTCTCACTGCAGCATGATTTTGTGATCGGTGTTACCTCAACCGACGAGTCTACACCAATAAGACGTGCTGCCTAGATCGACAAATCCGCACTAATGCTGCCTATATCGGTGAATCTGCATTTACCATTGTGAATAGATCTGCAATTTGTCAATGTGCTGCCTAAATCGGCGGATCTGCACAAATAATTGGTGTTGCCTAAATCGGAGAATCTACACCAAGATGAGCATTTACACATTGCCTAAATCGGTGGATCTGTGTGTATGTGACCAATGGACTAGACAAGGCATAAAAACATTAAAAATGTACCACCTGTTTCACACCACATTGGAGTAAGGTTGAGTAACAAAGTAGTGACAAATTGGTATTGAATGGAAAGCCTCGACTCACGTGAGTAGCTGCATATCTCAATGTGAAATGATCGCAATAGCAATTTTGTTTAATACAAGTATTGGCAAAATGTTAGAGAATGCTGGTAATTAAAAGAGCCATGCCTTCTTTCAAGAAATAAATGGTAATCAAGCTGATAAGTAAGCCAGATGTGTTGAATTTATGTAATGTTGTTGTTCTCTGTGGAATGGTATTAAGAAATATGTGTAGGACTATGAGTATCTGAGAGAGTGTTATCAGTGTATTGACTACTTGTGTTTCTGAGAAGATTTTTCAAAACCCAAAATGAAAATGCGGAGAGAACTTACCTGGTTTCTCTCTATAAATCATTGGACTCTTGATGATGTACTACATCTGAAATATAGGTATGTAGTATGAGAGTCTGCAGCTTATACCAATTACCTATAAGATCAAACTAATACAATCTTTATGGATCTAATCCAGTGCCTGGGTATTAAAATGAAGTATAGTGAAAGATCGAAATCGTCAGTTTAAATACATCATGATCATCGTCAGTGCACGTGGATGCCTAAAAGCAAGCATTGTTTGAGAAAGTATTGCATTGGTCTCCGAAGAACTTTGTCGATGTCCGATGCTTCCATGCCATCGACAATTGACCAAAGGAAAGGGGGATAGGGGGAGAAAGAGAAAGAGAGAGAGAGAGAGAGAGAGAGAGAGAGAGAGAGAGAGAGAGAGAGAGAGAGAGAGAGAGAGAGAGAGAGAGAGAGAGAGAGAGAGAGAGAGAGAGAGAGAGAGAGAGAGAGAGAGAGAGAGAGAGATGAAATGAAATGTTATAGTATCCGTCTTTAAAATGCAAAAATTACCCACGAAAATAAAGTGAGACAATCCTTGTGGATCTAATATGATGTCTAGGTACGAAAATAGATTAAATCATCGTCGTCATCGTCGTCAAGTCTCGTGGATGCTCGGCAAGGGGCATTTATCTGAGAAAGTATTGCAATGGTCATCGAGGAGCTTCCTCAATGTCTGTCATGGTAAGGTATCCTAGTGGGATGGGGAAGAGAGATAGAGAAATTAAATGAAATTTTATCGTATTCGTTGTCCAAATGAGTATGGGATCAAAAGCCGATCCTCTCCACACAATCGCTCTGCTTGACGCCTCAAATTATCGGAGCCCCTTCTTCAACTACCACGCCCTTTGCGATATGGGTAAGAAATGAAATGAAGTGTGACATTAAGCATGTTGAAAAGGTGAGAATTACATCTGAGGCTGGATGTGATACGATGTCTAGGTACAAAATTAAATGAAGTAAAATATCTAAAGACTCAAAGAAACAAAAAAAAAATAAAAAAATAAAAAAAATCGTCAGCTCGTCAATGTCCAAGGATGCTCTGCATCGAGCGTTGCGTGAGAAGGTATGCAGCGGCTCTGCAGAGTGTCGTCAATGGTTGGCACGGAAGAGCTTTGGCAATGGCTACTACTGCAGGCGGACACAATAGGTGGAAGCTACAACATTAACAAGGGTATTAGTGCTTAAGGTGCTTATGCAGTCTCTTGGTGAAGGAAGCGACTTTGCATCGGAGCAGAAGCAACAACAGCAATGTCTCGCCGATATGATAGCAGGACCACGATCTTCTCTCCAAAGCGGGGCTTGTATCAGGTAGAGTATGCCATGGAGGCCATAGGAAATGTAGGGGCAACCATTGGGGTGCTTGCCAAAGATGGCGTCGTTCTGGCAAGAGAGAAGCGGTTAACCTCCAAGCTTCTCGCGGCTTCAAAGTCTACAGAGAAAATGTACAAGATAGATGACCATGTTGCTTGTGCTGTCGCGGGCATCATTGCGGATGCCAACATCCTGATTAACACAGCTCGTCTGCAAGCTCAAAGGTACACTTTTGCTTATCAAGAGCCCATGCCTATGGAACAACTTGTTCAGTCTCTTTCAGACACCAAACAGGGCTACACACAGTTTGGTGGCCCCCGCCCCTTTGGGGTCTCCTTCCTTTTCGTTGGATATGACAAGAACTTTGGCTTCCAACTTTACATGAGTGATCCAAGTGGTAACTATGGTGGTTGGAAGGCTGTCACTATTGGGGCCAACAATCAGGCTGCACAATCCATTCTCAAATAGTATTATAAAGATGACATTACACGTGAGGAAGCAATGCAACTTGCCCTTAAAGTGCTCAGCAAGACTATGGATAGCACCAGCCTCTCATCAGAGAAGCTTGAAGTTGCTAAGGTAAGATTGTCCCCTCAAGGCATAGTAAAGTACAAGGTTTTTTTCCATAAGAGAGGGTGGTATTGTAGAACGGAGGAGGTTGCAAAGGGAGGAGTTAGCTGGGCTTTGCCGGCAGGATGGCACTGCTCTCGGGCCTGGGGTTGAAAGGGAAAACACAGGGTATACAGAGCCGAGCCAAGGGCTGGCCACGAGCGAGGGTCGGTGGAGTTACTGCATACATAGAAGGTGAGCACTGCAGGGGGTAAGTGAAAGTGGTTTGACACTGCAGTGCTGTGAGGGGTCCATGCAGTGGTTGGTACCGCTCTACATGGCTGAGAGTGGCAGGCAAGGAATCTCCTGTGCTGCATGGTGGGCGGATGAGGTAAGGGAGAGATTACAGCAGCAGCTAGTGCATGCACGCATGCTGGGAATCGAGGTGGTGGGTGAAAGTGAGTCGGAACTGGAGAGCAAAAGGACGACGACTGTGTGTGTGTGTGTGTGTGTGTGTGTGTGTGTGTGTGTGTGAGAGAGAGAGAGAGAGAGAGAGAGAGAGAGAGAGAGAGAGAGAGAGAGAGAGAGAGAGAGAGAGAGAGAGAGAGAGAGAGAGAGAGACAAATACGCAGTTCTGTGAGGTGGTGGTGGTTAAAAGGGACCACATGGCGGAGGAGTGAGAGAGAGAAAAAACACTCCGAGTCGCATGGCGGCGCAGTGAGAGAGAAAGCGCGTCAGGAGCGCCTCTGCTTTTTTTCTTGGGGTGCATGCACCATCTACAGCCCGATATCTATCCAACGCGGTTGTAAGGTGGAGAGAGTGAGTGAAGTCGACGTAGAAACAGAGAGTTTCTTCAGCATGAAAATCGCTCGGATAACTGGCCGAAAGAGAGAGAGAGACATAGATAGTGATTCTTCAGAAATAGCCACGCCCGAGAGGGGTTGGTAGGGCATGCATGCATGCAATGATGAGGGAGGGGGGGGGGGGGGGGGGGGGGGGGGGGGGGGGGGGGGGGGGGGGGGGGGGGTGTTTCGGTCGTCCTTACTGTAGGTCCGCCAAGTCCGTTGCTAAGGTGACTTGGCCTACTGTATGGGTGGCGTGCACTTCTTCACCAAATCTTAAGTTTGGAAGTCCGCTTCCACATCCCCGCACTACTCTTCGCTATAATTATTGGGTTCGGCGTCCGCGGCTCTGCAATGGCCCGCTTTCCATCCGTTTGTAGTAGTGAACCTTTGCGAGAGCACCTCAACTGACCATGGCTCTCATTAGCCCCAATTCCACCAACGCTCTCTTATGTCTCATAAGCCTTGAGAGATCTAGTTTACATAGAGAGTGTCACCCATTCCCTTTGTGTGAGAAAGTCATGTATAAATCCCATGCTCCTCCCTATGTGGGGCACATGCACATTCAACTTACTCTCCAAGGAGTAGAAATGTACTTCTATTGGCCTAGCATGAAAGTGGACATTTAAGAGTATGTTTCAAAAAAGACCAAGTATGATAAAGGGAAGCAACATGGATTACTCTAGCCATTTCCTATCCCAAATTCACCATGGGAGAGTATATATTTGGATTACCCAAGTTTATCCATGGGAATACAAGAATATGGACAACAGTCGACAGGCTTAGCAAGCAAGCACACTTTATTCCTGTCAAAAAGACTATTAAGGCACACCAAATGGCAACTCTCTTCATATCATAGATTTTCAAACACCATGGATTACCAACATTCATCGTGTCAGATAGAGATCCTAGAATGACCAGTAATTTTTGTAAAGGTCTCTTTGAAAATCTAGAAACAAGATTTAATTTCTCTTCAGTCTATCACCCACAAACAGATGGCCAAAGTGAGACAGCCAATCTTACGATACTCGATCTACTAAAGACTTATGTTACATAAGTAGATCAACGCTCACAATGGGAAAAGTACTTACCTCTTGTGGAGTATGCCTACAATAATATTGTACATACTTCTACGAGAAAAGCACCTTTTGAAATAATTAAGGGAAGACCTAAAAGACCCTTACTACTTAAAGTACATGGGAAGATCTTCGTTTTTGCCAATGTGTATCGCCGTGACCTACAAGAATCGTTTGAAAAGATCAAGGAGGCTATATCCATCTCTCAACAAAGAGAAAAAGCTGCTGCTCACAAGCAGAGAAGGACGTTAGTGCTCAAAGAAAATGATTGGGTCTTACTTAAGTTTCCTAAGCCTCGATTGAGGCAAACGACGGGCAAAAATCCTACGGGCCATCAAAAGTATTATGCTAAGCTAGCAAAAATATACTATGGTCTTTTCCAAATCTTGAAGCCCATCAACGTGATGGCTTACCAACTCAAGTTGCCCAACCATTGGCTCATACACAATGCTTTTTATGTGTGCGTACTTAAGCCCTACAAAGGAGATCCACCAAGTGAACCAATTATTGAAGGCCCTCTAGAAGTTGAAGACCAAGAAGAGGTGCTACAACCCAAAGCTATTCTTTGGCATGAAGACAAGGTACTACAACATGGTAAGATTATCCGACGGTATCTTATTAAGTTCAAAAATCATCCTTTTAAAGATGCTAGCTGGATGCAAGGAATACAACTTAAGGATAGTATGAATCTTGTCAATGCTTACAATGCTACATTGGAGTAAGCAAAATGTACAAATTTCTTTTAAATGAACAATGTTTCTGCCTTATAAAACTAGTTCTTTTTTTAATTGTGCACAAATTTAAATAGTATGCATGCTTAGAATCATGTTTGTAATGACGACGTCTCTGAAACACCAAGTAGAATTTGTCACTCTACTTGAGAGAATGAAATGGACTAAAGTATAGACATTCTTGCAGCAGCTATGTCTCCCAAACACCAAATGGATTACTCATCCATCTTGGAAAGATGTCGTAGGGTAAAAAGGGATCCTCTACCCCGCTAAGCAAGATTGACTAATGACTAAGGCTTTATCTCTTCTATCTCATAGCCGAGGACGACTATCATTTCAAGAGAGAGGTAATGTTATAAAATCTAATATCTAACCAACCCAAATGATTTTCTCATATTAAACTGATCATTTAATGTGGGAGAATAAATGGGAACAAGGGTTAGGATATAGACATGTGCTTATAGATCTATCTCAACACGGGCCAATGGTAAAGGGGCCCAAATGAGAGATGGTATATCAAAGGGCAAGGCTAACCAATGGAGCTTAAAGGCGTTAGGGTTAGGTTCATTCAAGACCTTCAATAGTTAGTGTTAAAAGTCCTTTGACCTTAGGTAAGGTAGGGATGTGCTTGAGGTGGGAACCTGGCCCAAGCTTAAGGTGCTTGAGGTGCTTGTCGTGCTTGATGACTAAGGTGCTTGAGGTGCTTGTCATGCTTGACTAAAGTGCTTGAGGGGCTTGCTGACTAAGGTGCTTAAGGTGCTTGTCGTGCTTGCCGACTAGGGAGCTTGAGGTGCTTGTGGGAACACTACCCAAGCTTGAGGTGCTTTGTCATGCTTGGTGAGTAAAGTGCTTGAGGTAAGGTGTGCAAAATTCAATCACTATCCCTACAAGGAGGGGGCGAGCCCTACAAGAGGGGCTAGAGAGAGAACACATACACCCTCACACAAGGCAAGCTTGGCACAAGGAAAGAAAAAGGGACACTTTTCAAGCTCCTCCTAATGTTGCCCTCATGGTATGCCTAAAGCCTATTGGTTGGTGACCCAAGGGGTCCAATGATAAATTAGTAGATTTAATTGGCTGTTTTTGCATTTATCAAGTCCTCTTTCTCAAAGGGGAAAGGGGGACACTTGTCCCAAGACTACCCTTGTTGCTTGTAATGCCTCCTGCTTGTGATTGGCTAGGCCTGGAGGGGTCCAATGAGCTTCAAGCATGAGTTACAAGGGGGGGTCGTCCAAGGAATCTAGGGGCATGATTGGGGGGTATACTTTCCCACTCTCTCTCTCTCTCTCTCTCTCTCATTGTGCATTGTGCAAAGTGCAAGAGCTCCCTCTCCTTCTCCAAGCAAGTAGAGAGGTTGAGAGCCTACACCAACACTCTTGGCTATGGAATGCAAATCTAACCAAGTGCCATGCTTCAATGCTTAAGCTTTCCATCTTCTTCATCTTCATTACTATGCTATTATGTATGCTAGCAAGAAGAGTGATGATAAGTGAGGAACTAATTCTTTCTCCTATGAAACGTTTCTTCCTCCTCTTCCCTACCCTTATTCCCTGCTAGCTCTCTCCACCTTCGAAGGTGTTTGAGGTCTTGGGACTGAGGCTTGGGATAGTTAATGCTTTCCACAAAGTTTATGTTATGCTCGTGATGCATGAAGCTTTCCATTTTCATTGCATCACCTAGGTCACAAGGAACACAAATATTGTATTGTAATAAGTCTTTCTTGATGGGAGAAACTATAATGTAAATGCCTATTGGAGGGGGGACGGGCTCCCCATAAATCCGGTCCTCAAATGTTGTCATGTTCTCTAAACTCTCTCTCTTGCAAAAGTATTGTTTATGCCAAGTTAACTAAATGCTATGTTTATGTTACTACCATCAATTAAGTTCACCCACTATGCTCACAAAGTAATTTCATAAAAGTACTTCACTAATTTACGCTACTCTCAAAGTTAATAGGCCATTTCCATTACAGAGAATGAGTCTTATAAGACAAAAACATTGTTCATTTAAAATGATTACTCTAAGGCATCATTGTAAGCATTTATAAGGTTCATATTATCCTTAAGCTATGCTCCTTGCATCCATCTAGCTTTAAAAGGATAATTCTTAGAATTATTAAGATATCGTCCGGATAATCTTACCGTTTCTTAATACCTTGTCTTCATGTTGTAGGATGGACTCAAAATTGAAGTACTTCTTCTTCATCTTTGATTTTTGGAGGGTTTGCAACTATTGCTTCTTTTGGTGGCACTCCTTTGTAAGGATTATGTAGGCTCTCATGGAAAACATTGTGCATGAGCCAATGGTTGGGCAACTTTAATGATAAGCCATCTCATTGATTGGCTTAAGAAAAAGGACTATATTATCTTTTTGCTAGTTTAGCATGATACTCTTGGTGGCTCGTAGGATTCTTGCCCGTAGTATGCCTTAGATGAGCCTTGAGAAACTTTAACAAGACCCAATCATTTTCCTTAAAGGCTAAGGCACTTCTGTGCTTATTAGTAGCATCTCTTTTTGCCTTTGCTGCTGTGAGATGGATATAACCTCTTTAATCTATGGAAAAGATTCTTGTGAGTCTTGGCTATATTCATCAACAATGAAGATCTTTCCATGTAGTTTAAGTAATAAGGAGACTTTTGGATCTTCCCTTTTTAACCTCAAAAGGTGCTTTCCCCACAGAAGTATGTACAATGTCATTGTACGCATACCCTCTATAAGAGGTAGGTACTTCTCTCATGGAGAACGTTGATCTACTTCCATGACATAGGCTTTTAGTAAATCAAGAATCATTAGATTAATTATTTCACTTTGGTCATCCGTTTGTGGATGATAGGCCAAAAGAGAAATTTAATCTAATTCCTAGATTCTCAAAGAGACCCTTCTAGAAATTACTAGTTATTCTAGGATCTTTGTCCGACACTATGGATGTTGGCAAGTAATGATACTTGAAAATTTGAGATATGGAGAGGGTTTCCATTTGATGTGCCTTAATAGTGTTTTTGACAGGCATAGAGTGTGTTTTCTTGTTTAGCATGTCGACTAAAACAATCCAAGCTGCTTCCCTCAGCAAATTTTTGACTTTTGGCATACCACACATTTTGAAGCATACTCTTCATGGTAGGTTGACTTTTTTGGGTAGGCAAACAGAAATACATTTCTACTCCTCAAAGAGTAGATTATGGAATCCCTCTTTGCCTCGCATAAGGAGAAGCATGGGATTCATATATTGTATGACTTTCTTATTGTATGGGTGAATAACACATAGCCTATTGCCGTTCAGAAGATAACCATCCTCCAAGGTGAATGGTTTATTTTTTCTTCCCTAATGCAAAGACTATAATTACATACATAAAGTCTCAATCAGTAGCATACTCATCTATCATAAAAGATAGATCATTGTGAGTTTCGATAGACACCACATTTACCCTTGGCTGTTGTGAAAGTGCATCAGCCACTTGATTGTGCTTGCCAGCAATGTGAGCAATATGAAATTTAAATTGCAAAATAAAATTTTCCCACCTCATTTGTTTGTCGGAGAGCTTGGTTTGCGTCATGAGATTCTTGAGGCTTTGTGATCCATTCTAGAATGAATAGAGTCCCAAAGAGATATTGTTTCCATGTGTCTAGGGCATATAGAACAGCTAGTAGCTCCATTTTTTTTAATATTGATCCTATTTAGTGCTCTATAGTTGACACACATGTGATATGTGCCATATTTCTTTTGCACCAAAAGTACTGGTGAACAGAATGGAGAGGAGCTAGGCCTCATCATCCCTTTTTCCACCAATTCATGCACTTGCCTCATGATCTCCTCTTGTTGAGTTTGTAAAACTCAAAAAGGAAGTTTATTAGGCGGTGAGCTTCCTAGTAGAAGCTCTATTGCATGGTCATAATCCCCTTGTTTTGGAGATAGCTCACTAAGGATGTCATCAATGAAAACATCTTGGACCATCTATTTAGCAATTAGACAACTCTAATTCCTCTTGATTTCCTTTATTGCTGCTTGTGAAAACATTGGAATCATTTAGAAATTCTCCAACAAAAATCATATACGCAAAAGTAGAGCTTTTCATGGACTTATCAAAAGTAAGCGTATTTACCAGGGATATGGTGTTCCCCAACTCATTAGAATCTATGTACATGCTCTTTTCCCTATAGGTGAAGTAGATTCTCTTTTCAAGGAACTTCATGTTGGAAGTCATGCGGTTAAACCATGGTGCCCCAACGATAACATCCTCATGTTTGAGAGGGGAGATGAAGAAATCATCTTTGTCCACATAGCTTTGGACATGAAGCCTCAATTTTCCAATTAAGGAAGTAACTGAGACGTCTTGTCCCTTGATAGCTCCATTGAATTTCAATGCATCTCTCATCTCATGAGCTTGTATGTCTAGCTTGGTGGTCAACTCTATGGATATGAAGTTGTGAGTTGAACAAAATAAATGCATCATGCTCTTGCATATTTTCCCAAGCATAGCAAAGGAGAAATCCTTAGAAATGAGCATCCTCTTTTGGAGCTTCAACCATGAAGGCTCTAGGTGGCTCATTGCGCACATTTCTTTGGGGGCAAGCATTGATAGCCGACTTTCAGAAATCAAGAAAATGAAAAGGAAAAAAAAAACTCATTTCACCCCCCCCACTCTCAGTACCCCGCCACCGTAACTTATTTTTCCCCCCTCCCGCCCTAAGGGCATCGGATAAAACCCTCGCACTCTCTCCCCCCATTTTCCCTACATACCCCCTTTCCTAACATCTCTCTCCCCGATTTACCCTCCCCGGCCAGGCAAAGACTCAGAAAAGAAACCCCCAACCCCTCTCTCGTGCTCCCTCGGTGTGAGCCGCATGAGAACCTCCCCCCTCACTCTTACACTCACCCTAATCACCCCTCTCCCATTACCCTCTACCCTCATTCCCCCCCCCCCCCCCCCCCCCCCCCCCCCCTCTTTGGCCCACCAATATTCCCTCCCCCCGACCCCTCCTCCCTCTTCCCCACCCGCTCGCCTCCACCCTCCCTCGCTCATTCACACCCCCCCCTCGCCTCATCCCCCCCCCCCCCCTTCTTTGGCCCGCGGATATATTCCCTTACACACCCCCCCCCCCCCCCCCCCCCATTGACTTATCTCCCCTTCGTCCTCAAGCTCCCATGCAAGACAACACACCCCCCCCTCTCCCTCTCACCCACACATCCCCCATACCCCGCCATACCCCCTCTCCCCTCACTCTCCCTCACACACTCTCTCTATCTCTTATCCCTAACCACACACCCCCCTCTCCTCACTCTCCCTCTCACGCCAGCACGCAAGTCTCTCTCTCTCTCATCCGGATGCCGCAGGCCACGCCAAGGGCTCTCTCTCTCTCTCTCTCTCTCTGTCAGCGCTGCAATCCACACCATACACACACTCACCATACACTCACACCCCACAAACCCCCCCCCCCCCCCCCTCCTCTCTCTCTCTCCCCAAGCCGTGTGCACCGCAGCTCACATCCCCACACACCTCCTCTCACCCTCTCTTCCCATGCGCAGTCCGCAATCAACGCACACACACACACACGCCCTCGCGGGCAGCAACGCAATATGCCAACACACACACACACACACACACACACACACACACAACACACACACACACACACACACACAACACAACACACACACACACACACACACACACACACACACACACACACACACACACCCTATTCTACCCCCCCCCCCCTCCCTTCCCGCCTTGCGCAGAAGAAGGATGCCGCCGGCCATTCGCCAAAAAAAGAAAAAGAAAAAAACAAAATTATATATATATAGCCCCCCTTCCCACGCACGTTTTCACACACACATGCCTATACAAAACACACACACACCCGCCTAAAGCACAACTACATACACACACGCATATACGCACCGCACCGCAATACGAAGAGAAAGGCTACGACATCAACAAACGAAAGAAAAAGGATTCGAAGCACGCACCGCCAACAACAAAAAGAGAAAATGCACCGAAAGCATGCCTCGGCCGACTCCGAAAAGAAGTACACTCGACACCGATGCACCGGCAGCATGCCATTGGTTGGCAACACGCAACCACGACGCCATCCCAATAATTTTTAGGTTATTATCTTCAGTTTTCACCCGAGCCATTGTAAATTTCCATTTTGTAAACATTCTCTCTCTAGGTGATGGTCACAAAGGCCCACCTAGAGATTCCCATCTTTTAATAACCTCCCCCCAAAACAAAGCAAGGGTCAACCACACCGGGCCCACCACTTGCTTTGTCTCCCCGATTAAGATTACTCTAACCACACTGGGATTACCATAATCCAAGCAGCCAACACCTATAAATTGGCACTGAGAGGTCACTATCGGGGGGGGGGGGCAACTTATGTGGAACCAAGCATTGGGTAGAGTGTAGTAGGAGGGATTGACACCATCACCATCACGGGGAGGGGGTCTTGTGTGTTGGGTTTGCCTTGGGAATTGCACCATGCAAAGGGAACTACATCCATCTCTCGACTCCAATGGTCGATGCACACACGTATGCACACTCTTGGCAATGAGTATTCACAGTCATTGAGTCGCCCTAGAGAACGCACCAAGTAGGTTGCACCATCTCCCCCCCCTACCTCTCCACCACCACGGCATGCCACCTTGTAAATTTTGCAGAAATAACTCACCCTCACACCCCCGAGGTTGTTTTCATCTGCATAGACCATTTGTAATCCTGACAATGGAAGAGGTTTTCCCGTATGTAATGCGACACATGGATGTCTCATCTAGGATCTCAAAGTGGTTAATAAGACTACAAGAGTTTGACTACACCATGCAAGTAGAAAACTCCACCAGGGCTAGTCTAGCAAGAATTCTCACTCATCGCCATTACGAGAAGAAGCTGAAGGTCAACACGGAAGCAAAGGAAGGAATACCAAAAACAGAGAGCCCTAAGCTAGAGAGATCTCACTCTCTTTTCTTTGACGGAGCATACAAGAGAACAATGGATCAGTCTGCAGCAGGCATGGTCATTTTCAATGAACAGCAGGAAAGAATATTCTCCATGGGGCAGTTTTTACACTCCCACTCTAACAATGAGGCAGAATATGCAACCCTAATCCTTGGGCTGGAACAATGTATTTCACAAAAAATTCAGCGCTTGAATGTGTTCGGCGGCGCTTTGATTTTGATAAGGCAGATAAATGGCACGTGGGAGTGCAAAAATCAGGTTTTACTTGGTCAACTTCGCCAAGTTAAGGACCTTCTGAAGAAGTTTGAAGTAGTAAAGCTCTTCCATATTCCCAGAACAGAAAATCAAGAGGCAGATGCACTAGCTAAAGAAAGAATACAAGATGTTCCCATATGAGCAATCAAATTAAAACTACCCCTCTTCCAAGGCAGTGACGCTATGCGTGATATCATCAGCTTTCTGAATACAGGGGAATGTCCAACAGGACACACTAAAGGCCAAAAAAAATGGCTGGTAAGGAAGGCTACTAGGTACTGCCTTATAGTTGAACACTTGTATTGTAAGGGCAAGGATCAAATTCTCAGGCGGGTGCCAACCTCCAGTGAAATCACAGAGGTAATTTCAAGCTGCCATGATGGCGTCTGCGGTGGTCATTTTGCTCTAGATATCACCAGTAGGAAGATTCTACAAGCAGGATACTTTTGGCCTAGTTTGAACAGAGATGTACACCATTGGTGTAAAACATGTAGGGCTTGTCAAGTGGCCAGTGATCTCACGCTAACCTACGAGCCACAAACCCCGATCATTTCATATGGTCCGTTTGAGAAATGGGGAATAGATGCAATTGGTCCCTTACCAAGGGCCCAATCAGGTAAACTATACATCATAGTGGGTGTAGACTACATGACGCGATGGGCAGAAGCAACGGCCACCACCTGCATTACAGCCCAAGAGGTGGCAAAGTTCATTTTTGAGAATATCGTTTGCCGTTTTGGCACTCCTCTTGAGATAATATCAGACAGAGGACCAGGATTTAGAGGTGATTTGGTAGGAGAACTGATGAAGAAGTTAGGCATCACACGTCAGCATTCCACACCATACTATCGACAATGCAATGGTCTGGTAGAGAAGGTAAATGGAATGATTTGCAAGATCATCACAAAACAAGTGAACAACCATACAGGAGATTGGGATAAACATCTCATGGCAGCTCTTTGGGCCTACAGAACAATGTTCCGAACATCACTAGGTTTCACCCCTTTCCATCTAGTTATGGGAAGGAAGCAATTCTACCCATTGAGGTACAAATAGCCAGCTTACGAGTCTTGGCCAGCCAGACCCACCGTCCAATCGTAAACCTTCGAAACCACATCTTGGATATAGAGAGACTACATCTGGATAGGGAAGAAGCAATCAATCACTATGCAGCACAGGCAGAACGACGCCGACTCACTTTCAATCAAGGGCTTAAAGAGAAAGGACTGGAAAAAGGCATGCTAGTGCTGCGATACGACAACAGATTTGATACCAGGAAGGATAATAAATTTCAACCCAGATGGGAAGGGCCATTCATCATCAAGAAGCGCTACGACAACGGTAGCTATAAGTTGATGGAAGCAGATGGGAGAATTCACAAGACTAGAGTCAATGGATGGAGACTGAAGAGGTATTTTCTTAGGTTTGACCCAGAATTTGTGCTAGACATTCCAGAAGAGGGAGAACCCTCTAACTCTACAACTGAAGAAACTGAAGAAGGGCTAGAAGCATGAATGCCTCTAGCCAAAAGAGAGAGGGCTAATGATAGCCGAATTTCAAAAATCAAGAAAAAAAAAACTCATTTCACCCCCCCCCCCCCCCACTCTCAGTACCCCCCCACCGTAACTTATTTTTCCCCCCCTCCCGCCCTACGGCATCGGATAAAACCCTCGCACTCTCTCCCCCCATTTTCCCTACATACCCCCTTTCCTAACATCTTCTCTCCCAATTTACCCCCCCCAGCCAGGCAAAGACTCAGAAAAGAAACCCCCAACCCTCTCTCGTGCTCCCTCCGTGTGAGTCGTGTGAGAACCTCCCCCCTCACTCTTACACTCACCCAATCACCCCCCCTCCCTTCCCCATTACCCTCTCTACCCTCATTCCCCCCCCCCCCCCACTCTTTGGCCCACCATATTCCCTCCCCCGACCCCTCCCCCTCTTTCCCATACGCTCGCCTCACCCTCCCTCGGCTCATTCACACCCCCCCCTCGGCTCATTCGCCCCTCCCTTCTTTAGCCCGCGGATATGACCCTTAACCCCCCCCCCCCCCCCCCCCCCCCACCATTGACTTATCTTCCCTTCGTCCTCAAGCTCCCATGCAAGACAACACACCCCCCCCTCCCTCTCACCCACACATCCCCCATACCCCGCCATACCCCCTCTCCCCTCACTCTCCCCCTCACACACACTCTCTCTATCCTTATCCCTAACAACAACCCCCCCTCTCCCTCCTCTCCCTCTCACGCCAACGCGCAAGTCCTCTCTCTCTCTCTCTCTCTCTCTCTCTCTCATCCGGATGCCGCAGGCCACGCCAAGGCTCTCTCTCTCTCTCTCTCTCTCTCTCTCTCTCTCACTCTCTCTCTCTCTCTCTCTCTCTCTCTCGGCAACGCTGCAATCCACACCACACACACACACACTCACCATACACACACACACCCCACACACCCCCCCCCCCTCTCCTCTCTCTCCCCAAGCGCTGTGCGCCGCAGCTCGCATCCCCACACACCCTCTCACCCTCTCTTCCCATGCGCAGTCCGTAATCAACGCACACACACACACACACGCCCTCGCGAGCAACAACGCAATATGCCAACACACACACACACACACACACACACACACACAGACACACACACACACAACACACACACACACACACACACACACACACACACACACACACACACACACACACACACACACACACACTCACCCACCCACCCACACACACACCCCTGTTCTACCGCCCCCCTCCCTTTCCGCATTGCGCAGAAGAAGGATGCCGCCGGCCATCCGCCAGAAAAAGGAAAAAAAAATAAAAAATTATATATACATTATATATATATAGCCCCCCTTCCCACGCACGTTTTCGCACACACATGCCTATACAAAACACACACACACACCAGCCTCATGCACAACTACATACACACACACATATACACCCCGCACCGCAATACGAAGAGAAAGGCTACGACATCAACAAACGAAAGAAGAAGGATCCGAAGCACGCACCGCCAACAACAAAAAGAGAAAATGCGCCGAAGGCATGCCCCGGCCGACTTCGAAAAGAAGTACGCTCGACATCGATGCACCGACAGCACGCCATTTGCCGGCAACACGCAACCATGACGCCATCCCAATAATTTTTAGGTCATTATTTGCAGTTTTCACCCGAGCCATTGTAAATTTTCATTTTGTAAACATCCTCTCTCTAGGTGATGGTCACAAAGGCCCACCTAGAGATTCCCATCTTTTAATAACCTGCCCCCCAAAACAAAGCAAGGGTCAACCACACCGGGCCCACCACTTGCTTTGTCTCCCCGATTAAGATTACCCTAACCACACTGGGATTACCATAATCCAAGCAGCCAACACCTATAAATTGGCACTGAGAGGTCACTATCGGGGGGGGGGGGGGGGGGGCAACTTATGTGGAACCAAGCATTGGGTAGAGTGTAGTAGGAGGGATTGACATCATCACCATCATGGGGAGGGGGTCTTGTGTGTTGGGTTTGCCTTGGGAATTGCCCCATGCAAAGGGAACCACATCCATCTCTCGATTCCAATGGTCGATGCACACATGTATGCACGCTCTTGGCAATGAGTATTCACAGTCATTGAGTCGCCCTAGAGAACGCACCAAGTAGGTTGCACCATCTCCTCCCCCTACCTCTCCACCACCACGGCATGCCACCTTGTAAATTTTGCAGAAATAACTCACCCTCACACCCCCGAGGTTGTTTTCATCAATTACGAGTGTTCTCTCTCTCTCTCTCTCTCTCTCTCTCTCTCTCTCTCTCTCTCTCTCTCTCTCTCTCTCTCTCTCTCTCTTTCCCTTCCTCTCTCTCGGTGTGTAGGCTTGCGGTGTTCATATCATCGTGGGCTCTGCGTCCTAGCCGCTCAAAGCTAGGTGGTGCCCCCTGTTCGCTTTACCGTGGCAGGCTCGAGGCGAGCCATTCGGCCCCCGGCGTTTTAGAGGCCATCGGGGTTTGGGGTCCGCTTTGTGTCCGTCAGCATGATAGGCCTGTCCTTGCTCCCTGCACTTGAATCACCATTTATCTTTGCAATAACTCTCTAGCTCCTTGAGAGAGAGTCTCTTCTTGCCTTTGTAGACTCCTTTCTCCTTAGCTTTATTGTTGTTGTTGATGGAGTTGCCTGAGGAAGAATTTTGAGCATTGTTATTCCCCTTTGCTTCATTTTGATCTTTGTTTTCCATGGGCTTGGCATTCCTTTTAGCCTCTTGTTAGAAATTGATGCACGAAGCAACCATAGAGTGGTGGATTTCTTCCGTGATAGAACCAGGCCATTGGGAGTTGTCATGACATACTCGGCCATTTCTTCAGGTAATCCCGCACATAAATGCTGCTTTTTCTCTGTGAAGTCTATTTTTTGAAAGATAGTAGCCTTGTGATGTAAATCCCAAAACTTGTCCACATATTTGTGGATAGAATCATGGGGGAGAAGCATTCAAACTTTGCCATTTGGTAAGCACTTTGTCCTTTGCATCGCTTGCAAGGGATTGCTTCATGATGGAAACTCATAGTGTTTTCTATGTCTTTGGGGATTCACTGTTGCGACGAATGCTAGACCACCATTGACAAGCCGATTTCTGGAAGTGCATAGCTACAAGGTGTAGCTTGGAGGACTCCATGAAGCCCTTGTGTCCAAAGGCTGCATCAAATTGCTAGATGAAGGCCAATACTTTGTCGGTAGCACCAAAGGTGCCATCATAGGTGAGAAAAGAAATACTCTTTCCTCCCTCTTTGAACTTCTTGAGCTTTTTGGACCTTCGCCATGCAGGGTAAGATTTGTGATGTCCTCCTCTCTTGTATTCTCTAGGAGAATACCTATTGCTTTCATCCGAAGAGGAGAAAGGTGAAGAAGAGGGTGACCTCTTTCTTACCCTTTCTTCCTTCGTTTCCTCTCTTCCTGTCATAAAGTCTAATATCTAATATCTAACCAACCCAAATGGTTTTCTCATATTAAACTGATCACTTAATATGGTAGAATTAACGGGAACAAGGGTTAAGATATAGACATGTGCTTATAGATCTATCTCAACATGCGGCCAATCGTAAAGGGGCTCAATGAGTGATGGTCCATCAAAGAGCAAGGCTAACCATTGGAGCATAAGACCTTAGGGTTAGCTTCATTGAAGACCTCCAATAATGTGTATAAAAGTCCTTTGACCTTAGGTAAGCTAGGGCTGAGCTTGAGGCTCCGGGAAATCGACCCAGCTCGAGGAGCTTGTACTGCTTGTCATGCTTGATGACTAAGGTGCTTGAGGTGCTTGAAATGCTTGATGTGCTTGATGATTGAGATGCTTGAGGTGCTGACATGCTTGAGATGCTAGGGTGGCACTTGAGGTGAGAACCTAGCCCAAGCTTAAAGTGCTTAAGGGCCAAGCTTGTGGTGGGAACTGAGCCTATGCATGAAGATCTTGAGGTGTCAAAAAGTCAAATATTCAATCCCTACAAGGAGGGGGCGAGCCCTACACGAGGGGGGATGAGAGAGAACACCCACACACTCACACAAGGCATGAATGGTACAAAAAAAGCAAAAGGGACACTTGTCAATTTCCTCCTCATGTTGTCCGCATGGTGTGCATGAAGCCTATTGGTTGGCCACCCACGGGGTCCAATGATAATTTAGGAGATTTAATTAATTGATTTTTCATTTATCAAGCCCTCTCTCTCAAAGGGGAAAGGGGGACACTTGTCCCAAGGCTAACCTTGTTGCTTGTAATGCCTCTTGCTTGTGATTGACTAGGCCTGGAGGGGTCCAATGAGTTTCAAGCATGAGCTATAGGGGGGGGGTCAACCCAAGCAAGCTAGAGGGTTGCTTAGGGGGTATACTCATCCACACAAACTCACAAACACTCTCATTGTGTGCTATGCAAAGTGCAAGAGCTCCCTCTCCTTCTCCAAGTAAGTAGAGGTTGAGAGCATACACCAACACTCTTGTCTATGGAGTGCAAATTCAACCAAGAGCCATGCTTTAATGCTTAAGCTTGCCATCTTCTTCTTCTTCATTACTATGCTATTATGTATGCTAGCAACAAGAGTTATGATAAGTGAGGAACTAATTCTTTCTCCTATGAAATTTTTCTTCTTCCTCTTCCCTACCCTCATTCCCTGCCAGCTCTCTCCACCTTCAAAGGTGTTTGAGGTCTTGGGACTGAGGCTTGGGATAGTTAAAGCTTTCTTCAAGTTTATGTTATGTTTGTGATGCATGAAGCTTTCCATCTTCATTGCATCACCTAGGTCACAAGGAACAAAAAGATTGTATTGTAACAAGTCTCTCTTAATGGGAGAAATCATAATACAAATGCCTATTGGAGGGCAGAATGGCTCCACATAACTCCGGTCCTCAATTGTTGTCATGTTCTCTAAATTCTCTCTCTTGCAAAAGTACTGTTCATGCCAAGTTAACTAATTGCTATGACTACGTTGCTATCTTCAATTATGTACACCCACTATGCTCACAAAGTCATTTCTCAAAAGTACTCTCATTAATTTCCGCTACTCTCAAGTTAAATAGGCCAATTCTATTACATTGGTATCAGAGCATTTGGTTTCACTTTTCTTGCTTAAGAAGAGAGGTCCTTAAGTAGCCTTTAAATGGTTGATGTTGTTAATTATATTAGGGTAAGTGGAACTAGGATCTATTATCGGTTTTGTTGAGCCCACTATGTGGGATATGGTGCACACCTCGAGAGATTTGGACTTAATAGGAGTCTTTTTAGACTTTCCTATGGCTTTACCATTATTGAGCCATAAGAAGTCCGAAAGGAGCTAGCCTTTGGCAACTTTGCAATGTTAGACCTATTCCACTACTCTCTATAATTAACCACCTCGAGCCGTGGGTGTAGATACTTAAGAGCGGATTTTCAAAGGCTAAGAGGAGTGGAAACTAAGGTTTTGAATTGCCAAAGCATACACTAAGTACATACATAAATTTTGTTAACATGGCTGACAGTAATCAAGAGAGTAGAATGAACATTGATAACTTTGATTTTGCACATGAAGGTGCTAATGATGATGCTCCCATGTTTGTGAATTATCTCGTCACTAGGTCGCAGCAAGCTATGGGCAACCCTGCTTTGCAAGCCGAAGTTACTCAACAACTTCATGCTTATGGAATTTACCTTCCTCTCCAAGAGGAGAGAGAGATTAGGAGGCCTCTTGAAGAGACCCCCAAAAGAAGACTCTCTCCCATTCGAGAGGAGGAATCCAAAGAGCAAGAAAGCAGTGAAACTTTAAGTTCCTCTGAAGATGTGGCTCCACGAACACGGCGGTCTAGACGATCGCCCACTCCTCCCAAGAGGAAAATATCAACACATAGTCCTTCTCCTCATCACTCCGAAAGGGAAGAGAGGAAACAAAGGAAGAAAAGGGTTAGGAAGAGGTCACCCTCTTCTCCTTCTTTTTCACCTTACTCCTCTTTTGACAAAAGCTATGGCTATGGAAAAATCTACGAGTTTCCATCATTAAGCAATTCCTTGCAAGCGATCCAAAGGACAAAGTGCTTACCAAATGGAGCAGCTTGAAGCTTTTCTCTCATGAGTATATCCACAAGTACGTAGACAAGTTTTGGGATTTACATCTCAAGGCTACTGTCTTTCAAAAGATAGACTTTGCCGAGCAAAGGTAGCAATTCTGTGCAGGATTACCTGAAGAGATGGCCAAATACATCAACTCTCAATAGCCTGGTGCTATTAGCGAAGTAATACATCACACCATGGTTGCTTCACGCATCAATTTCCATCAAGGGGCTAGACGTGATGTCAAGCCCATGGAAAACAAAGACAAAAATGATGCAAAGGGGGAAACCAATGTTCAAAATTCTTTCCAAGTCACTTCCAACAACAACAACAATCGGCGGTCCAAGGAGAAGGGAGTTTACAAAGGTAAAAACAAACTCTCTCCTAAAGAGCTTGAAGCTTTTTGCAAGGACCATAAGTGTTTCAAGTGTGGGGATCAAGGACATGGCTATCGTTCTTGCCCCAAGAATAATACTCGCAATGAGACTCCTAGGACTTCCACCATCCAAGCTCCAAAACAGAATGCTCATTGCAAAGGATCATCACTTTCCTATGCTTGGGGAAAGGTAAGAGAGCATGATGCCTTCATCTTGTTTGACCGTGGCTCTACTCACAAATTCATATCAATGGAGTTGGCCACCAAGTTGGGCATTTAAGCTTTTGAGATGGGAGATATGGTAATGGTTGACACAGCTTTCAAGGGACAACAAGCCTCCGTTACTCCCTTGATTAGGAAGTTGAGGCTTCATGTCCAAAGCTATGTTGACAAAGAAGAATTCTTCATCTCTCCTCTCCAACATGAGGATGCTATCCTAGGGGCGCCATGGTTTGATCCCATGGCTGCCAACATGAAGTTCCCTGAAAGGAGAATCCACTTCACCTAGAGAGGAAAGAACATGTATATAGATGCTACTGAGCGTGGTTGCACTATTCCATTTGCAAATCGTCTTGCTTTTGATAAGTCAATGAAGAGCTCAGTTTTTGCGTACATGATTTTTGTCAAAGAGTCTCTAAAAGATACTAATGTTTCAGCAAATGTAAATGTTAGGAATGAATAAGAGTTAGACTTGTCTAATTTTCTGAAAGGATTCCTAGATGTGTTCATCGATGATATCCCTATGGACTTACCTCCAACATAAGGGGATGATGACCATCGCATTGAGCTCCTTCCAGGTAACTCTAACAAACCTCCTGATTGAGTCTCACAAGCTCAACAAGAGGAGATCATGAAGCAAGTACAGGAATCGGTAGACAAAGGTACGATGAGGCCTAGTTCCTCTCCCTTTTGTTCTCCAGTCCTTTTAGTGCAAAAGAAAGATGGTACTTACCGTATGTGTGTGGACTATTGAGCACTAAGCCATATCACTATCAAAAAGAGATTTCCCATGCCTCGGGTAGAGGATCTGTTTGATAAGCTACAAGGCTCTACCTACTTCAGTAGGATTGACCTTAAAAGTGGCTATCATCAAATAAGGATAGTGGATGAAGATATCCTAAAGACCGCGTTTCACACAACATTTGGTCTTTATGAATATCTAGTCATGCCTTTTGGCTTGACTAATGCACCAGCTACATTCAATTGTTTGATGGAGAAAATTTTTAGACCTTATCACAAATTCATTGGAGTGTTCTTTGATGATATCATCATCTACTCCAAGTCTTTGGAGGAACATAAGCAACATCTCCAAGTGATTTTTCAAGCATTGAGGGAGAACAAGCTTTTTCTCAACCAAAAGAAAAGTGAATTCTTCCTTCAAGAGATTCAATACCTAGGTCATATTATCTCTCATGATGGTATCCATATGGATCCTTCAAAGTTAGAGGTAATAAAAGCATGGCCTAACCCAAGAAATCTACATGAGCTAAAAAGCTTTATTGGTATGTGCGCATACTATAGACGCTTCATAGCAAAATTCTCTCAAGTAGCAGGACCACTACACGACTTAACTAAGAAGAATGTTAAGTATGTATGGACTGCTAAGGAGTAAAATGATTTTGATAAGCTCAAAGAGAAGCTTACTCCCCAACCAGTCCTCGTGCTTCCGGATCTCTCAAAGCCATTTGAGGTCCAATGTGATGCTTGTGGTGATTGCCTTGGAGCACTTTTGCTTCAAGACGGGCATGCCATAGCATATGAGAGCCGAAGGCTCAATACTGATGAACGAGTCTTGGGCATTTATGAGAAAGAGCTTTTAGCTGTTCTACATGCCCTAGACACATGGAAGCACTACCTATTGGGACTCCATTTATCCTACGAACCGACCACCAAAGTCTCCAGTATTCATGACGCACACCCAGGTTTTCGACAAACAAATGAGGTGGGCAAATTGTCTTTCGCAATTTAATTTCCATATTGCTCACATAGCTGGTAAGTACAATCAAGTGGCCGATGCACTTTCACAATGACCAAAAGTTAATGTGGTGTCTATAGCTACTCACAATGATCTATCCTCTATGATAGATGAGTATGCTACTGACCCTGACTTTAGAGACATAATGTCAGCTCTTGCTTTGGGGAAGAAAGAGGAACCATTCACCTTGCAGGATGGTTATCTTCTCCACGCCAATAGGCTATGTGTTACCCACTCCCTTTGTGAGAAAGTCATGTATGAATCCCATGCTCCTCCCTATGTGGGGCATAGAGGCATTCAACCTACTCTCCAAGGAGTAGAAACATACTTCTATTGGCCTACCATGAAAGTGAACATTTAAGAGTATGTTTGAAAAAAGACCAAGTATGATTAGAGGGAAGCAACCAGGATTACTCCAGCCATTTCCTATCCCAAATTCACCATGGGAGAGTATATCCATGGATTTTATCTTTGGATTACCCAAGTCTATCCATGGGAATACAGGAATATGGACAATAGTCGACATGTTTAGTACATTTTATTCCTGTCAAAAAGACTATCAAGGCACATCAAATGGCAACTCTCTTCATATCTCAGATTTTCAAGCACCATGGATTACCCACGTCCATTGTGTCAGATAGAGATCCTAGAATGACTAGTAATTTCTGGAAAGGTCTTTTTCAAAATCTAGGAACAAGATTGAATTTCTCTTTGGCCTATCACCCACAAACGGATGGCCAAAGTGAGATAGCCAATCTTACGAACTCGATCTACTCAAGACTTATATTACCAAAGTAGATCAACGCTCACAATGGGAAAAGTACTTACCTCTTGTAGAGTATGCCTACAATAATACTGTACATACTTCTATGTAAAAAGCACCTTTTGAGATCATTGAGGGAAGACCTAAAAGTCCCTTGCTACTCAAAGTACATGGAAAGATCTTCGCCGCCGACGAGTATAGCCGTGACCTACAAGAATCTTTTCAAAATATTAAGCAGGCTATATCCATCTCTCAACAAAGGCAAAAAGCTGCTACTGATAAGCACAGAAGAGCTTTAATGTTCAAAGAAAATGATTGGGTCTTACTCAAGTTTCCTAAGGCTCTATTAAGGCAAACGACGGGCAAGAATCCTACGGGCCATCAAAAGTATTATGCTAAACTAGCAAAAAGATACTATGGTCCTTTCCAAATCTTGAAGCCCATCAATGAGATGGCTTATCAAATCAAGTTGCCCAACCATTGGATCATACACAATGACTTTCATGTAAGCCTACTTAAGCCCTACAAAGGAGAGCCACCAACTGAACCAATTATTGAAGACCCTCCGGAAGTTGAAGACCAAGAAGAGTTGCTACAACCTGAAGCTATCCTTCGGCATGAAGACAAGGTACTATGACATGGTAAGATTATCCGACGGTATCTTATTAAGTTCAAAAATTATCCTTTTGAAGATGCTGGATGGACGCAAGGAATATAGCTAAACGATAGTATGAACTTTGTTAATGCTTACAATGCTACATTAGAGTAAGCAAATGTACAAATTTCTTTTAAATGACTCATGTTTTTGTCTTATAAGACTAGTCATCTTTTTAATTGTGCACAAGTTTAACTAGTATGCATGTATAGAATCATGTTTGTGATGATGACGTCTCTCAAACACCAAGTAGAATTTGTCACTCTACTTTGGGAGAATGAAATGGACTAAAGAGTAGACATGCTTGAGGTAGCTATGTCTCCCAAGCACCAAATGGATTAGTCATCCATCTTGGAAAGATGTCTTGGGGTAAAAAGGGATCCTCTACTCGCTAAGTAAAATTGACCAATGACTAAGGCTTTTCTACCTCATAGTTGAGGACGACTATGATTTCAAGAGAGAGGTAATGTCATAAATCTAATATCTAATATCTAACCAACCCAAATGATTTTCTCATATTAAACTGATCACTTAATGTGGGAGAATAAACAGGAACAAGGGTTAAGATATAGACACTTGCTTATAGATCTATCTCAACACGTGGCAAATGGTAAAGGGGCTCAAATGAGAGATGCTCTATCAAAGAGCAAGGCTAACCAATGGAGCATAAGACCTTAGGGTTAGCTTCATTGAAGACCTCCAATAATGTGTATAAAAGTCCTTTGACCTTAGGTAAGCTAGGGCTGAGCTTGAGGCATGGGAACCCGACCCAGCTCGAGGTGCTTTTCTTGCTTGTCATGCTTGATGACTAAGGTTCTTGAGGTGCTTGATGATCGAGGTGCTTTATTATTGAAATGCTTGAGGTGCTTGACATGCTTGAGATGCTAGGGTTGCACTTGAGATGAGAACCCAGCCCAAGCTTAAAGTGCTTAAGGGCCAAGCTTGTGGTGGGAACTGGGCCTATGGATGAGGAGCTTGAGGTGTCAAAAAGTAAAATATTCAATCCCTACAAGGAGGGGGCGAGCCCTACATGAGGGGGGATTAGAGAGAACACCCACACACTCACACAAGGCATGCATGGTACAAGCAAAAGGGTCACTTGTCAAGTTCCTCCTCATGTTGCCCTCATGGTGTGCCTGAAGCCTATTGGGTGACCATCCAAGGGGTCCAATGATAATTTAGGAGATTTAATTAATTGATTTTTCATTTATCAAGCCCTCTCTCTCAAAGGGGAAAGGGGGACACTTGTCCCAAGGCTACCCTTGTTGCTTGTAATGCCTCCTGCTTTTGATTGGCTAGGCCTGGAGGGGTCCAATGAGCTTCAAGCATAAGCTACAAGGGGGTTTCAACCCAAGCAATCTAGGGGATTTCTTAGGGGGTATACTGACCCACACACACTCACAAACAATCTCATTGTGTGCTATGCAAAGTGCAAGAGCTCCCTCTCCTTCTCCAAGAAAGTAGAGGTTGAGAGCCTACACCAACACTCTTAACTATGGAGTGCAAATCTAGCCAAGAGCCATGCTTCAATGCTTAAGCTTTCCATATCCTTCTTCTTCATTACTATGCTATTATGTATGCTAGCAACAAGAGTTATGATAAGTGAGGAACTAATTCTTTCTCCTATGAATGTTTCTTCTTCCTCTTCCCTACCCTCATTCCCTGCCAGCTCTCTCCGCCTTCGAAGGTGTTTGAGGTCTTGGGATTGAGGGTTGGGATAGTTAAAATATTTTTTCAAGTTTATGTTATGTTTGTGATGCATGAAGCTTTCCATCTTCATTGGATCACCTAGGTCACAAGGAACACAAAGATTGTATTGTAACAAGTCTCTCTTAATGGGAGAAATCATAATACAAATGCCTATTGGAGGGGGGACCGGCTCCACATAAATCCGGTCCTGAATTGTTGTCATGTTCTCTAAATTATCTCTCTTGCAAATGTATTGTTCATGCCAAGTTAACTAATTGCTATGAATATGTTTCTATCTTCAATTATGTACACCCACTATGCTCACAAAGTCATTTCTCAAAAGCACTCTCATTAATTTCCGCTACTCTCAAGTTAAATAGGCCAATTCCATTACACTTCCCTTTCAGAATGACAAGAGGAGAAGGACTGTGGGTTGACCTTTTCCTCTTGGGAGGAGTTGGTGATCGTCTAGACCGCCGTCTTCATGGAGCCCATCTTTAGAGGAACTTAGGGATTCGCTTCTTTCTCATTATTTTGATTCCTCCTCTCTTATGGGATAGATTCTTCTTCTGGGAGTCTCATCAAGAGGCCTCCTAAGCTCTCTCTCCTCTTGGAGAGGAAGGGAAATCCCATAAGCAAGAAGTTGTTAACTTCAGCTTGTAAAGCAGGGTTGCGCATAGCTTGTTGCAACCTAGTAACACGATAATTAACAAACATGGGGGCATCATCATTAGCATCTTCATGTGAAAAATAAAATTTGTCAATATTCATTCTACTCTCTTGGTTATTGTCATTCATGGGTAGTTAAACTTATGTATAAAAGTACTTCGTGCTTTGGTACCCTCAAAAACCTTAGTCGCTACCATTCTTTACCTTTGAAAATCAGTTCTCAAGCAGCCACACCCGTGGTTTATACACTGTTTATTGCAAAGACTAGTGGAGAGGGTCTAATTATAGTTCTTTTTTATCTTGCTAGTAGCTCAATAATGGTTAAGCCAAAGGAAAGCCCCGAGAGACTCCATTATTAAGACTATAGTCCCAACGGTGTACCTCGAACCAAGTCCTTCTCAACCAAGATAATAGATCCCTGTCCCACTTACCCTATTGCAATAAACATGCCCAACCTTTCATGGACAACTTAAGGACCTCTCTTCTTAAGCAAGAAAATAGAAACCAATAGCTTTGATACCACTATAATGGAAATGGCCTATGAACTTTGAGAATAGTGGAATTAGGAGAATTAAAGAGAGCATTTTTGTGAGACTATTTTGAGAACATAGAGGGTGAACTTAATTAGCGGTAGCAGCATAACCATTATACTTAGTTAACTTGGCATGAACAATAATTTTTTGTGTGAGAGAGAGAGAGAATTAAAGAACTTGACAACAGTTGAGGACCGGACTTATGTGGAGCTGGTCCCCCCTCCAATACTCTTTTGTATTATAGATTCTCCCATAAAGAGAGACTTGGTATAATACAATCTTCGTGTTCCTGGTGACATTGGTGGCGGCTATGAAGATGGAAAGCTTCATGCATCGCGAGCATAACATAGACTTTGTAAAAAGAATTAACCATCCCCGGCCTTAGTCCCAAGGCCTCAAACACCTTCGAAGGTGGAGAGAGCTAGCGGAGAATGAGGGTAGGGAAGAGGAAGAAGAATTATTCATATGAGAAAGAAATAGTTCCTCACTTATCATCACTCTTCTTGCTAGCATACATAATAGCATAGTAATGAAGATGGAGAAGATGGATTAAGTAGTGAAGCATGGCTCTTGGTTGGATTTGCATTCCATAGCCAAGAGTGTTGGTGTAGGCTCTCAACTTCTCAACAAGCTTGGAGAACGAGCTAGAGTTCTTCCACTTTCACCAAGTGAGAATTTTGTAAAATGAGTGTGTGAGAGGGTGTATACCCCCAAGCACACCCCTTACTTTTTTTGGTCAACCCCTCCGTGTAGCTCAAGATTGAAGCTCATTGGACCCCTCTAAGCCTAGCCAATCACATGCATAATGCGTTTCAAGCAACATAGGTAGCCTTTGGACAAGTGTCCTCCTTACCCCTTTGAGAGAGAGAGCGTGAAAATATCTAGATATTTGCTGAATTGAACTAGAAGCTCATTGGACCCCTCTTTAGCCCAACCAATAGGAATTAAGCACACCATAGTGCTAAGCATAGGGAGAGTGTGACATGTGTCCATGTGCCCCTTGAGAAAGGGAATGCTCTTTGGGTGAGTGGGAGTTTTAGTCAAAGATTCCTCTAACTTTGGGGTTTCACCTCCTTTGTAGGGTCTCTTTTTGACTCAAGCACCTTACCCCCCATGCATGGGAAGCTTCTCAAGCACCTTCCTCATCAAGCATGGCAAGCACCTCAAGCACACAGTCAGCAAGCACGACAAGCATCTCAAGCACCTTACTCAGCAAACACAACAAGTACCTAAAGCACCTTACTGATCAAGCATGACAAGCACCTCAAGCACCTTAGTCACCAAGCATGACAAGCACCTCAAGCTTGGGCCGGGTTCCCACCTCAAGCACAACCCTATCTTGCCTAAGGTTTAAGGACTTTTAACACTAACCTTTGGAGGTATTTAATGAAGCTAACCCTTTTGGACTCCTCTTGAGATATAACCATCTCTCCTCTTGAGATATAACCATCTCTCCTCTTGGTCCCCTGCTGAGGTATGTCTAGAAGCACTCATTGCACATTGCTCTTTGGTAGAACGTCTCCTTTTGGACCCCTATTGACATGCAACCATTTCTCCTTTTGTTCCCATGTTTAGATAGGTCTAGAAGCACATATCTATATCCTAACTCTTGTTCCCCTTTTATCTTCCCATATTAAATGATTAGTTTAACATGAGAAAATAATTTGGTAAAGTTAGATATATATTTTATGGCAGGGCTCCTTTGTTTCAACACTCCCCCCTCCCGGATTCTTGTCATCCCATGACAAGATTTCAATCGTTTAGCAGGGGCTTTCTTTGCTATTGTTCATAAAAAACTTGTTGAAAAGACAACATCATCTGTTGTACTTGGTCTTCTTCTTGTGGCTTGTAGATTTTGGTTAAGGGATTTTCTCGTTTGTATAGCGTGTGTGCCACAAAGCTTAATTTGAGATCTTTGTAGATGGGCATGAACATGGTGGACTCCATCTCAAAGTAGCCCGTGTAGAATGCCTCCTTGAAGGTCTGCATGTAGTGGCTAGGTAGGAACATGATTATAGAGAATAGTCTATAAATTACCTTCATCTTGGGGGTGTCATTCAGATTGAATATGAGGTCTTTGTAGCCCTCCAAGAATTAAGTCCATTTGAATTTTGTGGCCTCTCTGTTCTCGAAAGTTGTGATGCATGCTAAGAGCATGTAGCAGATCTTTAACATCCTCTTGCACTATATCTGGCTTTCCTTGAACCAGACCGATCATCTGTTTGATGGCCTTCCTCATGTAGGAAAGTGAAGGTGCCTCTCTTGGTTTAGGAAATATTGGGTAATTAAGCCATGTGGGGTGAGATACAAGCAGCTGCTCAAAATCAACCCACCTTCTCCTCATGATGATTGGGCAATATGTTGGGTCAATTTGGAGGTGGGCTGGACTAAAAAAATTTAGTGTGAGGATTGCTTGCTTGTTCTCCTCTATAAATTTATTTTTCCATTATGGTATGGCTTCCTTGATTTTTTCTGTGGTCCATTATGAAAGATCTACATCTTTGTAGATTCCCTCAACATTTGGTAGAATTGCTGGAAGTAGTTCTTTCTTCTTATCTATTAGCCATTTGAGTAGAGGATAGGGAAGTTCTGGCTCAAGAACCTCCTCTTGGAGCCGCTATAGAGTGATGTACTTTAATAAATTTTATTTCAATAGATGGTGCTTATAGTGGAGGTTCATGGCCACAACTTCCTTATTAATCACTACCCAATGTTCCGATAGATGCGAGTACTCTTGAGGCAAGTTGTGGGGTTTAATTGAAGTACCCACATCTATCGGGCCTTTGAACTACCTGTACTCCTGCTCTGTCTCTTCTTTTCTTTGCTCAAAATCAAGCCCTATTTTCAAGGGTCCTTTCTCTCTAGGTGGGAGGTTTTGGAATTGCTCAACCATTGATAGTTTTTTTGTAACTCCTCCACTTCCTTCATTAGCATCTCGGTGCTTTCGTCCTTTGATTTTCCTTCCTCTATTATAGCTTTGCTCTTTGTGTGCATAGCCTCTTCTAATGTGATTTTTGTTGTTTGAGAAAATTCTAAGGTGTGTTGCGAATTTGTGATCTGCTTCTTGTAAATGCCAATCTGCTCATGATCGCTTATTAGGATGAGCAAGGGATCTTCTGTGAATGCTTCTAGTTGTTTGTTCTGATAAGCTATTTGGCTTTTAAGTACATCTAGCGAGATCCTGAGCTTGTTGATATTGCTTCTCTTTCTGTTCCAAGACAAGCTTACTGCTTTGAGCTGTACCCTCTTTTACTTACCTGGCCATCTCATTGTATTTTTCCAACTCTTCACTGACATGCTCTAGTTGTGGAGATCTTCTACTAAGAGATTCGTGGTCTTGACCAAATCCTTGTTTTCACTCCTTGTTTTGTTGACCATCACTAAGATGAGATCGACATTGTTTTCTTCTTCTCTCTCATACTTGAGAGTTATTTGCATGATCTCTTTTCTTAGATCTTTAGCTAGCTTGGATATCAATGCTACCTTGGCCATACTAGACAATGATTCATGGATGATTGGCCCTTGAACAATAGCTTGTGTCGTCTTGATGGTGGTTTCTGGTGCATATTCTAATTTGCTTTCATTTTTCTTGACAAGAGTGATCTCCGATGGAGCTATAGTCTTAATCCTTTGCTCTGGTCTATCTCCATGTGGAGTCTCCTTGAGAGAGTGTCTGGGCAAAGACTTTAGTCCTGCCCTTTGGTGTTTTCTCCACATTTCTTGTATCTTCTTGTCTGCATGGATCCCTTATTCTTGTTGAGCTTATGATAAAGTTGGTAAACTAGCCATCCTGAGGTTTTCACAAGCCTTCAGGTTGATTTACTCCGTCTTATAGTTTTTAAGTCCCGCCCTTGATGATTCTTCATGAGGTTTTCTTGCGTTTTTTGCAAGCCCTCTGATTGATCATCTTCACCTGTAGCCTGCTCGGGTGTTTTTGGCTCTGGGCTGGGTTCCTTTAAAAAGGACTTTGGTAGGTCTAGCATAGCTTGGGCCTTCTAGGATGTAGCCTACATCTATGAAGTCTTGGATCGTCTTTTTGGGGTAAGGGGTCTGTATGGAATCTCTACCTTTGTGCTCTCCATGTGTACTTGGCTTGACTACTCTGGATGAAGGCCTTTATTTGTGGGTGGGAACTCCATGTGAATCAAATTTGTAGGCATCCGTCTTGGTAATTTTGGTTCTAATTGTTGTTGAGTTTCCTGTTGCTGCCCTTGCCTTGCCTTCTCCTCTTGCCGGTAGATATGGTCCATCATATCTATGACATTGTTGTGATCAAAAGTTTCTTCTTCTGTAGTGGTTTCAACAGTTTTTTGGTGGTCTAATCGTCTCTTTGTTCTCAATTCTCTGGTAGAGGCACTTTCTTTAGGCTGATCCCGAGTCTTCATTCTTTTTGGCTCCTCCCCTTCTATTCCTTCTTCTGCTAGTCTCTTTGATGGTTGGCCTGTTTATTCTTTGATTTGGCCCTCATCCTATCTGATAGTCTTTGGGCATGCTCTTGCTTTATGATTTTTTTGTATATCTTCTTCTCTGAGGAACCTCTCTTTGCTTTTCCTTCCTATCTTCTTTAGCTTTCTGCTTCCTCTCCTGTTCATCCTTAACTTTTAAGGTCGTCCTAACATATAAGGCAGCCAAAAGAGTACGCACGTAACTTCAGTCTACCTGAGTAGTGAGCAAGCCTCACCGACTCTCCTATCTAAAGATAAATGTAATGAACTATAACAATTGGGCACTAGGTAAAGAAGAACATCACCATGACCTCCTCTGCTAGTGTAAGTCCTACATCCCCAACAACGGTGCCAATGTTGGCCGATCGTCGCGATCAGACGTGGAAGCGTAGCGAGAACTCAAACCAACAAATATATGTCAATCCGAGGATGTAGACAACCCGACTAGTGCATGGAAATGTCAACTACAATGCCACAATGGCAATGCACTGAGGAGAGAGGTGTAACTCTGAAGCAAGGAAGCAACTAAGTGGAAAATTCCTAAGTCTCACGTGCAGTCTAACTAACACTCAAATGGTCGTAGAGGGGTCAAATGAACTCCAAATGACATGAAACTTGAGATTGGAGGTCTCTAGGCTATAGAAAATAAGTTTCCAACATTAGAACTTGCAAATTTCACAGTCAGGTAGGTGAGCAACCGTAATTGTTTTGCCACCTCTTAACTTCATCAAAAGTGACGAATGAGGGGTTGTTTGGATCCTCCTAAGGGCTACTTACCTTTGTCCATGCTTAGTTTCACTTAAAAAACCATCAAAAACTCAAAACAAGCACTTAAACACACTAGGTGACCTAGAGCTAAAACCGCTCATTGGATCGCGCACACGCATACAAACTGCCAAGATCATGAGGAAGCAACACATGAAGTTTCATTAGAAGTGCTTACCCGTACAAAGAGTAGTGAGCATGCCATTATCAATGAGTTCAACTCTTTGTTTATCTCGATTCGTGCTCAACATATGAAGATAGATGATGAGATGAAAGCTAATCTCTTGCTTTGCTCATTGCCACCATTGTGGGATACATTTTGTATTGTTGTTAGTAATTATGTACCATATGGTATGCTAGTGTACAATGATATCACTAGTTATCTTCTTCCAAAAGAAGTGCATTGTAAGACTATGGGTAGCTCGCATTCATGGCAAAGCTCACTATGTGCATAAAGAAAGAAAACAAAGTAAAGGTCATTATTCACAACATGAATCTGGAAAAGTTAGCAAGAGAGATACATCTCATGATAGGTCAAAGCCGTGTAATAAAAAGGGAATTTAGTGTCATTTCTATGAGAAGTATGGCCATTTAAAGAAAGACTGTCATGCATGGAAAAGTGAGAAAGGAAAACGCAAAAGCGGTGAAAATGCCGTGAAAGAGGAAAAGAGTAAAAGTATATTGAAGATTCAAGAGATCAATCTGGTCATTGATTATGATGATGCACATGACATTAATGTATTGATAGAGTCTACAAATGTGTTCTATGATTCACAAATGACTCTATGTTTACAGAGTTCATTGCTAGCCAAATTGCTAGTCAGTGGTGAAGTGTCACATACATGGATCCTAGATTCATGTAAATCTCTTCATGTGACTCCACATAGGGAGTGGTTTGCTCATTATGAAGAGACTATCGGTTTTGTCACATTGAGTAAATTATGCTTGTGACATATTTGGCACTAATGACATTACTATGGTTTTGCTAAGAGCTTCATGCTAAGTAAGATCCACAATTTCAAAATGCATCTTTATTGGTTGTGGATTGGATGGTCAAATTTTCTATCATTTGTGGGATCCAAAGAGACCATTATCTGTAGTAGTGATTTTGTCTTCAATGAGACTAAGATGCACAGATAGCCAATAAAAGAGTTTGAATTCCGAAAGGTTATATTCTTTGATGTATCACCTCTTATGCAGACAACTCAAGAACATGTTGTTTTGTAAGTGAACGCTCCAGATGATAGAGCTATTGAGCATGCTAGCACTAGTTAGTCAAGGAGATCTCACAGAGCCTCACATCTGCCGAAGCGGTTCATTCTTGGCATAGATTTTGTGTTGCTGGTAGATAGTGGTGAACCTTCTTGTTACAAAGAGTCCATGCTAGCCAAGGATAAGACTTAATACGAGTCCTGTAATTGGACACTAAAGTGTCTTGAGACACCAAAGTGTCCTATTTTACTACGAAGTTTTGGCAATTTATTCATCAAGATAGAAAGAAATTTTTTACACCTTGCTTCTACCATAGGTTGGTTATGAGGGAAAGAGAACATTGGATTTTTCTCTCTGTCAAAATACAAGCCCTATGAAGAGAATTGTGGTAATTTTTAAGTCGTAATGTTTTGTAAAATTTCAAGCTGTTTTGCCAAAAAAATCATAAAATTCTTATATCTTTTTGTAGAGATGAGATTTTTTATGTTATTAAAACCCAAGTGCTAGTACTTAGTGCTACAAAACAATGGAATGACCTCAAGGAATAGTTTCAAAATTAATTGCAAGTTATAAACATAATTTCATACTCGAGCACGTATTGACTAAGAGCATAATTTTGGCCTTTCAAAGGTCCTCTCATGGCATTGGGGCTATTTGTTAGCAGCGGCTAACACAGGCTACACCAAATATGCATCAAACGGGAGATATCTATGGTTGTGCATAATATTTCCAACACACTTTGTATAAGTCTTGGGCTCACTTGGAGTTCCAAAGTTGTATATGGTAGTTTGAGGGATCAAACTTAAACCCATAGTAGAAGAGATTGTGGTGAAAGACTTTAAAAGGAAGCCTTTAAGCAAGGAAGCTTCATTCTTGAGTATCCACTCTTGAGGATACACTTTTGAGAGCTCCCTCTCTCTTGAGTGTTCACTCTATGGCCTAACCTTGAGCTTAATGTTTATGCTTAAGAGCCTAGTGCTAATCCAATTGTAATTAGAGTAAGCTCTTCTTGATTAATCTAATTCATATTTTCTCATTAGTCTACTTCTTCTCTACATTTCATCATGTCATGGAGTAGTATTACACTCTCATTATTCTAGATTTGAGAGAGGTATGTACTTCTTGCTATTAACCACTCCTATTCTTCTACAAGCATTCGATTTGTGATATTTAGCAACACAAGCTAGGTTGATTAAGTTGGGTCTTAATCTTGTAATTTGTGTGTGTGCCCTATTCTTTGCTTATGTGTAGATAGGTTTTATGAAACTCTAGCACCATTCACCTCATGTGTGTAGCTATTTATGAAGTGCCATGATTGACATCTGGTAATTAGTGTGTGCTTATCATTAGTGTGCTTGGGGTTTCTAATCTATGGTAATTCAGACTTCGGTGGACTTGATGTGTGTAGGAGTTGATTGATTAGTGATTAAAGTAGGTTTAGAGTTAGTCTTGCCATGGCTAATCTCTACTCGCATTGGAGAGGTGATCTCTTGAATCCTCTATTTCTATTCATCCGATGCTCATGCTTCCATGCCCTAGCCGGGTCGCCGCTCTACAGATTTGATAATTTTGTGTGGGTTGTGATTAGGTCACGCTAGCCAAGCATAGAGAATGGAGAGATGAACAAAAAGATCAAAATCATGGAAGGATTATACCTATTCATGCTCTTTTGAGCATCCTTGAGCAAGAATCCCCTTTGTGTAGAGAAGCCTCTTGATCCTTCTTATTTTCGAAAGAAGATTTTTGAAGCTAAGTGTAAACACAAGCTACAAAAGTCAATTATTGAAAGAAAAAAGCACAAAAAACATAAATGAAAACTTAAAGCTAGGGTCTTGATACCCAATTTTGCCAAAGGGAAAAACCCAAGGGAAAAAAATGCCTTTGGTTATGCACATGATGCTCTTTGATAGCAAATTTATGCATACACATCAACAATGAGAGAGATAAAATGCTTCCACATAAGCAAATTTGCAATTTTTACAATGTCTCATGCATGATTCAAAAGATGATTAGTTTCTAGCTCACTAAAATATGGATTAAAAAACAAGCCAAGAGCTGAAAATAATGCAATTTTTGAATGAAATGAAGTGGCTCTTGAAAGCCAAATTTTACATTTTAAAGCTTTCTAAAAAGTTGGCTAACAACTAGCTCACATGAAATTTACAATTTTTAGAGTAATCTATGAGCTAGAGATGACTGCAACTTGATGAAAATGAATATGAATAGCTCTCAATAGCCAAATTATGTACTTAGCTCAAAAAAATTGGGTAAATACTAGCTCAAATGAAAATTTTTAACTTTTGACCAAGCTATGAGCTAGCATGTATACAACTTTTAATCCAAAGAATTTGGAATGTCTCTCATTAGACAAATTTTGCAATATTTTGCAATGATAACCCCTTCTTGGATCAATTGAAATCACAGGCTTGTCCACGTCCCTTCACAAGCAATTCAATTGTTAGTGCTCTAAAGCATATGGAAATTCAACAAGCACTCAAATTATGCTCAATCACAAGCCCGAAATTTTAATTCTTTCTCTAGCCAAAGAAAGCTCAACTTTTTAGTGCTATTTAAGGACTTTTAAGCACCAAAAAATGCAACAAACAAAGGCCAAGCCTGAGCACAAAAGTCGCAATCATTCATCAACTCTTCATCAATGTAATCTCATGCTTGCACGCGTCACATTAAAGAATTATTCTTCTATTGCAATGAGATTCTTTAATCAAGGTGGCACTAATCCAATGCAAAAGCCAAAGTTCGGGTACAATGAAGTTCCTTCATACCTTCAAAGGCTCAATCGATCATAGCAACATGATTATATACGAAGCAAGAAGAGTGAGAAAGAGAGACACATGATGACAATCACTTAATTCACATAACCTCATTCAAAATTATTTTAGTGCTAAAAGGAAGATCTGTCAGACACAAACACTAATCATCATTTATTGCAATGAGGCTCACTCCCCACCATGAAGCGATTTTTTGGATTATCTCAATGAGCTTACCTAATTTTTTCTAACTCTAGCTGCCTCAATTTTGTCAAGTTCGTGCATTACTTGATCATGTTTATGGTTCCCAATTGGTTTAATGAGGTTCTTTGGGTCGCAAAGGTGGGAACTACCTCATTTTTTTTAACTCTTTTCTTTTGTCATTTTAATTTTTGCTATGCTCATTGACAGGTGGTTGCAGCGAGGGGGGAAGATTGGGAGCAGGGGTGGGCTAGTGTACTAGGAGTGTGCTGAGGTTCGCTACTCTTGGGGACTCTGCAAGGATTGGTGAGCGTGTTGTACGTGATTGCCCAAGCAGGAGGGTGATGGAGCCGTCATTTGAAGCATGAGAGAGGTCCTTGCTTAAAATAGAGAGATTGATGGTGGGTCAACAAGGCAGAGGGCTGCAAACAGGTCGGTGGACTGGAGAAAGCCGAGGTAGAGAGAGGAGGACATAGCTATAACGAGCGCGTTGCAGCAGCCCGAGGTCTGCGACTCTGCGAGTAGCGGGGCCAGTGGCTTTGGGTGGGACTGAGGATGGTGGGTCCTAGGTCATGCAAAGCAGCGGTTCTGTGTTGTGTCGTAAGCCGTCACGAGTAGTGAGCAAATTGCATATGTGTGTTGTGTAGATCAGTGAGCATCTGTGCCTTTTTAGACTGCAGTGTGTGTGTGGGTTGTTATCTATGCGCCATTCTCGACCGCAAGCGCATGTGTGTGGGGTTTCTTGAGAGCATCACAACAAGTGTGTGTATGTGTGTGGTGTCAAAGGCTGCAATCATTGAGCCACCGGGGTGGGCCATCACGATGCTTTTTACAGGCTTAGCGAACAAGACAGAATGAGTGGGGTCCCGACTCGCTATGCAACACGTGTGTGGTCAGAGACTGGCCGCAAGGAGAGCCAAGCCAAGTTGTGTGGCGGCTGTGGATGCGAGGACTCGCGACTTGTGGCGAGCAAGGTGGGGTGAGCCTGGAACAGTGCGAGTGTGTGCGCGCGCTACAAGCAAGGAAGGCCGCTCAGAGTCGAGTGTGTGTGAGAGTTTTATGTGCCATCATAGCCTTTTCAGCGATTTACGAGCCAGGTAAGTGGGCAAAAGGGCCACGCAAGCTGTCAGCAATAAGCAACCCGACAAACAACTGCTAGGTAGGTCGATTTTGAAGAACAAATCCTTACGAGTCATTCCCACGCCGATTTTCGAAAGAGAAAACATCAAAATCCATGAAGACTATACTATTTTCAATATCACCCATCTCTTTACTAATCAACTCTCACCCGAAATTCTAAAACATATATGCTCGCAAATTCATGCCCATTCTCAGTATGCAAGTTCATGTCCAAATTTTTCCATGAAAATTCACGCAACAATAATTAAGATACAAAACCTTCAATTGGAAGTGCTCGTAATACACCTAAAAGTAATCCAAAAACCCATGCACAATTCCTTTAAATAATCTCTTATCCATCTTGATTCAATTGTACCATGTTTATTTGGATGCAATTGGAAGTCATGCATACGACATGCCGAATTTCTCTTCAAGCAAGCCCATACATCATATTTGCGCGATTCCCATTGGAATTGTAAGATTTTATTTCCATTTTTTCATGCTATTAATCCGTTCCCATCCATATTTCTTCCAATTTGAGATCATTTGGTATGTATACGAAAATTTTTATGAACAAAGTTGGCTTTGGTTACTTCAATTGGTTATCTATGCACACCCCTTGAGTGATTAACTTAGCCAATCCAAGCCCGCTTTAACAATCATTGCAAAAGTAATTTCTCATATTCAATAACCCTAATCTTCCAAACCCAATTGGCTTGTCATTTTGGTATGTGAGGCTACACATGCTTGATTTTTGGGTACAATTAAGCACATAAATGAATGCAAGATTTACATGTTCATCATTTAGATCAATCATTAGCATGGAAACACACAAAAATTCATCACAATTGGGCATTATTTGAGCAATCTATCTCAACATTTGACCCAATGTGTGATAACTCCTCAATTATTTGACAAAATCATCATCATAATTGGTAAAAATACCAATTATTCATTCACCCATTGGATTGCACATGCCATTGAGTAGGAACACAAACCCAAATTTATGCCAAAAACTTATGCAATTAATCCATCAATTTCACATTGAAATTCTCAAATTGCAAACTCAATCAAGCATAACTAAATGCATGCATGCTTAATTTCTAAAAAATTAACACTATTTTTACCCAATCAAGCAATGCACACACTCATAAATTAAGCACACACACTCAATCTTTGCCCAATTTTTTGGCAATTATGCTTATCCAATGATTGAATTAGCCTAACATACACATCATTTACATGATTGCATACTCATAAATCTCAATTCCATCAAATTTTATGTATGCAAACATTCAAAATTAGGTGCACACAAACTTGAAATTTTTGATAGGTTTTTTCCCTCTTTGGTGCATGCACACACACAATGATTTTTATGCACACACATGAATTCTTGATGAGAATTAAGCATTATTTGGATACACACAAAGTTCATTAGTCACAATTTGACTATCAATTTCATTCCAAATGTATGAAATTAGGTGCAAAGTGTAGGTCAATTTGTGTTACACACCTAATTTTAGCAAATAATTAGCAACATTGAACCTCATTAATCAATCAAGAATTGACATAACAAGTGAGTGCACTTACATCGTCATTACACTCCAAGCTATTCCTTTGCTCCACGCGAAGACGCATCCTTGCACACACAAGTGTGTGCACCATCAAATCGGCTCCAAAATTGACCATTTGTAGGTCAAAAATCAAAACACCCAAATCATCAAATTAGACATTAGCAAAGTTAGTCAAAATTAGTAGAAATTAGCATAAAATTAGTACAATTAACATGGAAACGAAGCAAAATTAGTAAGGGTTAGTATGAAATTAATGAAATTGGGGGTGGAATTGGGGGTTTGGCATATTAATAACTCAACATTAGCATCAATTTCTTGCACAAATATCATCAAATCACACCAAAATTGAGTTACACACACACACTCAAAAATCGAGAAATTAGTAATGAAATTACTCTATTCTACACATTCTAAACTCACTAGATTAGGTTATCGATCCCCGAAAATGGTGTCAAATGTAGGGAGGCGTTGTAGCCTCAGATGAATAAAAATAGAGGATTCAAGAGATCACCTCTCCAATGCAAGTAGAGATTAGCTATGGCAAGACTAACTCTAAAGCTACTCTAATCACTAATCAATCAACTCCTACACACATCAAGTTCACCAAAGTCCGACTTACCATAGACTAAAAACCTCACGCACACTAATGATAAGCACATACTAATTACCACATGTCAATCACGGCACTTCATCAATAGCTACACACACGAGGTGAATGGTGCTAGAGTTTCATAAAACCTATCTACACACAAGTAAAGAATAGGGCACACACACAAATTACAAGATTAAGACCCAACTTAATCAACCTGATTTGTGTTGCTAAATATCACAAATCGAATGCTTGTAGAAGAATAGGAGTGGTTAATAGCAAGAAGTACATACCTCTCTCAAATCTAAAATAATGAGAGTGTAATACTACTCCATGAAATGATGAAATGTAGAGAAGAAGTAGATTAATGAGAAAATATGAATTAGATTAATCAAGAAGAGCTTACTCTAATTACAAATGGATTAGCACTAGCCTCTTAAGCATAAAGATTAAGCTCAAGGCTAGGCCATAGAGTGAACACTCAAGAGAGAGGGAGCTCTCAAAAGTGGATCCTCAAGAGTGGATACTCAAGAATGAAGCCTCCTCGCATAAAGGCTTCCTTTTAAAGGCTTGAACACCACAATCCCTTCTACTATGGGTTTAAGCTTGAGCCCTCAAACTACCATATACAACTTTGGAACTCCAAGTGAGCCCAAGACTTATACAAAGTGTGTTGGAAATATAATCCACAACCATAGATATCTCCCGCTTGATGCATATTTGGTGTAGCCTGTGTTAGCTGTTGCTAACACTATTCTAGTGCAATTTGACAACATCAAATGACTTTATATGTTAAAACCAAGAAACTACGTATTTTTTCGGCTCCCTAAGTTACTTAAATCTTGTCACTTACACCCTATCTTGAAATTTTGATTGTGCAAAAACTCTTGAAAATCTCGAGTCCTCCACAATAACATTGAAACCAAGGTTTTAGGTATCCACTTGTATTCATGCCATGCACTTTAATACATTTAGTTGGTATGTTGGAAAGTTTGAAGTTATTTGAGGTTTTGAATACTTATGTCTCAAGAATTAAAATATCAAACTTTTTGCATGTGCAATTTTAAATATTTGAAATGATCCAAAAATTGTTTCTTACCAAAGCACTTCTACTTGCCACCATGAGTCCTCTGGAGAGGGTAAGCAATGTATCACTTTCTAGAACTCAAAAACATATTTTTTCTATGCATACAACGATATGCTTGAAATGGCCATATCAAACACGTAGAACTTCCCATTATTTTATATACTCTCAAGTAAATCTTTTTGTACATGAAACTTGCAATTATCTAAAGCACAATTGTGAAAAAGTTGTTAAAAAATTTCTACAAGTTCGCTTCATTTTTTCTTGAGTTTATAAAGTTGATTTCTTCAAAGCATCAATCGCAGTCTTATGGGGGTCTAAAATGGAAGTTTATGTTTTTCAAAGACCCTCTAGCTAACATATCTAAGCATATCAAGAGGGTTTTTTCAAATACACCGTCTGATGCAAGTAGCATTTTGTAACATTTAATGGTCTAGTAACTTGTGTGTAGCGGAAAATAGCATAGACATAGTGAGAATTTCATTAGATTAGATTCCTAATGAGCATAGAAAGAGTGCTCGGATAGAGAGAGCAACAAAAATCATAACGCCTAGTTAGATAGGCATGAACAATACTTCAAAAAGAGAGAGAAATTAAGTTATTGACAACAGTTGAGGACCGGATTTACATGGAGCCGGTCCCCCCTCCAAGAGGTTTTGTATTATAGGTTTTCCCCATCAAGGGAGACATTTTACAATACAATACTATGTGCTCCTTCAATAACTTGTAGGTGCAATGAAGATGGAAGCTTCAAGCACCATGCTCACACTTATAAAACACAATATCAATTCCCTCATGGTCTTAGACCTAAGACCTCACACACCTTCGAAGATGGTGAGAGCTAGCGGGGTATGAGAGTAGATTGAGAGGAAGAAGGAGTATTCTTACGAGAAAGAAGTATATCTCCTCACATAATCACTCATAATAGCTTAGCATAGCTTAGTAATTAGCATGGTAGAGGAGATGAGCATTCATTGGAGCTTGGCTCTTGCATTCCGAGAAAGTCCAAGGGTAAGCAGCCACAATTGAAACAATTGTGAAATAAAATAATTATGCCATGCATGTTATTTTCATTAACAAAAATATGTGAACCAATGGAGACAAATTTAGATTTTAGAACCATTCATAAAACATAATACTCGACACATTGCGTAATTCTAGGTGATCCTCTTCAAAATAGGCAACCACAAATTTGGCACAAACATTTCCCAAAAAAAGTCAACACATGAACTCTAGCACCTATGATGCTATCCGAGAACCTCCTAAAGCTTGAAATAGCTCTACTTTTGTAAGTGCAGATTGATGCACAAACTCATGAGCAAAGGAGTCCAAACCCAAGAGACTAAAAAACACAAAGTAGATGTGCTTGCAAGGCACATATGCAACACTTTTTCTATCACGCCTTTGAAAATCCTCACATGAGCATCGAGGGAAGTCTGCAAGTGTGATAGCATATGTAACACCTTTCTCCACCGATCCAGCTGTACTAACATGAAACACATGTGATACGTTCAGGACCACAATTACCTCCCTTACTAATTTGGCAGCCATAGTTCTTCCCTGCGCAATCCTATCGTGAAAATATCTTGTAAGTTTTGATCTCCATCTAACAAGTTTGCCATCTCTAAATTTTGGACGAAATGAACTCGGTGTGCTCCCACATGTTTTAACATTGCGACTGCACTCAGCATTTGAATTTGCTTCTTTAAGAAAAAACCCAATGTTCAACAACATTTCAACTTCAGATGGCTGCAGATTAGTGCCCTCATCCACAACCCAAGTCCCAGGTGCTGGTCCTGGAGGACCGACAATCATGTCATCCACATTCCACGTATGAGTGTTACTACTGTTGCAGAACCATACAAATCCCTCAACAATGCCTCCCACATTGGATCCTTTTGCAGGATATTTCCGCCTGCCCCAGAAGCTTGGTGCAAGAACTCCGTGTTTAACAGAAGGTGCAATTTCATTAATAAACCTACCACATCTTGTTGATTTGCAAGAACGCCAAAGCATGTCATTTTTCTCCTTGGCTCAGTACGCCTAATTGCCCACACACTCCGAGACACTTTTTTCTCCAACCACACGAGGGGAGCTGTGGAATCTTTCTGTTGTGTACTCCTAGGTTGCCCATTTGTCGTTGTGACTGTCACATACTCAGGTCTGTGGCTATCATCTTCTAGAATTTCATCAGGGTCCACAAATATTGGTCTAGATCTTTGAACACTCTTTTCACTCATTGATTCTCTGTTCATCTCAGGACTTGGCATGCGCATCTCCCTCAAAGAAGAATTAGCCAGGTCTATGAGCTTCTTACCCGACCCACTAGCAGCATGTTGACTCATAAACCTTACAGCCAAATCTGCTACTACTGGTCCAGTGCATGTGTTACTCCCTTTAAGGTATGCATTGTATCTAACACTCTGCAACACAGCTAGAGCCATATCTGCACATGTGGCTTCATACAAACCGATACTAGACTTGTATCCAATAGCTGCATGCATGCTAGCATACTTTGCCTCAGCTAGATTGGTTCTTGGCACAAAAGAACCTTCTGCATCTTGACAAACAAATCTATCACCCCAATGAGGCACTCTTACATCCCACCAAGACAACCATGTTTCCAATGATGGAATCTCTGACTCAATGGCCTGCCCAACATGCCAAAATTGTCTAAGCTCCTCTTTACAAACATTTGCAGCATTATCTGTGGAGGCATGCATCCACTTTCGGCATTTAAGTTTGTGCTCTTCTTGGTAAGAAGGACGGATACATTTTGAAGTATGCCTAACCATACTTTGCTCCCAATGGAAAACGCATGATCTTCTTTCTCAGGCATTTTCTTATTTGCACAGCCAAAGTAAACCATGCGAATAGCAATCCAATTTGCATTAGCCTCATCTTCCATGAAACCTCTAAACTCGGGTTTTTGGAATCCATATCCATCACCACCTTGTTAAGCATTCTCCAAAACTGAATCTGTGCATGCTTATTTTCAACTGTAAATTCACATATTGCAAAAGTTAAAAGTTCTCGAACGTAAGGATCATATACATGTGCTGACATAGTAGGCCATCCATCAACTCTATGCACATGGTCAAAGTGTACCCACATATCTTGCAAGTTACCTCCAGGACGCATACGATTCACCAAGTCCACCCCGCTACCAGGACCCATTGTAGACATTTTGAAAACATGAGGTTGTTTCTCTGCTCCCAACTGGCCTGGAAAAAGAACACTGTGCAGGTATGGGTATCGGCTATTGATTTTTAATTTCAATATGGACTCAAATCCCATTGAAGTGACGCCCTTGGCTTTCTTGGTTGTTTCCAAACTCTGTTGCACACGACTCTTATCAGAGAGTGGAGTCACTGTGTCAAGGAACGTGGCAAATTCATCTTTGGCCAAGGGAGTATTCCTAGAGGAACTTAGTCCCATGAGCCTATCCATTATTATCTCTTCTGTTGTTACTCTCTCCAATTGTTTGGCTATTGTCAAAGGATCTAAAGTTGCGCGTGCAAGCAAAGCTTGGGAAATAACCTTGTCAGCATCTCTTCTTTTTCCCTCAGCCATTGGATGCTTGTGATAACCAAGATGAAGCACACATCTACTAACAGACTCCTTTTCAATAGGGATGCAATAATAAATGACTGTAGCACAAGCATTTACACATTCTGGCATCTGATGATAATGGACACACACCAGCTTTCCAAATTCTGCTCCAATTAATCCCCTTTGTGGTGCTTGCGATAATTGTCCCTTCCATTGACTCTCATTTGGAAGCTTTGTTATCAAATGATAACTACAATCAAGATTGACACATCGCAGATGGCCACAACATCTGCTAAATTGCACGACACCTTTGAACAAATCACTGCTAAAAGTCACATATTCTACCCAAGAATGACCATCAAAACGTTGCTCCATACCACTCATACTTGAGTTTTCAGTTTGTGGAGGTAACTCAAAAGAAATATACCCATCATACTGACATGGGAGCTCAAACACTTGCACAACTTTCTGAACTTGACTCAAAGCCACAAACATGTTAGTTTGCAGTGGTAGAGTTCTAATGAAGTCAATTACACTCGCACATGGAAGCCACAGGTCGTCTAATTTCTCTTTGATCACTATCGGTGAAATCTTTGAGCCATCATCATTAGGCAATAAATAAGAGGTGACAAGAATCTTGTAAAACTGTGAAACTTCGTGGTCAAGGGTGTAAAATAGTTCCCCATCATTGTTCTCTCTGGTTTCAAGATGTCCACTATCTCCAGACAATGTAAGGGGACATAGAGCAAAATCAACATTTTGAATATCAAAATGCTGCTTAATCGTGGCTACCTTTATCTCTTGGAACCGATTGTCAGATAGAAGAACAAGCTTTTGACCTCTCTGGGTTCCATAAACAGTAAAGTGTCTGCTCATTGCTCCAGATTAGACAGGAAATAGCGAGAAAAAAGAACAGATGTATTGGAAAAAGAAAGAGAAAGGTGATACTCGCCACAATAATATGTGTTATTTTGTATAACATTTTTTATATTTTCAAATGTTATCAAAATCGTAGTCGGTGCTTGCTTTCTCATGAGCATAAAAAATATTTTAACAATGATTTGTATTTGAAGATCATCCTTGAAAACGTTGTAGGTGTCACGGTGTCGAGATGAAGTGTAGAAAAATACAATATACCTAGAACGTGGATATAATTGCAGACTAAAAATAATACAATTCAAAAAAATCACACTAAAACTTATCAATTTTTATTTTTTTTTGAGCATTTAGTAGTGATTCTAAATGGACTATAGTATTTTCTTGTTTAAATCTGTGAAAATTATTGCCTTAACATATTAAAATTTGAAAAAAATATCGCCAAACTTGTAAATATTTTCTTTTTTTCACGCATTTAATAGTGATTCTAAATGAACACAAGCTAGATCTTATTGCTCCAATTTCCTTGCTCACTCACAGCTCTTCTTGCCTTTGTGGGCGTCCGGCCATGTTTGAATCTAACATCTATCCTATTGAGCCTAATTAATTCTTGGCTACTGTTGCCGCATAGAGCTCGGGCCATACCTGCGCATGCTCACCGCGTCCAACCACACTGCTTGTTGCGGGTAAGTGAACCTCTTCAGTCGTCGCTAGCTATTCCTTACAGTTTATATCGATTCCTTGCAGGTTATTTCGCCTTCCTGCTGCTCCTCAGCCCGCACGTAGGCCAATGGGAAAAGGGTTGGTTGGAGCATCGAACCAACCCTTTTCCCATTGGCCTACGTGCGGGCTGAGGAGCAGCAGGAGGTGGAATATTTAGGGAAAATTATTCTGCAGATAGTTGATTTGCACTGCAGTTTGGAGTTTCAATGCTATTTCGATTTGGAATTGCAAACTTAATGTGGCTTACTATTGCGCAGCATATTGAAGTTCAATGCTTGGCAAAGTATGCTGCACTGCAGTTGATCCTGTGCATGGTCGCCACCTCCCTCGAGTCTGCATATTGCCTGTAAGAAAGCAACTCTATCACTCTCCTAGTGGGTAATATGCCGCCTGTCTACTGCTCCTCGGCCTGCGAGAACGCCAATGCACCAAGGGCTGGCTCAGTGCTGCAACCAGTCCGCGCCGGACTGGTTGCAGCACTGAGCCAGCCCTTGGTGCATTGGCGTTCTTGCGGGCCGAGGAGCAGTAGACAGGCCGTTTTTTTAATGCAAATTGTACCGTAGAGTTCGATTGTGATATTACCAACGCTGCAGATTGTGATATTACCAGCGCTGTGACATTGGGATTTTTGCGAAACATGCACATTAGCGAAGCCAGTGCTTGTGTCTGGGCACGTGCATGGTACAGGATGGTGTTTTTGTACTTCTTTAATTAATCAACTAGCATAGAATTTTGATCGTGTGAAGGATGATGCCAATTTTTAAAACCTGATGCAGTGAGAACAACAAAGGGAGAGTGCAAACTTGAATTATATGCAGTGAGAGAACATCATCGACTCGATACTTATTCTATCATCAATACACTTCCTCGGAGTTATTTCTTCCATTCCACGGCCTGCTACGACAAGGAGATGCCACCTCGTAGACGTCCCCCAACTAGGTGCGCCCTTTATAACAAATCCTCAACATCTTGTTGAAGCCAATGGCCATTCGGCTTCAACAAGATGTTGAGGATTTTTTTGATAAATTTTCTATGAAAATGTTGTTATTATGTGATTGCATTGAGTTTGAGACGTCTTGCTCAGTGTTGAGATGCCAAAAAAGAAAAAGGCCCCAGTCCTGCTGTTGGAGTTGGACAGTTGTTGGAACTGTTCCGTGCCGGCGTGGAACAGTTCCGACAGCTATCCAACTCCAACAACAGGACCGGGGCCTTTTTTTTGCTAATATTTTTTGTTATGATAATAATTTACGACAATGTCCTTTTAAGTGTAAGGTATATAATATGTTGCTTAGAATTGTTTGCTTCTGTATATTTTGTGTGAAGTTGCTTGTCTACAATTTAAGTGGTTAGTATGGATTTGTACTGACAAAAGAAAGGAACATATTCATTAGGGTAGGCAATTTGTATGTTTAGTCTTTGATCTAGTTAATAGGATGAAATATTTTGGGTTTGATTCTAGATAAATCTAGATAAATTCTAGATCTAGATTAATTTGAGTTTGTAAATTTATCTGGAGTCCTGCAACTGGGAGATGTTCTCGTTGAAAGGGGAAAGAGGCTATGCCTCTTGTTCCTATATGCAGTGATCAGGTCAGCTATGTGGCAGTCACAGAAGACTTCGATGACGATGATTTTATTGGTGATGAGAGCGAGAGTACCGACATTGGATTAGGATCAATGAATGAAGTTGATGCTCAAATAGCTAGACAAGAGGCAGCTTTGGAATTGGTTCCATTTCATATAGCCCCTGAAGTTGGGCCGTCTACTGATGATGTGGATGATAGTCATTTGCATATGGATAGAGGAGAGGACATTCTCAAAACCACCAAGGTTTTTAGTTGTTTGAGTGTCCTCTAGTTCCTTTGTGTAGACTCATTCCATATGCTCGTGTACGTGGCCTCAGATCAGATGTTTCTCGCTTGAAGGTGGCATTTGCTAGAGAAGGTTACATAAAGCAAAAAGGTGCTTTTATAGTTTCACTGCAAACATGTCACAAGGAACAGACATTGTTGACAGGTAATCATTGTTGTTTCAAAGTAATTTTATGGATTGACATGTTGCTTTTTCTTTAGAATGTTTAATGTTCTTTTGGAGTCTTATTTATTTTTGAAAATAGATGATATTGTTGAGACATGGGACCCACTTTGGAAAGACATAAATAAAGAGTATGAAGAGGAGTTAGCTTTGCAGCCACAACTAGAGTCACTGCTTGGTAGAATGTTCTATGTGTGGGAAGGAAATCACAGGACGGTAGCATGGCAAGCAGCTGTTAGAGAAATGTTTTCCAATAGCAGAGAGAAGCATTGTAGGGTCTTGTGTACTATCATTGACCCCACAAAGAAGCATTATTGATGAGCTTGCAATGCATGAATTTGTGAGTGACACTATACTCTTGTTAGTAGGTAAGATTTAAATGATTTAAGGTTGACTAACTTACTAATATTTTCATCAGTATGAACACTCATGCTTTATTATCTTCTCATCTAAGAGATGAGTTGGTGAATTGTGACAACATTTGCTCTTCGGATCATGAAGATTACCTTCGTGCATTACCGGAGAATGACCAGAAATCGATCAACACTTTGCGCAAGAGAACCACAAAGGGAGAGGAGCCATGCCATCCTCTTACACGAAGATATCTAGCTAGGCTTCTTTTTTATGTAAGTGTGTTTGACCTTGGATCTCTTTTTTGTATGCTTTATTTGAAGCTGTTTGTTTTAAAAAGTATTAGTTTATTTTGAAGGTTCAAATGTCAAAAGAACTACACACTAAGCTAGAGAGCAAGAAATCATTGCTTTCTAAAAAGGACTTGAAAAAAGAAGAGACTAAGATCATGAATGATCTTTATTATAAATATTCAAATCATGTAGGGAAGGTATATAACGATCTCTTGGTGTTTTTTTTAATACATGGTAAGATGCAATTTTATTTTAATTGAATAATGTCCTTGTTTGGTAGATTCTCAATATTGTTGATCCAAGGTTAGGAAAGGATTGGTTTGATCGTGTGATGAGCCTTCAATGGGGGGAAGATATTTGGGCCACTCTAGAGAAACTTAACTTGATTGCTCTACATGATGCTTCCATAGAAAATAAAAACCTCTGGGTGTCCTTACTAGAGGCAAGCAAGATCACTCATGCTGCGACCACAAGTTTCGAGGGTGAGCATCTTTATGCAAATGGTTTATGATTGAACTTGTGAATGTTAATAAGAAGTTTGATTTTTCTTTTGCATGCTTGGTGTGAAAGGTGGCTAAAACGAGAGGGAGCTTTGCAAAGGATCTTAGATAAATCTAAGAAGCTTCTTGTGGACTATGTGGATGTGCCTGGAGGGATTGATATTCCTCCCTTGTGCACCATGGATATGTTTTACACGGAGATTGTGGTGGAGGGAAGAAAATTCTTATTCCCTCTTGAGGTGGCTTTGGAAAACAAAACGAAGGATGTAGAGTTGCAAGCCTTAAAGAGGATTGACTATTGCCGCATGGCTTCTCAATGACTAGTTTACAGGTAGATAATGATTTGACTATTTTTGTATCATAATATGTGCTTCAACTAATATAGGCTATGCATTCCTTTTTGAGTTTAGAATAATTCTTTGTTGTATTTGTAGATACTTTGCTCACCTCTTGACCATGCATCACATTGCTGCGATACCTGTTCTTGCCTGCTCTTGGACACACATTGAGAGCGGTGAGGGATGCATGTATCCACCAACCATGCATCAGCTCTCGCAGTGGGAGCTTGATCATTGCCCTTGGTGGATCGACATGGATAGAGGCCATGTCCTTGCTAGAGAGAGAGAATTGCATAATGTGCAGTTTAGAGGAGCCGCATCTACGGATCTTCCACCACCCAAATCCACAAATGTTGCCGATCCATCTTCTCAATCTCTACCATCTCGTCCACCTACTCGAACTTGTGAGTTAGATTCATTCTCACTTTCTATGTGTCCTACACTTTGCTAATTTAAGAATTATTAATAATTTTGACACTTTTTTCTAAATTTAAGCAACAAGCTTTTTGGATAAGAATCAGAATGCATCTGCTACTACAGACCATGTGATTGATGATCTGCCGTCTATCTTAGGTATAATCTTGTTTTTTTATTGGAGTCTTGTTGTTGCAGCTCTATTGTATTACTCATATTTATATAGATAATGTGTTTGCTCATGTAGAGAGTGGGGGCACACAGAGATTGCGACGTGCCCTACATTTTGTGTATGCACCATTGCCTATTCAGCCTGTTGTGCAGAATGGTTGCAGTGATAGTAGGTGTGTTGCTTTGCATGGTGACTATATTGCGATTGTTGAGGATTTTCGTAGCGGCGTGCAGTCTAGATCATGGATTCCTGTACACGAGCATATGACTAGAGCTCGATACACAGATATTACATATCGGAGGAGTGGTAGATCAATGTCATGGGCAGCTGACTTTATCTTTGTTGACTTACCTTTTGGAGGCTTTCTACACTCACTATCACCTCAACCTACATGGGATACATGTACAGAGGATCATGTACGATCAATTATTCATTTGAGCCATAGTACCTTGGCGGACTCGGGGTGGCTACTTGTGATGGCGCCTCTTCCAGGTAACAAAATTAGTCCTAGATATTGATATTGTCATTAATATGTTCAGTTTTAATCATTGATGGATTTTGTCCTTGAAGGAGACATAGTCTTTTGGGTTGAGCAATTTTGCAGGGCATCGGAGTTGATTATTCATCGACGTGTGGTGGTTTTGCATCATGCACCTTATGGATATGTAGAGTCATCCGGCAAGCGACATGAGGTGATCACTCTATTTATAATTTCATGGTAAGTAAGCGCTAATGTGCAGCTTTTGAAATTGATTTTTCTGCTTTCTTGTAGTGGGACACTTCTATCATGTTCTTGGTCCACAGGCACGGACCACCCCCACCACTTTACATTGCAGAGAGTGCTTCTTTGTTTCATGCACTAGGGATGAGTGTGATGGATAGCACTATGCACCACTATTTGACATATTCAGGTCGAGTCCTTATGGATTCCGGATTACCATGGAGAGGGTCTGCATAGAAGAGCCATACTTTTGTGGCATGATTTATTGAGTTGTTGTGTCGTCCTGGGGGGTTGTGCCTTGAGTTTGGATGTGGGACGACTCCTATTTTGACAGGTTGTTTGGTCTCTGGCCATGCATGTGCATCTCTAGATTTTGATGAGGCACTTGTTTCTACTTGTTTGCAGCCCTTGCTTCGACCAAGGAAGCGAGGGAGAGAGGATGTGACCACATCCATAGATGTGGTGGACGACGGAGACCGTCCCGTGGGTGGGAACCCTTTTGATGATTTGTGAGATTCCCATTCTCGACTTACCACAAGACATTCATAGTGTTTTTCTTTTGTTTGGGTTATGTTAGTAGACATTTATGGTTGATTATCTTTTTGTTGTCTTCCAAAACATTGTATGATCCATGGATAGACATTGCTATTACCACTTGTAGATTTTTTTGCATATGAATTTATGGGTCATGGTTGTTTTGTTGAATTGAAATTTTGTGTGTATTTTGTTTCATTGAAGTGCATTACCTGAATATGTCGAGGTGGAGGCGAGACACATGACATTGGACCCACGTTACAATGGTCATCCAAAAGATAGGCCTCGAAGACGGCATCTCTTCATAGATGATGAGTGTGCTTCAAGTTAATAATTTGTATGTAACCAATGGTATAATGTGGTTTAGACTATTGATCCAGAGTGCGGTTTAGTAATGTTTTTTAGCATCTCTTTCTCACAAGAAGTCCCACATATTTTGTTGGGTACCTTCTCATGTCTATCTCTCGTGTATACCAGGATGTCTCCACAATAGAGTGACTTTGTTTTTTTGTGTGTGTGTGTGTGTGTGTGTGTGTGTGTGTGTGTGTGTGTGTGAGAGAGAGAGAGAGAGAGAGAGAGAGAGAGAGAGAGAGAGAGAGAGAGAGAGAGAGAAGCCTCATTGGGTTGGCACACAACCATCTAGTGCAACTACTTTTCAGTTTTTGCGAAAAAGAATGTAAATTTAATTTCATCCATTTTTAAAACCAGTTTTCTTCCTGAAAACTAGTTTTTCTTTTGACTTTTAAGCTAGTGATAATATGTTAAAGTTTATTGTTTCAAAAACCTCTAGTTATAGCAGTGGTCTAGTATTATGACACTAGGAGCCTTGGAGGAGCATCATAGGGAATGTATGGATGTTTGATTGTCGCAGCTCCATGAAAAATCAAGAAGAGGTAGTGGTAGTAAGTGGTGTGGCTACATTTGTGCTAGTAGAGTGACCTATTTTCAACTCGTATGGTAGAGTTTAACAAAAGTTATTTAATTAAATCTGGCACTCAATGTATGGCAACCATAGGTCTCTCGCCTAAGGGTAGTGTTCAATTGCATTCTTTCTGATGGGTCTTGCTCGACTTTACCATTGGCTTGGTAAATTTCGCTCAGTCTATTGTAGAACTCATCCTCGAGTATGGGGTAGAGAAGATAAAGCCTAGTCATTAGTCCTTTTTCTAGTGGGTAGAGGATCCCTATCTTACCCTACGACATCGTTCCAGAATGGATGACTAATCCATTTGGTGCTTGAGAGACTAAGCTGCCGCAAGCATGTATGTGCATTAGTTTATCAATATTCCAAAGTAGAGTGACAAGCTCTACTTGGTGTTTGGAAGATGTTGTCTCTGCAAACTTGATCCTAAGCATGCATACTACTTAACATTTGTGCACAATAAAGAAAAAGAGAGTCTTATAAGACAAAAACTTTGTTCATTTTAAACATTTTTACATTTGCTTACTCTAGGGAAGCATTGTAAGCATTGACACGGTTTAGGTTATCCTTTAGTTGTTTGCCTTCATCCATCTAACATCTTCAAAAGGATAGTTCTTAAACTTAATAAGATACCATCGGGTAATCTTACCACCTCTCAATACCTTGTCTTTATGTCAGAGAATGGACTCGGGCTACAACACCTCTTCTTGGTCCTCGATCTTTGGTGGGTCTTCAATAGTTGGTTCTTGAGGTGGCTCTCCTTTCTAAGGCTTTAGTAGGCTCACATGGAAAGCATTGTGTATGAACCAATGACTGGGAAACTTGAGTTGATAGGCCATTTCATTGATTGGTCTAAGAATCTGGAAGGGACCAAAGTAACTTTTTGCTAACTTAGCGTAGTACTTTTGGTGTCCCGTAGGATTCTTGCCGGTTGTGTGCCTTAATCAAGCAAGACCCAATCATTCTCTTTAAAGGCTTGGGCTCTTTTTTGCTTATCAGCAGCAGCCTTTTGTCTTTGCTGTGAAATAGAGATAGCATCCTTAATCTTTTGGAAAGATTCTTGTAGGTCTTGGCTATACTCATCTGCAACGAAGATCTTCCCATGTACCATAAGTAGTAGGGGACTTTTGGATCTTCCCTCAATTACCTAAAAAGGTGATTTTCCCATGGAGATATGTACATTGTTATTGTAAGCATACTCCACTAAGGGTAAGTCCTTCTCCCATTGGGACCTTTGGTCTACTTCCGTTACATAGGATTTTAGTAGATCAAGAATTGTTAAGTTAGCTATTTCACTTTGGCCATCAGTTTGCGGGTGATAGGCCAAAGAGAAGTTTAGCGTTGTCCCTAAATTCTCAAAGAGACCCTTCCAACAATTACTCATCGTTCTAGGATCTCTATCCAACACTATGGAGATCGGCAAGCCATGGTACTTGAAGATTTGTGATATGAAGAGGGTTGCCATTTGATGCGCTTTGATAGCCTTTTTGACAGGTATAAAATGAGTTTGTTTGTTGAACATGTCTACTATCATTCATATTCCCATATTCCCATGGATAGACTTAGGAATTCCAAGTCTCCCATGGTGAATTAAGGATTGGCAAAGGTTGAAGAAATCCAGGTTGCTTCCCTCTATCAAACTTCGTCTTTTGGCATACAACACACTTATAAACATACTCTTGTATGTTTGCTTTCATGGCAGGTCAATAGAAATATGTTTATATCCCTTTTAGGGTAGATTGAATCCCTCAGTGCCCCACATAAGGAGGAGCATGAGATTCATACATTACTTTCTCATGTAGTGAGTTAGTAGCACATAGTCTATTACCATAGAGAAGATAACCATCTTGTAAGGTAAATGGTTCTTCTTTCTTCCCTAGTGCAAGGACTGAAATCACATCTCTAAAATCGGGATCAATAGCGTCCTCATCTATCATAGAAGATAGATCATTGTGAGTTGCTATGGAAACCGCATTCACTCTCGGCCGTCTTGAGAGTACATTGGCTACTTGATTATGCTTGCCAGCAATGTGTGCAATATGAAAATGAAATTACAAAAGGAAATTTTCCCACCTCATTTGTTTGTCGGAGAGCTTGGTTTGCATCATGAAGTACTTAAGGCTTAGGTGATCCGTCCGAAGAATGAAAGGAGTCCCCAATAAATAGTGCTTCCACGAGTCTAAGGCATGTAGAACTGCGAAGAGTTCCTTTTCATATATGCCTAGAGCTTGCTCAACAGGGTCAAGAATTCGTCTTTCATAGGCTATGGCATTCTTAGAGCAAAAGAGCTCCAGGGAAATCACCACAAGCGCCACATTGGACCTCAAATGTCTTTGAGAGATCCGACAGTGTAAGCACAGATTGAGAGATAAGCTTTTTGAAAGAATTTTTCTCCTTTGCAGACCATGTATACCTAACGTTTTTCTTTGTTAGGTCATGTAATGGTCCCACGATTTGTGAGAACTTTTCTATGAAGCGTCTATAGAATGCACACAGACCTATAAAGCTTCTTAGTTCATGTAGATTCCTTGGATTAGGCCATCCTTTTATTACCTCTAGCTTTGATGGATCCATTTGGATGCCATCTTGATAGATCATGTGACCTAAATACTGAATATCTTGTAAGAAAAACTCACTTTTCTTTCGATTAATATAGAGTTTATTCTTTCGTAAGACTTGAATTATTACCTGGAGGTGTTGCTTGTGTCCATCTAGTGAGTTAGAGTAGATGATTATATCATCAAAGAACACTCTAGGAAAGGTTCAATGAGGCTTGCACAACTTCTCCATCAAGCGATTGAATGTGGTTGGTGCATTGTTCAAGCCAAAAGGCATGATAATGTATTCGTAAAGACCAAACGTAGTGCAAAATGCGGTCTTTACAATGTCTTGATCAACTATCCTTATTTGATGGTAGCCACTTTTTAGGTCAATCCTACTTAAGTAGGTCAAACCTTGTAGCTTATCAAATAGGTCTTCTACCCGTGGAACGCGAAACCTATTCTTGATAGTGATCCTATTTAGTGCTCTATAGTCGACACACATACGATATGTGCCATCTTTCTTTTTCACTAATAACATGGGTGAACAAAATGGAGATGAGCTAGGCCTAACCATGCTCTTCTCAACTAGCTCTCACACTTGCCGCATAATCTCCTCTTGTTGAGCTCAAGAAACTCTATTTGGAGGTTTATTAGGCGGTGAACTTCCTGGAAGAAGTTCAATTGCATGATCATCATTGCCTCATTTAGGAGATAGTTCACAAGGGATGTCATCAATAAAAACATCTTGAAATACATTGAGAAAATTGTTGGGGTATAAAGCCCAATGTGGTCGCCCAGGTAAGTGGGCGGGCCGCCAGGTATGTACACATATTCTTTTGTAAAAACCTAATAAGAACTCACTATGCTCTACACATTGTAGTAGAGCGAGTTCACCATATCTTTGTGCTCTTCTTCTCGCACTCTCTCTCTCGCGTCGCACTTCCGCTCGTACTCCTTCAACTGGTATCAGAGCTCAGATCGAGGCTCGGGGCAGCATTTGCAGGTAGCCAGAGTCACCTGCTCAGATTGGAGTGAAATTCAACAGGCGAAGACACGGCCCCAAATCCTGTGGGACAGCCCAAAGGGCTTGGTGTTCTCAAATTTCGTTCTGAGGTCATCTTGGCCAATGTTTGGCTTCGACAAAGTTCTGCGCAGGCCATTTTCGACTACGTGGTCTCGGCGGGTGCAGATCCGACTCTAAAAATTTGGGGTTTCGGCCTACGACTGCAGGTGTTGAGGATATCGGCACTCCCAGAGTGTTGATTTGTGACTGTCTACACATCGGAGGACGGCTCACAATTCTTGGAGGTGTGTCACATACGACACGGGCACATCTACACACAGACTGTAGGCGACATCCACTAGTTCATCAGGTAGCTTGTGTTTGCTGCTTGATATTCCAGATTTCATCCTGACATTGCAGGTACTTCCACATGGGATGTATTGTTAGAGATGATGTATGTCGGTTGAGGGTTTGTTGGCTGTGAGTCACGCAACAAACAACTGCCGCAGCGGTTACAGTATATAGTGTGAAATTTGTGGATGTATTGTCAGATTTACTGCAGCCTTTGTTGAGGTTCGAGTGAGGTTTTATTGAGCTGGGGGATTCTTGAATGTTGAGATCCTTTCGGTGATACAGGTCTTGGAGCGATCCCTCGAGCACCCTTAGATAGTTAGCTAGGATGTATTGACTGTGAGTTAGACAGTTGGGATTGCATCTTTGCTTTACTACCGTTGAGGCATTGTCGCAGTCTATGCTTACAGGACAGTGACAAGATAGTGAGAGACAGTATAGGTGCAAGACAGGTTTACCCGCAGCTTACAGTGTGAGAGAGACAGTGTTTTTTGAGCTGTTTTTTGGTCTGTTTTTTGAGTACACCAGAGCAATTTCACAAAGGAGACTCTGCCAAAATTTTTGCTGAATCTAAATCTTTCTTGGTTCATTTGACAGGTTGATATTGGTTCAGAGGTCAGTTTACAGGGGAAAGTCTGCCGAATTTTTCCTAGGAAAGTAAACTACTGTGAAGCGTAGCTATGGCTGTGGATCACAGGACACTGCTCTTTACAATATCAAGAAGCTAGATGGAACCAATTTCCCATTGTGGAAGAATCAGATTTGTCACGTGTTGGTACAAAAGAAGCAAGTAAAACCTATAAATCTCAAAGGGATTAAACCACAAGATATGGACGAAGATGAATGGAGCGAAATGGATGAATTGGCACTTTCTACCATTATGATGACTTTGGCAGAAAGCGTTTACTTCAATGTAGCAGACGAGATGTCGGCTTATGAAGCATGGACAAAGTTGAGTGATCTTTATGAGAAGCAGAGTGCAGCTTCACAGGTATACTGGCTTAAGAAGCTTGTTGACTTGAAGATGAAAGAACGGACACCTATGTCCAATCATCTGAATGAATTCAACACAATCTACAGTCGGTTGTTAGCTCAAGGTGTCAAGTTTGATGAACCTATTAGAGCTATGTTCCTGTTGATCACATTGCCAGAAAGTTGGGACACTTTTCGCACAGCTTTGAGTAATTCTACACCTCCAGATGGTTTGACCATAGCAAGTGTAGAAGGCAGCCTGCTTACTGAAGAAACCAATAGAAAGACAATGGACAAAGGCAAAGGAACAGCCTTAGTTGTCACGAGAAGGACCAAAGAAAAGTACAAAGGTGGAAAGAGGAATCAGTCTTGTAGCAAGTGTCACAGTGCTAAAGGCAAGAGTGACATAGAATGTTACCATTGTGGCAAGAAGGGTCACATGAAAAGAGACTGCAGAGAATGGAAAGAAGAAAAAGGCAAAGAGAAAGCTGAAGACCATGGTGAGAAGAACAAGTCCTCAGTGAAAATTCAAGAAATAAATGTGACAAACACTGTTGCAGAGGATGACAGTCTAGTGTCAGGAGACATCTACTTCTTGAAGAATACAATGGACTCAGCTTTTCTTATAGCATCTGATGGAAATGCACTGAGTGGCTGGATTATAGACTCAGGGGCATCACTTCATGTGTCTCCAAACAAGGAGTGGTTTACCTCTTATGTGACCACTAAAGATCATGTTCGGCTAGGCAATGGGCAGACATGCGAGATCTTAGGTGTTGGAGATGTTCAATTGAAGTTTCAGAATGGATCTTCTTTCACGCTGAAGAATGTGAGACATGTTCCCGCAATTACAAAGAGCTTGATCAGCACAGGTTTACTTGATGATGTTGGCTACGTCACCACTTTTGCACAGAACATGTGGAAGATATCCAAGGTTTCTATGACAGTAGCACATGGAGTAAAGTCTGGAGGACTTTACATGATTTATGTATCAAATGTCTCTAAAAATGTAATCAATGTAACTGAGTAGCCGAACGTTTACAGTAGCACATGGAGTAAAGTCTGGAGGACTTTACATGATTTATGTATCAAATGTCTCTAAAAATGTAATCAATGTAACTGAGTAGCCGAACGTTTCTTTGTGGCATAGCCGGTTAGGACATATGTCCAAGAAGGGAATGGAAATCTTGTCTCATTCTGGTTATTTTCCTGGCTTGTCATTTAATGATTTTGAATTCTGTGAACATTGTCTGTATGGTAAGCAAACACAGTAGCCACATAAGCATAGAAGCAGTCGAAGAGATACACAATTGGCACTTGTTCATAGTGATTTGTGTGGACCTATGCCTAACCTATCTCTAGGGGGAGCTTCTTACTTTATGACATTTATAGATGATTACTCGAGGAAAGTATGGGTTTACTTTCTCAAGCATAAGGATGAAGCATTTAGTGTTTTCAAAACATTTGTGACACTTGTGGAGAATCAAAGTGGCAAGAAGCTTAAATGCTTACGCACTGACAATGGTGGAGAGTATGTTTCAAAGGCCTTTTAGGACTTTTGTGAGTCAAAAGGTATAAAACGTGAACTTACTGCTCCTTACAATCCTCCTCAAATAGGACCATACAAGAGAAGGTCAAAAGTATGTTGTCTAATGCACAACTGCCAAATGGGTTTTGGGCTGAAGCTGTATCAATAGCTGTTCATCTTATAAATAGATCTCCTAGCAAGGTTTTGCAGAAGGATTCAATGGTAGAGATGGTATGGTCAGGCAAAATGCCCTCATACAAGCATCTCAGAGTCTTTGGCTGGGAAGCATATACTCATGTTCCAAAGGAATTTAGGAACAAACTTGAGCCAAAGAGTAGAAAGTGCATCTTTCTAGGCTATGGTAATTCTGGTGAGATGGGGTACAGACTTTGGGATCCCGAATCCAGAAAGGTTATCCGCAGCAATGATGTTCACTTTAATGAAGCCAAATATCATTCTAAACCAGAGAGGGTTGAGGACATTAGAAGAGTTTTCTTCCAAGAAGATGGACCTGCACGTGCAAGACAAAATGTCAGGGCTCAAGAGGAGCAAGGACAGGATAGAGTGGAACCACAGGTTGTGGCTGAGCGTGAGCCACCTATTTTGCGTAGATCTGAACGTATCACGCGACCTCCTGATAGGTTTGTTCCATCTATGAACTATGTCATGTTGACTGATTGCAATGAGCCTTCATGTTACAAGGAAGCAGTGCAAATGAAGGACTCCGGGAATTGGCAATTGGCCATGCAGTCAGAGATGACAGCTCTGCATAAAAACCAGACATGGAAGCTAGTTAAATTACCACTAGGCAAAAAGGCTCTACCTTGTAAATCGGTTTACAGGTATAAGATCACTGCTCATGATAGTCAGCCAAAGTACAAAGCAAGGCTTGTTGCCAAGGGCTTTAAGCAAGAACAAGGCATTGACTTTGATGAATTCTTCTCTCCAGTGGTCAAGATGACTACATTGAGATGCTTTCTTGCATTGGTTGCAATATTAGATTTGGTGTTGCACCAAATGGATGTCAAGACAACGTTCTTGCATGTTGATTTAGATGTGGAAATTTACATGTAGCAGCCAGAAGGGTTTGTTGAGAAAGGCAAGGAAGATTTGGTATGCCAGTTGTTAAAGAGTCTTTATGGCTTAAAACAATCACCGAGGGCATGGTACCATAAGTTCCACAAGTTTATGCTTTCTCAAGGCTACAAACGTAGTGAGTTCGATCACTGTCTATATACAAAGAAGGCTAAGGATGGCAGTTGGCTGATCCTTATTTTGTATGTGGATGACATGTTGATTGCTGGCAAGCACTTGGAAGAAATTTCAGCTTTGAAGTCAAAGATGGCAAAATCGTTTGACATGAAAGACATGGGTGAGGCAAGTCATATACTTGGTATGCGCATTGAGAGAGACAGATCAAAGAAGTTGATTTGGTTATCTCAAACAGAGTATATTGACAAGGTTTTGCAACGTTTCAATATGGAGAAGGGAAAGGCATTGAGTGTTCCATTGCCACCATATGTGAAACTTAGCAAACAAGATTGTCCTGTGTCTGAGGAAGAACAGGCTGAAATGGATAAGATTCCATATGCGTCTGCACTGGGTAGTTTGATGTATGCAATGATTGCTACTCGCCCAGACATTGCATTTGTAGTGGGAGTAGTAAGTCGATACATGTCAAACCCAGGGAAGAAACATTGGGAGGCAGTGAAAGGAATATTGAGATACCTGAAAGCTACAAAGAGTATGTGTATATGCTATGGGAGTCAAGAGCTAAGTGTAAAGGGTTTTACAGACTCAGATTATGCGGGCAACTTAGACAACTGAAGGTCTACGTCAGGGTATGTCTTTACATTGGCTGGTGGAGCAGTATCATGGCATTCTAGATTACAAGATTGTGTTACTCAGTCTACTACAGAGGTTGAATATGTTGTAGCATCAGAGGCATGCAAAGAATCAATTTGGCTTAATCGACTAGTAACAGATTTTGGAATCAAAGAAGAGATGCCTCTATTATATTGTGATAGTCAGAGTGCTATACAATTGGCTCGCAATCCAGTTTATCACTCAAAGACAAAGCATGTGGATGTGAAGTATCATTTCATCAGGGAAATGCTCGAGGATAAGAAAATTCAGCTTGTCAAAGTTCACACCATAGAAAATCCTACTGATCTACTTACAAAAGGACTTTTCTCAGAGAGCTTTGCGCATTTTTGCAAGCAGTTAGGTGTAGGGTAGTACATCACTTCTCTACATCTCTTGAATGGGTTATCTTGTATAGTAGCTTCTCTCACACTTAAAGTACCACATTGGACTTTAAGTGGGAGGTTTTTGGGGTATAAAGCCCAATGAGGTCACCCAGGTAAGTGGGCGGGCCACCAGGTATGTACACATATTCTTTTGTAAAAACCTAATAAGACCTCACTATGCTCTACACATTACAGTAGAGCGAGTTCACCATATCGTCGTGCTCTTCTTCTCGCACACTCTCTCACGTCGCACTTCCGCTCGTACTCCTTCAAAAATTGGATAACTCTAATTCCTTGTGATTGTTTATATTTTTCTTTTGCTAAAGCATTAGGTTCATTTTGAGAATCTTTAACAAAAATCATGTACATGGAAATAGAGCTCTTTTTTGACTTATTGAAATCTTGCGTATGTACAATGGGTATGGTGTTACCCAACTCTTTGGCATCTATGTACATATGTTTTTCCCTGAACCTAAAGTAGATTTGCCTTTCAGGGAATTTAACATTGGCAGCCATGCAATCAAATCATGGTGCCCCTAGGATTAGATCCTCATGCTTGAGAGGAGAGAGAAATAAGTCCTCTTTGTCCACATAGCTTTGGACATGCAGCCTCTATTTCCCAATTAAGGGAGTGAATGAAGCTTCTTGCCCCTTGAAAGCACCATCGACGGGTCTTTTGATAAGTGACTACCCCGGGAGCCATCTCCACCGATGTGGTAGGAAACTCACTTCTTTCTCGCTCTTTCGGTGGGGGCTCTACCATTGAAACTTGAGTTCTCCTTTGGAAAGGCCCGATGCGGCGTCAAGTACTAGATTTTTGCACCCTTTGTATGGATCCTCATATTCTTCCCTTATCAGAGAGAGGCCTCTTTTGGAAGTCTCACAAGGAGGCTTCTTAGGTACTCTCTCTTCTTGGGGGATAGTTTGGAGAATCCCATGAGCACGTAGCTACCATTGCACTTCACTTTGGAGGGATGGATTGCTCTTGGCTTGTTGAAGCCTAGAAACAAGGTAGCTAACAAGCATAGGGGCATCATTAGTAGCTTGCTCATTAGCAAAATCAAAGCTATCAACATTAATTTTACTCTCTTTACTATTGTCAGCCATTCTAACAACTTTTAGTGTAAAATTTTTTAGGTGTAGTTTGGCACTTCAAGCCCTAGTTGCTACTCCTCTTAGACCCTTTAGAAAAGCACTCAAGCTCCTGCACCCATGGCTTAAATATCATTAATCGCAAGGAATAGAAGAGAGGGTTTTTCAACACCAAAATAGTACTGGCTCCTGTCAAGCTTCTAGTAGATCAATAGTGGTAAAGCTATAGGCAAGCCCCGTAGGACTCCACTATTAAGACCATAGATCTCGACGGTGATGCCCCGTTATTTGCACGAAGCAGACACACTACAACGCTGAAAAATCCCTATTCTACTTACTCAATTGGAATTAATAATACCAACCATTTATAGTTAGCTTAAGGACCTCCCTTCTTGAGCAAGAAAAGAGAAACCTTGTGCTTTGATACCAATGTAACACTTAATGTTTTAGTAACTTGTGTGTAGCGAACAATAGCATAGACATAGTGAGCATTTCATTAGAATAGATTCATAATGAGCATAGCAAGAGTGCTTGGATGGAGAGACAAACAAAAATCATAACACCTAGTTAGATAGGCATGAACAATACTTCAAAAGAGAGAGAAATTAAGTTATTGACAACACTTGAGGACCGGATTTACATGGAGCCGGTCCCCCCTCCAAAAGGCTTTGTATTATAGCTTTTTCCCATCAAGGGAGACATTTTACAATACAATACTTTGTGTTCCTTCAATAACTTGTTGGTGCAATGAAGATGGAAGCTTCAAGCACCATGCTCACACTTATAAAACACAACATCAATTCCCTCACGGTCTCAGACCCAATACCTCACACACCTTCGAAGATGGTGAGAGCTAGTGGGGTATGAGAGTAGATTGAGAGGAAGAAGGAGCATTTCTTAGCATAGCTTTAGTAATTAGCATGGTAGAGGAGATGAGCATGCATTGGAGCTTGGCTCTTGGTTGGATTTGCATCACAAAGCCAAGAGTTGTTGGTGTAGGCCTCCCTTCTCACAAGCTTGGAGTAGATGAGCTTTCCATTAAAGCTTGAGAAGGAGAGATAGTCTTCTTTACTTCACACATGAGCTTGTGTGAATGTGTGTGTGATAATGCCTTCCCAAAATCAGTCCCCTCTCTCTCTCTCTTGGTCGACCCCTCTTGATTTTTACTCATGCTGGCATCCCATTGGACCTTGCAAAGCTTAGCCAATGATAAATAAGAAGCATCAGTGATAGCCTTGTGACATGTGTCCCCCTTTCCCATTTTGTGAGAGCTTTAGGTAATTAAATAATGCAATTAAACTCTCATTGGACCCCTTAGTATTCTGGCCAATAGGAATCAGGCAAGCCATTGGGCTATTGATGGACCCCTTGGGAGACTGTCCAATAGCTTAATTTCTATTGGTTCTTTTATCAAGTGTTTTTAAATGAATTAAACTAGGTTTATTCTAGCCTAATTCTCATTGGTCCACCTCTATGGCCATCCAATAGGATTTGAATGCGCCTTGGGGGCAACTGGGCTAGGGAGCTGACATGTGTCCCCTATTCCCTTTGTGTAAGGGGAGCTTGCTAGAGTGTGTGTGTGTGTGTGTGTGTGTGTGTGTGTGTGTGTGTGTGTGTGTGTGTGTGTGTGTGTGTGTGTGTGTGTGTGTGTGTGTGTTTCTCTCTCATCCCCTACAAGAAAGGCTCGCCCCCTCCTATCTAGGGATATGTGAAGACTTTATGATCGTCACATAAGCATCCAATTTTACATGGAGTCGACCATTGAACATTACCTTTGAATTTGGAACCTTAGCATTTTGGAAGTCTTAATGGGGTGAACCTTAGGGTCTTTGAAGCCCATTGTTGCACATTTCTCTTTTGCAAATGGTCCCCCCTTTGGATCCCTATTTTTTGTGCTTTGGATCCCTACTGTGGCAGGTCTGCCAGCCTACCCAATATTCTAGTTTTTTCTCCCCTGGTAATTCCCCATATTAAATGATCAGTTTAACATGAGAAAATCATTTAGGAGAATTATATATTAGTTATTATGACACATTGTAAGATAAAAACGTAAGAAAGCGTGCGAAACGACTCCAAGTATAGAGAGACAAAAACAATGGGACGTTGAAGAACCTTAAAGTAGATAGGGATACACAGGGAGGTTAAAGGGTGATTAAGGTAAAAAAGGGTGGGACACCAAACACGTTTCGCTCATACTGAGCTCATGAGTGGTGTGATATAAGTGAAGGAGGTGAATGGGGATTTATAGAGGGGCAGCTTGAGGTGGATTTTTGGGGGGGAAAACAAGGGAGTTAATGGTAGTGTACAAATGTACATAGGGAAAGAGTTAGGGTGGAAGTTTAGGGACAAGTGAGTTAATGGTAATGTACAAAAGTACAAAGGGAAAGAGTTAGGGTAGACATGTTGTACCCAATAGAGTTATGTTCTTTGAAGATGATGGTGATTTGATAACCAAGTTAGTGGGGAGATAGAGGGTGAAGAGAAAGGTCTAGATTTAGGGGAAAATAAGAGGGAAGAGGATTTTTTACATATCTATTTTATATTTTTCACTAGTAGACCAATTTATATTTTTCATGGGGCTAGTAGACTGAAGGTGTATTGGTAGGCAGAGTTGGCTTATGTTTTAACAGGGGGTGTAGAAAGGGGTACGTAAGGGATTGGTGGGGTTTAGTTAGCTGAGGTAAGACCCCAAAATAATGGAGTAAAGTGTGGTGTTACGGGGGGGGGGGGAATAAGTGTGAACAAGATAAGGGATAAAGTAGAAGGGAGGGACCCAATTGCTAAAGTCCACTACTTGAAGGGTAGGGGTATCCAAAAAAACAGAGATTTCCAATTATTTATTTGTCAAAGGTGTGTGGCAAGCCAAAAAAGGAAAACGTGTAGCTCACTCAAAGATTTATGTGAGTCTTCCGGGGTGGTGCAAGGTATGTACAAGCAGGCTATGGAGGTTGGGCCCAGAGGTCCAGTAGATGGTGGGTCTAGGTAGAAGTGAGAGTGAGGGTTTGTATTGGCAAGCTGAAGCGATAGGGTTGCTAATACAAAGGGAGGGTGATAGCCTTCTTGTGGAAGGAGTGAAAGGTAACTTGAAGGTTATGGGGGGTGGTTTTTAAAATGGAAGAGTGGGCTCCATGAGAGAGGTGCGATTCTGATAGGTGACTTTTTTGAACACATAAAGAAGAAATCCTTGTGGATATCATTTTGCCCTAAGGCGGTAGTAGAAGAGATTGCGGATAGCAATGAAAGCTTCCAAGGAGATTTCTCTAATGATAAATCTTTTGAGTTCAGAAAAATGAAAGCCACTTTTAAGTGTGTAGGGTGCCACAAGATCCAGGGGATATAGTTATAAGCATTTAAGGGTTTTTGATGGTAGTGATAGTCCAAAAGGCTTAAGGAGGCAGACTTTGCTCCTTAAAAAATCCTATGTCAAGGATAGTGGCATGGTTGGGAGAGATGTGGCTAGAGATTTTAATGTGATCTTGAAGTGGTTTCCCATAATCATTTAGACAAGAGGTCAGGGACGCCTTAGAGCCAATCCATAGCCCAAAGGCATCATCTATATACCGTTTGAAGTAGAGAAGGTTAGGACTACTCAAAAGGGAGGAAGAGGCTTCCAAATGGCATAAGAATAGGCATGCATATACTACGGCAAAGTTGGAGCCCATAGCCGTGCCTTTGACTTGTTTCCAAAATTTTCCTTTGAAAGTAATGTAGTGGTGTGACAAGATGAGCGCCGCAAGAGAGAGGATAAAGTGTGTTTTGAGAGGGTCAAAATGGGTAGAAATGGAGGCTTTGAGAGCTGCGAGGTCCTGGTTGATTGGGATACTAGGGTAGAGAACCTCAATATCAAAGGTGAAGAGTAGGGTATTAGGTGGGAGGGGGAGTTTGTTAAGGTCCTAGATGAGGGTGAGAGAGTTTTTAAGATTTTGTTTAAAGGTGAGGAGGATAGGAAAAAGCTCGAAGTGAAGCCAAATGGAAGCTTTTTTAAAGATATAGCCTTTATAGGAGCAAATAGGCCGTGAGACAAGGGAGGGTTTGTGCAGTTTAGGGATGAAATAAATCGGGCAAGGTTTAAGTTGCTTGTCAAGGGGCGACAGGATGAAGTTACGATCTAAAGTAGGTAACATCAAAAATTGGATAGTAACAGAGGAGAGGAGAGAGGCAATAAAGGGAAAGGGGATAGAGAGGAAAGGCTCGTAAGTGGAGGTATCATTGAGGTGAGTGAGGGCGTTACTTTCGTACCAATCCAAAGGAAGTATGGCCAAGCCTAAGTTATTGTCAGCAGGTTTTATGATAATGGAAGGATCCGTTTTGAGGCTAGCTAGGGCTTGAGTGACAAAATAGGTAGATTTAGAGGGTGGGAAGAAATTAGAGTTCAAAATAAGGTTAAGGTTAATATGGTTAGTGAGTAAGATTTGGTTGAAAGTGGGATTTTGCAAGGGCGGCTTCCAAAGGGGATTTGGTATCTTGAAAGGAGAGGGTGATAGAGTTGGATGATTCCTGGAAAAAAACTTTAGTTCGAAATTTCTTGCCATGTTGGTATGAACGTTAAGAAGAGATGCAGATGAAGGGTTTGAAAGGGGGGGGGATGTATTTTAAACCTAAAGCTAAGCATCACTTTTCAGGGAGGGAGAGTGTTTTAGAAATTTTATGCACCTTAAAGTTGGAAACACCGAGCTCCAAAGATAAGGCTTTGAGCTTAGCAAAAAGGAGAAGCTTGTAGTGTTGAGTATTTACAAGGGGTAGCCAATACTTTCTTCTCAATCGTCCTTTGCGGGTTGGGAGCTCGCGGTAACCTTTGTCAAGCGGTGATGCAGCAGCGGTGTTGGAGATCCAAAGATGCGGGAGGAGGGGGGGCTTGGAGAAGGAAAGATGCACCCATGTAGTGGGGTGCTTAAGCCCTAATCCCTCCTCCCTCTTTCTTTTCCCGAGTGCTTTGCATTGTAGTGGGAGGTGTTCTTTTGAAAAAAAAAAATCTTGTGGGAAGAGGAAGCAAGAGAAGAAATGTTGGGGTGGGAGATGGTAGGGGGAGGGGGGTTAATGGGTTTAAGAGGGTAGATCGGATTCGAAGGTAATTGTAGTGGTAGGTGTGGTGGTATTTTTTTACATAATGGGAGGTGATGCTTGGTGGGGAGATTCTAAAGTTCGTTTATTGGTTGGGCCTTGAGATGGTTTAGGAGCTATAGGTTGAGGCTCCAATGGAGAAGGTTGAGGGTAGGTAGATGTTCTAGGGGATTGGAAGGGTTTTTTGGAAGGGGGGTTGAAGGTTCTTTGTGGGGAAAGGAAGGGTTTTTTGGGATGGGGACAGGGTTTACTTGGGGAAGAGGAGGGGGGGAAACGTGGTTTAGTGTGAGTTGCATTTAAGTGCCCCTTGGTGTTACTTGAACCTAAGTGATCCACCACAACTTGCTCCACGAGTTCTTTTATAGTTTGTTCTTTGGGAAGGGAAATGACTTCCTCTTCCAATGCATTGATAGATCTTTTGCGTGCAAGTATGGCGTCTTCCTCTTTGGTAGAGGTTAGATGGGCATTCAAGATGTAGGTTTGGATTTCAAAGAGGAAGAGGTTGAGAGAAGAGGTTTTCCATTCTTTAAGCTTAAGAATCCAATCATGTTTTGACAATAGTGGAATGGAAATCAAGAGAAGCCTATTATTAAGATCATTGAGGCGTTCTTTAACGAGTGCGTGGTAGCCATCAAGATAAGATTGGAGGTTTTTTATGAGTAGAGTTTGTGCTTGGATGAGAGCTTGTGTAGAATCAAGTTGGAAACGTAGAGTGAAGTGAGCTTGGCATTGAGAAGAGCCTGGGATTGGGAATCATCAATGGTAAGCTTGAAAGGTTTGATACAAAGGCTATTGGGAGCTTTTTGGTCACGGAGTAACTCTCATTGAGATGTGCCAAGAAACTTTTAGCTCTTTTTAATTTTCCGTGTAGCTTCTTGAATTCCAAAATAGAATTGGAGAGAATCACCTCAAAATCCTCTGGCTTCTTGAGTTGTGGTAGCATTGCCAAATTGGTGGAGGGGTAAATTGAAGAGGGAACCTTTGTCTTTCCGAAAACAAGAGGTGTGTCGATGGTGGAGGATGAAGCTAAATTAAAGCGGTTGTCGGTTAGGTCATTTTTGGCAAGCACCGAGGAGAAGTCAAAAAAATCCTTGAGGACTTTTTCCAATCCCTCCATGATATGCTCATAATGATCCAAAGCATTCGGGTTGTCCGGCAATGCGACGGTGTTACCGGTGGGTGTGTGCGTCGGAGGCACAAGGGTGGATGCGGTTTCAGCCAAAAGAACTATGGTGGCTGAGACAAAACTGGGGAGTGGGGGTGTGGGGGGTGCCGCCAAGCCGGTTGAAGCCGAATCCAAAGTGCGGATTGTTGGTGGTAATTGCCGAGTATTAAGGTTATCCATGGTAGGGTAAGTGATAAAGTGTCTTGTTGATGAAGTGGGTTAGGTCAAGAAATGTGGGCCAAAATGAGAAAGGGTGCAAAGTGTTGCGTGCAGCAGACCAAACTATACAATGCAAGTTTACCCCGAATCAGGCTAGGTCCTCCGGCTAAGGTAGAGGAATTGAAACTTTATTGGCATAGGGTGACTTTAGGTGAGAGGGGAATAGACCCATCAGGTTGAGTTAAGGTGAAAGGTTTACCATAGCCGAAGGAGAAACATTGTTGAAGGGATTCCGGCTATAAGTGGTGGGAAAGAGAGCTATGTCGAAGGGCTTCCTGCAGCAAGTTGCAAAACAGACGTCGAGCCACGAGTTCTACCGAGATTGAAGCAGAGGGTTGGTTGGACATTGTTAATAGGCCGGTGTTGTGACGTTGCTAGCGGGCAAGCCCCATAGGACTCCACTATTAAGACCATAGCTCTTGACGGTGATGCCCCCTTATCTGCACGAAGCAGACACACTACAAGGCTGAAAAACCCCTATTCTACTTACTTAATTGCAATTAACAATACCAATTATTTATAGCTAGCTTGAGGACCTCCCTTCTTGAGGAAGAAAAGAGGAACAATACAATACTTTGTGTTCCTTCAATAACTTGCTAGTGCAATGAAGATGGAAGCTTCAAGCACCATGCTCACACTTATAAAACACAACATCAATTCCCTCACGGTCTCAGACACAAGACCTCACACACCTTCGAAGATGGTGAGAGCTAGCAGGGTATGAGAGTAGATTGAGAGGAAGAAGGAGTATTCTTACGACGAGAAAGAAGTATATCTCTTCACATAATCACTCAAAATAGCTTAGCATAGCTTAGTAATTAGCATGGTAGAGGAGATGAGCATGCATTGGAGCTTGGCTCTTGGTTGGATTTGCATCACAAAGCCAAGAGTTGTTGGTGTAGGCCTCCCTTCTCACAAGCTTGGAGTAGATGAGCTTTCCATTAAAGCTTGAGAAGGAGAGATAGTCTTCTTTACTTCACACATGAGCTTGTGTGAGTGTGTGTGTGTGTGTGTGATAATACCTTCCCAAAATCAGCCCCCTCTCTCTCTTGGTCGACCCCTCTTGATTTTTACTCATGCTGGCATCCCATTGGACCTTGCAAAGCTTAGCCAATGATAAATAATAAGCATAAGTGATACCTTGTGACATGTGTCCCCCTTTCCCATTTTGTGAGAGCTTTAGGTATTTAAATAATGAAATAAACTCTCATTGGACCCCTTAGTCTTCTGACCAAGAGGAATCAGGCAAGCCATTGGGCTACTGATGGACCCCTTGGGAGACTATCCAATAGCTTAATTTCTATTGGTTCTTTTATCAAGTGTTTTTAAATGAATGAAACTAGGTTTATTCTAGCCTAATTCTCATTGGTCCACATCTATGGCCATCCAATAGGATTTGAATGCGCCTTGGGGGCAATTAGGCTAGGGAGCTGACATGTGTCCCCTATTCCCTTTGTGTAAGGGGAGCTTGCTAGAGTGTGTGTGTGTGTGTGTGTGTGTGTGTGTGTGTGTGTGTGTGTGTGTGTGTGTGTGTGTGTGTGTTTCTCTCTCATACCCTACAAGAAAGGCTCACCCCCTCCTATCTAGGGATATGTGAAGACTTTATGGTCTTCACATAAGCATCCAATTTTACATGGAGTTTGACCATTGAACATTACCTTTGAATTTGGAACCTTACCATTTTGGAAGTCTTAATGGGCTGAACCTTAGGGTCTTTGAAGCCCATTGTTGCACATTTCTCTTTTGCAGATGGACCCCCCTTTGGATCCCTACTATGGCAGGTCTACCAGCCTAACCAATATTCTAGCGTTTACTCCCCCGGTACTTCCCCATATTAAATGATCAGTGTAACATGAGAAAATCATTTAGGAGAACTAGATATTAGTTATTATGACACATTTAATCTAAATTTGTTAAAAAAGGACACTTAAGTGTCCTGGTTTGGTACCAAACTCGTGCTAATCAAAATTTACGATGAAAAGCAAGTTTTCTAGCATCGAAAAGAACAAAACTTGGGATTTAGTTCCATTTCCAAAAGTTAAGAAAGAATTGACCTTTAAACGGGTCTACAAATAGAAGTTTGCATTCAATAGTGGAAAACACAAAGCTCTGTTAATGGCTAGGGGATTCAAGCAAGTGTTCGGCATAGAATCTGAGGAAATATTTTCTCTAGTGGTCAACATGGTGACATTGAGATTCTTGCTTAGATTAGTTGCTAGAGAGGATCTGGAGCTAGTTCAAATGGATGTAATAACAACTTATATGAGGATATTTATATGCAGCAACATGAAGTGTTTGTGCAAAAAGGCAAGGAACATTTGGTGTGCAGACTAAAGAAAATTATTTATGGTCTAAAGCAAGCATCCAAGCTATGGTATCATAATTTTGATACTTTTATGTGATCCCAAGGATTACACATAGTACTAAGGATCCATGTCTTTGTGTGAAAAAAATGTAGAATGGACAACTAAATTGTGCTTATTATTTATATGGATGACATGCTTGTTGCTGGTCATTCTAAAAAGGATGTGGCTGACCTAAAGCAGAAGCTACATAGTGAGTTTGACATGAAATGTTTGGGTGATGCCAAACATGTTTTGGGTATGCTCACATTACTTGCAATTGTAATAATAGATTTTTATGCATGTCTCATGAAGAGTATGTGAAAAAAGTGATTGAGCGTTTCAATATGTAGAAGGAGAAGTCATTTCCATTGCCTGCCTATTTGAAACTTGGCAAAATTGATTGTCCCAAATTTTTATGTGTGTCTCATGAAGAGTATGTGAAAAAAGTGCTTGAGCATTTCAATATGTAGAAGGGGAAGTCATTTCCATTGCCTGCCTATTTGAAACTCAACAAAATTGATTGTCTCAAATTTGATGAGGAAAAAGATGGGATGGCTAAGGTTCCTTATGTTTCAGCTTGTGGCTATCTCATGTATGCCATGGTGTCTACAAGACATTGCATATGCAATGGGAGTTGTCAACAAGTATATGTCCAAAGCCAAAACAAAGCATTGGGATGCTGTCAATTCAATATTCTGACACTTGAGTGCACAATGAATAGATGGATATGCTTTTGTCATGGAGAGTTATCCTTTAGGAGATAGGTTGATAGTCATTATGTAGGGTATGTTGAAAATCATAAATCAATGGCTAGTTGGATCTACACTTTTTTTGGTTGTCCTATTTCTTGGAGATCCGCTCTTCAAGAATGTACATCAATTTCCACTATAGAGGCAGAGTATGTCACTTTGAGTGAAGCATGCAAAGAAGCTATATGGCTTACTCATCTAGTGGGAAATCTTGGACTAGAGCAAAAGATACCAGTCCTTCATTTTGACAGTCAGAGTGCTATTGCCTTGGGTAAGAATCCAATGTTGCATGCAAGGACAAAACACATTGATGTGCGTAATCACTTCAGTTCGTGATTGCCTAGAAAACAAGAATCTTGACTTGGTGAAGATACATACATAAGAGAACATAGTGGATGCACTCATTAAGTATCTCTACAACAACCAATGTCAACACTGTTGTCAATTGATGGGCATCAAGTGAAGATGTAGTAATCCACTAACCATACATGCTGTATAGTTTTACGTCCTCCCACATTGGCCATCAAGTGGGAGAATGTTTATTGCCCTTTGCCCATCACTAACTTATGTCCGCTAACCTTCAATCGTATAGATATACAATTTATGAACCACACACAAATGAATGCGCTATCGTGTGCTACTATAAAGAAGAGGACTAGCTCTCCCTCACCATATATGTGTGTCTTGTTCTCTCTCTCTCTCTCTCTCTCTCTCTCTCTCTCTCTCTCTCTCTCTCTCTCTCTCTCTCTCTCTCTCTCTCTCTCTCTCTCTCTCTCTCTCTCTCTCTCTCTCTCTCCAACTCTACTCTTCCTTTTCCCTTCATTTTTTAGTACTTTTATTTTTGCATCATTAAGAGTAGGGAAAACTATCACTTTCCAGCTTCAAAAGTGGAATCAAAAAACTTATCATGGTTATACTTTACCATAATTTCCATAGCCTCAAAACAATGAATTAGTAGAAATTGGGGATTAAAGAAGTTTACAAAAATTGAAAAGAGTGTCTAGAGACCATCCAAAATTATTTTTATAAGATTGGAGCAAAAAGGGACAGCTGCATGGATGGCGATCCATGATCAGTAGCCAAGTGATTGCAAAAAAAGTTCATGGCATCTAATCCTAGAACCTTAGACCATTCATACGTCAAAAGGTTAACCAAAAGATTAGAAACATCACAAACTCTACAAAAATTTTCACGGCATCTAATCCTAGAACCTTGGACCATTCATACCTCAAGGTTAAGCATAAAAACATCACAAACTCTGCAAAACTATCACATCTACAATTTGGGCAAATTTTAGGGATTTAAAATGGAAAATTGAATTGAAAGGGGAAATAGTTGACACATGCAAAAAAAATCTCACAAGTAAGGAATTCGGAATTTAAGTCAATTTTGGGGCAAAGTTTAAGCTAAAAAACAAAATTTGGGATTGATTTGGGAAAATTAAGGTATAGGAGAACATTTGGGCACCAAATGCACACAATTGATACCTCTGTACTTGGAATAGGTAGGGGATTCAGTGTGTGAAGTCTCATGTCAATATGTGAATATGTATGGATTGTGATCCACACACATCATATGCACAAGAACGTAGGACATAATCCTTTTCACTTAATCATATGACAAGATCCTTTTCATCATAGCTCCTTCTAGGCCTAAGGACCTCAATCTTACAACCATTTTGGATTTGAAAAACTCTTTTATTACAGATCAACCAAAAAAACAGTTGTAATAAATGTGAAGTATAGAAGAGACTTGAGTGAAGGGTGAGTAAATGTGGTGCGTGTGTAGACAAAGAAGGAGAGATAGAGAGAGAACATAGGATGTGGGTGGATCCCAATGTGAGGTTTAACCCCTCACCACTCCTTATTCCTCTTTAATAGCTAAATAATAGATAAACTTAGTACAATCAGTGTGATGGGTGTTTGGCCAGTTGGTTTGAAGGGCCCTAAAAATATCCCACTTGAAGGCCAATGTGGCCCAAGTGGCCTATGTATGTACAACCTATACAATTGTGAAGAAATCTTGTGGCTTCACCCTACACCCATCAGCTCCATGCAATGTGTGAAATGCGTTGAGGGTAGTCTCTTCGTCAAAGATTCCAGAATGTTGTCATCCATATGAACCTTGACTAGCTCATTGCACTTTCTAGCCAATACGTAAGGTATTACATGATAAGGAACTTCTATGTGTTTTGACTTGGAGTAAAACACGGGGTTCTTTGATGTTGCAATTACACTCTGACAATCACAAGGTAGCACTTGAGTCTTAAGTAATACCAAGGTATCCCACTATGTGAGGTAACCACATAGATTCCTTGTTGCGAGCATCAAAAACTGCCACATATGTTTCTTGTGTGGTGGAAGATGAGGTACAATCATGGAGACATGATCTCCATGACGACAAATGCTTTAGCAAATAGGAATACATAGCTAGACGTGGATCTTTGACAACTAACACAACCGGCATATTCTGCATCTGTGTAACCCACAATGGATGCTTCACTATTTCCAAAGCATGAACAATTGTCTACCATACCTTTTAGATATCTCAAGATGTGCTTCACGGCTTCCCAGTGCTTTTCTGCCATGCTTTTCCATAAATCTTCTAACCACTCCCACTACAAAAATAGTGTTTGGTCTTGTGGCTACCATGGCATACATATGACTATCAATTGTTGAAGGGTATGGAACCTTGGTCATTTTTGGTTTCTCAACATCAGATTTGGGAGCATCATTCTTGCTAACTTTTGCATATGCTTGCACTGGGTACTAAATGAAGGTTCCACCTCTACCTATTGAAATGTTTCAAGACCTTTTATATACATTTCCTAAGACAACTCCAACATTCCACGTTTCTTATTCCTCTTAATATGCATAGCAAGAAAGTGACTTGCATCTCCCAAATCCTTCATAGCAAACTGTGTGCTAAGTGACTTCTTCAAGATGGCATTCTCGTCTTTAGACTTCCCGGCAATGAGCATATCATTGACACAAAGTATCAAGATGATAAGAAAACCATCATTCAACTTTTTGGTATACAAGTAGTGATTTTCTTGACTCCTTTCATACCCTTGGGACGACTGCATGCATGTACCACTTGTCTTGAGCCTTGTTTTAGGCCATACAATGCCGTACACAATCTACACACCATTTCTAATCTTGTAGGCTTCTTAGGTTTGACTTCAAAACCACCCTCTGGATGTTTCATGTAGACATCCGAATCGAGATCCCCATGAAGAAATGTCTTCACATTGATCTAGAACAATTCCATGTTCTTAGTGGCTACTAGTCCAAGCACAAGATGCAATGTACTCATCTTGACCATTGGAGAAAAAAATTCATCAAAACCCATGCCTTTCTTTTGCTTGAAACCCTTCGCAACCAATCTAGCCTTGTAGTTAGGTTCGGGATCCTCTATCGTGTACCTTTTCTTGTACACCCATTTGCAAGGCAAGTCTTGTATTCCCTCTTGAAACTCTGTCAGCTTCCAAGTCTCAGTTTCTATAATTTAGTCATACTCAGAGTGCATTATCTACCCCCACTTCACGTTATCTTCCATATCAATAGCCTCTTGGTAGCAAGTAGGCTCTCTGTAGTAGTCAATGACCAACAGATAGTCTAATCTTGGATGAAATTTCTCAGGGACATGCGATACATGTATACCTCTTCGGACTGCCTGACTAATGGATTCTGCTCTTTCAGGAGCATCACTAGCTCTCTCTACTAGTAGTAGGTACATTGCTAGTAGAATGAGATGTTTGCATAACTGGACTTGAGTCTACGTCCTCAAATCTCACTTTGCAATACTCAACCTCTTTCACGGGATATTTATGTATCTTTGATTCATTAGAGATCACTTGTGAGCTGCGACTAACTCTCCAAGATTCTGGGTACCAGAGACAAAAACCCATATCTCCATTTTCACCATAGCCAATGAAGATGCATTTGTGTGGCTTGGGTCTAACTCTTGAGGCACACATGAGAACAACTCACACCCAAACACATGTTAATTTGTCATAATTAGGCCCTTCTTGCCTGTTCACATCTCCTGTGGAATCTTATAGTTCAACGGTGTACGGTGTAGTAAACTGCCTTCTAACGGCTTGTGCTTTATAGAAGTCCTTAAACATAGTGGAGACATACTCTCCCCCATTTTAGTGTGCAAAGCCTTTAAGTTCTTGCCTGATTGGTTTTCCCCTCTAGGATGCTTGCTAGAAATACTTCCGGGATGATGAAGAAGTTGTAGCAGCCAACTAGAATTCAAATCCATCCTGAAGGGTGTACAAATGCAATGCGTATGCAGAGAGGGAGAACATAGGATGTGGGTGCATCTTAGCATGAAGATTAACCCCTCACCACTCCTTATTGTTTTATATTACCAAAGAATAGATAAGTCTAGTACGATCAGTGTGATGGGTGTTTGACCAGTTGGCATGAACCCTAACATTGAGAACTTGGGTTTCACAAGTAAGACACTTCCAAATTTCTAAAATTGAAATTGATAGGGACATTGTCCACAACAAGGCCTACAAGCTGGTATAATAAGATGATGAATTGGTTGTTTTACATGGATTGTGATCCCTTAGCAAGCACCAAGTGATAAGATATTCAAACCACATTTAGTCCTAGTCTAGAACAAGCATTTGGTGAAGTCTTGCATAAAATAAATTATCAAAAGATTTCTAAGTGCAAGTTTTCTAGTCAAAGGTGTCTAGAAAGCTAGGAACTGCATAAGCCAATCTTTTGTCAAATTCTTTGAAAAAAATTTACACTTAAGCATAATTTGCAAGTGAAGTTCAATGACTATTGAATAAATTGGTATATTTTAGGTTTTTCCACCAACAAGAAGGAGAACATCAAAAGATAATAGAGGAATTGAAGAAGCATGAAGGAAGCTTTGCATTCCATTTTGATCCTAGGAAAGTATCAAGAGTTGATCCAACAAACAGGAGGTAAACACTATAAGCAGGTTAGAAGTAACTACATATCCTTTTGATAGGTTGATAGAATTTAGATATGGTAGGGTATTGGGACATTGGGCACCAAGTAAGGATTCAGAGAGTAATCCACGGAAGAGAGTGTCAATGAGTATATAGGCTTTCTCCTTCTCGACACTTATTCTGATTCTAGCTTTGAAATGGCCCCAATATTCTCTCAATCTCAAGCCGTCAAAGACTCTAGTTTGAGGTTTAACTTCACGCTCACGCACCATATGCAATATGGGCATGGGGTTCATATCTATATTGAACCTATATGGAGGATTATTGTGTCAAGCTTGATGATCATGACATAGTGTTTGTTGATGAAGGTCTTAGAAACTTGCAGGGGGACTTTATATGGGCTGAGAAGGGAATAGGTACCTTAAGATCAAGGATCCTCATATTGTGGACGAATGGGGACAAGTTGTAGCAATATGGAGGAAGTACTCGTGAAACCTCCTTAATTGAAACTTGATGGGTATATCTTAGCAAACTCGATAATAATGTGAAGAACTAAAATGGACAATGCAAGCATAGGGGTTTAATATTGGGAGCAAATGGAATCAACCAAACTATTGTGGAAACACATCCCAAACCAAACACCCTCTAAGACAACAAGGTTATCTATGTCTTCAAACAAGAGGAGTTTCCACGTGTTACCACACTATAGGTTCCAATATAAATGCAGAAAAAGCTTCATTATGATGACAATGTTGAAAATTGAACAAACCACCTATAAGGGATGCTTGGTTAAACATTGGATTCCAAAAAAAAGAAAAGTAGATCCAAACAGCTGAACAATCGTTTAGGATCATGAACAATGACAAGGGATCTACTCCAAATCATGCAAAACTTGACAAGAGTGGGAATGTTATCCCAAAGTATTGGATAATTAGAGGGAAAAATAACTCCAAATGGAATAAAAAAGGTGGCTATCAGAACAACAGAGGGACAAGGAAGTCACAACTTCATAATACTTTGTTCTAGGATCTAGGAATAGGAACTACTCAGAAGAGTTGGAGTGGACCATACAAGGAGAGCTAGACTTGTTGATTTCACAAACGAGTGAAGAAGTACAGTGGGATTGGGTATCCATATGGTCATCTAGAAGTCTTAACCGAGTGTTGTGAGTGAGTACAATTTTCACACACAGTTGAGGGTTTTGGGGAAGTAAAGACTTTAACTATGGGAGGTATCACAAATCTTCAAACTCTTGCTAGAAGTTTTGTAGCCTCCCTTTCAAAAATTGGGATTAAACATAACACAGTGGCACACATTTACAGTTTCAAATAGAAATGAGAGATTGTGCAAGTAGAGCGGGACGATATATCACAAGATTTTTTTTAAAGAAATTCTAGAGGAGAGACCTATCTCTTTGTTCTTGGAAGGCCTTCTAAACAAGAAAGTGTATGCAAGTTTGTATGCTATGAAACATGCAACATTGGACTCTTGCATACTGAACACGATTAATCTAGGGGACCTTTAGACTAGCTAACAAAGACTTTAAACTCAGTAGAGTGCTTTTGAAAGGAAGATATAACACTTTAAAACACTACAAATATTTTTTACTTATATTTCAAGTGCTTGTGAGAAGAGCACTTGAAAGCAATTAAAACCACCATCTCAGGGAACCTAGAAGCACCATTATGTGTTTACAAGTAGAGCTAAGGACTCTAGAGCAACAGAAAGCACTACAAAGAACTTCAAATCATTGTAAGTTACTTTAGAAATGTGGAAAGAACTTTAAGTGCTTTTGAGGTGCACTGGAGATCATTTGAGCATTATAAATCAATTTAAAGCCCCTGTAAAAATTGATAGGCATTGTTTAGAGCTTTCGTGATTTGAAGTACCTATGAGGATTGAAAGCTCTCCAAGACATGCAAAGAAATTTAAGTGTGCTTTTTTAATGCTTTTGAGGCACAATAGTGTACTCACAAATAGTGGTAAGCATCTTACTAATTTTCATAAGAGCACTTATGAGCCATGTAAAGCATTTTGAGCATTGTCAAATAGTATTGGAGCATTGTTAAGCATCAGCATAACTCTTTCTAAAGCATTGTTAAGCACTACCAAAACTAAAAAATTCCTCAAATAGCAAGTATGTGCTCTAAAAAGGAAAAGTGAAATGCAACTAAACGACACTAGTGCCAGTTGCATACCTAGGGAGAACTGAGAATATGCACTAGATGCAACACTCTTAATATCATCTTTTGACATAGACTTCTCTTTTTTGGAAAGATACATGTCTTGCATTAGGGGAAGTTTGAGGTCTCTTTTTTGCCTTTTAACGGTAAAAGAGAGAGCACTCTAAATCAATGAAGGGAGGGCTTCCATTACGGAATCTTCTTTTTCAAAATTACATTTTATTTTCTAAAATAATTTTTCTTTGAGCCACAATCTGAGGTAACTCTCAAGTACATGTGCCTTTTTATGAATCTTCTCACGGTCTTTTCTTCCCTCTTTTTCCCACCCTTCTTTGTTTCACCTCCTATCCTCTCTTCGCCCTTAGCTGCTTTGCATCCTATTATCCTTAAGCCCTGATCCAAACGCCCTAGCACATACATTAAATCTATCACCACTTATGACACATCAACAAGGATAGTTGGATTATAATGCAACAGAGAAGGAGAAGAAAAGACTAATCCAAGAACCCATTCTTGTCATGCTGGAAAGGGAGAGTGAAAGAATTCCAGCTTGTTGGAGCCAAGAAGATAGTGAAAGAGATTTTGGTATAGAATGTTTACATGCACAAGGGGCTTTACCTACAATCCAAAATCTCAAATCCTCCTTTGCACATAGCTACCTGTACATGTTTCACACTTCTCTTCTTGTTTGTGGTTGGTTATCTTCTTGTTGTTCATATGTACACAATAAATTGTTATAATTTTAGTTTGTGGTTCTCTACATAATTGTTATAATTTCGATTTTTGGTTATCTACTATGCTCATTATAGACTTGTATCCCTCAAGCATAGAGGAATGGAAAGCAGTGGAGTGTGTAATAGATATTTTAGATGTCTGGCATGGATCCATTGGTGAAGAGATTTACAAAAGGAAAACACATAGTTCTCTGGTAGAAAAGGGACATTCTTTTATGATCATTTTTATGTCCCACCAAAATATATGAAGGGTTGGACACTGTCACCAACGTTGCACTGCCTAGTTTCACAAGTGGAGAGTGACCATTGCCAAGCTCAATAACAAGTGAAAGATATAGGTGCAAGACCTTTTAAGAGATCCAAATTTTTCTAAAGGCCAACATTGCAAGCAAGTTGAGCAGAGTTTCAATGTTTATGCCCATCATTGTCTTTGTGGATTTCTTTGTGCAAAGCTTGATCTGAATGATGTCAATTAAGTGCTTAGACAATGAAGATGTGTTAGAATTTTTGGATGAGGGTTGGAGTCAAAAAACAATGAATGCATCCTTTGCAAAGTCCTATCTGGATCCATTAAGAGTAAACAATGAAGATGTGTTAGAATTTTTGGATGAGGGTTGGAGTCAAAAAACAATGAATGCATCCTTTGCAAAGTGCTATCTGGATCCATCCAAAACTTCATTATTTCTTTTTTTTTTAGTCGATGGTATCATGTGGGTGGGTGGGTGGGTGTGTGTGTGTGGGGGGGGGGGGGGGGGGGGGGGGGGGGGGGGGGGGGGGGGGGGGGGGGTTGGCAACATTGAAGATAAAAACCAAGTGCTCATTGTACCAAGTGAGACATGACTTACACAATGAGGAGATAGGTTTACCTTTAACTTTTGCTTTTTAGATAGCTGGAAAGAAGGTATGTAGACAATATTTTATTTTCTCATGGAGAAATTTTTGTGTGACCTATTCTTACTTTCCCTATTTTTCAATATGGATTGTAGGTCTCAAGGAGGATTGAGAAGAAATTTTTATGCCAAGAAGTGCCAGAAGGAATATTACATCTTCTTCCAAGCTAAAGCTTGTTAAAGCCTATGAAAATTGTATCAAACTGGAATTTTGTATAAATGTGGTTGTCTCTTCTTGTAGCAGAATGACATTTTGTACATTTCCATATCAATGACAAATGACATTTTGGTTCAGATATCTTATCTTGTTTGATTAGATGTTTTGTTTTATATCTTATTTGTTTTTTATTGTTTAGATGTATTGTTTGATGTCAATGTCATCAATATCGTATGCCTTCACAACACTATAAATAGACCAACCTGGTTTAGGTTTGTCACCCTTTCTCCTCTTCCTCTTTCTGTGAGCAATAGGTCAAGAGATATGGGTAAGGCTTCTGGCTCCTCTTCCTCATTTCCCATGAGCAAGAAGGAGAAGAGAAAAGACCATGATAAGGAAGAGGTGAAAGAGAATGAAGATAAGGAGGAGGTGAAAGAGAAGGAAGACCCTAAGCCGGTATTCGCTATCTTCACATACTTGAAAGAACTCCCATCATGGCTGGTAGATTTCCTAGGCCCTTTTGGGGTAGGTTTGGAGGATGGCATGGATTATGGATTGGCCTTGACATTTTGCTTTCGACACAATTGGACTATGAAAACATGTAGAGTCAAATGTCACAATTGCAACAAAAATTGAAAGACTTTATTGGGAGCTACACGAGAAATGGAGCTAGTGAAAGTTATAAAATTTACATCATACTCTCAAGGAGAGAATTTGTAATGTTTTCTCTTTACAAAAAAAATGAGCATGTAATTTTTTCTCTTTACAAGATGTTCTCAAGTAGATAGTATGTATAGAGTATGTCAGGTAGAATATATACTACTTTGCTATTTACAAAATTTTGCTTCACAAAACACTTTTGGGGGTTTTGGGAGTTGTAGGACTCTTTCTTGTGCTAGCTTCCTCTGTTTTCCTTGGGCTCTTCCTTGGTGTTTTGGGCTCTTCTCTTGTCTGCTTGCCTGAGTCCTTAGGCTCTGTCTCATTGGGATTCTTCTACTCCTCCTTAGGTATGTTTCGTTAGGTGTTTCCTCCTTGGGACTCTTTTGCTACTCTTTGGCATGTGTTTGTGATTTTTTGGGGGCAATAGGCTTCTTTTCCTTCTTTGGAACCTCTTTCGGCTTGTCTTCCTTGTTTGGCTTCTCTTCTTTTAGAACCTCTACCTTTGCTCTTTTGAGTGGATCCCCTTGACCTCTGTGGTGTCTGGCCTCTTCCTTTGGCTTCTTTGGCCCTTTGGGGGCTTGGGTGCTGTGGGTAGTGCTATTTGGGCACCTTACCCACAAATCATAGTTGTCAGTGTAGCAATTCCTATTAATCTAGAAATTTAAGAAAGATTAGTGTGTTAGCTTATCGTAATAGCAATATCTTTCCCTATTTATATTATCAAATTCTTGTTACCATATACATGTGGTAGTGATGTGTGTGAACACACTTAGGACCGCCGGGGCATTTTTCCCTCACTAGGAGGTTTTTTCCCCCGTGCATTGTATATACACCCATAATTCTAGGGCTATCTATCTTTCTATTACACGCTAAGTAAAACACTCTTCGTCTTCTCCAAGCTGTGTGTGTTTCCATGCAACCCTAATTCCAACAATGCTTACCCTAATAGTCTTTTTTGGGTTGCAGTATGTATAGTCAACCACTAGCTTTGCATTTGTTATCACTCTCCATCCACATGAGAAAGCCTCCTCTTGTAATGGTGGCTACACAAACAGAAGGGGGAAAATAAATACACAATTTTAAACTCAAACTACTTACAACCTAACAGAACCATACCTTCACATTTAAAATTTTCATGTCATCATGAGCTTTGTGATAGGAGGAAATTGCTCAATTGTTTCTATCAGTCTTGAGGTCGCCCTATTTAGAAAGATCCAAAGCATTGTTACAAAATAATTGAAAGTGGCAGGACTGGGTAAAGTATTGGACAGTTACACTTACAACCTATCCATTCCATAGTGGCCCTCAAGAGAGCTCAATATGAAAAATGTTTTATCATTGCTATCAATTGCTATAAGGCTCTAGTGAGAGCTATGGCAAGATCATTGGACATTGTCAAAAGCTTCCAAGATGAAAATTTGAAAATGTGATAGGGTTGCACTAGAACATACCTGTCATGGTAGGGGAAGAGAAGGAGTTCACAAGTTCCAAAATCTATATTGGATAGCTAGTTCCTTATGTCAAAATTAATTCTCAAATAGTGAGAGATGGTTGGGTCAACCATGTCCACTTTCTGTTGGACATCTAACTTATATTCATGCATCAATAATCTACAAAGAAATTCAAAAAACAATTTTTCATAATGAATAATCTACAAAAACACATATAGAATGTTGATGGTTAAGCAAACATCAAGGATGAAAGAATAATACAATCATTGATCTCTCTTTGCCAATCGTTGAGGATTTCAACACAATCAACATCCAGGGTAATATAATCTGCTCTTTGAGGAAGGTCAACCTCTAAGAAAGTAGTCACCAAGAAGCCTATGGAATTGACACATCTCAGCAATGAAGGGAGTTGAGCTTCAATCTCCTTGAGTTCATTTGTTTTGAGCTCCTCTCTATGAACTTTGGGATCTTCCATAACATCATCCTCTATTATCTCCTCAACCAACATTCAAGGCTCTTTTGCCTTTCTTGATAGGGACATGTAGAGAATGTTGAAGGATTTTCATCTTGAAGAGGTACTGGTTCAAGAATTTTGCTGAATTTGTACCTTAATCTCTCATGATAATCATATCCTTGTCCATAAGTGTGACCCTATGAGAGTGGGTTGCACATATGTATGCATCTTGCAAGAGATCAATTAAAATGTCTTCAGTAGCCTCCTACATACATACCAAGGCAGCTCTTGTCCATCTCATATCAATCTTAAACTACTCTGCTATTTGCCTATAGACCCTTTGGAAAGGAAGCCTAGGAATTGCAATTTTCAGAGCCTCCTGTGCTCTCCTTATCTCCCTCGAGCATCTCAGCTTTTGAGAGAATCTCCTTTTCTTTATAGGTGGGAGTTTCATACAAACTCCCTTTTTGGCCTATTGCGTGAAGGATGTACCTCCCTTATCTCCTTGTGATCTCTCACCTTTGTACACCTTTGATCTCTCACCTTTGTCCCCGTTTGAGATCTCACCTTTGTTTCTTGGTTTGAAATCAGCTGGTGTTCCCTTGACATCTCTTGGTTTGACATTTTCTCTAGGAACCTTCCTTGCAATTTCTTTGGTCCTTGCCATATCTATAGATTAGACCTAAAAGGAGAAAAAATTATGGACATAGAGTCACTATAGTTTTTATTCAACAAACTATCTTATACCTCTTCATTAACTTCAAATGGACACATTCTAACACTATTGCACCAAAAATAAGACTCGTGTCTTCTCTATGCAAAAATAGTGTAGCCGGACATTACACTATTTTCACATTGAGAGCTCAACGAAAGTTTTAAAAGTATCTCTAATGAATATATAAAGACATAGAGATACATTGATTTTCCTTGACACACTACGTTAACCTTCTTATTAAGTTCAAAAGTACACAATCTAGAAGATGAAGATTGTGCCCCCTCTATGCAAAAATAGTGTAGCCGGACCAATGTCCGACTACTCTATTTTTGCATAGAGAGGACACTACCAAAAAATATCAAACAAAAACACTCATGTCGTCTCTACGTGATAATAGTATAGTCTGACTACTATATTTTTTCATAGAGAGAACACTAACAAAAAATGTAAAAATAGTACACGTGTGTCATCTCTATGTGAAATTAGTGTAGTTAGCCATACGTCCGGCTACACTATTTTCGCATAAGGAAGACACATCTTAAAAAAATAAATCAAAATAGCTCTTAAGTCATCCCTATGCAAAAACAGTGTAGTCAGGACTACACTGTCTTTGCATAGCGACAACATAGTGTGAGTTTACCAACATTTCTATGAAAAGAATTAATATTATAACGGATTACCTTATAATGAGAATCCAACTATTTGAATTGAAGAATCAAGGAGAAATTTGAAGAAAATGTGAAGGTTCAGTTGAAATCAAATATGTGAAGTGAGAGAACAAGGTCCGATGTAAGTTGACCTTGAATCGACTTTGTGGATCAATGTGGAGTCTGGAATGGAGCTTATAGAAAAATCTTTGCAAAAATCTTGTTTGAGGGCAAGCGCCTCTATATATAGGAGTGCACAATTACCAAGGTAAAATTTGAACTAACACGATTTACGATACATGGATTTGACCGTTATGCATAATTTGACCGGTTTTGGGAATGTGTCCCAAGCTGCATGATTGGCATGATGAAATTTTAATTATAGCTCTCCAAGGTGTTGTATGTAACATTTGAAGATTAATCCATTGTATTCTATGAAATTCTTCTGTACACATTCCAAAGCTAGAAAGCTCAAAATGTTTCTAAAAAATAATAAAGGTAGGTATTTTAATTCGGATTATTTTTGTAATGTTTTTTTGTGTGTTTATGTCGTCTCTATGCAAAAATTAGAACACCCGAACAGCCATTCGATTGCTCTATTTTTGCATAGCAAAGACACAAAGTTGCAAGACCTATTGTGTTGCCCGTATTAAAAAATAGAGCACCTGGACAATCGTCGGATTGCTCCATTTTTGCATAGCAAAGACACAACATGTTGTGTCACTCGTATGCAAAAATAGAACACCCATACACCCATCCAAAGGCTCTATTTTGGCATAGCAACGACACAAAGTCATGCTGTCACCCATATGCAAAAATAGAGCACCCATCGGGTGCTCTCTTTTTGCATAGTGAAGACACAACATATTGTGTCGCCCGTATGCGAGAATAGAACACCCAGACACCCATCCGAGTGCTCTATTTTTGCATAGCAAAGACACAATGTTATAAATAGAAGTATATCTTTTTAAATATGTGGTGTCGCCCATATGCAAAAATAGAACACCCAGATAGCCTTCTGTGTGCCCTATTTTTGCATAGGCACGACATATGACTATGGTTGTTTAAGGATGAATATGATCGATAATTTTTTCAAGTATATGACATTTAAAGTTTTTTTTTGGTTTCTTGTGTAGAAAAGGCAACTAGAAAGAGTTTGGAGGGTGTTGATATTGAAGAGGTTGAGGAGACATGTGATGACAAGTTAATGGAGCTACTATACCAAGTTAAACAATTGTCTAAGTTTTCCTATGTGAAAGAGAACTTTAATGTTCCTTTTGATATGGAGAGTTTTTGGGAAGGGTTCAACCATGAAATTCTTTACTATCAGAAGGTTTTTGTTGACCTTATCAGGGAGCACAAGCTTGACAACTTTGTACACTTCAATGATATTTTTAAACCAGGCAATTTAACACCAAGCACATGCTCCAAGAAGCTAGCATTACCCCAAGATGTTTGGAAGAAGGTCCATAACCCCTGTCAGTGACATGTAAGGCATGGTTGCAAGCTTGTGATTGAACATATAGCATTTTTGCAGTGACTCTTATTCTAATAGAGGAAGGAGAGCCCAAATCTCTGCAAAATATAAAAGTTGTGAATGTCCAAGATGTGGAGGGAACACCTGAAGATTTTAGAGAGGAAATGGAGAGTCTTGAAACCAAAGAGATCTTGGATGTTGCAGGGTTCAAGGCAAGGAACATTACCAAAGTGGAGGAGCCAATCCATATTCCAGAGGAAGAGTTTGATCCCTTGCTGTGCACAACAACCATTCCCACTTACAAGATAAATAATAAGGAGTATTTGTTGCTACAGAATATACAAAACCGCTTTGATCTAAGAGAGGACTACTACCTTGCTATTTTGGCAAAGTGGATAGAGCATGATAAAGGATTTGTGGACTACAATACACCATGTCCATTATCATTACGTGACACAGAATCAGAGAAGTTTATTGATCGGTCCCATGCTAGAGAGCATGTGCTAAGTGGTCTTCAAAGCTATAAAGAGCAAGGGATTCCCACAGATGAGGAGTTTCAGCAAATTCAAAAAATATTGAAGAGAGAGCAAAGAGAATAAACCAAGTTGATCTACTGTATGCATCCTTCATTTTTTGTATACTCCTTGTATAGCTGTAGCAATATCAAAACTTTCTATAAAAAAATTAGTCTCTTGTGATCTTGTTCTGTGCCACACTTGTCTAAAAGACCATTGGAATACTTCGAGCAAGGTATTAGCTTTTTGAGCTCCTCCACCATGTCTAGTGTGTTTGAAAACTTGGTTTTTGCCTTATAGTGGGACTTCTCCATATCTTGAGTATACCAAATTGACAAGATTCCATATTTCTTTACAAACCGAGGACTGTGATTGCAGATAATGTGCTGCACAAAAAAAAGATACATTCTTTAGCAACTTATGCAAGTATTGAGGCAAATTAGTAGAGTCAAAATTCATAATTATTAACATGTAGTGTGTGAAGTGCTCTGAGCTCTAAACACATGATATAGCTTTCTTGAATCTATTCAACTCTTACTTAAAGTTGGAGAGGTCATTCCTTCCCCAATGACTTTTATCACAGTAAGAAAAGACTGCATCCAGGTCTTACCACACTTCTACCTTCAGTTCTTGCTCTACCATCAACTCCATGGTCCTTCACAGCATTGTAAAAATCATCCCATTGGTTGTACTGGACTTTAGATGAACCCCTACCTAACTTTCCATGAAATCCAAAGAATGTTTTGGCCTTCATCCCACCAATAGAAGCTTTCCTAGGGACACTATTTCCACTAGAAGACCTCTTGGGGTCTGAATCAATCACAACATTCCCCCCATGAAGTCCAATATCAGACAATATCCTCTCAATAATTATTATCGCATTTCTCTTTATGATAAAGGTTGTAATTTCCATGCAAATTGTATGTAGAGGTGCACAATATTCTCAATGATTCTACAAAGTGCATGCGGTGTGTAGAGGTGGCCATTTGAAAGGGGAATACCTAAAACAACATGAAAGTTTGGATCTTTAGAGTGTTTATCTAGGGCTTTGTTCTAGTTAGCAAGGATTTGGATCCTTTGTTGCACCCATGCAATAGATATAGGGGATTTTGGCATTGTCACCCCTTGACACATTGTACATATACTTTAGTGTCTTTAGTGCCCCCCCCCCCCCCCCCCCATGTGCCATTCCACCTTGTACCTACTAAAGACCTCAACATCTAGCTCCTCCTCAGCCTGTTGACTTTGTTATAGCAGGGATACTAGTGTGGTGGAATACCCAATTCAGCACATTGAATCTTCACTATCAACCTCAAAAGCACGCAACCACAAAATGTTCTTCTCTGACAACACACTAAAATTTTTAAAGTTTTTCCCCCTCTGTGGTATGAAGAGCTCTATTCATGAGGGTTATTTATACTCTCTCAAGAATTCTACCCTTCACAATTTCACTCTCATCAAATTCGATGAAAAAAATGGCTTGCCCATTCACCTGAGTATGTTGAAGATCACAGAATTTTATCATAGCCCTCTGCAAATTTCTCAAGTCAAAGAACAGATTGTTGAAAGAGTTAAACTTGAGGTCTTTCTTCTTACCAAGATATATGTCATTGATGTGGAAAGACTCTCCAAGCATCTCCATGACCTTGGAATTATTTTTGAGCCTGGCCTATTGAAAAACTGATGGATTTGGAATCAAGGACCCCTTCACTCTTGACTTCTTCAGGTTTCTATTGATGAGCTTGAATAGCTTTCGGTAACCTGTCCTACTGATTCCAAATTTGTCCAAAGTGCCTTGAACTTCATCTTTGTCCAAAGTAGAACTTTGTAAAAATCCGTTGATGCATTTCTGCCTAGCAACCCTAAATCTTCTTTCATTCAATAGGTTGTCAACAAGAACATGTGGAATCACTTCACAAAATGATTATGATGCAACTCCCATGTTTCCTTGTGAGCAGTCTGGTTAAACTTGTAGTGCCATATGTGGAGCAATAAAATTGGCAAGTAAACCTGCAAATGAATAAGTTGTGAGCAAACTGGCTAGTCATCAAACGAGAGAGAGAGAGAGAGAGAGAGAGAGAGAGAGACAAGGCTCATAGAATGTTAAGAGATGACAAATATTAGTGAAAATATGGAAGGCTCCCACCACTACATTCAATTACAAAAAGCTTTCCAAATATTCCATACGTAATCTCTCCTAGCCTTATTCTTCCCTAAATTGCCTCCAAAAAAGGAGTTCCCAAGACATCCCTTTTTGGTGTCACCATAAGTGTTTTGACTTTACAAAGGGGGTCAACAAACTTGTTCTCCTTTTAATAATGTAGAAAACACTACAACACAATTATCATGTGTATGTATGACGATGGATGAAAAGGAGGCTTTTACCTCACTGGATTGGAACATTGAGAGGCTATTGTGTTGACATGGATACCACACCTCATTGGGTTCATTTCTATTTGTAAAAAGAATCCACCAACCTTCACCAATCTTCTCTCCTTCCTTACAAATGACAAAACCATAATAAAAGCCTCCCTTGCTTGGTCGTCCTTGAACATGACACTAACACATCTCCCAAGTCTCTCTCCATGTTGCTCTTGAAAGTGAGCAGCATTCTTGTTTTTAAGGTGTGGATATCGAGTGCTAGTATGTCAAATGCAGAAGGTCAATTATGCTTGTTTATTATCAAAGATCATACCATAAGGGTCACTTAAGAACACAAGAAATTAAGCACAAGCGATAGTGAAAATTATCGCAACGGTCAACAATAGTGAGTTTAAAGCCAAGTTAGCCAACAATTGTAATTTGTAACATGTGAGCTATTGGGCTTGTGGTCCTTGTTGCCGCAAAATTTTTGTGGTCTATTGTATTGCCACAAGAGCCATATTGAACCTTTTTCAACATGTCTCTACCTTCTCCAACTATATATATACACTCTTTGTTTCTGAACTCTACTTCTCTTCGTGCATCGATGGAGAAATTTTGATTCACATAAGAATATATGCACTTAAAGCCCTTGTGGTAGGCTCTGGCTTGAGTATATCTATGCTTGTGGTTCATGCTTATGCCTTGTAACCTTGGTATGTCACTGGTCAAGTGTTGATCACGAGGATGGTATTAGATTCATAAATATGTAATTGAATGTTGATCATAAGAATGGTATTTAAAGGAGTTTTCTTCTTTACTAGAGAACATGATACAACCACGAGTATATCAAGAGATTCAAGCATAAAAGACATTTCAAGAATAACCCAATAATTTTTTGGCTAGAACATAAACCAAAATCCAATAATATAGACGTAGTGCACATAGTATGTACCTAAGCCTTAGTTTCTTTACTAGTCATTAATTAAGATATAAGCATAAGCATAAGACTCTACCAAGAGATTCAAGCACACAAGGAACGTCAAGACTTTCTAATGTCAGGTGTACTAAAAATCCACATGTCCTTAATAATCAAGTTCACTTGCTTCATTGAGAGCTTCAATCAATACCTTTGAATGTGACTACAATGAATTAATCATTTTTTTAAAAAGCTCTTTGATGCTTCGCATCAGCTAGTTTTTATAGGATTGCGTCCACACACCCACACCCGCGTGTCACAGGGGTTGAACCATAGTGGGCACGTTTAGAGCCCCTTGCCTTTAACCATTAGGCCAACTCCTCTTGACACAATGAATTATTCTTACTTCATGGGATTTTCCAAGATTCTTTTTGCTAAAACATAATCGTTCATAACATAGGCATACACAAGGCCCTCATTACCTAAACCATTATCATAAAGAGAATGGGGTCTATTGAATTCAAACAGGCAAAATGGCTAGTTTTAAATTTCCCCCCAAAATGAAATTACAAATCTAGAAGGTAAAACCATATCATGTAGCATATCTATAGAAAGAGCTCAGTGTGTAGATCACAGATCTACAATATCCACTCAAATTGGAGATTGTATGTAGGAATTATGGAAGGCCAAAAATGATAAAGTCATCAACCTCCTTTTTTTGGGAGGAAAGCTTTGACCATTCTTACACCTATGTTACACACCCACATTCTTGCACACATGGCATGCACCTATTTGCCAAAATGTTATTCAATTCCATAATCTCGTGGAACAAAGAGGCCCCCTAGACTCCATCCTCTTCCTAATAATTCAAGAATCTTTATAAAAAAAAGAACCCGACGCAAATGCCCATGTTCCCAAGTTAAATTACAGGGATGGGGATGCTAGGGATTTTGAATTTTAGATGGTTGAGGAGGTTCTTTGTTGTTGGATCTGTAAGCTACAATGCTTATAGAGTTCTCCACAAGGATCGGCTTCAACTTTCTCAAGGACCTAAAGCTACCTACCAAATGGTCTGATATGCAGCATCTCTGGGAACTAATTAGACCTCTAGAGGCTAGCCTAACTTTAGTAGGAAAATCTTACAAGGGGTAGATGAATCTGACATCATGTACCATTTATGATCTCAATCCCAACTGATAAGAGTTACCACATGCCAATGGCCTAGACTCTAGAGTAGGCATAGATCCCCATTGAACCTTCCATAAGAAGACCTTCATTCCTAAGGGCCACTTAGAGTCCCAAATGTTGTTTGCTACCCATGCCCATCTAGATCCTAGCCAATGCTTCTTCTGCTGCTTATTAAGTGGAGAGAACCAATTTGATTTAAGCATAAGTTTACAATAGACTTGATTTACGATTTGGTGAAGTTTCTAGGCTTGGACCACTACCAGGCTTTCCAATCTAGATCAGCCTCACAACTTTTCATAAGCACCTTGCTAAGACCTTGGACGGCTCCGTTGATCAGAAGTCGTTCAGTTTTGTGAGATTATACTGTGGTCACCAAGGGGTGAGATCCGATTACGAACAATAGTGGGGATAGTAGGAAACCTTATTTGATTGATCATTTAATTTTGAAGGCACCCACAATTCTGTTTATTAAACAACAGTTATGAGTGGCTAGTCGCCTGCTCCAAGGATGTGTATGATTTGACAGAGTTGAGAACCAAAACCCCATGCTTACATGATGTCTTCTATGTATGACCAAAGGATCTGATCGTACACTCTATCTAAGTCAAGTTGTAAGAGGATACATTTCTGATCGGTGAAGTTTGCGTACTCAATGCCCACCATTGCTACAAATATGTTGTCATAAACCCATCTTTCTTTGACAAAGCCGTGTTGATTGGGGTGATATCTTTATCCAAGAGTGTAGAAAGCCTAAGGGCAACAACTTTGGCAACGATTTTATATGCTATTGTCATCATTGTGATGGGTCACCAAGTTTCACACGAGAGCATCAAACAAGCTTTGGAATCGGTTTAATGACTCCTCTTTTCACACTTGCATCCTACACTCCTTCTACCAAGGATTTGTTGGCCAAATGCGTACTAGGGGTCTTCAGATCCTACTAGAACTCCTTGAAAAACTCAGTTTTCATCGCGTCCCATCTATGAGACTTCTCCTTTACAAGTGAATGCAATGTTAGCGAGCATTTGCCTTTGGTGAAGGCCTTCTCCAATAGGTTTTCTTATGAGGGTGTTATTATTGAGTTGACAATGTTGAGAAGTGTGGTTCTCACTTCTTCCACTTCTTTTGACTGAGCTTCTGGTTTGACTTAGAATTGTGCATTAGCTTAGCCGTAGCATCAAGGTCTTGCACTAGACTCCCTTCATCACCCGTGATTGTGTCGATGGTTCTCCAACGTTTTGAAACTTTGGTGCATTGAAGAAATGTGCTTGATTGACAACCTCAGGTTGGAGGTAGATCTCTCTCAATAATCTTGTCTTCCTTACCTATTTTTTACTTTTTACTTTTTAATTTTTTGGGCTAGAGCCGGCAAGCCAGCAAGGAACTGCCTTTGCTTCGCGTGCACGCAAACGAGTCAAAGACAAGTTATCTTGCGGACTTGCCGACAAGGGGAAAAGCGCCTCCATGCCGTATCGTGGCATGTCAACGGGGAATGGAAGCAGGTTTCCCCCTCGGGGGAGTAAAAAGTCTTTTCATGCCATCCAATTGTTGTTCTACTAGAGTTGCTTTTGCTTCGAGCCACCTCCCATGTTCTGCTTCGGAAGTCGTCCCCTCACTTTTTTTTGTTGTTCAGCATTTCTACTTCCTCTTTAGCTTGTTTATTGTTTTCATCATAGGCCTTCTTCACCATGACTATTTGCACCATTCGCACCCTTTGCATGGTGCTTAAAAGGGAGGTGATAAACTTTGTAAGGGGAATATTTCACCGATCTTGAATAATAGTCACTATGAATGCAACCCTAACCATATCCCCACATATGCAAACACCTCAAAACATGAGAGTGGGGCTAAAGGGAGATTGCTTCTCTTGGATGAATTCTTGGTGCTACATCACCATTGCCCTCACCAAGATTGACTAGCTACTCCTGTGAGGGAATGGTGAATTGAGAGAGATGGGGTGAGCTTCTTGTAGGAAAGAAGACTTCTTCATGGCTAAGTAACACAAGAAGTTTTGGACAGATTCTCACAATAATTCCCACGTTATGACTTACCTCAACATCATGAGTTTCTATGAGGGAGCGGTGGGGGGTCGGGGGTCCCCTGCTCCCAATCGCACCTAGCTAGGTATGCAATGCCTCCCGAGCAGAAGCTCATGATGTTATGCATTGTATGAAAAACATTGAAAAAGGCTCCCTTTTCCTAAATGAGAAAATTTCTAAATCTTCTTCTGTAAGGGGCTCTAATTACCGAGCATTGACGTTTCGTAAGGGATTTGGGTCTTATACTGTTGTGCTATACCATTGTGGTGGCAATCCCGCAATCAGGTGTATCATGTAAGAAGCTAACATGGACTAACAAAGTCACACTTAGATTGATAATATAAGCAAGGAAACACCGATAATATAAGCAAAGAAACACCTTCCCTGTAGGAAAATGGATAAAAGCCTTTAAACTTCCATGCCTGCAACATCTTCGCTAGCGCACAGGCGAGTACAAATAATAAGATGGAATATAAAACACATGTGAGTACATGTAGGAACACATATGTAAGGATCCCCATACATCAGTGAAGGATCATTAGATATGTGCTAAGGGTATATACATGTGTACTGAAGAATTAGACACATGTGAGTACATGAGGGAACACATCTATGAATATCCACGGACATGGTGGGTAAAGAATATTTCGATGATGCCGAGTGAAGTTTTCCGAGCGCCATAACTTAAAAAGGATACCAATAGCATGATTTCAGGATCAACTACAACCCTTGGAGTCCCTCCACTCCATGAAAAGAAGAGCAGCCCTGTAGTGGAAATATGCTCCACCAATGACCAGGATATGGAAGAGGTTATGACTATGACCCCCAAGATCAAAATGGCCTGGCTTCCACCTCTCGGGCACTCGTATCATGTAAATCACCGTCCCAATACAGTAGCATCCTGCCATGCCAATCTCTAGTCCGACTGTAATGGGTAGCAAGGGTTCATTCCAATGCATCATAAGCCCATGTATCGCGGGGATAAACCCTGATATCCCCATTGACATAAAGAGCAATGCACGAAATGTTCGGTACTTGCCTTCTTGCAAAGCCGGCGCAAACAACACTCCCAGAGTTATGATCCCCATGGTTGTTATGGTGCTCAGGTAGATCCATTGCCATATAGGCTCACATTGGAAAACATAGTAGATTGGTGGAAAGAAAGATGTTGCGATCATGGTGGCGATGCCCGCATAGTCAACTCGCATCAGGAATAGGGCAAGCGATTGGGAATGGCATGTGAAGAGATGGCAAACCGTGCTCGCAAGCAAGCAAAACATGGATCCTCCCATGAAGACAAAGAAGGGCCACCTTGTGGCCCTATCCATCGACGGTCTCATCATCTTGCCCACATCTCTTTTAATTGTTTCCTGGACACACAATGGTCTTCATTAAGTGGAGTGCCAAAGACCAAAATATGGCAACATAAACATACGACAGCTCAAAAAATTAGCATACCAAGAGGCAATGTTCCGACATGTTGAGGCCCAGTCCTTGCGCACATCTATGTAAGCACAAAATAGAGAACATCATGAGAGACCCGCATGTAGACTTCTATGCAGTAGCAAGCAGATTGGAGCAGTATATTCTGCGTTTGAATGAAGCCTTCACATGCCGCATGATAAAGACTAATACGACTCAGTTACAAACCTTGAAAAAGATGGTAGGTGCCCCAATTCATAGACTGCGAAAAGCGTCAAGACAAGGAAGAACAAGAAACCCAACAAGTGCCTGCAAAAGAAACGCAATGTGAGTCTCGAGCCTCGACCATTGATTGCGACAATTCAGATCAGCATAACAGAATAAATCTACACATAGGTAGGAGATCATTAAGATGATTAATAAGAACACTTCTCATAGCTTATTGCAAGCCAACAGCATTCAGTTGGAAGACCTTAACCATTCATAGTCAGCTGAAAGAGAACTACACATGTTTTTGAGGGGTGCACACACACACACAGCAAAAATTGTCCACAAATTGTACGCAGTATTAAGGATTTATATACGCATTTCATCACTTGCCCAAGCAAATTACTGAAGATCTCTCATGCATAGTGACATGCATGCACGCACATATTGTGTGAATGTATGCATGTCTAGACAGGGGAGCGCGCACTTACGTCCATACATTGAGAGTCTCATTGTGCCATCTGAAGAGACTAGAGAGGGCCTGGCTGAGGGAGAACTCTGCTCTGTAATATGAGAGAATGAACTCATTGTCTTTGAGGTAGTCAGGGCAAGCATGGTAATCCAGGAGGCGATACGCCTGCTCCTTCACCTTCTTCTTCACTTTGCGCAGAGATTGCATTCCCAGCTGGTTTAGCAAAACCTCATCATCCTCTGCATGGGGAGCACCACACGCCTTCAAAGTTCTCTGTCGCGCGGCCATTACGTGCCTGCAAAAATGTGAGCTGTGCTTTTGAAGAGCTTCTGCAGAATTTGGGCGTATATCCAATATGCCGCATGCACGATGGACGACTGATTCTGATTAACTGCAGATCAATCCACCTGTGAAGTGAATACAGAGATTTCCTCTGATGAAGAAGCTCGCAGCCCACTTACACAAAAATGGAGCTTTACCTCCCTAGTAAGGAAAGTACAGACAAGCGCTGCCTTTGCCAAGTAGCCAAGCTTGGAGGTTGAAGAGGGAGGCCTACCACAGAGAGAGAGAGAGAGAGAGAGAGAGAGAGAGAGAGGTGCAATTCAAACGGAAAACCTGCACAATGCAAACCGTGCCTGTACTCCGCCCACTCCAAATGCACGAGGACGATGAATGACAAAGGAACGGCTCGACGGAGAGCGAGAGAGCCCGCGTACAAGCGTTGAGAGAGTTCACAGATGAAATTTCAACGTGGGTTACTGGGCTTCATTTATAGAAAGCGATCAAGGTCATGGAGATGTGCACTCAAACGCACACAGACTTCACACCCACTCACTCACTCTCTCTCTCTCTCTCTCTCTCTCTCTTCGCACACACACAGAGAGGACCCTGGTCGTCCCGACTCCCCTATGAGGAGGTTGTGCTCATTTAAGGAGGCAAACGTGTGCAGGCAATCTAGAGGAGGGACTTGTATATGCGTCACTGCGTTCTCCTCTGTTAATTGTTTGTGTGTGTGTTTTTGAGAGAGCGAGTTAGAGAGATAGAGAGAGAGAGCGCGTAGGTAATTCATTGCGGGAGGAAACCCAAATTCCGCCTGTTAGCTTTGGTGGGTGAGAAAGTGAGCGAAAAGACAGAGAGGACAAATCCACCTAAAGAGCGCTGGTAATGAAAGAGAAACAGAGAGAGCTAGGCTAAAGAGAGACGGAGAGTGTGTTTTGATTTGTTGGAGAAGGTAGAGACAGATTGAAAAAGGTGAAATATGGCTCTTGCTAGAAAATAACAGCCCAAGAGGCCCCGGCCCCCAAGTAACTTTTCTGGCAAGGATCACAAGCCCAAGAGGTCACATGCTACAATTGTTGAGTTGTGGGCTTTGAACTCGCTACCTTCGACTGACCATTGCAATGGGGTGAAGGAGTCGGTAAAAAGACGGGTCCTTGTTTAGGAAGCCGTCGACCCCCTTTTGTTGAGATATTTTTGACCCACTACCTATAGGGACTCCTTGGTTAAAGGGGTTGGGGCAAGCTTTCCAATGCATCTCCCTATCACGCACAATTTGTCACCCAATTTGGGCGCCTCTAAACTGGCTCTTTTTTGCTTTGATTCAGTTTCCACCATTGCTTGCGCTAATTTTCAACATCCTTGAGCAAATCTTGTGGTGTGACTTTTTACAAAGCTAGTAGAACTTACATCGTGCACGTGACATACTAGCACTGTATATCCACAAATTAAAAACGAGAATGCCACATCGTCATCGATGAGCAAGAACACGAAGCGATGCGTTTGCGACGTGTACAAGCAAAGGGTGAGTTTGATAGTTGTTTGGGGGGGGGTGTTGTCTTTAAGGGAGAAGAGAGGATTGGTGAAGGTTGGTGGACTCTCTTTATAAGAATCAGGGAGAACAACAAACAGAATTGAACCCAATGAGGTCCGGCATCCATGTCAACATAATATGCCTTTCAATATGCCAATTCCTATAGGAAGGGTATAGCCTTCACATGAGGATTATATTGTAAGGGCACGTACTTGGGTAAAAGGACTAAAAGGTCAAGTGGCCCCCTCTACACTTTTTGGTGCTCGCATCACATGGCCAGCTGTCACAAGCTCTACCTTTGACACGTGGCACTCCCTAAAGTACTTTGCAAATGTCCTTTATATAACTCAATCAAACACTCAAATAATTGGAATCTACTGGAACTTGGAAAATCCTTTGTGCAATGATACACCCAAGCCACGTTATCACTCCTCTAGCCTAATGTATGACCCTATGTGTCACATTTGAAACCTGATTATTTAACTCTTGGAAGTTGGGAGCAATTGTTGAATGGGGCCACAAGCCAAAGTCAAAGTGTTTTACAACTTTTCTTGGAGTGTTTGAGAGAGGCAATGACTACTTGGCCACACATATTATTTGTGGCCAAGTAGTCATTGCCTCTCTCCCGTGTTTCGGAAAAGTGTACCTCAGCTTATCCTTGAGCCGATTGAAAAACCAAATCATATGGTTGAAAAGAGAGGGAGAAGGAGAAAATCCGTTTAGAAAATTTAAAAAAATAGAGTTAAATTGCAAAAAATGTCAGTTATTTTTCAATGTTTCCTCTATGAATCTATCCTAAAGCGAATTTTGTATGTTTGTAAAACTAATTCTTCTCGAACATTGCACACAGTCCCCCCCCCCCCCCCCCCCCCCCCCCCCCCCCCCCCCCTCCCTTCTTCATTGTGTTTTGGGCTTTCTAAAACAAGTCTTAAGAGCTTAAGAGAGTCAAGAGGGCATTCAAAATTTTATTATTTCTTAGGAGGGGTCTCCATGGAGGGGGTAATTGTTAGAAAGGAAAGAAGTGACGGATGATGGGATGTCTCCTCACACATACATACACATGAGGAAGGGAGGGGGTAAGATGTCCAAACTTTAACTACACTCTTTTGAGGTGCACTTAGTGGAGGAGGGAGGGGGTAACTCGTAATTGTTATCCCTCCTTTGTGTGGGCATACCCTTACTTTGCTTGGACCTTTGTTTTCATGTAACAATTGACATCTTTTTTTTTTTTTTTTTGGCAAAACTCACAATGGTGAGTAAATTATATTGACAACCACAAAAAATTACATTCTTGCCACGCTTGCGTCGAGCCATAACAATTCTTAGAGGTCAGTGATACATCAGAGCTAATAGGGAAGTGGAATCTTTTTTTCATGTGAACAATTGAATCTTCTTTAGGTTTTAGTCTATTGATGGATCTTTTCATTTGGCAGCTTCAAATAGGTACATGACTTCACCTTTATTGTAAATGTTTTAGAATGTGAAAGTGAATAAGATTCATAATTAAACCTCTTAACAAGATGGAGCTTGCATTGGTTGAAGCCCCAACTTCAATATAGAAGCTACAAAATGTATTGGGCCATTACATTGTCTAGTCCACCACCTCTTCACTACAAAGTTCCATTACAAAAACAAAAGCACCAACATACTAATGTCTTCTCCTCTTGTCTTCTAATCTATTATGACACTAGTTGCCATCTTGGCACACTTTCAGGCCACTTTTTTAACATGCTTATGTATGATGTCCTTGGAGTGTTGCTCTAGAAGCTCCCTTCCCATTTGTAGACAATTTCAAAAGGGCCTTACATATTGGGCCACGTCATCATAGTAGAGCTTCTCTTTTTGCTTGACATAGCATTCTAGATACTGAAGCTGGTCAGTGTCCGATTATGCACGATGTTCTTCAGTTCCACAACCAACATATATAAACAATGCAGCCAATCATTGCCGACTGTTAGGGTTCAAACCAACTGGCCGGACGCTCGTTACTAACCCATCATTACTAACTCACTTATTTTTTACTTGATTATAGAGCAAGGAGTGTGAGCGTATAACTCTCATAATGAACTCCACCTACATCATATGTCTTCTCCTCTCCTCCCTCGCACTCCGTGTGCACTCTTCAAGTGGTATCAGAGCTAAAGGTTGTGGTGCTACTCCTCTCCCGACGTTTCCCTCTTCACGACAAGCTTCACATTGGCAACGAATCAAAGGTCACAGCTTCCATGGCTATGGAGGTATTCTGAGATCGGCACATAGAGCTCATGTATCAAGGTGCCAAAGGGGTGAACTCTGCAATCCACAACGGGAGAGAGATTGAGGTTTCTTTGAGCGCAAAGAGAGAGAGAGAGAGAGAGAGAGACAGAGAGAGAGAGAGAAGTAGGTCGCGTGACTTCAGAAAAAATTAATAGCAAGTCACTATTTCTCTCGTAATTTGATCCAAAAACCTTGGATTTAAAAACTTTTTTAAATCAAAACAAAGCTCTATTTGAGCTCTAGGACTTTGTAGAAGAGCTTGTTAGCTGATTTGGAGTGCAGGTATGTCTGAAATCGAAAACACACTCACAGAGGCTATTTTCTTAGGATAGATTGTGTATTCGAGTTGAGTAAGAGATGAAAGATAGTGTGTAGAGAGAGAGGATTGAACTCTCTCTGGATTAGACGCTCAAACACTTTTGGCAGAGCTGACTTTGACATAGTGAGAATGTAGCCCTTCGCTTGTGACTACACATAGAGAGAACAAGCATAGCTCTTCGACCTCATATAGGACAGAGATGGAGACAGGGACACAGCCATATATGCATACATGTTTTACTTTAGTGGACCTTCATTGATTTGGGCTATACTACAAATTTTGGCAATGGTTCCTAGATGATTCGCAAGGGAAGTTTGGTTATTTTGAAGGGTTCATTGTATCCTTTATATGCCTCTTCTATGAAAGAGAATTCAATATATGTTGTCGAGCTTCCTTCTACTGAGTTGTGGCATAGTCGGCTTGGCCATCTGAGTCAGAAAGGAATGAAACAACTTCATCGTTTGGGCTACTTATTTGTCTTAAACTATTCTAATTTTAGCTTGTGTGAGCATTGCATTTATAGCTAACAGACTAGGTTTACCTCTTCACCATTGAATGGAGAGTTAGGGAATCCTCTCAACTTGGTACATAGGGGTTTATGTGAGCCTATACACCCACTCTACTAGGAAGTTGTGGTCTACCTGTTGAAGAGGAAAGATGAAGTCTTTTCTACGTATCAAAAATCCCTCACAATGGTAAAGAACCAGTTAGGCAAGAAGCTAAAAGCTTTGCACAATGATAGCGGGGGAGAGCATGCTTCCAATGAGTTCAAGAACTTTTGTAGCAAAAGGGACATTAGACGTCACGTTGCTATGATGTACACACTTTCTCAGAGTGGCATTGCTCAATGTATGAATAGGACAATCCAACAGAGAGTCACAACCATGTTGCCTATGGAGACGTCACGTTTCTATGATGTACACACTTTCTCAGAGTGGCATTGCTCAACGTATGAATAGGACAATCCAACAGAGAGTCACAACCATGTTGTCTATGGAGAACTTTCATCCCGAGTTTTGGGGAGAGGTTGTTATGATAGCAGTATACACCAACAATTGATTGCCTAGTACCCCATTGAATTATAAGATTCCATAGGAGAGGTGGACTAACAAGAAGCAAAACTACGTTAGATTATGTATATTTGGGTGTGAGGCATTCTCACATGTCCCTAAAGATCTACGCAAGAATTTAGACCCCAAATCACATAAATGCATCTCTACTGGATATGGCGGAGATGGAGAGATGGGCTATAATCTCTAGCACCCGGAATCTAAAAATTCATCCACACCTTACAAGTTATTTTTAGTGAGTCAAAGATACAAAGACAACGTATCAAAGAGGTAGAGTATCGCAAGGTCAGATTCGAGGATGTAGCCTCAAGTGAGATCAAACAAACAACTTAGTCTACTAGTGATGTTCCTACCACTAGTAGTGCTCCAGAGAGAGAAGAGTCCAACAATCAAGCAGTAAGGAGATCTACGCACGTATCTCATGCCTATGAGCGTCTCTCATGCATGTTATCAAGAGGCTATTGAGATGGAAGATAACGTGAAATGGGAGCAGGAAATGCAATCGGAGTATAACTTGATTGTGGAAAATGAGATTTGGGAACTGATAAAGTTGCTAGAGGGCAAATAAGTCTTGCCTTCTTGATCAAGGGCTTTAGAATATTGGTGAGAAGGAATCTAATTTTTTTGAGGACAATCTATGGAGGAACATGGATCGCGATCCATGTGCCTCAGAGGCCTTTCTTGTAGAAAACTTGTTAGTGACACTATGCACGGCAAAAGATCCCTAGCTTAAGTATAAGGCTAGATTGGTTGCTAAGGGATTCAAGCAAAATAAATCCATGAACTTTGATGAGATTGTTTCTCCGATAGTCAAGATGACTACAGTGCATCTTGTGCTTGGACTAGAAGCCACTGAGGACATCAAACTTATCCAGATGGATGTGAAGACGGATTTCCTTCCTGGGGATCTAGAAAAAGACGCCTACATGAAACATCCAGAGGGTTGGAAGTTAAACCTGAAAAGCCTACGAGGGAGGAACTAGTGTGTAGATTGTGTAAGGCATTGTATCCAAGAAGATCACTACTTGTATACCTAAAAGTTGAGCAATGGTTCACTTATCATCTTGAAACTTCATGTGGATGGTATGCTCATTGCCCAGAAGTCTGAAGATGAGATTTTCACCTTAAAGAAGTCACTTAGTACGTATTTTTCCATGAAGGATTTAGGAGATGCAAGTCTCTTTCTTGGTATGCGCATAAAGAGGGATAGGAAACATGGAATATTGGACTTATCTTAGGAAATGTATATCCACAAGGTATTGCAACGTTACAATATGCAGGGGGGGAAGGCTACATTGAGTTCCTCAATGCAAGCATATGCAAAATTTAGCAAGAATGATGCTTCCAAATATGATGTTGAGAAAGCGAAAATGGCCAACATGCCATATTCTTCAACAGTATGCAGTTTTATGTACGCCATGGTAGCCACCAAGCTAGACATTGCATTTGCACTGGTAGTGGCTAGCAAATTTATGGCAAATTGTGGCAAGAAGCACTAGGAAGAAATGAATAACATTCTAAGATACCTTAAGGGTACAACAAGCAAGTGCTTACACTTTATTCATTTTTTCTGGGGAGAAACCATGCCATGGAGATCATGTCTCCAAGATTGCACTCCGTCTTCCACCACAAAGGTAGAGTATGTTGCAGTTTTTGGTGCTTGAAAGGAAGCTATATGTTTAGCTCATCTGGTGAGAGACCTTGGCATTTATTAGACTCTAGTGTTGCATTATGATAGTGAGAGTGGTATTAAGTTAGCAAAGAACCCCGTGTTCACTCTAAGTCAAAATACATAGAGACTAGGTATCATGTGATATGGGACATATTGGCTAGCAAGTGCATCAAGATAGTCAAGGTTCACATGGATAATGCTCTCACAAAGAGTCTAGCCTCAGAGAGGTTTACACATTGCATTAAGATGTTGGGTGTAGGAAGCCATTAGAATGCTTCACCAATGTACATGTCATATATACATAGGCCACTTGGGCCACATTGGCCTTCAAGTGCGAGATTTTTCGGGTTCAGGCCAACTGGATAGATGCTCGTTACTAACCCATCGTTACCAACTCACTTGTTTTTTACTTGAATATAGAATAAGGAGAGTGAGAGTATAACTCTCATACTGAGCCCACCTACATAGTGCGTCTACTCCTCTCCTCCCTCGCACTCTATGCACACCACACACTCTTCACCAGCATGTTGTTTAATAATTTATTATTCCTTTTAACACTAGTTTGATAACCTAATAGGACATAAAAGTGTTCTTTAAGGGCTTCAAAAAAATTAAAATGCTCGCATTGTATATATATGTTTGAAGAAATCCTTACTTCAACTTAAAGCTAGCACCACACTTTATGTGAGAGAAATAAGAAACACTCACAATTCTTGACTGTATGGTCATGAGGGGCTCTCAAAGCCAAAGGAGTGCTCAATTCGACCAAAAAGAACATATTTGATAGGTGAACCCCATTTTACACAAGTTACTAAAATCACCAAGCAACGAGCCTATTTTTCTCTTAAACTTAAATGAAGTATTGACCAAAGTCTATGGTTGTTGTAGGCCCAAAATTTTATTTTAAACATAGAATTAAGTTTTAAAAAGTGCATTTTTTGCATTCTATTAACCTATCATCGATGTTTCTATGCATACACTTATTATTACCTTTATAAACGCTTCCAATTTACATATTTGGTTTCTTTACTTTCACATTCAATCAAAGAAAGCATCAAAATCATCAAAAAATGCCTCCCTAAGACAATATGGATCACATCTATGCAATACAAAAATTGCACGAATGAAAAAATTGCCTTCTACTATGTGGCTTTTCATATGGCATATGAACCTATCATGTTGGCACCAAATTGGAATTGTACGCATATATTTTGAACCTAAGCTTAAAATGTACCATGTTTCGACACGAGGGGGCCTCGTTGGGGGTCTACATGACTAACAAGAAAATATTCTAGTGGGTCTTAGATAGGTTAATTTGCTAGATGAGAAGGTGGGATTATGTGCTACTTCCCTTCTCGAGCAGGCTTGAAGTGATTAATTTGTTTGTTCTCGCATACATTGCCTTTACTAGAGTGCTCCTTAAGATAGCCAAATGCATCGAAAGAATTTAAAACCAATGAAAATATTCTTGTGGAATAATAACACCAAAGACTTGATGCCATGGAAGTGGGCCAAATGGGAGTCTATCGCTAGGCTAGTAGAGCAAGGTGGTATCGGAATACTCAACCCTACTCTTCATGTAGAGGCCCAACTTTGAAGGTGTGGTGCAATCATGATGCATAGAGGGAAGCAGGGTGCAAGGGTCATTATTGCAAGCTACAAGCAATCCCTCAGTCGTAGATCACCAGGTTGCCCAAGTGGAGAAAGAAGTAGAGAATAAAAGCTTGTGCTACTTCTCCTCTGCCCCACAAAAGGGTGAAGTTGTTTGAATCCCAAGGATCCCCAATGCCAAAGAACATGCATGCAGGGAAGGGGACGAACAACTCAGGTGTTGTGTGTGTGTGTGTGTGTGTGTGTGTGTGTGTGTGTGTGTGTGTGTGTGTGTGTGTGTGTGTGTGTGTGTGTGTGTGTGTGCGCGCGCGCGTGCCACCAAATGACATCCACTACCTCTCACATTACACCAAGCCTATGTGTATGTGTATGTGTGTGTGTGTGTGTGAGAGAGAGAGAGAGAGAGCTGAGCAATTATGGTCCAAGCCTTTGCAAAAATTACTTGAGAGTTCTTTTCTACTGGGGTTTCTTAGAAAAGCTCTATATGGTGTTAATTGTTTCTTTGTGTTTTGATATGCATGAAATGTGAGATACATATCATTTCCCAATAAATAGAAAATTTCCCTTTGCCATTTCATAATATTAGCTTATGACATTGGAGGTGTGCATGCCGATGGAAAGCTCCCAAGCTCAACATCCCAGTGTAGGAGAAATTTTAAAGTAGGACAAAATCACTGATGTGGAGTGGTTCAATGTATTTAGAGAGCCAAAGGATCGTAGTTGATATCGCATTAAATGCAGTTGCATACATAGCGATATGTATGACCAAGTGATGTAGCTGCACTGGTGTACCAAAATGCCCTAATCAACATGAGATCAACTCTACATTGCAAAGGCCTTTGTAAAAGAAATCAATTTGATGGCAATTGCAAGAGGTTCAGCCATGCAGTTCAATTGGGTTGAGTTTGTTGTCCAGCTTTTACAGGACCTTTGAGAAAAAGGATACTATGAGGCCCATGTTGAAAAGTGGAGGATGCATAATTCCCATTGTTCATGTCAAAACATCAAGGAGGGGTCTGTTGAAATGAAGGAGGACTACTCAGGCCGAGTAGCTCCAAATATTGCCAAAGCTACCAAGATGACACCGCTCTCTCACCACATCACCCACCAAGGGGTAGAAAGCCTGCCATATTTTGGCCTTGAGGATTTGCAGTACATAAAGGTTACAAGTGATCATCTCAAAAAACAACTACAAGATGCTAATCAGCATCTTGTGAATGCAAGACATGAGTTCAAATCTACAAGGGTTTTGAAAGCAAGCAGTGCTAGGTTAGCCCAATTATGGTTGCTACAAGACAGAAGCTTTGTGATGCTGACAATGAATTGTAGAGTTTACTACAGAGCCACAATGTGGATGTAAAGAGGGAAATAGAGCTCAAATTGAAAATAGAGACACTGGACGGTTTGGGGTTTCCTCATAGTGAGGACGCCCCCATTGATGCTAAAATTGGCATAACTTGTCATCAAGTAAGTGTCCGTGACTTTTGTGCTTGCACCTTATGTTTGGAATATGTGCACACCTAACCTATGTGCATCAACGAGTGTGAAAGAACTGCCATTTGCAGCAGTAAGCACATTCTTCCCAACTCCCTGAACCAGATAACAGGCATTGTTGGCACAAGTAACAGAATTCCCATGAGGGACGGACTCAAGAGAGGTGACAAGAGAGGTGAATAAATCACAATGTGAGGTAATGAGCTTTGTAGCACCACTATCAAAATACCACACGTGTGAATCTGTAGCAACTGACATGCATGCATAATGGACAACAAGGTTATAAGTGCACTCTTCATTAAAAGCCCATTCTGCATCACAGTCTGCTTTCACAGAAGACTCAACAATAGCTGCATTTGTAGTGGAGCCAGCATTAGTAGTGGAATCAACCTCTTTCTTCTTAGTGTCCTTGATCAGCAAAGTTTTGAGGTTGGATCAATTATCAGGTCTCTACCATCAAATTTTCAGTTTTTCAGAGTTATGGTCGTTTTGGCCGAAATATGGTTTTCAATAATTTTTGCCATGATATTTTTAGGCCGATTTGTTGGTGTTAGTTTTTACTTACCCTACTCCTATGTACTGAAAAGAAACATGAAACAAAAGCAAACAAAACAGTGAAAATAAAAGCCAAAACAGAAAATGGTACATCCCTTGAAAGTCACAAGAAAATCGAAGAATGAAATGCTTTTGGCTATCTCACTCACAACTCTCTTTACCTCTCAAGGATAGATCTAGCAAGTCCTCGACTTCTAGACTTTATCAAGCACTAAACCCCATGTCTAGTTGTTTCACTACTAGTGTAAATGGAATGGAAAAACTAATCTCTAGAAAAGAATTCCCTAATTACCCACTAGGTCACTCACCGTCTAAGGATAATTCCTTGACAATGGCGACAATGTTAGCGGGTCACCACGATGGACATCAATAGAATAGTTATGTGGCATTAACATAATGTCAATACTCAAGGAAGTGATTCAAATGGGGCATGGAGACTCTTAGAGGTTGTCAACCTCAAGAAGTGAACCTAACAAGCAAATGCATCAACTCAACAAGCGAATCACCACTCAATGATTAGAAAATTTTCATATGTCCTTTCTCATTGCTCTAGGTCACCACGCCATTTTGGCACTCGAACGGATTCAAACTGCAAAGAAACTTTAGGAGGAGGTCTAAGAGGTCTAGGGCACTATCCTACCAAGTTTGGTCGCAATTCGACAAGGTACCAAGATCACAATCCATCATGATCAAGGTCTTAAAAACTATAATAGAACTATCCAAAAAGATTATCCTATGATCCAGAAACACTCTCCTATGGTCAAAACGTTAAAAAACAGTATTTGAGCACTCAAATATGAAGAAATAACTCGTAGACGCGTAGTCACGAACCCATAAAACTGACAATGCTTACACTGAATGATGAGGAATACAATGAAACTTTTGAAATCAAAATAGGATTACCCAATTGCAAGCTATGTTGATTACAAATCAGAGCTAAGAAGCCACTTGAGTGCATGTACAACAGAGATCTTCTTCTTCAAAGATGTTTTTGACTTTATACCTAGGGTTTTCTAAATAGCCAGTGGCTAGCTCACATAGCCCTTTACAGATGTCATGACAAAATTACGTGACTCAAGGAAAATATCTGCTACTCTGGAATCAAGATTTACAACAATGTAGCTACACTAGCTTGAAAAAATAATAGAGTACAAATGTGGTGTCCACCTAAGTGGGCACTTGTGCATTGAATCCATTAAAAAAAGAGACTTGCAAGGGGATTTTGAGGAGTTCTGGCAACTGAACCCTTGAACGAAGCTTCAAACAAAGAACCCTTTTAATGGTAAAGATCCCCTTGCAGAGCTAGAGAAGACTTATCAAGAGAAGGAGCTGGAGAGAGCAAAAGAATTTGGCACCTCTAACATGCCAAAAATAAAACATGATGATCACTCTCCCTCTCCATCTACCGTAGAAGTATCTTCTCCATCTTCCACTCCAGAAATCAAGCCTAAAGAAACGGCACTAGAGGAACCAAGAGAAGAGATCAAGGTCGATCCAGTGCCAACGACCATTGAAGCACTAGAAGAAGAAACACAGATGGATATGCAAGAAGATAAAAAGTTAGATGAAGCTACCCAAGAGATCATAGTGGACCCTCCTAGAGATGAGTCACATGATGCTGCAAAGGAAAAGGTGCAACATGCTACAACACAGAAAGAGCAACAAGAGCTGGCGATTGCTTCACAACCAACCACATCTTAGCACCGAGCTTTCAAGACATTGAATACTATGCTCAATTTGCTCACCATATAATAGAAAAAATGAAGATGGTGGTCTATGTCAAGGAATAAAAGTTCAAGAAGATCGTGGTCATTAATGCACATCTCGTGGTGAGAATTGAGGTGGTTGATGCATTTGTTAGGGTTTAAACCTACTTCCATCCTATGCATATGTGAGCAACCCCTTATGGTACTACTCTCACACACTCTAGTGGGAAGCAACCCTACACTTTGAGTAACATATAATTTATGTAAGTTTGTATTTATGCATTATTTAATATACTAACTTTTCTATTTTAGATGTATTAATTTTTAGATGTATATGTACTTTTTAGGTGTATAAATATATAGATGTATATTTATTTTTAGATGTATAGATGTATTAATTTTTAGATGTATAAATGTATATTTATTTGTAGTTGTAACTTTTAGATATATAGGTATATTAGTTTTTAGATGTACTTTTTAGATGTATATATGTATTTTGTAGATACATAGATGCATATTAACTTTCAAGTGTATTTTTTTGTCAAAACTAATCTCAAAACCCTAAAAACCTAAAATGTATGTTGTCCCTTCTCTCTCTCTCTCTCTCTCTCTCTCTCTCTCTCTCTCTCTCTCTCTCTCTCTCTCTCTCTCTCTCTCTCTCTCTCTCTCTCTCTCTCTCCCCCTTCTCGCCTCTCCCTCTCCCCCTCACCCTCTTTCCTTCTATCTCCCGCTTCCCGCCACGCTCCACCCTGCCTAGATTTGACTCCTCCCAGCTCTGCCTAACTTTGACTAGCTTTGGCCTGCTTGTGCTCCAAGGTAATCTCTCAACTATCCAAGGTCCTAACATGCTGCACAAATTGGGAAAAATAAGGGGGCAAGAGCCCCTTGATCATCCACACACGTGTTTGTGCAGCATGTTGAGAAGCATTATCTCCATAGCTATTGTTCCCATCAAGCCGACTGACTACCACCATTGCTTGATATGAAGGTGGTATCTATACAATTCCTGTCAAGATCACCTACCGTTAAGCATAAACTTCCAAAAAACCAAAGAAGATGTCATTGCCCTCAAGGATTGAAGAAGCTAACAACAACATGGGCTCATCTTTTTAAAGACCCTCTCTTCAGAAGCTTGGTCTTAAAAAGTATAAGAAATCTTCGTAGATATGTGGATCTAGTAAGCCCTAAGACCTAGGATGTCTTCACCAAGAATATTCAAAAGCAATCAAGACTATAGGCCCTAGAAGGAAGAAACACCGCGAGGAGAGATTGAAGCAACTCACAGACAAAATAGAGCTTTTAACCACCAAAAAACAAGAAGGGTCAGCTTCTAAAGCTGAGCACTGAAGGTGGCTTGAAGAAAAATGTGACTTGAATGAACAAAAACTTGAGGAGGTGAAGAAGACCAGAATTCTATCCAGAGAGACTTTCCTCCAGCCAGAGGAGGCTAATCAATCTCACTTCTTCAGGGCCCTCAAAGTCAAGAGAAATCGGGGCATCGTCGACTCATTGTCCGCGGAATGGAGATTAAGAACCCGGATGAAATGGCTCTTATGATGCTTAACCACTTGCAATAGATCATTGGCCAGTCTGAGGCCCACTCCCCAGGAGTGGATGGAGCCAGAGCTGCTCTTCTGGGAAGTGTCAAAAAAATGGTATCACATGCAGACGCCAACATCTTGGAGAAGGAGTTCTTCGAGGAGGAATGCTCTTGTGATGCAAGCTTTGGACAAAGAAAAGTCTCCTAGATGGGATGGCATGACTACATATTTCTTCAAAGAATTATGGGAGGAGCCTAAGTCTTTGATCATGTGAATGGCTTAGTAAGCCCTAGTCAATGAAGCTGTTGACTTGAGCATCAAAAGAGGCCTTATCAAACCGATTCCTAAACAAGTTTGCTACTATAGTTGAAGCACTAGTGCCCTATAACTATGATGTCAGTGGGATACAAAATAATCTCCAAAATTGTTGCTCTCAAGCTCTCTCCCCTAGTTGATAAGGTCATCACCTCCCACCAACATGGATTTATAAAAGGAAGATCTATCTATGACAACATTTTGGTAGCAACGATCGGCATAGAGTTTGCATCATTCACTAAGCAAAAGTGTGTATTACTACAATTGCATTTAGATAAAGTGTATGATAGGATCACATGGTATTTTATTGAAGACGTCATGAAATCACTGGGCTTTGGGCCGCAGATGTATCGATTGGTCAACACATTGGGTGCTTGTAATGGAAATGGCCTATGAACTTTGAAAGTAGTGGAATTAGGAAATTAGGTGAAGCACTTTTGAGAAATTACTTTGTGAGCATAGCGGGTGAACTTAATTGATGGTAGCAATATAAACATGGTACTTAGTTAACTTGGCATGAACAATACTTTTGCAAGAGAGAGAGTTTAGAGAACATGACAATAGTTGAGGACCGGATTCATATGGAGCCGGTCCCCCCTCCAATAGGCATTTGTATTATAGTTTCTCCCATCAAGAGAGACTTGGTACAATAAAATATTTGTGTTCCTTATGACCTAGGTGATGCAATGAAGATGGAAAGCTTCATGCATCACAAGCATAACATAAACTTTGTAGAAAGCATCAACTATCCCAAGCCTCAGTCCCAAGGCCTCAAACACCTTCGAAGGTGGAGAGAGCTAGCGGGGAATGAGGATAGGGAAGAGGAAGAAGAAACATTCCAAAGGAGAAAGAAATAGTTCCTCACTTATCATTACTCTTCTTTCTAGCATACATAATAGCATAGTAATGAAGATGGAGAAGATGGCAAGCTTAAGCATTGAAGCATGGCACTTGGTTGGATTTGCATTCCATAGCCAAGAGTGTTGATGTAGGCTCTCACTTCTCACAAGCTTGGAGAAGGAGGTGGTGTTCCTCAACTTTCCCCAAGTGAGAATGGTTCCCCAAAATGAGTGTGTGTGTGGTGTATATCCCCCTAGCACCCCCCTTGCTTGCTTGGGGCAAGTTGCAACTTTTACACATGCTGCAAACTTATTGGACCCCTCTCCCCCTAGCCAATCACATGCAGCATGCAGTCAAGTACATGGGTAGTCTTTTGACAAGTGTCCTCCTTACCCCTTAGAGAGAGAGAGAGAGCTTGAAAATATCTAGATATTTGTTGGATGGGACTAGAAGCTCATTGGACCCCTCTTTAGCCCAACCAATAGCATTCAAGCACACTGTGTGGTTAAGCTTAGTGAGAGTCTAACATGTGTCCCATGTGCCCTTTTAAAAAAGGGGTGCCCTTTGGGTGAGTGGAAGGTTAGTTCAACGATTCCCCTAACTTTGGGACTTTCATGCATAGGAAGCTTCTCAAGCAACTTCCTCATTAAGTTTGCAGGGTCTCTTTTTGACTCAAGCACCTCACCCCCCATGCATAGGAAGCTTCTCAAGCAACTTCCTCATTAAGTTGTAGGGTCTCTTTTCGACTCAAGCACCTTACCCCCCATGCATAGGAAGCTTCTCAAGCAACTTCCTCATTAAGTTTGTAGGGTCTCTTTTTGACTCAAGCACCTTACCCACCATGCATAGGAAGCTTCTCAAGCAACTTCCTCATTAAGTATGACTAGTATCTCAAGTACCTTAGTCATCAAGCATGACAAGCACCTTAGATGGAGTTCCCACCTCAAGCTCAACCCTAGCTTCAACCCTAGCTTGCTTACGGTCAAAGGCAAGTTTAGGTCGGGTTCCCACCTCAAGCTCAGCCCTAGCTTGCCTAAGGTCAAAGGTAAGTTTAGGTTGGTTTCCCACCTCAAGCTCAGCCCTAGCTTGCCTAAGGTCAAAGGACTTTTAACACTAACCATTGGAGGTCTTTGATGAAGCTAACCCTAAGGTATTTTAAGCTCCATTAGTTAACCTTGCTCTTTAACATACCATCTCTCATTTGGGCCCATTTACCATTGGCCCCGTGTTGAGATAGATCCGTAAACACGTGTCTATATTCTAACCCTTGTTCCTGTTTATTATCCCACATTAAATGATCAGTTTAATATGATAAAATCATTTGGGTTGGTTAGATATTAGATTTAATGACAGTGCTGGTAGCCAATTTGAGCTCTTATTTAATGAACGGATTGTGGGCGCTTTAGAGGTAAAAAGATCAAATAATCAAGGTTGCACACTAGCTCCTCTTTTATTTGACATTGGATCTCATCCCCTAGTGACAATGCTCAAAGACAATGCTTCAAGAGAGGAGATTCAAGGGCTATTACTCCCTGGTAACAACCAACTACTAGCGAAGCTGTTTGCGGATATTTCACTACTCTTCCTTAAAGCTTGTCCTCAAATGACCAAGAAGGCTCTAAGATTGTGCAAACATATGCCATTGCGTCAGGGTTGAAGTGAAATATTGAAATATCTAGACTGATCTCCCTCTCAAAAGATGACTCGTTCAATCCAGCAATGTGGTCCAGGAAGATTGTGTCCAAAGGGACGGTATTTAGGCACCTAGGAGCCCCTCTGGGGGTGGATATAACACACAAGCAAAGGTTCTCATGGGTGTTGGATAAGATAAGGAGAAAGTTGCATAGGTGGGAATATGTGCTTCTCCCTTTCGTGAGTAGATTGAAAGTGATCAATTTGTTTATGCTCCCACATATAGAATTTGATGTCATGCTACTTAAGATAGACAAATGTAGCTGGAAGGAGTTCTTAAAACTGGTGAAAAGATTCCTTTGGAAAAACAACAATAAAGACTCGCTTCCTTGGAAGTGGGCAAGCTGGGAGGCCATAGCAAGAACGGTGGGGCAAGGCGGTCTTGAAATTCTTAACCCTAGTACTCACATGAAAGCCCAGTGTGCCAAGTTTGTGGTTGCAATCACAAAGCCAGATCAAGCCCGGGCTATTATGAAAATTCCATGATGGAAAATGCCAAACTGTACTCACCAGGTGGCCAGTGGAAAGGGCTGATCTACACAAAAGGTTGCTTGCCCCTCGGTGGTCTAACATGAAGCTTGGGGGCTTATCTGGCGAGCTTACTCAAAAGTGCAACATAGAAAAAGAGGCCTTGGAATGGGGAGAGATGACTAGATACTTTCACAACTCAATGTCTCACTGGTCCCCTTTGCTTGCTAAGGCAAGAAGCATCCTGTTGAACCCTTCTTGGAGGGAGGTGAACAACAAAGGACTCCAACAACTGGGCCAATTTCATTAGGGGAAGTTTGAGGTCTCTTTTTTGCCTTTTAATGTTTAAAGAGAGAGTGCTCTAAGCCAATGAGGGGAGGGCTTCTGTTGCAGAATCTTCCTTTTGGAAACTACATTTGATTTTCTAAAATGAATTTTCTTTGAGCTACTATTTGAAGTAACTCTCAAGTACATATGCCTTTTACCTCAAAAGATCTCTTTCACCGACCCGAAATATTTTTTGAATCTTCTCACGGTCTTTTTTTCCCTTCTCTTCCCACCCCTCTTCGGCTCACATCCTCTTTCCTCCTCTTGTTTAAACAACTTTCCTTAAGATGTAGTGGTGTTTGTAGTAGATTTTGCAGAGAACTTTACCACCATAAAAGCACCACTTGAGAGCACTTTATAGGACCTCACCACAACTGAGCACTACTTTTCCACCACTTCACCAAAACATAGCACTCCTTGATAGCACTTTTCAGTACTTCACTACCAATAAGCACTACTTGACATCACATTTCCAATACTTTACTACCACTTAGCACCACTTGAGAGCATTTTACAGGACCCCACCACCATTAAGCACTACTTTTCCACCACTTCACCAAAACACAACACTCCTTGATAGCACTTTCTAGCACTTCACCACCAACAAGCACTACTTGATAGCACATTCCCAACACTTTACACCACTTGACCAACAGTTATTCCACAAATAACAGACACACTCTAGCACTTATCAGCACGTTTTGTTTGATAACCACTTGAAAGTATGTTCACACTGAACACACTCAAGATAAGAATAAAGTAGACACCAACAAAGAAGAACTCCTGTATAAGTATGGGTCCATTATATTTGGTATGAACTGATGTTAACATATTAAGTATATGGAAATTTTTCCATCTTTGGGCACTTATATGGGGCTTTTGGAGTAGGGTTGGGGGGCACTTTTGGGAGGGACAGAGAGGTAATTTCATGTTGGGACCGTACCTTATAATGCACAATTTCGCAGTTCCATTGTGTAAGAGCCTCCTTCCTAGCATCAAATGGACACTCACTAATGGTTTTTGCTCTATTAGCACTCTCAGCCCATTGTAACACAAATTTGACTACATCCTATTACAGGAAATTTTCTCACTGCCTCTCATTTTGTTGCTCCAACCCACAAAGAATCACATAGCAAGAAGGATCATTGAAGTAAATCTTATCCAAGGAGTCATCTAGCACTAATGTGTTTGACATATTGAACTTAGGGAAAAGATACCAAAAAGTTTCTAGCTTTTTGAAGAACATTGGCTTCGATGGGTTCTCAAAAAACCAACTACTAACATGGCACCTATTCTTGTAGAGCGTTCCGCTCAAGCAACACTTGGCCTGAGTCAGAGGCACTTGTTAATAGCATGTTCCAACTTTATGTTGAGTGGGAGAGGAGCATAGAAACACCTCTCCTACTTGACTCAGTACAAGTAAGAAAATCTTTGCGTCCAGCCGTAAGTAGTAGGTAATGTTCTCATCCCCTGTTATCTTGGAAAAGTAGAGCATTGATACATTTGGGGGCCGCGTTGTTGTGCACTTATTGTGCATGCACGTAAGTACATTGTTGAAGTCAACAATGACTATCAAATCCTTATTGACATTGAAGCAATTGATGATGCGAGGAGGAGCTTTGTGATCAATGTATTGTACCTCATCAATGGGTGGTGGGCATTTTGAGCCAACGACATGAATTTTAATTATTGAACACATTAACAAAATCTGAGAGAAAACACTTACATATTATATTGCCGAGAGATAGTACGATAGCATGAAAAAAAAATATAAATGTGCAAGAAGCTATGCTCTGATTTTGAGGGGAAGTATGTTAATACTTTTTTGGGGGTCATGAGCCAGCCCATCCTCCACCTGTTTTTTTTTCTTTTCTTTCACAACTCCTCTACAACAAATTGTAGGGTTGCATCCATTTTTGGATCCAACAACTCAATAACATTGTTGTCCTTACCAATATCAGTACCTAGGTTTGCAATAGTAAGGCAACTTACGAGCGAGGGTAGTAAATTGTGATCACAATGAACACTCTGGCCATGAACCAGAGATAGGAGGATAGCAAGTAGACAAAACCAACATTACCTTTGTTGCTTACAGAACAAGGTGTCTCCTTAATCATCTTTTCATCAAAGTTCTTGTACTTCCTCACTATGGTGTCTAGATCGAAGAGCTTGTCCACATCGTCTGTGAGTGATGTGGAAGTCTCTGGGTCACATCCCTTGTCAGCCACACTGGCTCACCTGAAACATAGCACACATTTAGTATACATAACAAAGTAGCATGATTCCTGTTCTATAAAATTGCCAGCTTACCTACAGGCTCCTCATACACATTTCCAAGGGCCCAACATCTTGCTATAATAGGTATCTCCCATTGACAGTCTGGTACAATGCACTTGGGCGTAGTCGCACAAACAACATTAAAGAAGAAGGGATGTACTTGTGGACACATGGTAGATAAAAACCATGGCCGCATGTTTTCCCGACAGCACTTGTCCACAAGCCACACAATTTCCACCAATTATAACAGTATTAGCACTTGAGAAAGAATTGGAAGGTGGAGTAGGCACTAGAAGGGCCCTACCCTCTCTCTTTAGGAATTTACAGGACTCTTTCATGGAGAGGCTTGCCTTCTAACCTCATGTAGCACCCTCTCTATATCCTGAACTATTGTCTATACGAAATGAAAAACAAAAGAAAATTAAAAATTGCACAACCAACCATGAAGCTTGTAGGTTTATCAGGCATTGTCACTTTCAAGTACTATCCAGAGCAATTGGAAGCACAATGAATCACTTTCAGAAACTTTCAAGCACTTCAGAGTGTTTTGGAGTGCCACGAAATGCTTTCTAGTACTTCAAAGTGGTTTCAAGTGCTTGAAGATGCTTTGAAGAAGAAGCGTTTTCAAGTAATCTTAAGCACTTGGAAGCATTTTGAAGCACTATAGAGTACTTGTTGCAGCACTTCAAAGTGGTGTAGAGAGCCTGTAAATTCCCATAAGGTGAAGTAGTTATATGAAATCCCAAGCACTTGGAAGCACTCTCAAGTGCTTTGAAGCACATTGCAGTAATTTACAACACTTTGCTATGAAGCACCCCAAGTACTTTGAGGCACTTTGACACACTCTGGAGCACTTTTAAGCACTACCAAGTACTTACAAGCACTACTAAGTACTTAAAAGCATTTATAAGCAGTGGTATAAAGTGTCTCAAATTTTAACAAGAATTATCATTTCTCATGTACTTGGTAGTGGTCCTAGCACTTTAAAGTACTCTAATCACTTTCAAGTGATGCCAAGACACTTTGAAGTGGTCTAAGCACCTAAAAGTTCACAACAATTTAGATTTGTAAGAGTTTAGTACCTGCATTATGGACACCTCCTCCTTAATATTTGCATCATTAGTTAAGCCACCACCAATTGAAAGTACCCTTGTCAGCACTCCAAACTCAGCTTCCTTTTGGACAATAAGATCTTCATTATCTAATTGTGATGCTTTCAACACGTGCAAATCTGCTCTGAGTCTCTCCATCTTTGCAATAATTGGAGCATAAGTTGAGTAGCTAAATTCATTGCACAACCATAAATCATGCTACTCTGTTAAGACAAAGTTAGTAGAAGCGACCTTCTCTTCAACTTTATGGGCCTGGTGATCAAGTTCATCTGCAATTTGATCCACCCACTCTGTGTACAAGGGCTGGGTTGCAGTCTCAATTTGTTTCTAAGGGATATTGGATGCAGTATGGTTGTAGGAGTCCACAAAAAAATCCTTATGTCCTAGTAAAACACGCACACTATAATCCGTCATGGACTTCATCACTTTCCTATTCAAACCCCCCTTCTATGACTTGTCATTCTCCAAGACCATGCCCTCGACCACTGCCTTTGCAATCCCGTGGCTTTCATGTTTTTGTTTGGCTGCTGCACAATCTTCATAGGCAAACCCCCTTACAAACTTGGTCATGAGTTCACCATTGGAGGGGGCATCCTAGTATACCTTGTGATAAAGGAGGCAACAGCCATTATAGAGGTGGTCTTGCACCATGTGGAGGAAGACCTTGGTCTTCTTCTTCTTAGGCACCTTGAAGACAGTGAGCCATTGATCAGGTGGCAAGTCCTCACCATCGGTGAGCTCCTTGGGCAGTTTTCCCTCCATGCTCAACCCATACTCTTGATGCAACTCCCAATGCTAGGGACATTTTCGGATACTCCAACGATGCTGCCAATAAGATCAAGAGAAGTTAGTTTTGCTGCCAATAATGAGATGCATGCATTTCTCATATAAGAAAATACTACCATAGCACCTTTCTAAGTAGACTTTGTTGTTGGGGGGCCGCATTTAGACTGAGAAGCCGCTCAGCATGCTCCGGTTCTGGCGTGTATGATGGGGTATGTTGAGCAGACTCTGAATCTTGAAATGGGTCCTTGCACTTCCTAGGGGTGTGGTCTTGTTGGGGGTGGGAGTGCTCATCTTTGTATTGAGCGATGAAAAAGCAAGGTAGCTTATGTGAGAAGGGTGGAGAAGAGGAGAGCAAGACAACTTCTGTGAGAAGGGTGGGGAAGAGGAAAGGAATTTAGCTTCACACATAGGCATAGGGCGGGCCCACATCAGCCGCATCAATTCTTAATGAGGTTTTTGAAAAACGAGGACCCTACACCATGTCATAATAACCTACATGTGGATACACCTAGATTTTGCATGCTTTTCAAAAAATACCTTTTCATGCAACATGAAAGTTACCTCTATCTCCCTTTTCCACATTTGAAAAACAATAAAGTTCCCTCCTTCTAGGGGCTATTGGTGGTACCACCAAAAGGTGCAAAAAGTGGTACCACTTATACATGCTTCAACCCATGCTAGCTAGCATATAGACTAGCTAACTAGCATACGTAACATAACTAGCATGTATGCTTTCTAGCATACACAGTAGCATTTATGCTAACTAGCATAAGTGGGTATGCGAACTAAACATAGTATGGTAGCCACCATACCCCCTATGGTAACTAGCATCATACAGACTCTACCATCTAGCATACATAGCTTAATTATCGTGTATGCTGACTAGCATATACAGAAGCATGTATGCTAACTAGAATAATTGAGTATGCTAACTAGCACACACAGTACCATGTATGCTAACTAGCACAACTGGGTATGTTAACTAGCCTACACAGTATCATGTATGCTAACTAGCATACAGAGTAGCATGTATACTTACTATCATAACTGAGTATGCTAACTAGCATGACTGGTTATGCTAACTAGCATACATAGTAGCATGTATGCTTACTAGCATAGCTGGGTATGCTACCTAGCATAAGTGGGTATGCTAACTAGCATACACAGTCGCATGTATGCTTACTAGCATAGTTGGGTATGCTAGCCACCATACCCACTATGATAGCTAGCATACATAACATAATTGGGTGTGCTAACTAGCATACAAATTATGCTAACCACCATGCCCACTATGCTAACTAGCATACACAATATGCTAAGTATCATTCATAGTATGCTACTACCATACCAATATTTTGTTGTTATGCTGGTTTACTAATTAGCATGCTACCATTTATGATTATCTTACCAGAGATTGGTGTGATTGGATGTCCTTGCCCTATGACCTCGCAACACCATTCTGTTGCTATCCTCTGTTGGCAAGTGGAAACTCTACATTATGTCCCCAGGGAGCATGCAACAACAAAGTAGAAAAGATGATAGATATGCGCACAAGGCATCTTGACCGTTCCAGAGATTTCTTGTACTTCTAGTGGCAAACCACAGCCAGTACACTTGTTGATTGTCATCCCATTGCATACCACTCCTATCCTTTCTGTAAAAATGTCCATATAGCTAATTTGCAGAGGACACTGGGGAAGAAGGAGCCTTGTAACATCTTGCTTATATGCATGAGTAGTTGCAATTGACTTTCACATGCGTGCACTTTTTCTTCTTGCACTTCCACATTGATTATTACTCTAGGCATGCATGGGTATTTTCATGAAGTCCGAAGTATTTATGTGCTTCAAACAGTTTTTGGCAATGGCTGAAAATGTCTCAAAATGTAATATGGGCACCCTCCATTTCGATCGAGGGGGGGAGTATATGCCTCATGAATTTAATGCATTTTTGGCTAGTTGTGGGATAAAACACCAATGTGCATTGCCTTATACGCCTCAGCAAAAGGGTGTTGCTGAGAGGAAAAACATGTCACTTACGGAAATGGCACAATGTATGGTCAAAAGTCAAGCTTTGCCGCATTCGTTTTGTCTTGAGGCCATCATGTGTGCCACTTTTGTACTTAACAGGCGTCCTACAAAAGCTTTGGAGTCTATTACTCCATATGAAGCATGGTATGATAGAAATCCTTCTATTGAGCACATGCGTGTTTTTGGCTGTTTGGCATATGCTTTGGTGCCACAAACACAGTGCAAAAAATTGGATGATATGGTTGTCAAATGTATTTTTGTCTATTATAGTGCTTTGGTGCCACAAACACAGTGCAAAAAACTGGATGATATGGTTGTCTTTTTGTGTTGTATCATCCACACACAAAGTGTATCTTGTTCTCACAGGATGTTGTGTTTGTGGAAGATTCTGTTTAGCCCTTGTTGTCATGTACTAGAGACAATAATGTCAGCTCACAGGACATTTATGACACTTTGTTGCCTCTTTTCAGTGGTGGAAGTTCAAATGTATATTTCAATGAGGCAAATGTACAGCCTATGGGGGTTTCTGAAAATGTTGCAGATCAGCCTATTACTGATGCAGATCTACATGATGTACTTGATGAGGAAAGGGATGAGAATGAGCAAGGTAGAGGTATGCCTAAATGGTTGGTGCATCTTTGTGTGACAATAAATTGGATGCACATTTATCTAGTCGTACTCGTTCAGGTTCTTGCCATGCATCTTATGCATCAGATTGTTATGCTCTGGTTGTGTCTAGCTTACATGATGTTGAGGAACCTCTATCTTTTGATGAAGCACAAAATTCAAAAAATTGGATGGGTGCCATTGAATTCATCCTTGTAAGCCGGCCGCACTGGCCAAAAGAGCCCTATAAATAAAGTTCAACTTTTTAAGTTTGAACATAACCCATTGTATCATTGTCTAAAGTTTTGGGAGCCTTTGAGCGTACGACTGAGAGCGGCTACTCTCTCGCACTTTGTAATCGATTCTTCTTGAGCTTTAGTAATCCAAATTTCATTCCGACAATTGCATTGTGTTCCTTGTCTTGTGCTCTTTAAGTTAAGTATAATCACTCTCAATTTGGTTGTGGTTTGGGATTGCTTGTCAATGAGCTAAATCTATTGTTTTGCTTTAGTACATTCTAGTGCTTGCCAAGCATTGAGTGCAGTGGTAGCTTCATCTAAGCAATGCATAAATTATCGTTTACTACGTTGAGAATGATTCCTAGTGCGTACTCATCTTCTCTTTGAACTTGTGTTGTGGACTAAGTAACGTTATTCGTTATTCGGGTGACGAATAATACGTGAATAATAGGCATATTATTCATTGGCCCAAATTATATGCCCGTTTTATATGATAGCAAAATTGGCTTCCCGTATAACTTCTTAGTTTTTTGATCGAAAAGCTTTTTGATCAAAAAAAAACTTTTGATCAAAAATTTTTTGATCAAAGACATGTTTGATCGAAAAAAATCTATATAAGAAGGCAACGTGTTCTCTTGAGCTCATTTGACACCATAAAAGGTAATCCATTCGTGGAGAAAAACAAAAAAGAAATTCTTTGACTTTCCAAATCCATTGAAATCAATAAAATAGTTTCAAAATAATTTTTTTGATCTAATTTAAATTGGTGATCAATATTTATTTTTAGGGTCAAATAGTATAAGCCTTGTATGTTATGTAGAGTTCATACTCTCACTCTTTGTAAGGTGTTTGTTTTATAGGAGTCACTTGCTATGTGCTCATTTAACTAACACTTGGAAGTGAATTAGTGATATAATTTAGGTGTTGTCGTTGTGTGCATAGTGTACTCTCACATGAGGTATTCAGTTTGTGAAACATGATACAATAGAGGTTTGTTTTATTTAGTTCAGTGTGCAATTTTGACGTGCAGAGATTTTGTCACTTCAAAGTGAACATAGGTAGAAATTTTTTTGTCTTGTGTAGAGCCATCATACTATTCTCTCACTCGAGTTAAAATTAGGAATATCATGTTCAAAAATATTGATATTTAATTATCTTTATTTGGATTACAAGAGCTATCGTACTGTGTGATCATACACATGCTTGAATTGCAGATAGATAAGCGCTCAAAGATCTATCATGGAGTGTGAGAGCTTCATGTTTGCACTTCAAATAGATATGGCAATCATCAAGGTCTGCAATTGACTATCATTTAACAATGATAATCATTTCCAAAACTTGATTAATATTATCGAATATCGTAATGTGTGAAAGTCGTAAGCTTGCACTTTATGTAAATTGATATAGTGCAATGTTTTTTATAAACCGATTAAGATTATGGATTATCATAATGTGTGAAAGCCAAAAGATTAATTTTAGATAAATCAATGTAGTAGGATGTGAGCACTATGATTGAAATGGTTTGTTTGAAATGATTATGTCATTTTTTGTTTAGAGTGATGTGGATTGATTGTCATGAGTTGATATATAGAGAACGATAGACCATCATTGCTTATTGTAAATTGATAATGTAGCATTGTAGATTGGTTTTGACCATGAAACTGGTAGATAGAGCATGAGTCTAATTCATAATGTAGACAGATTTCGATCACTAGATTGATAGGTAGAGCATTGCTTGTGTAGTTTGATGCTTAAATTATAATTTTGAACTCAAAATTGATAGTTGAATTTGGTGTTTCCAGTAGATTATCCTTGTGCACCATGGTGAAAGGACATGAGTGCATTTATGTGCACAAGCTACGTGTCGACAAGAACACATCTCGGTTGAAATGCAAGTCATGTGGCCACGAGTTCAACAGTAATGCGACTAATATCAAAGAGCATTTGTTTAGCATCCCTGGCAATGTGTTGGTGTACAGCCCAGGTGAACTCTCGCACACTCACAGAAAATTATTACAGCTAAAAATAAAGGTGGTGCTCTCAAAGAAGTTTCATCGGATGTTGAAATGTCTATTGCCAATGAGGAGATGGAGCATTTATGCAAGTAAATGATCGTAATCCATAGTCAACTTCTCTTGATGGGCATGCTTCAACTTCAACAGCGGGCCCTAGCACAACTAAAGCCAGTAAAGCATCGTCTAATGGACAGACAATGTATGAAGCTTTAGATAAGCAGTGGTTGCTTTAGTTGCAATTGAAATGGAGGCAATATTTTGTGGCATGCGATATATCATTCAATGCTATGTGCAACCCCATATATTGAGATGCTTGAATGAGCACAGCCAAAAAAGGGTTTGTGCTTTCTGATTACAACAAGATACACATAGAGTATTTAGATAAAGTGAAAGACAGTATTGAAGCCATCCTCAAGCACACAATGGTAGACTTTGTTCCTGTATATGGTTGCACCATAGTGTTAGATGGATGAACTAACTGTCAGCAAAAGCCGCTAACCAATGCATTAGGAAAAATTTGAACTCATTTTTGGGCCTTTTAAGAGTGCCACATCATCAAAGTTGTACAAAAGAAAGCAACCCGGTAGACCCCTCTAAATATTGCTTAGAACCCCATGATATGACCTATCATTGGAAATTTCTTGAAAAATGGATTCTAAAGAGCCAAGGTCCGAAAAGTTTGGATGACTTCTATGAAAGTTATGCCATTTTTTTTCAATCATCTAGGTTTTGTTACTGTTATGGTAATCTAAAATCATCTTTTTCTAGATCTACATGAAGACAATGTCCGATACATGCATGCTATATATCAATAGATAGCATTTGAAGAGTAGATTCTAAATATCCAACCTCCGACAAGTTTGGATTTAATTTGCAAAAAAATTACCGATCCCCACTTTTTGAAAGCTATGCCACATCAACAATTCTTACAAGGCCCATTTTTGAGTCCAAACTTTTCCTAATGTGATGCTTATCAACCCTAGAGGGTCCTTGTTTGTAGAAGCTAATGATACCTTGTTTAAAGAGAATACAAGCGACTATCTAGCAAGGGTATATGAGCATGTAATAGCAAAGGTAGGTGGGCCAAAGCATGTGACTAGAATCATCACAGATAATGCATCCAAATACAAGGCCGCAAGAAGGGCTATCCTAGTTAAGTACCCAGAGATTACTTGGGGGCCATGTTGTTGCAATTTTTTTTGGCCAAGGCCATGGGGAATTTGGACAGAGAAAGAGAACACTTGCATGAGCTATTGAGCACTTGAAGCTGCGAGCTTGAAAGGTTGTTTTATTATACATTTTCATCGATGCTACTCTCACTTGATTTGCCAAGAGGAGTTTGTTTTGGCAGGCAATGAAGACACCGCACCTATTATGGCATTATGCTAAAGAGAAGAAACCTTGGAGATGTTCAATTTGATGACATCGAGGCAATCATACCTTTTATGTTTCTCAGTGGTGCAGAGGTTCAAATGAAGAGTGCAAACAGTTCTAAAATATGAAGTTGCTTTCGAAGTGTTGCTTGTGGACGATGATTGCGACAAATGAAATAAAATCAATTATGAGGAGGCACCTCATTTTTGTACATATGTTGGAATGTTCACTAGCATGGGAGGCCATGTTGAGAGGGAGCCAGGAAGCGCTCCCTGTACGGGAGTTAGAGAGAGAATGTCTGAGCGGCCATAGCCGAGAGCCTGCAAGGAATCGAGAGAGGGAGGAGAGTACTTCTCTGTAGCTTAGAGAGAGAGTATCTCTCTGTGTGGAGGAACCAAGAGAGAGAAGGAACCTCCCCTTGCCTAGGATTGCCTTGTGGGTTGCTTAGAGAGAGAACGAGGCCCTGCATCAAATCGGAGAGAGAAAGGGGTTTACCCCCGTTGTGAATCAAGGTGAGAGAGAAAAGGGCTTTGCCCTGTGAGCCATAGATGAGAGGGAGAAGAGGTCTCGAGAGATTACTCTACAACACTAAAGCTTCTTTTATGAGGAGACTATGTGGTGGGAATAGGGTCTTTTAAGACCTTAGCAAGGAAAAAAAAAGGGGCAGTGTCCTGATCTGGAAGGTCACGAGGAAAGGGTGGCGAGCAGGCATGTTAAGGGGTGTAGATTAAAGGGCACAAGGAAGTTGCAGGATACCAGGAGACAAGGAAAATGGGGGCTCTGTGCAGGACCGAGGGAGTTGTTGATCGGGGATGACCTCCAAGAACGAGTGAGGGAGGCTCTGGCTGTTTCCAGAGCGTGCGAGAGAGAGAGAGGGGCCAAGGGCCATTGCAGAGGAAAGAGAGATAAGCGAAGGTCGTTTTGCAAGCCACACCAAGAAGGTCGGCCTTGGAGAGAAGAGGGCATGAGAGCAGGCTGCCGAAATCATAACGAGGGAGCAAGAGAGTCTCCATGACGAGCCACGCCGGGTGAGCCTCTGCAGGCTACCAAAATCGAGGGGAGAGAGGCTTCCTACGAGATGATGACAAGAGGGTAGAGAGAGAAGAGAACTCTCTGCAGGTCGTGAGTGAAAGAGAAAGATGAGATGGCTCAAAACTGGTTGCTACCAAAAGAGAGAGAGAGAGAGATGCTTTCTTTCTTTGCAGCCTTTGGCTTTACTAATACCCACTAAGGGGTGCTCCCATAGGAAGGATATATATATATATATATATATATATATATATATATAGAGAGAGAGAGAGAGAGAGAGAGAGAGAGAGAGAGAGATTGAAAGAGAGAGAAAGAGATGGGCCTAGTGGGTTGGCTCGAGAATGAGTGAATATAGCAGAGGAGAGGGAGGGTTCCTCTCGCTGTACTGAAAAAAAGGGAGGAAGAGAGAGAGGTAGCTCGACATAAGGATGGAAAGAGGTCGCAAAGCACGTGTATGAAGGAACAGCCATTGAAGAGATACAAAGTCAAAGCTTCATACATGGATAAGCTTTCTTTCCCTCCTATTTCTCATAAATTTTGTTGGAAAATTGGCATGATAAAAGAAAACATTTAAATACAAACACTTGCAGTCTCTCTCTGTGTCTCTCTCCATTTTCATAATAAACACATAAGTGTCTTCATGATTCCGTTCTCGAGTTTGAGCAAGTATATGCAGCCTGAGCATTGAGTGGGTTACAGAGAGAGAGAATTTGATACATGTTTTGGCAAATGATTTAGCCGCACTTACATTGTCTAGGCTCCTTGTTTTGGGATGAGCATAGCATCTTGCTTGAGCTCTTTTGTTTGCTAGGTTTTTCTTGGTCTTGGTCTGCTCCATGGCCTAGCCATAGAAAAATATCTATCACATGTGCAGTGCATACTCTTAATTTTCTTTTAAAGGACATTGGTAAAATGGCTTGCATAAAACAAACTCTACTAGATGCAAACCATGTGGTGAAAATTATTTGAGAGCATCAATTTTTGTATGCTCTTTTTCAAACAAAGTCACCCAGTAAAACTTTACAAGGTTTGCTACCGCATATTATGTTCTTGCCACCTTGTAACAAATGAATCCTACCTTGATTGAAATTGTAGATGATAGATGATGGGTTGCATGGATCAACAAGTATCCTAGCTATCAAGATGCAGCTACAAGATGTGTACAGCTTGTGAACTTGCCAATTTTTTGGCGTAATGTAGAGAAGATTGTCACTCATGCAAAACCATTTCTAGATATTTTGCAAATAGCTGACAAATATTGTTTCATTTTTGGCCAAATTTTTGTTGGTATATGTCAAAGGACTTACACAAAGTAAGAGAGCATGTCGGCTTTGGTGCACGAGACAAAGCTGCCATAATCATAAGCGATGGGTGCAGTTGCATACACCATTGTATGGTGCGGAATTTGTATTGGATCTTGAATTCCAAATGCATCAACAATCGCCCAACAAAGAAGTCATGACCCACTTCAAAACAATGTGCTCCCAACTCTTGGGACATGAGGATAGGAAAGTAGCTTTTCATCATTAAGTTGAGTATGCTACTAAAACTAATATGTTTCAAAATCCATGGCATATAGATGCCATTACCAAAACAAGTGCACCTCTATAGTGGAAGGAGTATGGTGGGGAGAAGGTGGAGCTGCAACATATTGCTATAAGGATTTTATTAGTTGCAGCATCAAGTAGAAGCTGTGATTGAAATAGGTCGGCATTCAACTTTATGCATACCAAAAAACAAAACTGACTTCATCCTAAACGGGGTTGTTGATTTGGTGTATGTTTTTTGCAACATGAGACTTATCCATAAGCCAGTGAACATTGCAAGAGGAGCAGTGCAAAAGCACTATGTTGTATTTCAAACCCATGAAGCTATTGCTATAGAAGTTGACGACGATGATGATATAGAATGGGAGATAGCTTCAGAATGCTCAGATATGAATGAAGTAGATGATATGGTTGGTGTGTTTAACGCCAAGGATAATCTGTGACTTAAGCCTTGTAAATTTTGCTCAGTTTGATAACAGTGTGCAATAGAATACTACTTGATGCTCACCTCTCTCTCTCTCTCTCTCTCTCTCTCTCTCTCTCTCTCTCTCTCTCTCTCTCTCTCTCTCTCTCCCCCCCCCCCCCCCCCCCCCCCCCCCAACACACACAAGTTTTACAATTACTTTTGCAATAAGATTTTCAATTACAGTTAGATATAACACAAATTATATTTGAGAATACAAAAAGGAGGAGATGAGAGGGCAAAATGTAGTTTTGAAATCACAAAAATTGTGATACAACACATTGGCTTCTTGAGAAAATAGATAGGTGGAAGTGAGGGGGTGCTTAAGCCAATGATTGTGCCAGCTTGTCGAGTAGGACATCTATCTAGAACTCAACAATTCTAATCTCAAAAGGATAGTTTGCAAGTTCTTGTTGCAAAAGGACCAACTTCGTCTTGCAGAGGTCCATACAACGAGGCATATCATTGCACATTTTCTTGGGCCTCTGCTAGCTTTATCTCAAGATCAAGGATTTGGCCGTGCAGCATGTCAAGTGTCTCTCCTTGGCTTGCAAGATCTTTCCCTTGGCTCGCTAATTCAATGAGTGTCTTTGACTCTTTGGAAAGTAGAACTATAGGCCATTTGCGTGCAAGCATTGGGTTATTGGCATTGCAACCATGGTTCAGTTCTTCTTTCATATCTATAAATCAAGTGAACATGTCATGATTAGAAATTTGGAATGTGAAGTTAAGAAGTCATCACGTCAAAACCGCTTATTGAATACCACCTATCTGGTTATATCTATCACCATGTTGCAAGAAAGAGACGGGATAACTTAATCAATTATATAATTTAGATTTGTCAATAGAGACGAGACAAAAATCAAATCATCACTTTAGTCATCAGTTGGTCGTAGACCAAAAATTATTAAAATGTCATAACCCACTATATGGGCACCGTTTAGAGAGAGAGAGAGAGAGAGAGAGAGAGAGAGAGAGAGAGAGAGAGAGAGAGACATCAAAAGCATTTGGCCAGGTTGACGGATTATTTCTCTTGCCACTCTCAAGGTGTGTAAGTACATTTCTCAAAAAATCCCTTTAGTTCTGCTCTTGGGCACGGGCATGCACTTTAAGTGCCGTTTACAAGTATGGTACATGGAGAAGACAACATGGCTTTAGTCCGGGGGGGGATTAGTAGATATACATTCTAGGGTAGCCCATGGAAAATCTCTCATGATTTTCTTTTTAGTTTCTATTTGCAAGCCGCGGAGAGGAGGAAAGTGGGCCGTTGTTTGGTCTTTGTGCATGACCCTCAATCCACAATGCCTGCATAGACGCCCTTCTGTCTAAAATGGAGCATAATGTTGTGGGAGTGCAGGTCATTGTGGCGGTAGTCATGCGCATGTAGATACTGAGGGTTTGAAGAAGAGCATTAATTATCTGCAAAATGTTATTTTGGAATATCTCTATTGTTCCTTGAGTGGTTACATAATTGCAAATGGAAAGTTGACTGTCATCTGCATTGTACTCTTTTATCCACTGCTCTACATGACTACCATTGTACTCTTTTATCCACTGCTCTACATGACCGCCATTTCAAAAACGTGAAATGAGCATCGGATGCTCCACATGGCCAATCATGTCAAGTGGATATAAATAATGTCGCAATGAGCGATGTCCAAAATTGTGGCCTTGTCTTTAACATGTTGATCCATTGTGGGTCCATGCAAGTGGACTTTGAAGATCTTCACAGCATATAGTGGATCTTTAAATGCAAGATGGGTGGCACTCACACGCTTCACGTGTGCCCATCTTCCTTCTCCCAACTACAGAGCTTGTATGTTGTAGATTGTAGTATCTAGCAAAAGATGTAATGCAGGGGGGAGTTGTGAGTGATCTAAAGCGATAGTGGCACTAGCAGCAGACTCTTCTCTAATGGCAGCTCCTTGATCTTCAACAGCACTGGAAGAGTTGGCTTCCAATCTCGTATTCTTTGCTAATCTTTCCAGCTTCTCCTTGCTCTTGAACTTAGTATACAATTGTTGCACAAGCTGTATGCAAGTAGCTACGCTTGGTAAAGTAGTAATTCCACGAATTTAAGCTCCTCAAAAGTCTTTGCAATCTGCCCAGTAGACTGTTTGACCATGTTCAATAGACTGCTTGATCATGTTCAATAATGAACCTGATGTCATTAGAGATATCTCAAAAGTAATGGCCGCAAATACGTGTTGGAGCTGCTCAAATACAGACTTTGTTAAAGTCTCTCTAAACTGGTATTAATGCTTTGGAGTTGAAGAGTTTAGGAAGCGACAAAGCTCTGCCTCTGACATGTGATGAAAGTGGCATACTATAACCTCGGAGATGAACTTTTTTATATGTTTTGCTATCTTGGTGTCCGCCATATCTGTAAGATATAATTTCAAAGAATAAACATTATTATATGAATGCAAATTATCAAAAGCATCTCATGATTGTGAATCGTAAACACTATGACATAATTTGTAGCCAAAAACACTATGTTATGATTGCAAACCATACATTAGACAATAAATGATTGAAAGTTTAAGGACAAACAAACCACACACAAAGATATATATATATATATAAAGAGAAAGAGAGAGAGAGAGGTGAGCAGGCTAGGAGTGTGAGGTACGCTCATCTCAAAAATTGGACCCTATTATGTGCGCAGGGGGGGAATGTAACATGTTAGCAATTACACGTAAACGATCAATGGAGCGTACATGTGAATAGTCCAGCTTGGATAAGGCCCCACTCAGTGCAAGTCCTAGATGCTGTTGTAATGTTGATTGATAATTTAATCAATCTAGTCCTTGATGAAGTGTGTGGAAGTCACAACACAACCATCAACAGTGGACAGCTTAACAATCTCAGATATAGGCCAAACATCGTATGTATCTACATTCAAGACAACACCAAGTCATCTAGTCATGAACAATGGTGTATCTACGGATTAGAAAGTACAAGGGTACTGAGCGTCATGCTAAGATGAAGAGGGCATAGGTATACAACTTCCACTCTTTGGTTGACGAGCGTAACCCTCATATAGTATTAACGATAATGTGACCAAACTTAATCCCTAATGAAGTGTGTGGAACTCACAACACAACCATCAAAACAGACAACTTAACAATCTCAGAGGCAGACCAGACATCGTGTGTATCTACATCCAAGACAGCACCAAGTCATCTAGTGATGAACAATGGTGTGTCTATGGAGTCTAAAGCACAAGGATAACTGGTGGTCACACAAGATGAAGAGGTCATGAAGTATGCATCTGTCCGTTGACAAGCAATACTCTTGCATTTCTATGCAGTACAAATGATGATGTGTCTTGATCTATGATTGAAAATCCTATAGGTCACTTTGAAGTGAGAGGTGTAGCATCATGCCTATTGCATTCCACGAGTCGACCACTAAATTCTAACTCAGCTATGTGGTGGGAGATAAACTACTCAACCACGCCAGTGAGAATCTAAGCCTGTCCTAAAACAAATGCAAGAGGCAGTCACCGATTTCAACCAAAATCAGTGACTGTTCATTTTATAAGTACTTTTTTTTATCGAAAGATTTTTTGATCAAAATATTGTTCGATTGAAAGTTCTTTTGATCAGAAGCAAAATATTTGGGTATTTAGAGATTATTCAAGATTATGGCGTATAATAGCATTTTATACATATAATTTTTAAAAAATGGGCGTATAAATGCAACCCAGACTATGGATGCTCTAGTCTATATGTTTTCTCCTTGCCCTAAAGTTTTTACGAATCCCCATAGTTGATTCTTCATTAGATAGCCCTTCAATTTAACTTGCCATGTGTGAAAACATGTGCCATCAAATTTGTCTAGATCTCCTTTCCCCATGGTGCACCCGTTCGTGTATGAGGAGAAGGTCTTACCGCTTTTGAGTTGTGAAAGGGTAGTGGCTAATATCCTTGTGACTTTTTTACAATGAATTTTCAAAGTATTTTACAAAATAAAAAATTGAGTGTGATGTGTTCTCAAAGAGCAAGAACAACTTGTGTAGAATTTAACTAACCGCTTTCCAATCCATGGTAATCACATCCACCTCAAACAACTTCAAGCGTTCCTATTGTTGACCTCTACGCACAATCCAAAGAGCCCCAAATCCCCCACCTTGGCAAGCTACTTCCCTCTAGTATAGTCACACACACACACACACACACACACACACACACACACACACACACACACACACACACACACACACACACACACACACACACACACACACACACACACACACAGAGAGAGAGAGAGAGAGAGAGAGAGAGAGAGAGAGAGAGAGAGAGAGAGAGAGAGAGAGAGAGAGAGAGAGAGAGAGAGAGAGAGAGAGAGAGAGAGAGAGAGAGAGAGAGAGGGGGTGGGGGTGGGGGAGGGAGAGAGGAGGTATATAAAAAGGGGGAGGGGATGAGGGGATAGAGAGAGAGAGAGAGAGAGAGAGAGAGAGAGAGAGAGAGAGAGAGAGAGAGAGAGAGAGAGAGAGAGAGAGACATAGAGAGAGAGAGAGATAGAGATAGATAGAGAGAGGGGGGAGGGAGAGACAGATAGAGAGCTAGAGAGAGAGAGAGAGAGAGAGGGATTTTTTTAAAAAAGCCTCGCTTTGAAAAGCTCGCTCCAAAATCTCTTTTTGGAACAAAGTGAGCTTTTCTTTTTGAATTGGTCAATTGTGCAATATCTAAAACAAGGTCACTCCAAAGCTCACTCAAAAAGCTCCATCCCCGAAATCATTCAAGGTCACTAGAAGAAGTTTGTAGATCGGCATTCCCAAATCAAAGCTTTTAAGGAAGGAGCCTTAGTATTATTGTTTGATAGTGGAGGAGGAAAGATGTCAGGTAAATTAGTACTCAAATGAATTTTCCCTTATTATATCCATAAGGTGATCAAAGATGGAACAATTATCCTTCAACAAATTGATGGTACAATTGTCAAGAAGCATGTCAATGGGTATTGGCTTTGGTCGTATTATAGCAACACCCTTTTCTCGATGAATCCAAAGCAAAAATCCCAAGCATAAAAGCCGAGGTACAAGTGGCTGCTAACTTGATGGTACCCATACAGAATGATGCTTTAATAATGGCTACCTCATATTCTGCAATGATTGTAATTGCCCGCCAAGATTGTGCAAGAAATGAGCCATATCTCAATGATGATGAGCCACGTGCTCATTTTCATGCAATGAGGTGTTACAATTTCATTGGTGGAGTTCAAAGCGCTCAACATTAAAACTTACCAAGCTCATATAGCAATAAAAATACCCTTTGCACATAGCCTCGCTTTTAGTATGGTTGCACTTTGCATATTTCTCCTTGACACACTCGCGCTCTGCATAGTTTTCTCTATCCTTTGCACACACAACTTCACCTCCTTTGCTTTCACCATGGCAATAGGGTGCATCAAAATTGTGCCTTTGATGCTCACATCTAATGAAGTGCAATGATGACTCATGCAAATGTACCTGTTTGATTTCCATGAGATCAATGCACGTTCAGGAGGTCCGAGCAAATTTAGAGAAAATCATTTTGGCAATTGATGAAACCCAGATTTTTTGATTTGCGGATGGCTAAGACATATTCATCACACCTAAGTATGTTGTTCAGAGACTACATTTGCTTCTAGATGGAGCTTCGCATAAAGCAAATGTGCCAAAGATTACAAATGCATTCAGGAATGTATACTTTGCCAACACTCAATCCTGCAAGTACTACACAACCAAGGCCCATACAAATTGGATTAGAGAGAGACTCAAATGGATGTGCAATACGTTTGGATTCATGTCAAAGAAAAGAGGTTAATTGCCCAAAGAGTTTTTGGCTTTCACTGCATGTCAAGAATCAAGATCTTGTCACATGGGCTTGGATAGTAAATCAACAACTATGGGCTTTTATCAAGAAGTGTGATAGTAAATGTTATGAGCCCGTCTTGAGCTAGAAGAGAGTGAGAGGAGGCGCTCACAATATACAAGATCTTGAAACTTGTTGCAACACTTAATCTTAACTACAAGACTTAAGAGAACTTGCTTACAAATCTTGACTTACAAGAGGACATGATTACATGAATACAAGACAAGGACTAGAACAGGACTTACCTTGCATGAGTCTCACGACTGGTGTTTCCAAGATTGAGGGGCTTGTATCCCAATACCTCTATTTATACTAAGAACTAAGTAGGTTAAGGTCCTTCTAGGTTCTTCATTCTAAGGAGGTTAAGAACCTTCTAGGTTCTTCATTCTACGGAGGTTAAGAACCTTCTAGGCTCTTCCTTCTAGAACCTTCTAGTGATGATGCAAGCAATGACGTAAGGACTTGGCCTAAAATCTTGAATGGTCCAAGTTTCTTGTAATCTAGCTTTTGGAAAGGATGAGAGGAGTGTAGATCATGATGTAGAAGCCATACTTTATCTCCCACTTTGTATGTTGGGTGCTACATTCGATGCTGGTCTGCATTACTCCTATATTTCTCTTGAGCTTCTTTCATGTGAATCCTCATGAATTTCGGATAAATGTAGAGCTAGGTTTACAGTAGTTGGTTTCTTCACTTGATGATTCGGATGGATATTCATTTTGGGATACTGACCATGATTGGCAAAGAATGGGGTGTGGCGAGTAGAAGCATGGACCATGTTATTGTAAGAAAACTCTACCAATGGTAGTAGATCCACACAATTATGTTGATGATAATTGATTACACAACATAGATATTGCTCGAGGACTTGATTTACTCTCTCTATTTGTCCATCATCTTTGTGAGTGATTGGATAATGAGAGGTTTATTTATAATCCTAGTAACTTGAAATGGATTTTCCAAAAGCTAGAGATAAATTGTGGGCCTTGATTGAAAACAATCTCATCAAGTAAGCCATGACCACGATAGATATGTTGTAGAAATAGTTTGGGCGTACCTTCTCTGGTGATGGCTTTGGTGGTTGGAATGAAGTGTGCCATCTGTGTAAATCTGTCCACCACTACTAAAATGGAGTCAAATCCCTTTGAGAAGCGAGGCTCCAAAATGAAATCCATCGATATGGATGACCATGGCTTGCTTTGGAATAGCCAAGGGATGAAGTAATCAATGAGGACGATGATGAGAGGCCTTGGATCTATTGCAAGGGCCAAAAGTTTTTGCATACTCCTTGACACATTTCCACATTTGAGGCCAACAATAGTCACGTGATGTAAGCTTGACTATCTTATTGACCCCAAAATGTCATGTTGTTGGAAGGTCATGCCTCTTTTGTAGTATTTCCAAGCATGTTGAGCCTGGCAAAATATAGAGGAGACCTTTATAGTGAATCAACCCATCAATTTCTTGAAATTCCTCATTAACACTTCCTTGCTCTTGTAACTATCTTTTGATATCTCAACAAGCGAGTCCTTGGCAATTTGCTTCTTCACTTGGACAAGAAAAGTAGAAACTTTTGGAGCCTTGCTTATGTTTGCATTCAGCTTAAGCTGCTCAGGCTTCAAGATTACTGACTCTTGTTGATAAAATGTTGCATCTAGGACCTTTTCTATAAGGCATCTGGCATGGCAAAAGGTCTATGAGAAATAATGAAGTCGGTCTTGATAAGATACCACTCCACAATAATTGGCGATGATTCAAGACACAGGATGACATAAAGTACTCCAAATTCTTGTGATTTACATAGACTGTGAACTTAAGAGGAGCTCCTTCAAGTAGGTGATGCTAGGTTTCAAAAGATTCATTGATAGGAGCTCTTTGTCATGGATTTCATAATTGATTCCTTGTAGAGTACGTAAGAACTTTCAAGAATAGAAAGCCAATGGATGTACTTGACCATCATCGCCTACTTGGGATAGAATGACTCCAAGGGCAAATACTGAAGTGGTTGTAAAGGCTATCTTGAGAGTTTGAAAAGCTTTCTCAACCTTTGAATCCCAAGCAAACTTGCCCTTCCCTGTTAATCATGTCAATGGGAGTGACAATCTTGGAGTAGTCCTTTATAAAGACACGATAGAACTTTGCAAATCCTAAGAAGTAGTGGACATCTCTCATTGACATGGGTGTCTCCCAATCAAGAATGGTTTGCACCTTTTTTCATTTCATGGAGATCCCCTTCTCAAAAATAACATACCTCAGAAAATCCACTTCCAACTGATGAAACAAGATCTTCTCTAGCTTTGCATACAAGCTTGTATCCATACATGTTGCTCATGCTCCTCTTAATTATTATAAAATGTCAAGATATCATCAAGATAGATCACCACAAAATCATTTATATGCTCATGGAATATATCATTAATCAAGTGTCGAAAAATTGTTGGAGCATTTATGAGATAGAATTGTATGAAAACATATTCAAAATGGCCATACCTCGTGCCAAAAGTTGTTTTCCATTCATCACCTTCCTTTATTCTAAAAATATTGTAGGCACGATGAAGGTCTATCTTTGTGAAAATATTTTCTTTTTGAAGTCACTCAAGAAGCTCTAGAATCAAGGGGAGGGGATAGTGATTCTTGATGGTGATCTTGTTGAGACCCCTATTATCCACACACATTCGAAGGGATCCATCCTTCTTCTTAACAAATAGTATTGGAGCCCTTGCTAGATATTTTGAATGACATATGAATCCCTTGGCAAGATTCTCATCGACACATGTTAGCAGCAAGCTAACCCATGTAACATTTTTTGGGAACTTTATTGTAAAAACACTTATTCTTTTGATAAATCGGGAATATTGTACCTATTGTTTTCCAAGTGGATATTGTATATGAGTCAGAGCTATAAGCTTCCAGATTGTATTAATGTATGCTTAGTTAGAGCTCGCAAAAGATAAAATTTTTGACCAAAGAAACCTTGGCTAAGGTATAAAAGCCAATTTTATAAAGTTAATTAAAAGTTTTTGGATAAGAAATACACTGCGTGAGCTAACATCGCTCACTTCTATCCTTCTCGTGGTTCCTTCTTCCTTGTCGGTTGTCACATTACAGTGCCGTTTGTTGCGTTGCAACCACAAGTAAGAGCTCTATGCATTGACGTAAACATATCATGGTTAATCGTAGCTTTTGGCGTCGCCAACTCGTGGCCTAATTTCATCATAAGTAAGAATTTAAGCTAGGAAATCACAAAGTAACTATAGGCGGGATATTGGGGCATCATTGCTAAGCATTTAAATGCATTTGGGGTCAGAAGTGACTAGGTCAAAATCTCACTACTATTAATAATCGTGTTTTTTGCACTTCATCAAAAGTGAGATTTGAGACTATATCATGTGTGCTTAGGTCTTATATACTTGTCCTAGAAGTTTCGTAACATTCGGATGTTGTTTGATGTTGTAACGGTCATGTTTTGTTTGTCGATTAGTGATTAGCTTTTGATGACTTAAGTCATTTGATTGTAGCTTGTGTTAGATGCGAGTTGTCTATTGTTTTCCAAGAGATTGACACCCTCTGTAGCCTCTATGCACTAGTCAAGTTAGCTTCATCCCATGGATTGACAATTATGTTTGTGGTTCTCGCTATGTCTGCAATAAGATAAGAGTGAGGTTAGGAAACCCATCCATGTTTGGCGCCATTATCGGGGACGGATAGACCTAAACTAGGGAAAACAAGAGGATCTTGTGTAGTTGTCCTTTAACTTCCTCTAGGATCACCTAGAGTAAAACTTTCTCTTTAAAATCGTATAGCTTAAGAGTGTCGTCTTTTGCTATGTAGAGGTAGCTTGGGAGTAGATTGTACTTGCGAAGTACCTTGTAGGATTAGGTTAGGATTTTGAGAATGATTGATGGACAAGACAAGTATTAATATCAAGGCTCGGAAACCATAAAAAACAAGAAAACAAGTGTTTGTGGACACCTTCTACAACCCAATTACAACAGAACCTAGGAGTATTGTAAGTAGAATCCGATGTGGGATCTCAAATCATTGCTCACTCCAAAAGAATCATCTGTGATTTTTTTTTGTGAAGTTGCAGAATTTCAAATCTACGGCTTGAAACCACACCAAAATATTGTCAACCACCGAATCCGGTTGGAGATTATGCTCATAAAAGTTATATGAACCAGTGGGTAAGTATAAGATGCATTTGAGGTAAAGTTTCAAGAGTCAGAATATTTACATTTGTTACCATATACATGTGGTAGTGATGTGTGAACACACTAGGACCGCCGGGGCATTTTTTCCCTATTTAAGAGGTTTTTTCCCCCGAGCATTATATATACGCCCATCACTCTAGGGCTATCTATCTTTCCATTGCATACTAAGTAACACACTCTCTATTGTGTGCCTTGAGCTTCCTTCATCTTATCCAAGCTATGTGTGTTTCTTTGCAACACTAATTCCAACAATTGGTATCATAGCAGGTTGCATCCTCCCAGGCTTAGTCGCCAGCTCCTCCAGCACACGCCTGCTCACTTTCTCCGATTTCAGTGAGCTTTGGCAAGCGTTCGCAGGTCGACAAAAATTTCGAACGATCTCGTAGAGCTCTGTCTACTCAGATTTTTTATTCGGGCTCATTTCGGCCTCCGTTTCCACTACAGGCAGTACTGTACAGGCTATTTCGTAATTTTGTGCAGAATTTCTGTCAGTGCCGTTTTCTGCATAACAGGTGTCTCATAGTCTTCTATGGTTTGTGCTATATAGCACGTGTTGTTCCTGCTCCGTTTCTCCTATTTTCGGGTAGTTTTCACATCAGGTGCAGCATTTACCATGGCTGACAACAACACAGATGTATTCAAGATGTTTGCTGCTCAGGACAGGTTGGATGGGGACAACTACCCTATGTGGGCTTATACGATGCAACATGTTCTTGTGTCAAAGGGCGTCTGGAACATTGTGCAGGGCATTGATGTACGTCCTGGTTTTGAGGATGTAGGCGATGTTGAGGATGTTGCAGGTCTTGCTGCAAGGATTGCTGCTATTAGAGTTATTTTGCCTACGGGGCAGAACAAGCTCGTTGGGATGTAAAGGATGCGCGGGCTCATGCATTGATTGCATTGTCTGTGAAGCGCACCATTGTTCCTCACATCCATTCAGCAAAATCTGCAAAACAGGCTTGGGATATTTTGGCTGGTCTTTATGCAAGTCGCAATGAGGCTAAAATTGCTTTGCTGCGTAAAGAGCTGGAGTGGAAGATTATGCATGAGGAAGATGATATGGACACTTTTCTTGCTGGTGTCAACGATATCAATGAGAAACTTATTTCTGCAGGTGAAGTCATTTCAGACAGTTCCCTTGTACAGACTGTTCTTGATGCCTTACCAGATTCTTACCAAACTTTTGCTAGTACTTGGAGACTGATGACCCAAGGAAATCCTAAAGTTGTCAAGTTTGATGCATTATGCACATGTTGTTGCAAGAGTCACTTTCCAGAAAAAACAGACCTAAGCAGCGTGCAGTTGAACAGACTTTTTATTGCTTCTCAAAGAAAGGGTGGTAACAGCAATGCAGCCACTTCTTATGGTTCTGCTACGAGTGGCAAAACTTCTGTTCCCAATGCTTCTGCTGGCAACACTTCATCTGGCAATTCTGGTGATAAGGGCAAAAAGAAAATGCGTTGCCATTACTGTAAAGCTAATGATCACTTAATCAAGTCATGTCCTAAGTTGAAGGCCAAAGAGGCTAAGAAGAAAGAGGGTGGTTCCACTGCAAATGTTCGTTCCACTACAAATGCAGCCATTGTTGAGTTCTACGAAAGGAGACTGTGTTGCTGATGTTGATGTAGAATGGGCTTTTAGCGTAGAGTGTACATACAATCGTGCTGTCCATGATGCATGCTTATCAGTTGCTGCAGATTCACATGTGTGGTATTTCGACAGTGGTGCTACAAAGCACATTACCTCACATCTTGAATTGTTCACCTCTCTCAAGTCTGTCCCTCATGGGAATTCAGTCACTTGTGCCAACAATGCCTCTTATCCGGTTCAGGGAGTTGGAAATATTGTGCTTACTGCTGCAAATGGCAGTTTCTTCACACTTGTTGGTGCACTTTATGTACCTGGGATCAAGAAGAATCTCTTGTCTATATCCGCACTTGCTAGGCTTGGACATGTAGTCAAATTTGTGGTTGACAGATGTACATTTCATGATCTCAGTTTTGGTGATGAAATGGTTGCATGTGACCTTTTGTACCGTGGGCTGTATAAGATCAATTTGTATGACAAGTGTGGACAAAATTTTGCAAATGTTGTTGCAGATTCAAGAGCTATTTCAGATGCAAAACTTTGGCATGCACGTTTTGGTCATCTGAATTTTGTCAGTTTGCTGCATTTGTATAAATCTGATATGGTTGCTTCTTCGCCGCCTCTTGAAGCACCTATCAAATATGTTTGTGAAGGCTGTATTTTGGGTAAGATCGAGCGTTCTAAGTTTCCAAAGGATGGTTCACTTCGGGCCACATGCAGGTTGCATCTTGTGCATAGTGATGTTTGTGGGCCCATGCAAACTCCATCCTTGGGCAATTACCTTTACTTTGTGACTTTCATTGATGATTACTCCAGGCATGCATGGGTTTTTCCACTTAAAGCAAAGTCCAAAGTTTTTATGTGCTTCAAACAATTTTTGGCTATGGCTGAAAATGTCTCGAAATGTACTATGCGCACCTTCCCTTCCGATCGAGGGGGGGAGTATATGTCTCACGAATTCAATGCATTTCTAGCTAGTCGTGGGATAAAACACTAATGTACAGTGCCTTATACACCTCAGCAAAATGGTGTTGCTGAGAGGGAAAACATGTCACTTACGGAAATGGCACGATGTATGGTCAAAAGTCTAGCTTTGCCGCATTCTTTTTGTCTTGAGGCCATCATGTGTGCCACTTATGTACTAAACAGGTGTCCTACGAAAACTTTGCAGTCTATTACTCCATATGAAGCATGGCATGATAGAAAGCCTTCTATTGAGCACATGCGTGTTTTTGGTTGTTTGGCATATGCTTTGGTGCCACAAACACAGCGTAGAAAATTGGATGATAAGGCTGTCAAATGTATTTTTGTTGGTTATAGTGCTGAAAGCAAAGGTTACAGGTTGTATCATCCACAAACAAAATGTATTCTGGTTTCAGGGGATGTAGTGTTTGTGGAAGATTTTGTTCAGCCCTTGCTGCCATGTACTAGAGACAGTAATGTAAGCTCACAGGACATTTATGACACTTTGTTGCCTCTTTTCAGTGGAGGAAATACGAATGTAAGTTCCAATGAGGCAAATGTACAGCCTATGGGGGTTTCTGCAAATGTCACAGATCAGCCTATTACTGATGCAGATGTACATGATGTACTTGATGAGGAAAGGGCTGAAAATGAGCAGGCTAGAGGTATGCCAAAATGGCTGGTGCACACTTTGCGTGACAGTAAAGTGGATGCACCTTTGACTACTGTGCGTGTTTTATGTGCATTGGCAGCTCATTTTGGTTGGGATGTACATCAATCATACATTGTTACTACTTTCTTGAATGGTGACATACTTGAGGAAGTTTATGTAACGCAACCTCGCGGTTTTGTCACAAAAGGACAAGAGGACAAAGTGTGCAGATGTAAGAAGGCTTTGTATGGGTTGAAGCAATCTCCTCATGCTTGGTATGAGAAAGCTGACACTCATTTGGTTAAACGAGGCTTTTGTAACAGTCCAGCAGAAAGCACATTGTATGTAAAGCGTGAGGGTGATGTACTTCTCATTGTGGTTCTTTATGTTGATGATTTGCTGATCATTGGACCAAATGAGAGACATATTGCTGAATTTAAGGCTGATTTGAATGCTACTTTCAAGATGAAATATTTGGGGCTGTTGCATCATTACTTAGGTATACAGTTTAAGCAGTGTGATGGTGGTATTGCCTTGTGTTAGAAAAGTTACATAGAGACATTGCTATGTAAGTTTGGACTTGAGGATCGCAACCCTATTGCCACTCCCATGGAAACAGGTTTGAAGCTTAGTCTCCATGATGCTCGCGATCCTACTGTTGTCACTCTTTACCAAACTGCTGTTGGCTGCCTCATATATGTATGCAACACGAGGCCACATATTCAGTTTGCAGTCTCACAGGTCAGTAGATTTTTGCATAGCCCAGGGTCTAAGCATTGGCAGGCTGTTAAGAGGATTTTTCGCTACCTTAGTGGCACTTTACATCTCGGTTTGTTTTATCCCAAGGGGGGATCATTGCCGCCAAACTTACATGCTTTTTCGGACTCAGATTGGGCTAGTTGTTTTGACACGCGAGTGTCCACAAGTGGTTTTTGTTTCATGCTTGGCAGTTCATGTATATCATGGTTCAGCAAGAAGCAACCTATTGTGGCCACTTCGAGTTGTGAGGCTGAGTACAGGGCAGCCTTCACAGCTACGGTTGAGTGTGTAAGGCTCAGACGCCTTATGGCTTATTTGGGTGTTGGACAGGACACTGCCAACACTATCTACACTGACAGTCAGAGCGCATTGGCGGTTGCGAGCAACCCAATTTTTCATGCTCGCACAAAGCACATTGAGGTGCATTACCACTATGTCAGGGAGAGGCTCTCAGCAGAGGAGATTAGCTTGGCTTATGTGCCAACACAGGACAACCTTGCAGATCTTTTCACAAAGGCATTGTCTTGTGAGAAGCTTGAAGCTTTCCGCAAAGCTTTGGGCTTACTCCTCTTTGTGAACTGATCATGTCCTCAGGGCATGGCATTTCCCTTTACTCATGTGCTAGCTCTCGTTCACCGCATCACTCCAGGGGGGATTTGTTACCATATACATGTGGTAGTGATGTGTGTGAACACACTAGGACCTTCGGGGCATTTTTTCCCTCTTTAGGAGGTTTTTCCCCCCGAGCATTATATATACGCCCATCACTCTAGGGCTATCTATCTTTCCATTGCATACTAAGTAACACACTCTCTATTGTGTGCCTTGAGCTTCCTTCGTCTTCTCCAAGCTGTGTGCGTTTCTCTGCAACACTAATTCCAACAACATTTTCTTGAGAATTTAGGCCAAATTAAGTTTTGAATTGACTCAGAGGCTTAATACATGTCACAAAAAGATTGACCATTGAAAAAATTGCAAAAAGTATTCATTCTAGGCCAAAACTAAATAATCGTGATTATTTACTTTTAGCTCAAAATTGACCAAAGTTGATACTAGAGACTCTATGCATGATTACCAACATCTTTTGTGAAGGCTCATAGAATTTGGATCACAAAACAGACTAAAAACTTGATAAAAATTGGAATTCGTACTGATTGTTGAGAAATTGAGTTTGATTTGATAAATCTTGCTCAAATTTAGTGAAACTTGACTCAGAGGCTTAGTTTAAAGTATTTAACATGTGTGTATGTTCAAATGATCAAACATATGCTAAAATTTGCCATAAGTAAATAACTATGATTATTTACTTTTGTCCAATTTTCAAAAAAAAATTGGACAACCAAGTATACCACAAGTTCTATCATGTTGTATTGAGCACTCACATCAAATTTGGTAAGATTTGGATCTATAAAGTGAAAAGTGTGACTAGATTTGTAAAGTCAGTCTTCTGCAGACATAAAACTATTGACAAATTGAGCAGAGTTTATCCAAACTTGGTGAAACTTGGCTAGGAAGCTTAAGTTGAGTTGCTTTACCAGTTTGTGTCAACAATTTGGCAAAAAGTTACTTAAAAATCCCAGAAGTAAATAATCGTGATTATTTATATCTGGTCTAGAATTGATCATTTTTGCACAATTGAGTATACCACAAGATCAAGCATATCAAGTAGACTCCACATATCAAATTGGGTGAAATTGGATCACAAAAGTGAGACTTAAGCTAGATTATTGAAAACTGAGTCTAGGACACTAAACAGTTGATAACTTGGACAGATCTTGTTCAAATTCAGTGAAACTTGTCCAGAGACTACAACAAGATTGAGAAAAGTAAATAATCAGATTATTTATTTTTGATCCCCAGAGACAAGATTTTGGACTTCCGAGCTTGTACAGTGTTAGAACAATATAATACAAGGCTACTGTTCAAGTTTGGATTCCACCGGGTCCAGATTAGTACATGTTAACTCAGTTTCCAGGTTGCAGATTAGTCCTTTAGCTCTTTACAAGGGTAGAGTTTGGGAGTCTCATTTGCCGACTCACTTAGCTCAGATCGAAATGATACACAGACCAATCACAATAGTTAGAAAAAATTGTACAGTCTTTGAGAGAAAACAACTAACTTGGTTAAAATTGACACAGGAACCACGTTGCAGGCAAAGAATTGGGAGCTTGATAGGAGTTAAATTCAAGTCAAGTGGAAAAATGGATAAAAATCCAATCCGACGGTAGGTACTCTATCTAGGGCTTAACAAGTCTATATGAACCTTAGATCTGGTCATATACTAGCAAATCAAGGAATATTTGGAGAGACCGCTAGTAGGGTATCCACCGAAGAGAGTGTAAATCAAGGTGATCACTTGGGCACTATCTTTGAAGAAGTCTCAGGCACTTATTTAGACTCAACATCTAAAATGTCTTCCTATTTGACTCAGTCATAGAACTGGAACAACAGTGCGATATAAGCACATACTCACCTTTTATAAGACTAATGTCCATGGAGCGCAGGTTTACCTGAATCATAGTGAAGAGAATACCATTCCCATTGATGACCATGACATAGAGTCTGAAGAGCAAATTAGGGCAAACAAACAAGAAAAAATATATATGGATAAAACTTATTAACAAAGAAGAAGAAAATCATAGCGAGCGAGTCTTGCAAAGATAGAGATAAAAAGGGTGGGAAGGGGGGGGGGGGTGGAGTAGAATAAAAAAACACCAGATTTACACCAAACGCGTTTCACTTGAATTAGCTCATCAGTGGTGCAAAACTTAGGTGGAAGGGGGGAGTACAAATATGGGGGGCATGGTTCAAAAATCTGTACAAAGCCCAGTAGTCAAAGTAGAATGGTGCCAATTGAAGGAGAGTTACTCCATAATTCCTTTAGCACGTACTCAATAAAGAGGGGGATCTTGCAAGGGATGTACAAAAAAGGGAGACTATGAAAGAGTGTCCCAAAAAATAATGGAGGGTTAGGGGATGTAATGGAGTTAGAAGGAGGAGGCTAGATGAGGTGGCAAGGATCATGGATTATTAAGAGGAGGAATATATGAGGTGTAAGGTTTAATGGAGAACGACCTTCGAGGGGGGAGGGGGGGGGAAGGGGAAAGGGAAGGGAAGGGAAATTATGTGGGATTGGGTTTTTTTGAGAGGAGAGAGCCAAGATTTGGTGCATTGAGCCAACATACAATTGGTTTTGGAAGGTGTGCCATCTCGGGATTAGCTTTGAGAAGATTAGAGAGAGGTTTTGTTAATGGAGAGGGAGGGGTTAAGAGTGCGGGTGAGGGGTGAGAAAGGAATTCTTACAATGGTGGGTGGTGATTTGGTTTTGTGGTTTTTTTGTAGAAGGGAGGGTCTGGAGTGGTAAGAGATAAACCGAAAGCATGCTTCCAAGAGAGAGGGAGGGTAACCTTTAGCCCTAAGCCTGGAAAAGAAGAGGTTTCAGATAATGATAAAACCCTCCAGGGAGCTCTCTCAAATGATGTACCTTTTGATTCTTGGAGAATGAAGGAAATCTTTTGGTGTGTTGGTTGTCAGGACTACCAAGGGATATAATTGTAGGAGTTCAGACTCCTTTGATGACACTTGGAATCAAGAATCCCATGGGTGGCAAAGGAGGTTCCTTTGAAGAAGTGGATATCTAAAATAACAGCCTCTTGCAGGGAGATGAGGGAAGAGTTCTTTATATGCTATTGGAGAGGGTGTCCATAGGTTTGCAGCATTTTGCCCAAACTAGAAGCAAAGCCATCCCACATACCAAAAGCATCATCCACGAATATTTTAAAGTAGAGAAGGGAGGTAGAGGCAAGGAGGTTCATGCCTTCTTCTCGGGAGCAAAGAAAGAGGCATGATGCATACACTACAGAAAAGTTGGAGCCCATTGCCGTTCCTTTGATTTGGTGCCAACACTTTCCTTTAAAGGAAAGATAGTGATGGTTGAGGATAAGGGTGGCTAGGGATGGGATAAAGTGGGTTTTGGGAAGGGGGAAAATGTCTTGGATGGTGTTTTTGAGAGCGAAAAGACCCTCTTGTATGGGAATGCTTGGATACAAGGATTCCACGTCAAAAGTGAAAAGAAATATGTGGGAGGAAAAGAAATGGTGGCTAGGTCCACAATAAGGGAGTGGGAGTCTTGAAGGTGTTGGGTTTTAGATAAGAGGATGGGGTAGAGTTGCACAGGGAGCCATTAAATCAAGGTGATCACTTGGGCACTATCTTTGGAGAAGTCTCAGACACTTATTTAGACTCAACATCTGAAATGTCTTCCTATTTGACTCAGTCATAGAACCGCAACAACAGTGCGATATAAGCACATACTCACCTTTTATAAGACTAATGTCCATGGAGCTCACGTTTACTTGGATCATAATGAAGAGTATACCATTCGCATTGATGACCATGACATAGAGTTTGAAGAGGAAATTAGGGCAAACAAACAAGAAAAAATATATATGGATAAAAATGGGACTCAGCATGTAAAAGTTGAAAATCCTGATGTGATAGAAAAATGGGGGTTAGAAGTGAATACAATAATTTTGGATATGGCAGCAAAAGAAGTTCCACCAACTATAGAATTTGAGGGATTCGATCAAGTTGATCTGAAGCCTTTGAAACGGTGTAGCATGAATAATCCTAGCATTGGAGTCTATTGTTGGGAGGATAGGAACGTCAAGGATCTTTTATGGACCTCTCATGCCAAATCAGGACAATTAACACCCATGAAGATCATCTATATCTTCAAAATCGAAGACAAGGGTTCAACAGATCTATCATCTTACCTATTTAGGGATTTTTATTACAATAACTCTGTTATGATGAGTCCTGAGGAGGTAGAACACACCATACCAAGGGTACTCTATAAGAGATTGGATATTGGGGCAAGCACCTGATCCTATTCCAAGAGAGGAACTCCGGGAGAGATCTTGTGGGAGCAATGTTAAAAAACTGAAACCTACCTCATCACAAAGAAAACCGAGTGACATTAAATCTAGTCCAGGGCTACATGAGTCACTATTTCCAACAGATTGGTTTGAAGGACTTGAGATAGGACCAACTGCCAAAAGAGTTGGAGCTGAGCCAAACAAACGTGTCAAACTAGCTGATTTTCGAAAATGGATCAGAACATTAGGAAAAGTTTGGACTCAAAAATGGGCCTTGTAAGAATTGTTGATGTGGCATAGCTTTCAAAAAGTCGGGATCGGTAATTTTTTTGCAAATAAGATCCAAACTTGTCGCAGGTTGGACATTTAGAATCTACTCTTCAAATGCTATCTATTGATATATAGCATGCATGTATCGGACATTGCCTTCATGTAGATCTAGAAAAAGGTGATTTTAGATTACCATAAGGGTAACAAAACCTGGCTGATTGAAAAAAAAATGGCACAACTTTCATAGAAGTCATCCAAACTTTTCGGACCTTGGCTCTTTAGAATCCATTTTTCAAGAACTCTCCAATGATAGGTCATATCATGGGGTTCTAAGCAATATTTAGAGGGGTCTACCGGGTTGCTTTCTTTTGTACAACTTTGATGATGTAGCACTCTTAAAAGGCCCAAAAATGAGTTCAAAATTTTCCTAATAAATATAGTGGATTTGGAGATCCATATGACCACTTACCTAGCTTCAAGCAAGTGCTAAGAGCAGAACGCATATTTGATTTCCATAGTCAATTTGAGGGATTTGGAATGACTTTAGAAGGAAAAGCTTTGACATGGTTTCAAAACATTCCACCAAGGTCAATCATAGATTTAAATACATTACCTCAGGGATTTGTAGCTGCATGTTCCAAAACTGGGATCAAACATAATACGGTAGCTCAAATCTATAGCTTCAAACAAAAACAAGGTGACTCTGTTAGAGATTGTGCAACTAGGATGAAGCAATACATTGCAAGATACCCAGAATTAGAAATAGCAGAAGAAGAAAGATTAGTGTCATTGTTTCTAGAAGGATTGCTAAATAAAGAACTTTGTGCTATATTGTATAGCAAGAAGCATATGACCTTAGAAGAGTGTGTATCATATGCTATTGACTTGGGAGACAATTGTGATATTTTCAATGAAGAAGATGTCCCTAAGGATACTCAGAGTGAGAAAACAGCATCCACAAAACCAGCATAAGTGGGAACAGCTGTTGTAGCACCACTTACAACCATAGAAGACATGCTCAAAAGGATGAACAAAATGATGAAGAATATACAGAAAGCTCCTATGAGAGGACCTGGGCAAGGGATAGCTCAACAGGGGAAATCAATTAGGCCGCAAAATGGTGTGCTATTGAGGGTAAATGGACCAACCATGAGACCAATGAGTGCTATTACTGACCAAAGTATGATGAAAATGTTCAAATATGTGCCTATGGGGCCACAAGGACAACCCATGTACAGATGTCAGCCTAATATAGCCCCAACACAAATACCACCGATGGGTGTAGAAAGACCACAATCAGTGTTGGGTCAACAATCTCCATATCCTGGACATAATGTAGTTTCCATGCATTCGAAAGGAGTCATAGATGAACAAGCACTACTGCCTGTTACACTATATGTTTGAGCCTAGTCCATCTACAGTAATGGTAGAAGGAGAGTGCTATAATTCACATCCACCTTCAATAGAAGAACTTGTGACTTATGCTACACTAGAGCTTACACCGATGTTCTTTGTAGCTAATCAAGGTGTTAGACCTCCTATGGTAAGACCCATGATTAAACCAAGGACTAGAAACTGCCATAATTGTGGTGTAGATGATCGTTGGAAAAACGAATGCCCATAACCTAACAAGAACATTAAGCCAATTAAAGCTTTTTGTACACAATGTTGCAAAAAGGGTGGACATTTCCCTGAAGGCTGTCCTCCGTTAAACAAAGAAAAAGCACTGGTGAATGTAGTCCAAGTGATACCTAGTAGCAGTGGTGAATGTAGTCCAAGTGATACCTAGTAGCTCTTCGGAAAGTAAATAGGCTATTGTTCCAATCAAGGTGATCACTAGAGCCCAAGCTAAGAAAAGAAACATAACTCCTCTGATAAATCAGAGAATAGTAAAAATTCCTCTCAAAAACCCAAGAAAAGAAGAAGCCAAAGGTATGAGATGAGAAAACAAAAACAAAAGGACGAAATTGAGGAAAAAGCCAAGAAACTATTCCAAGAAAAAGTGAAAGAAATTGGAAGCGAAATCAAGGAAACCACGATAAAATCTGGAGGATCCATTTTGGTAGACAAATTTTTTGAGCCAATCAGTGCATCCTTGGAATCTTTCTAAGCGGGACTTAAAGCAAGCCAAAACATGGAAAACAAATGAAAAAGCTATCCTTCTCTAGATATGGAAGCAGCTAAGTTTAAAGCTTATCAAAATTTGGTAAGAATTCCTCAAGAGATGATGGAAAAACAAAAACCCAAGCTTGAGAGTATATCAAAACATGAGGAGCTTGTGATAGAAACCATTAAAGAGAAACACCAAGTGGTGGTAGAACCCCTCCTTGAAACTAAAGAGCCAAAACTCATAGTGCCTGAGAGTGAAGATGCTTTAGATGGAATTTTGTTTTTGGAGGAAGATTGGCCAGGACATTTATGGGAAAAAGTAAGAGAGATTAATGATGGGAGCATAACTTTGAAGTCATCTCCTATAGAGGAAGTTTGGTTAGACAATTTACCTCCTGATATGGACATTGATATACAATCCTTGTATGGAGATTGCAGCTCTGAAGCATCAGGAATATCTAAACCATTGACTCTAAAAACACTATCCTCTTACTTAGGAGACAACGAAGATGAGTCCATAGTGTGCAAAACCACTCAAGTAAAAAGAGAAGAACAGACTCTAGAGGTAGAGAACATCCATTCAAACATGTCAACACCCATTCGATGTACTCTTACCTTGGGAGAATTGCTAAAAATCAAACCATATTTATGGAATGATTTACAAAAAACTCTAGAGAAGGTGGGAATAACAGGGCTAATCGCAAAAAAAATGGGTAAATTGAAACATGAATTGAATAACAAAGAGAAGAGATCCGTCCCTATGAACAAAGTCGGAGAATAATACGAAGGGGAAGAAGGAAACACAACCCTTCTAGTGAGATATAATGATGTATAAACCATGGCAATACTGGACAGTGGAGATGGAATATCCATAGCCACAAAAGCAGTATGGGAATCATGGGGAAGACCAACCATTAGACAAACTTGAGTGAAATTACAATTGGAACATGGACACATAGAAAACCCACTAGGACTGCTTGAGAAAGTGATAGTTAGTTCCCGTGGAATTGATTATCAACATACTTTTTCTATAGTGGACTTTGGAAAGAAACTTAATTACAAAATTATATTGGGAAGGCCATTCATGCGGCAAGTACAACTCATTCAAGATTGGGAAAACAGTTACCTGTATTTGAAGCAAGTGGGATCAATCACAAGGGGTAATCTAAAAGACCACACTTATAGAGATGTAATGAAAACACCCATTCAAGAATTTAACTCGGTCTCTTCAGCTAAATCAAAGATTCCGTCTTGGTTAAACAAAGACACACCTATTTGGATGTGTGGGACCTCAAAAAATGGAAGTTTAAAACAAGAAGAATGTATCTTAGAAAGGGATTGCACAGATGAAGCATATATACCAAAACCGTTTTCGGAGCATTTGTTGAGCCATTTGAATGGACTCAAATTTTGGCAACAATGGATGTATGTGTGATTACGTCTATGTCTACTCAATTTTGCAATGAGTATTGTTATGACATAATTCCCATACAAATGATTTCAACCATTCACATTGAAGATGAAGTTCAAGAACCGAAGGACTTACTGAAAGCTGAACAAGTCTTTTTAGACCTCTATTATGATGCTACTGATGAGTTTGAAGAACATTCAGCTACATCTAATGATTCTGGGTCAGAAAAAGAACATGTGAGAGCACAACTACTCATAAAAGGAGGTGAGGAAAAGTTTTTTGACTTTCCAAACCAGAAAACAAGAAGACAGAAATGGTATAAAAGAAAAAGAGACACAAAAATTTTGAAATCTAGAACTATGCCATCAGTTTTTAGCAGAACACGGTTTTTGATGCAGATAGATGCACTTGATTGTGTCAAAAGACAAAATCACAAGTAGATCCTTCAGAAAACAGACAAGGGACATCAAAAACATCAAGGAAAATGAGAAAGAGACTCAATCAAAATCTAAGCATCATGATGATGAATCATCCATGACATGAGTTGAATGAAAGAAAAAATATTGAGTTGAAGAAAACTCTAAAGGAGATGTATACCACTGAAATGGGAACAACCGAGGAAGAGAGTAAAGATGTAATGAGTGTTCCATCCCATTACAAGAAATATACTCTCCAAGACGGAAAGATCATAGTCGAACAACCTGTAAGGGAATTAAGAAAACAGGGTGAGTCATATGAAGGACCTGAAAATGCAAAGAAAATAGATTTAGCCAAAAATTGGGAGAAGAGCCTAGACCTGCCTACATTGCGAATGACTTGACTAAAGAAGAAGAAGAAGAGCTATTGCTAAGCTTACTAAAATAATACTGAGATACCTTTGCTTGGTCTTATAAAGATCTCAAGGGTGTTGATTCAAAAATTTGTCAACATACCATACCTATGGGAGATGATGCAAAACCAAGTAGACAACGTCCATATACTTATAATGAAACATTTGCCAAAAAGATCAAAGAAGAAATAGAGAAGCTCAAGGAAGTTAAATTCCTTTATGAAATTGCACACACAGATTGGGTGTCTCCAATTGTGGTGGTACCCAAGAAAAATGGAAAATTAAGGGTGTGTGTCAATCTCAAAAAAGTGAATGTAGCCACCATTAGAGATCACTACCCTCTTCTAATCACCGAGCATGTTTTAGAACGAGTTGCAGGAGAAGAAGCTTACAGCTTTTTAGACGGCTTTGAGGTACAATCAACTTTTGGTTGATCCCAAAGATTAGCATAAAACTGCATTTGCAACTGAATGGGGTATTTTTGCCTATATGGTTATGCCTTTTGGGCTAACTAATGCTCCTGCCACCTTTCAAAGATTGATCAGCCATGCTTTTAACGAATGTCTTAGGAATTACTTGGAAGTATATATGGATGATTTATGTGTACATTCATCACTCCGAGCTAAAAATTTTGAACATCTCAAAAAGGTATTCCAAAAATGAAGACTTTATAGGATTTGCTTAAATCCTAAAAAGTGCACCTTTATGGGCAGACAAAAAAAATAAATTCTTGGACATATAGTGTCTAAAAGCGGCATAGCAATTGATATGGATAAAATTTCATGTTATTATTGAATTGCCTAGACCAACAACAGTCAAAGGGGTTCAAGCTTTCATGGGACATTTTGGATTTTATAGACAATTCATTTTCATGTATGCTATAATCGCAAAACCCATGTATGGCCTAATTACACTCTTTCTATGGACTGATAAGTGTGAAGAATCCTTCATGAAGCTTAAACAAGCTTTCACTTCAGCCTCAATATTGAAAGCACCAAATTGAAATAAGATATTCCATATACATATTGATGCTTCCAATTTTTCCATTGGGTGTATATTAGCTCAACCAAGAGACGAAAAATTTAATTTTTCCATTTCTTATGTTAGTAGACAGCTGAATGTGGCAGAGAAGAATTATACAACCACCAAAAGAGAAGGATTAGGGATGATCTATGCCGTAAAAAAGTATAGATATTACCTATTAGCCAACAAATTTGTGTTCTTTGTAGACCACCAAACTTTATTGTACTTGGTCAACAAGCCATGCAACACAAGGAGAATAGTGAGATGGTTTATCATTCTTTTGGAATTTGATTTCACTGTAGTTGTAAAAAAGAGCACCACACACCAAAGAGTAGATCATTTATCAAGGGTTATTTCAGGAGAACCACCAAAAGGGGTAGACGATGATCTACCAAATGCATATCTGTTCTACGTGGAAATGACACACCATTGGTCAAAAAATATGGTCTCATTGATGACCATAGCTCAAGTGGGTTCTCAAATACCACTTCCTATTACACCAAGACTAATTGGGCAATCGTCTATGTATCAATTACTAGCTAGAAGTCTATACAAAAGAAATCAAGATGAAATATTGCTTTTGTGTATTAATGCTGAGGAGAAAAGCCATACCTAAGTGTTAGGAAATATGACGTAGCTAAGTAGATAATTGGGTAGATTTCTTAATGGAGAGAGATAATTTTCACACACAAGAGATTATAGAGTAGAGAGAGAGAGTACACACGATATATCTGGTTCACCCAATGTGGGCTACATCCACGAGAAAGCAGCCATTTAATGGATTTAGTACTTCAAACAAGAAGTAGGCTACAAAGGGATTATACCCTTAATAGAGCTCCCACCTTGCTTCACTCTCACCACCTCACACACCAACTTCACAATGCTTCACAATCCATTTTTGTGTGTAGAAGAGGCCTCCTTTTATAGGCCAAAAGGGCTACCCTCTCTCATGAGAGGCAGCCATGTGTAGTAGCCCTTGTGTAGATAAGTCCAAATCGGACCCTCCAGTCCGCCCATGTGTGGTTGCCCTTGAGAAGACAAGTCCGCTTTTGAATTCAACCACCGGCCAACCGACCGATCTTTTTTCGACCACTTTTCATCCACCGTCCGGCCATAATATTCTGGGAAAAAGGAATATTCCAGCGAAGCCAGTCTCGAGCTTGGGCTCGAGACTGGGCGTGAAAATTTTTATTTTCCGGTAAGTGATTTTTCTTCATGCACGATGGCTTCTCCTCGGGCCTTACAAATGTGCGTTTTTAACACAAAAAATTACAAGGGGTAAATCAGGCTCCACACTTAACACTAAGTCAAGCACACATTACCATAGTAGGACTTCAATTTGCGGAAGACCAAACTATGCAGCGAATCTTGAGACTTGGAGTATTTTGGCCAACCATGAGGAGTGATGTTCACTCATTTGTGAAAGATTGTCTTCAATGCCAAAAACAAACACCCATACCTCATGTGACATTATTTCAAATATCACTCGTTCCTAAGTGGAGTAACTATTTAGTTACTTACTTATTAAGCAGAACATTTCCGGAAGATATGAGTAAACGCCGCCAAAGAGATATTGAAACTAAAGCAAGAGACTATGCTCTTATTGGAAACCTATTGTAACGGACAGAAAAGGATCAACATTTGCGTCTCTATGTAAATGAAGATGAATATATCCCCAATTTAGAACGAGCACATGCTGGATTAGCTGGAGGTCACTTTTCTAGTGAAACCACTGCTAGAGAAATTTTAATGGCAGGCATATGGTGGCCAACACTTTTTGCAAATGCCAAAGAATATGTTCAAAGATGTGATGCATGCCAGCAAGAAAAAATGCCAACCAGGGTAGTTAGCATGCCTTTAAGTCCAATGGTGGGGGCTAGAGCTTTTGCAAAATGGGCAAACATTTTATCGGACCAATACAACCACCTGCTTATAGAACCCAAGCTCAATATATCATTGTAGCTACGGGACTATTTGACCAAGTGGACAGAGGCTAAGGCAACGAGGAAGAATGATGTTAGAACCACAACCGCATTCTTGTATGAGAACGTATTCACAAGATATGGACTTTCATTAGAAATTGTCATTGATAGAGGAACTCATTTCCTCAATGAGGTAATTGAGTATTCTGTTGAATGAATTTATGGTCATCCATAACAAATCCGCTCCATATCATCCACAAGCATATGGACAAGCTAGGCACACGAATAAAATTCTTAGCTCGGTACTGACTAAAGTGGCTACTTTAGAATGAATTGATTGGGAAATGAATCTACATGCCGCTCTATGGGCTTATAGAGTTTCATTCAAGACAACTTTAAATGCTACACCCTTTAATCTTGTTTATGGTCTTGATGCCATACTATTGATAGAATTTTTATTACCAACACTAAGGGTAGCTAAAGATCTTGAGTGGACTGGACATGAATTTTCATAGAGGCTTGAAGATTTAGAAAATCTTGATGAACAAAGGCTAATAGTTGTAGCTCACATCTTGCACAAAAACAAAAGCAAAAGTAAATTTTTGATTCAAATCTAGTCACAAAAATCTTCAAAAAAAGGGGACCTAATTTTAGTTTATTCCCTTAAGCAACACATTCCCAAGTTCAAGAAAACGGGAAATGGACCATTTATCATTGAAGATGTATCTCCAAGTGGAGCAGTTAATTTTTCCACTATAGATGGTGAACCAATGGCTAACTGGATTAGTGGATGCCGCTTAAAGAAGTACCAATTGCCATTAACGAATGATTTTCTAGAGAAAATGCATGCAGCAAAGCAGAGAAAGATTAAACAACAACAGGTTATTGATGAAGCTCAAGAGGAAGCTCGACTTTGAGTACTCAAGAGGAAAGATGCTTTCAAAAATCAACAAACAACTATTCCCATCAACACTTTAAAGCCAGATGATAGACTATGAAAATTACAAAATGATGCAGTGTCAACGAATGTTGAATGGTTGGATGGAATTGACCTTCGCATTGTGATACAACTAAACAATCATAGCATAAGTGCATTAGTAGATACCGGAGCTCAAATGAATGCATTCAATTTTTTTCCACTTACAAGAAAGCGACAAATCAGTCTTTAGCATCGGGAATACCTGCTATCAAAGGATGCAACAAAAACCCAACACCGGCATTGGGAGTAGTCAACTTGAATGTGATAGTAAATGGATTTTCATGCCCTCATCAATTTGTGTGCATACTAGATGAACATATAAATGAAATGATGATTCTTGGAATCTCATGGATGTGGACATACAAGGCACTACCAGATTGGGACACCAATCAACTCAAGCTATCACTTAAAGGAGGACAACTCTTAGTTTCAATTGCACCGAGCAAAGAGGAATGGAAAAGAGGTTGCCCACAAAAGAAACAAGGGAATAATCAATCTACATCAACCTCTAGACAAGCAAATGCTACAAGCAGCATGCAAGGAGTCAGGCAAATTTGGGTACCAAAAGCACAAATCAAGGACAATCCGTCTCAAATTTGGGTGCCCAAAAACTCATCTACCATACTGAAAAAAGTTTCACATCTAACAACTCAGAGAAAAACATCTTTCATAAGAGAAACTAGCACTAGATGTGTTTGGAAACCAAAGGAGCCGTTATCTTCTCCACAAACTATAAAGCCGATGAATTAGTGGAAAGTTAAATCTCAAAAAACTCAACCACAACAGTTCATCAACGAAAAAACCAAAACACCAATGGAGAGTTGAATCTCAGCAGCCGTCATCATTGATACCTACAGCTCTACAAATAAGTGTGCCAAAGCATCCAGATGGTACAATCAGACAAAGAGCACACAAATTACAAAATCTACTATTTAGAAAACAGCAACAAGAAACCTCGACCACGAAAACCCTTGAGTTGACTACTCAAGACCCAACTCTTGCACCGCATACTGGTTTGAATTGCATTGACCTTCAAAGCATGATAGAGAAATCATGGCTATGCATAGACACGATTGTTCAACCCATACACACAGTCATCTCGAAGTACTCCATCTAGGAGGGGTGGAAGAAAATTTCATTAGTTAAGGGCAATGTTTGAAGAGGGAGGAAAAAAGTTGGATGTTAACGTGTGGGGTTTTGCAAAACTACCTAATAATGCCCTTAAAAATCATCAATAGGGAAATCTCAACTGATATTGTCTTCTTGATGAGTGGCAAAAGTTTATATACTATTAGAAAATGCATCAAAATTATCCTTTTTGCTTATTTTCATTAATTTTTCTTGATATTGGAGTCTAAAAATAGAGAAATCCTCCAAAAAGTAATAAAATAGTGTTCTTAAATAGATTTTCTTGATTGTTGATTTTTCAATTTTCTTTTTTAATCCATTTTATTATTTTCTTTAATTTTTTCAATAAACATGTCAAAAATTAATAATAAATAGCAAACGAGCTCAGAATGGAGAAACTGAAGATATGCTGATAATCAGAAGAACAAGACGAGCAGGCACAAGTTTTTAATCAAAACGACAAACGAAAGCGAGAGGCCTAAATTATGCCGCCGGGGGCTGTTTTTGCAAATTCTTGCAGAATGAGCTAATGAAGTCTGATTGAGAAAATTTTTGAGTCTAACGTAGATTTTACGGCCTATTACGACTAACCGGGGAATCTAGGGAAAAAATTGTTTGGGAAGTCCGACTATAGATATCCAGGGTAGCCCAAAATCACCTCATTTTCACTAGTCACTCTTGGGGAAGAGAGCTCTCTACCTTCTTCGCGCACGATATCAAGAGTCTACAGTCACCCATTTTCAACGTTTTTTCACACGCGACATGAGGGGTAAGTTCCAAACTCATCAAGAAATGTTTCTATATAGTCGGGTAGCAAGTCTAGGCCTAGAAAAAAAAAACCCTAGAATCTCAGCTGTGTACGAATTCCTACGACACAAAAACGACCATAGCAGCCTGTCAGCTCAACCAAATTGGACGAGACTTGAACTGTAGCATGTCCCTAAATAGTAGAACACTTCCATATCATTAGATGACCATTTGGAAGGGGTCGAGGGTCCCCAAGTAAATAATCTAGGTTTTGGCCACATGCTGGAATTGAATTCTGGGCAGCTTATAGACAAGGTCTATACACAATGTACCTAGATGGTTTCAAGAAAACAGTCCAAACTGGATGAGCAGCATTAGGACTATGTAGCGGACAAGCCCATGGTTTCAAAAGTAACCAAACAACTCTACACACCAAGTAGTAAAAAAATCTAATGATTTCAGAGTCGACAAGAGCACGAAGTGATGCCGAACGCGACCAAATCTTACCAAACTCATTTTAGGACTTGTTTTACATGTAATGAAGATGTGTAGGTCACAAAATCATCTTTTCAAGCAAAAAATGTTATTGTTGTTAATAATCACGATTATTTACTTTTGTGCACAATTGGCTTGAAAATCATCATTTTGCTTCACCTATCACTTGTACACATCTATCTCATGCCACATGTCAAATTTGAGCCCAAAAGATCAAGAAAATCTCAGATTTTGCCAAAAAAACACACTAAAGGCTCTTCTGTCCAAATTTTGAGTTAATTGTCACATTTTTTGATCCAAAACATCCATATCTCAAAGAGAGGCTCTATAGCATGTCTAGAACCAGCTTGGAACAAAAAAAGTCCAATTTGATGAAACTATTAATAATCACGATTATTTATATTTTTGCCAGAATGAATTCAAAATTCACCTTTGACCTTATGGGACCAAAGTACATGATGTGACAAGCCCACCAATCAAATTTGATCACATTTGGATCACAAAAACCCAAAATCCCTTCATTTACTGTTTCAGAGTTTAAAGCCTAAATCTAGCACCATTTCCACCCTGTGCACTCAAATGAGTCCACACTTCACTCAGAGTATCTAAATCACATGTTTTTCAAGCCTGTGAAGTCAAAAATGCAAAAAGTTGAACAAATTTTCCTGCTGTAAATAATCGCGATTATTTATTTTGGTTGCAAATTTTGCCTGGATTGAATGGTTTTGATCTTTACATGTTTTTATGCATCTATGCATGCTCCAAAATTGATTTGAAGCAAAATAGACGTCATTTGCCAGCAATTCAGACACAAGGCATTTCAGAGCGGAATTTGTGGAATTTTCTAACTTTGAAACTGTATTATCCTAATAGGTGCAATGCAAGTTGCTGAGAAAGCAAAGAAGAGGATGACCTAGAAAAAAAGGCTGCAAGAATTTCCACCATACCAGTTGGAGACGAGTTCAATGAAAGCGGCCAAGCTAACCTACCTATCAAAAGAACAGCTTGAAGAACACAACACCACAATCTTCACCGGCAGGTTCAAGAGTGAAGATGGAAATCAGGTAGAGTTGCATATGCTACCCAAAGAAGTTTATGATGTAGCCACAAAGCCAGCCACAAAAGAAGCCAACAGAAAGTTAGGACTTCGAGAATTCTACGATCAAGAGCCATGTGGAGTAGACTTCCAACGGGCTTATGAACTATTGTCAACCATCAAAGAGGATGGATCTTCCTAGATCACAAAAAAGTAAGGACAAAAAGTCGAAGTGGTCATTAACAAAGACATAGTGGCTGAAGCACTAAAACCGCCCACTAAAGGTATGACAATGAGGGCCATAGATAGGAAGACAGTTGGTATATTCACAAAGGATACAATTGCCGGCACCTTCTCCGACCTCATTCTAAAGCAAGTGGAGGATCCCGCCCGTCTCTATCACCAGCACTTCCACTTTCTCGCAAAGAGACCACCAAGATACACTACTCCAAATCATGCGATTGCAACCACCTTCAGGTAGGTAATGAAGTCAACAACAAGACAAACAATAGATCATGCTTAGTACATGCTTACAACACTCAAGAGCACAAAGAAGGAAGGAAGGGTAACATATCTGGGAGCTCCAAAGGTTCTAACCCAGATTGCATACCACATGCCATTGAGATGGCCGATAACTTGCCGCCAGCCTCAGATCAAAATACATGGATAGCTACAGCTCAACCCTCTCCACGAGCCACTAGATCAAAGAAGAAAAGAATCTATAAATCAGATGAAGAATCAGCAAAAAGCTCACCTGAAGCCCATAGCAGTGAAGAGAGCTCTGACAATGAAGAAAAGAGGGCAAGGATAGAATCAGTGGCAGCCCATCAAGAAGAACCTCAACAGAAAAAGCAAGGTTCAAAAGACAGAAAGAATCTTATGAAAGAAGTCGCCAGTTTTGCAGGAGAGAATCCAAAATCATGGAGTCTAAGGGAAATCAAGGGTCCTAGAACCAAGAACCCCGAGAAGAAGATCCAAAGGACCTGCTAGAAAGAATGTATGCAGAAGCTGAAGCCCTGACGATACAAAAAGCTCTAGAAGCGCAAAGAAAAGCAAGAGAAGAGTCGATTGTGCAACAAAAGCAAACAGAAGCTACACAACAAACTGAACCACAACACGAACAGGGAGATATGTCTCCAAGACCACCTTCACCCGCTACCAAACAAGAAGATCAACCATGTCCTAGTCCAAGCCCTTCACCAACTGACAAATCCAATGAAGGCAAGGAAACGAAAGAAGAAGAGAATAGGAGGAGGAAGCCAATCTTGAACAACCCAAGGAAAAAGACAAAGAATCACCTGGACCTTCTACAACACCACAAGAAAAATCAGTTGAAGCATCTACAAAACCTCAAGCAAAATCCATTGAACCGTCTAAAGAGCCGCAAGCCGAATCTGTTCGACCTTCTAAGCATCCTTAGGTAGAATCTGAAGAATGGGAAACAACGGACGAAATTATCATCTAGGTTAATGAATATGCAAAGCAGATGTAGATGATGACGGAGAGGATACAAACAGCAACTCTTAGCCACAGTGCTAAATCTCGAGAGTTGGAACAAGTGATTGATGCTCTCCAAGGTGAGCTTGAATGTTGAAATTAGGGTTGCAGGGAAACACACACAGCTTGGAGAAGACAAAGGAAGCTCAAAGCACACAACAAAGAGTATATTACTTAGTGTGCAATGGAAAAATTTGGTAGCCCTAGAATGAATGGGCGTATATACAATGCATGGGGAAAAAACCTCCTAGAGAGGGAAAAAATGCCTCGGTGGTCATAAGTGTGTTCACACACATCACTACCACATGTATATAGTAACAATCCCCCCCTGAAGTGATGTGGTGAACGAGAGCTAGCACATGAGTAATGGGAAGTGCCATGCCTTGAGGACATGATCAATCCACAAAGGGGAACATGTAAAGTGCCACTCAAGTAGCGGAAAATCCTCTTAACAGTCTGTCAATGCTTAGACCGTGGGCTATGCATAAATCTGCTGACCTGTGAGATTTCAAACTGAATATTTGGCCTCGTGTTTCATACACAAATGAGGCAACTAACAACAATGTCTCTATGTAACTTTTCTGACACAAGGCAATACCACCATCACACTGCTTAAATTGTATGCCCAAGTAGTGATGCAACAGCCCCAAATCTTGTATCTTGAACGTAGCATTCAAATCAGCCTTAAATTCAGAAATATGTGCCTCATTGGGACCATTGATCAGCAAATCATCCACATAAAGAACAACAATGAGAAGTACATCACCCTCACGCTTGACATACAATGTGCTCCCTCTTGGACTATTACTAAAGCCTCGTTTGACCAAATGAGTGTCAGCTTTCTCATACCAAGCACGAGGAGATTGCTTCAACCCATACAAAGCTTTTTTACATTTGCACGCCTTATCCTTTTATCCTTTCTTGACAAAACCATGAGGCTGCATTACATAAACTTCCTAAAATTTGCCACCATTCAAGAAAGTAGTAACAATGTTTGATTGATGTACATCCCAACCAAAATGAGTTGCCAATGCACATAGAAAACGCATAGTAGTCAACGAAAAGTGGGAGAAAAATTTTCTTCATAATCTGTGCAACTTGTAAACCCACTTTGTACCAATGTCCTTTTTCCCAGGAGGCAAATCACATAAATTCCATGTGTCATTTTCTATAAGTGCGTCATATTCTGATTGCATGGCAGCCATCCAATTGTTTGAATTTTGTGCTTCATCAAAAGACAGAGGTTCATCAACATTATGTAAGCTAGACACAACCAAAGCATAACAATCTAATTCATAAGAGGCATGGAGAGAGCTTGAATGAGTGCGACTACACAAAGGTGCATCCAATTTACTGTCACGCAAAGTATGTGCCAGCCATTAAGGCATACCTCTAGCCTGCTCATTTTCAGCCCTTTCCTCATCAAGTACATCATGTATATCTACAACAGTAATAGGCTGATCTGTAACATTTTCAAAAACCCCCATAGGCTGTACATTTGCCTCATTGGAATTTACATTCATACTTCCACCACTGAAAAGAGGCAACAAAGTGTCATAAATGTCCTATGATCTTACATTACTATCTCTAGTACTACATGACAGCAAAGGCTTAACAGAATCTTCCACAAACACAACACGTGAGACCAAAATACGCTTTGTTTGTGGATGGTACAACCTGTAACCTTTGCTTTCAACACCATAACCAACAAAAATACATTTGACAGCCTTATCATCGAATTTTCTGTGTTGCGCTTGTGGCACTAAACCATAAGTCAAACAGCCAAAAACACGCATGTGCTCAATAGATGGCTTTCTATCATGGCATGCTTCATGGAGTCATAGACTGCAACGCTTTGTAGGACACCTATTGAGTATATAAGTGGCACAGATGACAGCCTCAAGCCAAACAAGTGTGGTAAAGCTTGACTCTTGACCATACATCTTGCCATTTCCGTAAGAGACATGTTTTTCCTCTCAGCAACACCATTTTGTTGAGGCTTATGCGGCACTATACATTGGTGTTTTATCCCAAGACTAGCCAGAAATGCATTAAATTCATGAGACATATACTCCCCCCCTCGATCAAAACGGAGGGTACCCATAGTACATTCCGAGACATTTTCAGCCATAGCAAGAAATTGCTTGAAGCACATGAACACTTTGAACTTAGCTTTCAATGGATATACCCATGCATGCCTAGAGTAGTCATCAATGAAAGTCACGAAGTACAAGTAATTTCCCAGGGACGGAGTTTGCATAGGCCCACAAACATCACTATGCACAATTTGCAATCTGCATGACCCATCCTTTGGAAACTTAGCACGCTACATTTTACCCAAAATACAGCCTTCACAAACATGTGTTTGACAGGTGCTTCAAGAGGTAGCAAAGAAGCAACCATATCAGATTTTTGCAAACGCAGCAAACTGGAAAAATTCAGATGCCCAAGACGTGCATGCGACAATTTTTCATCTGAAACAGCCCTTGAATCTGCAACTGCATTTGCAAAATTTTGTCCACACTTCTCATACAAAGTGAGCTTATATAGCCCACGACACAAAAGGCCAGATGCAACAATTTCATCACCAAAATTGAGATCATGAACTGTACATCTGTCATCCACAAATTTGACTACAAGTCCAAGTCTAGCAAGTGTAGATATAGACAAAATATTCTTCTTAATCCCAGGTACATAAAGTGCATCAACAAGTGTGAAAGAACTACCATTTGTTGCAGCAGTAATAAGCACAATTTTTCCAACTCCTTGAACAGGATAAGAGGCATTGTTGGCACAAGTCAGTGTATTCCCATGAGGGATAGACCCAATAGAGGTAAACAAATCACGATGTGAGGTAATGTGCTTTGTAGCACCACTGACAAAATACCACACATGTGAATCTGCAGCAATTGACATACATGCATCATGGACAATAGGTTCATAAGTGCACTTTGCACTAAATGCCCATTTTGCATCAACATCAACATCACAATCTCCTTTGACAGAAGACTCTACAATCACTGCACTTGTATTGGACCCTGTAGCGGATCTAGCCTCTTTCTTCTTAGCCTCCTTTGCCTTCAATTTTGGATAGTGCTTGATCAAGTGATCATTAGCTTTACAATAATGCATCTTCTTTTTGCCCTTATCTTTCTAGATGAATGTCTGCTAGCAGAAGCATTAGGAACATGGGATTTTCCACTTGCAGAAGAACCATAAGAAGTGGCTACATTGTTGTTACCACCCTTTCTTGAGCAGCAATAAAAGCCTGTTCAACTGCACACTGTCTAGTCCTGTTTTTCTTGGAAAGTGACTCTTGTAATAGCAATGTTCATAATGCATCAAACTTGACAACTTCAGGATTTCCTTGGGTCATAAGTCTCCAAGTACTAGCAAAAGTCTAGTAAGAATCTGGTAAGGCATCATGAACAGTCTGCACAAGGGAACTGTCTCAAATGACTTCACTTGCAAAAATAAGTTGCTCATTGCTATCCTTGACACCAGCAAGGAAAGTGTCCATATCATCTTCCTCATGCATAATCTTTATGCAACAATGCAATTTTTGCTTCATTGCGGCCTGAATACCAGCAAGAATATCCCAAGCCTATTTTGCAGATTTTGATGAACGAATGTGAGGAGTAATGGTGCGCTTCATGGACAATGCAATCAATGCATGAGCTTGTGTATCCTTTACATCCCAACGAGCTTGTTCTGTTGTAGGAAAAACAACTCTAACAGCAGTAATCCTTGCAGCAAAACCTGCAACATCCTCAACATCGCCTACATCCTCAGAACCAGGACGTGCATCAATGCCCTGCACAATATTCTAAACACCCTTTCACACAAGAATATGTTGCATCATGTAAGCCCGCATAGGGTAATTGTCCCCATCCAATCTATCCTTAGCAAGAAACATCTTGAATACATTTGTGTTGTTGTCAGCCATGGTAAATGATGCACCTGATGTGAAAACTGCCCGAAAAGAGGATAACCATAGTGGGAACAACATGTCCTATATAGCACAAACCATAGAAGACTGTAAGGGACCTGTTATGCAAAAAAAGACATTGATAAAAATTTTGCATAAAATGACAAAATTGTAGGTGCAGTACTGCCTGTAGTGGAAACGGAGGTAGAAATTAGCTCGAATCAAAAATCTGAGCAGACTGATCTCTCCGAGTTCTTTCAATTTTTTTGTCGACCTCCAAAACACTTGCCAAAGCTCACTGAAATCGAAGAAAGTGAGCAGGTGTGTGTTGGAGCTGCTAGCGACTAAGCCCGGGAGGATGCAACCTGCTCTGATATCAATTGTTGGAATGATGGTTGCAAGGAAACGCACACAGCTTGGAGAAGACAAAGGAATCTCAAGGCACACAACAGAGAGTATATTACTTAGTGTGCAATGGAAAAGATTGGTATCCCTAGAATGAATGGGCGTATATACAATGCACGGGGGAAAAAACCTCCTAGAGAGGGGAAAAATGCCACGGCGGTCCTAAGTGTGTTCACACACATCACTACCACATGTATATGATAACATTGAAGACAGGATGAACATCATTGAAAATCTTCAAGGCCAGATCAAAGAGCTAAAAAATGAAGCGGAGCAACATCAAAGTGTCAAGGAAAGGCAACAAAAAGAGATGGAAGATTTAGGGGAGCTCAAAGCTATCAGATGCATGTAAAAGCAAGGACCAACAGCTAACCGAAGTAACACATGAACTTTAGAGCACTACTGAGTCAGTACAAAAGCTCCAAGTACAATTGAATGTAGCAAATTCCTCTTTGCAATACTCAAAGAAACTCTTGAATCAATGACCAAGCGGCATTCCTAAAGCATATCACGGAAAACCCAGCTGTAGCTTCACTCAAGGGGATAGATGAAGTTTACAAGACCTTGGAAAGGAGAAACAAATACATGGAACTTGAGTTGAAGCTGAAATAGACACAAAGACGGGACCTTGCCTTAATGCGGGTACAAAGAGAAGAGCAGTCACTTAAAGAGATAGAGGATTGAAAGAGAGCCAATTATCTGCTAAGAGAAGGGAATATGGAAGCTCAGGAGGAGGCAGGTACATCTAAACAATGCAATCTAGACATACCATCACTCTCCTTTGCAGGAATAAAAACACAACCAACAGAAGGGCAGACAAGGAGTTTCAAATTCCAAGTACCAATCACCAATGAAGAAAAAGTACAAATGGTTTAGCTCTCTACAGGTGATGAAGATCCACTTAAAGAGAAAATTGTTCATGAAGTGGATGTTGAATGCAAAGCAGCAATGGATTGGGAGTTGAGAGTTCTTCACTCTATCGATGCAACACAACTCATTCCCAACCAAATCAATTCTCAACGACATCAACAGTTGCTGCCCTACCCTTTGATAAAGATGGATCTACTGCAAGTAAAAGAAAGACTTTACAAGGATATGCAAGAAGAGGGGTCAGATGCTCTCCACCCCAAATGGAGAAAAAAATGGCTCAACAAAAACTTAAGGTATCTTATCTTGTTTAGAAGGGCACCTACATCAATGCAGAAAAACCCGACATTAAGTCATGTACCAAGGGTAAGGACATGGCAAGCACATGAAGCATTAAAGAAGAAAAGGCTGACAACTACCCAAAACTGCTAGCTCCAGAGCAAGGACCAGGAACTGAGGAATACATGGTGAAAACCCTAACGGGTGCCATGAACTTCTTTAAAAGTCTCACTGACCTCTCATGTGCAATGCTATATAAAATCTACAGAATACTACTCACACGCATCCAAGTTTTTCATGAGCATGAGCAAGCAGGAGCCCCATGGATGTCCTTCTTAGAAGGTAACAAAGGCTTGTACAAGCTATGATTTGAGTGGACAACCTCCAAAATAAGTCCTCTATGGCTTCTACGCCAGATGTATGTTCTTGCCATCCAGCAATATGTTAGCATTCAAAGAAGCTTTTTACACAAGATTCTTCACATGGCATACAAAGATTTTCGGGCCAATGATAAGCAATCTGACAGCAAGGTTTGTCAGATATTCAGTCATAGAACTCAAAAATATAGTCACTATTCAGTTTTTGCAAGTCCTTGACAAAGAATGACACATCAGATATCAAAAAGCGCTACAAGCACTTAAAGACCGCCTCGCCAGCTATCAACCCAAAGACTATTTCAGTCCATGAAACTGTGTCAAGGGACGACACGATTGAGGAGGGGGGTAATGTTAGTAGCAATCTAACCCATGTAACATTTTTTGGGAACTTTATTGTAAAAACACTTATTCTTTTGATGAATCGGTAATATTGTAGCTTCTATTTGCCAAGTGGATATTGTAGTCTATGAGCTGGAGCTATAAGCTTCCGCATTGTATCAATTTATCCTTAGTTAGAGCTCCCAAAAGATTAGTTTTTAACCAAAGAAACCTTGGCGAAGGTATAAAAGACAATTTTGTAAAGTTAATTAAAAGTTTTTGGATAAGAAATACATAGCATGAGCTAACGGCGCTCACTTCTCTTCTTCTCATGCTTCCTTCTCCCTTGTCTGTTATCACATTATTGCAGTACCGCCTGTTGCGTGTTGCAACCATAGCTACATCTCAAGAAGGAATTTAAGCTAGGAAATCACAAAGTAAGCATAGGCGGGTATTGGGACATCATTGCTAAGCATTTAGATGCATTCGGGGTCAGAAACGACTAGGTCAAAATCTCACTGCTGTTAATAATTACTTTTTGGCACTTCATCAAAAGTGAGATTTGAGACCATAAGCATGTGTGCTTAGGTCTTATATACTTATCTTAGAAGTTTTGTAACATTCGGATGTTGTTTGATGCTGTAACGGTCATGTTTTGTTTTTCAAGTAGTAACTAGCTTTTGATGACTTAGGTCATTTGAGTGTAGTGTTAAATGCGAGTTGTCTATTGTTTTCCAAGAGATTGACACCCTCTTGTAGCCTCTATGCACTCGTCGAGTAAGCTTTGTCCCATGGATTGACAATTATGTTTGTGGTTCTCGCTATGTTTTCAATAAGACAAGAGTGAGGTTAGGAAACCCATCCACAACATAATTCCATAGTTATTCAATTCATCTTGGCATAGCTTGTATATTGGGTCAAAAGGGGGCTGAGTCCCTTTTTGCAATTCTATAGCAAAATCATAGGGCCTATGCTCTGGTAGTAGATCTGCATTCTTGCTTCCATGCTTTTTTGGTTGGTGTGTTAGATAGCATTGCAAATATCAAGAAAGTTGGATTCTTTTTGCTGAACTCATGAAGACCTTGGCTGCAATGCATATAGGTTTTTTATGCTTTCTTTTCTCCTTTTGGCCTTGACTTGGCTCAATACTTTGATCCCTCCAATCAATGCTAGGGTTGTGTAACTTGAACCATGGTAGACCAATAACAATTGGGATACTTGGACATTGTATGATATTGAGCACAATCCTTGAAACATGATCCTTTAATGTTACTTCTATGGGGTGAGTTTCAAACCTGACATCCCTTGAAGCAAGGGGAGATCCATTGATACAATTACTTTTGCAACTACTTTTGCCTTGTTCTTTTGCAACTACTTTGTCCATGAAGCACGCCGTTGCATGTGAATCCAGTAATGCTTCATAATCCATTTGTCTATCTACCACATGGGTTTTGAATGGTAGCATAAAACTTCAAGTGGGATCCGCAGGTAGATAGAGACCTTTGTTTACTTGGTTTTTGTCCGACTGCACAGTCTCCTGGGGTTGGATATCCATGTTTCCCGAAAATGTTGAGATTATTGCACCATGATCTTTGATCCATCTCTTCTTTGGACAATTATGAGCAATGTGTTTAGGCACTCTGCAATACATACATAGGTTGTTGATTCGTCACCTTTGCTTCTCTTGACCTTTCATCCTTCCCAAAAGTGTTATCCTTCCCAAAAGTGTTGAGACTATTGCACCATGACCTTTCATCCTTCTCTTCTTTGAGACTGTGCGTGATGTCCATAGCTTCTTGGGCTTATGCTCTTACTACTACAAAAGGTTTATTAGGAACTTTGCCGAGATTTTCTTTGGACAATGTTGAGCAATATGTTCATGCTTTCCACAATACATACATAGGCCATTGATTCATTGATTTGCTTCTCTTGAGCTTAGAGGGGTTTAAACCATGCTAAATTAATTTGCATGGTTTCAATGCTTGGTTCACAGCCCTCTTGAATTGCAGGACAATCATGTGTCACCATTGTTTTAGACCACCATGATGTCCCATGATGCTTCTCTTGTCATCTTGCAAATAGTCGATTATTGCATTCTATTGCTTGAGAGATGAATTTGCTTAACATATGAACCTTTGGCATAGTCAATAAAAGATCTTTGAAATCATCCTTAAAGAGTGTTACCATGCACCGAGCGATTTTTTCCGAGCAAGGACAAACCCGAGCAACTGTTTGTACACGATATAGTAAATTTTATCGTCAACATAATACTTATTGTTTGTTAAATATTCATGCACCACAACAAAAAGGTTTATCAATGGATAGACTACCTCCTAAATTCCAAAAGATCAAAGTTTACTTTTAAGAAAATAAACACAATATTTGAAAATATTATCTTCTCTCTTAGGCTCGCTTGGGCTTCACATGTTTTTAGCATAAAGTAAGATTAACAGACTAATAAGAAGTTTAGCCTTGTACTTAATGCTCAAGTCATCGTAAGTTTCTTTTTGTAAGGTCATTTGTAGTGCTCCTGTGTCTAGTATGTTGGTTCTTGATTGTCATTTATACTTGAGAGCATGTGAATCCTTCCTCATCTTAGATGTAAGGTCTCTGACCCGATCAAAAAGAGCACCCTTGTACCATGAAATGAATATAATGGAATAAGTTACTATTTTTAGCAGTTTTCCAGATTCTGTCAGTGCCATGATGTTTAGAATGTTATAAAGCTTCAAAATGTGAATTAAAATAATTTTTGTGAAAATTTTCCAAAAATAGTAAGTTTTTGGTCACCCGACCCGTCCAGTTTTGACCGTCTCGAAAAACTGCACCCGTACCCCAAATTTGAAAAAAAAATGCATTTTTGGACCCCGGGGGGCTGCTAAATATGGCAGGTACTCAGGCCAGTACGTCTTAGTTAGAGCTTCGTATAGCAATTTTCGGCATCAAAATCCGACTCGTATGACCCGTTTTAGCCTAGAACCAAATTTCCTAAAAATTGTCCGGGGAGGTACCGAGGGCCCAAGGCTGTGTGGGAACAGGTTCCAGCCCACTCCAGACCAGCTTTAGCAGCTAGAGGGCGCCCTCTTGCCTTGTGGGAGTCCTAGGAAAGGTGCCAAGCCAGTAATTAAGTCTCAAAGTCAGTTAAACTAGCCAACCTGACACTTGGTGAGTAGGGAACTAGACTTACCATGCAAGGACTCAGTGCTCACTCAGATGCTTATAGCAGCACAAATCGATTTTCAGCCTGTAGGAGCCTATTTAAAGACCTGCACACACACACACACATATGCTCACACACACACAATGCATACACACACACCTACACACACCCTGGGAAGGTGATGCCGGTTCACACACCTTTTTAAGGAGAGGCAAGGAGGGAGGTGCTGTCGAATTCTCGCCTCAAGAAGCTCGATTAGATCAGAGAATCAAAAAGATTATCAGCCCTTAATCACGGTAACCACGGTTTAATTAATGCTTTCTGCAAATCCTTTTCATTACATCTAAATTCCTCGTCTATTATGCTTATTCCTAGTCGTAATTCTCTATAACTACTCTCTAAATTCTCCTTAATCATATTCTATTACGTAATCATCATTCCATGGCTGAATTATCAGCCATTCATCACTCTCGATTAATGATTAGTGCATGATTATTAGAATTTTCTCTCTCTAGGTAGTATAGTAACTAAGCGGTAAGCTGGTAATTGTGTAGATTGAAGAAAATCACTCTTTCCATCACTCATTAACATTGTAGTTTAATTAAATTCATTTCTCTTATGCATTAAGATGTAATTAAGGAGAAATTAATCTGTCATTAAGTCTCTACGAATTGACCTTCCTCACACATATGCATAAGTAAAATCTGCATCATCTATTTGCTAGGAAAGAGATCAATCATACTTAATTTATCTCTCTGGTAATTCCATTAGTGAAATCCTAATTATTCTTAATCAGGTAAGCCGAATAATTATCTTAGAGCCGGTTCCCATAGAATTATGTGCCATCCTTAATGATTGCTATATGAAAAATCTAGACCTCTCATATAGGAGGGATTAATTTATGTTGCTAATCTACCTATTGAATTGTTATGACACTTGCGAACCTTAGCCCTTTCTCCAAGCTAATTAATTAAAGTAGTGAGACAAATGGCTCCGGTTAAGAGAACACGCTTCGGTGGTGCCCATGACCACGAGGCGGGAACCAGCAATGTCAACGGGAAGGGGAAAGCTCCCATGGAGGAACAAATACCGGCCATCTCACGAGCCATCGATGAAGAAATGGAAGAGGTAGGTCATATTTTCATTTAAGTTGTTTAAATTAACATTGCATACGTTAGTTAGGAACGCACATATCCCCAAACATGTTGGAGAGATCCGACGGAAACCGCGGCATTGAACTCATTGTACATTAAGTTCTAAAGTAGGAAGGTAATGCTTGATAGCTATGATGCTTGAAAGAGGAAAGAATGTCTGCTAGGGAAAATTTAGCTCGGCTTGTTCATTTTATTTCCAATGTTGAATCAGTCCTGACCCCCCCTACTGATCACAGGGGGCAGCATTCCTCGGTAAAGGGCTCTTGAATCCACGACTTGCTTTTTATGCGGTGGATACCCACGACTTGCTTTCTATGCGGTGGGAACCCATGTCTTGCTTTCTATGCGGTGGGAGTGTCCATGACGTGCTTTCTATGCGGTGGACATACCTAGTTGTATGGGCAGCTAGGCGACAATGGGAGGAGTGAACTCTCGCTAGAGGGGGGATGTTGTACCTCCAGAACATTGGAATTTTTATGAATAAGTTGAGTAGAATTTTTACTAGAATACTGTCTTGGTGTTGTTTGCAATACTGGTTGAAAGGGTTTTCTTAACGAACAATGTGCTTCGGAATTAAAACAAGGAATGTTTATGTTGAACAACCTTTGTGGTAGTAATTAGGACACACAAGGAAGTGTGAGTATGGGGGTGGAAAGTGGGGGCTTGTCTCAGGTTGCCAATGCCTATGAGATGGGTGGTCCCGATTGGTCGGGAACTCTCTATCCCCATAGTGCTTACTCGATATTAGTAATGCTCATTGCCCCTAGAGTGGGGAAATCTCAAGAGTACGTGCCTCTGAAACATGGAGAAAAAGGCACTCGAGGCTTCTCTCCTCTTGGAAGGTGGGTCTTAGGATCGTTAGATAGTTTAAGTACGCTTCCCCTGCGAGGTGGAGCTAGATCTTCTTGCTAGTAGGCTCAAACTCGACTCACCTTGTGATGAGAGATCGTCCGCTAGTCGAACCCTAAACCATTTTGTTTGCTTCCGCAATAGATCTAGTGGCCACCAGGTTAACCATCAAATCCGCTGGTTGATACGGCGGGGTGGGGACCTCACATTAGACGCATCAATTTGATAGCAATTTATTGCACCTCATTAGTTCATTTATACATCAATCATCTTTTTCATGTCGTCTTGCCCTATCTATACTACAAGATTGTGATCTTCATTCAAAGACACCCTTCTTACACGACACATTGCCGGCAAACACCATTAATTATGAAAGACTTCTTTTGTTACAATAAAATCACGTTTTTTCTTAATTGACCAATATAGGACTTTTTTAATCAATTTACAAAAATAACAACCAAAATTTATAGAGTTCTATGCCTAAAATTTTCTAGAAAGGCATCGTCATAAATGAGGAAAAAATTAGTTGTAAATAAATAAAATAATTAGGATCTTTTTACCATGCAATGTGACAACCTCAAACTTAGGGGCGTGAGTCTTCATACCTTGGGGGACTATTTCGCGACCTACCTTGGCCAGAAGTCGACGCAGGCAAGCTGAGAGAGAGAGAGAGAGAGAGAGAGAGCGAGCGAGAGAGAGAGAGAGAGAGAGAGAGAGAGAGAGAGAGAGAGAGAGAGAGAGAGAGAGAGAGAGAGAGAGAGAGAGAGAGAGAGAGAGAGAGGTGCTTGCCTCTTCTCTCTTACCAAGCCATTGTAGCTTGAGCTTGAGCTCGCCAACCCACTTTGGCCAGTATGCGGGCAGAAGTAGACGCAGGCAAGCTGAGAGAGAGAGAGTTGTGGCTTAAAAGCCTGTGGAGCCATCGCCCGACGCCTCTGAAAGCAATTGCAATAGCCAAAGAGAAGGGTGGTTTCGACTTCGGAGACGATTCGGCGTATGCCACCTGCCTCAAAATCCTCCAGATAATAGGATATAGAGGGAGTCCTACATCAAGAAGATACGCCTTAAATACACACTCACATACGCCTGCCAAAACACATGGGGAAATCTGAGGTGAGTCCCACATGTCATAATTCTAGAGAGAAGGCCAAGGGAAGGGGGGCCTTGCTCAAACTCTGGTAAGTCTGGAGGTCATACGTTTTCTTTTGCCCAATGGGTGTCTGCCACAGAAAGAGGACACACGCCTCGTCCATCAAAGGTTTGGGACAAGTACACCTTCAACAGCTCTTCAACGAGATCCCAGAATTGCTCTTCTTCAAGGACCTCGATGGAATTGGAGCCCCCTCCTCATACCATGATGCTAGAGTGTTTTCAAACTCTTGAAGGCTAGAGCATTGGCGAAGGCTAGCCCCCGAACGCACACAGTATTGGCGGCATTTTGAGAGGGCAGACTCCTGGAAGGTCAATACGCGGGTCTGCCAACGGGAGATGAGGTCGAAGGGGGGAACGTCGGGGCCGATGGGTGCCATTGGGTGGCCGATGTAGTGCAGGAAGATGATGGTGGAATCCGCGCTGGCATAGATCCAGCCCATGTGCCGGATGAAGTGTGTCACCTCCTCTTCGTCATGCTGAGCTATGCATACCCCGTCGTGCCATGCGTATCGTACCTCTGTGACCTGCACTAGAAGCTAGCACGTCATCTCTAGGATGTCTCCGATTACTCTCTGCTGCAAGCCAGGGTCTTTATGCATGCCCTTGCAAGGTGTTTTCGTTGGATCAGCCCTTAAAACTTTCATACGGTTTTTTTTTTTAACTGTGAGAGAGGGAGAGAGAGAGAGAGAGAGAGAGAGAGAGAGAGAGAGAGAGAGAGAGAGAGAGAGAGAGAGAGAGAGAGAGAGAGAGAGAGAGAGAGAGAGAGAGAGAGAGAGAGACAAGCGATGGCGTACATTGTGCGTGGTGAGGGCATGGTGAGGGCGTCCTCAGCATCCTCGTCCATTGCTCCCTTGCTACCTTCCCTCCAGTCAACTTTCTCAAAGCAGTCAAGAAGGAAATTAATCTCCGCTTCTCATAGGGGTAGCAAGAGCAGGCCTTTGCGTCTGACAGTGCATGCAGAAGGGCGGCGTGGGGATGGCATAACTACAGCAGAAAGGATTGTTTCTACTTCTGCGTACCTTCTCCCTTTCTTGGATGGTGTACAATATGGACAGTATTTTCTCACACAGTTCCCCCAAGCCCAAGTAGCCTTTAGACCTCTCTACCCGCTCCTGCGTGTTTACTCCAGCACCCCTTTTGCAAGTGTTGCAGTTTTCTTTGACCGAATCCAAACTTCAATCGCTATGTACGCTACAACACCATGCAAGCTGTCATGTTGGATATACTTCTCATTCTCCAGAGCCTTATAGAAGGCATTTATCATCCACAAAGCGGTGTTGGCTTGGAGATTCTGGTGGTGTTTTACAATACTGTTTTCTTTTATCTGGTTGCCTGCTTCATTCTTGGAAGTGGGTCATGAAAGACTCCACGCCTTCCTCTTGTTGCAGATGCTGCAGATGCTCTGGTCATGTGAGGTGCACCATTCTTTCATGTAAGCTTACAAGAAATTGTGCAACACATTATGTAACAGCTTAAACTAGAAAATATAGTATTTGCAAGTGTAGTATATCCAGTTGCTTTCAAAGAGAGAGAGAGAGAGAGAGAGAGAGAGAGAGAGAGAGAGAGAGAGATAAGCCAATACTACTTGCTTGAGGCAGTTAGCGTTATAATCTTTGCTAGCAACCTGCTCACCATTTTGTGCTGTGTTTTCTTCAAGAGAAACCACACCGTCGAAGCCAATGGCATCTCGCGAGAAGCTTGACCAGAAGGCCCGCGCTAGAGAGATGATCGTTCCTGGAGGCACTGGAGGCAAGACCTTAGAAGCGCAGGAGCGCCTTGCGGAAGGGAGCAGCAAGGGAGGGCAGACACGAAAAGAGAAAATGGGGACAGAAGGATACCACGAAATGGGAAAGAAGGGTAGGCTCTCCAACCTAGAGCAGTCTGGCGGTGAGGTAGCTGAGGAGAAGGCAGTGCCATTCGATGAGTAAAAAATATAGGACTCAATAGAAAAAATGTCCCCAGTTACGTCATCAGTGCATATTGTATCTTTTTGTTGTGCTCGATGGGAATTACGATCTTAGTCTACTACTAGCAGTAGTTTTTCGGCTGCAGATTAGCTTAATTAGTGCACATATTGTATCTTCTTGTTGTGCTCGGTGGGAATTGCGATCTTAGTCTTCTACTAGCACTAGTTTTTTGGTTGTGGATTAGCTTCTATAAACCTAAAGCTCTTGCTTTTGTAATTAAAACTACCATCTGCTATTTAGCTTTGCAAGTCTTTTAGTTTGCTTTCCAAAAAAAAAAAAGAGAGAGAGCTAAGTCAGTCTCCATCGTTCTTTTTTTGACATCTCTCTCTCTCTCTCTTTGTGATCTGTACGTGCTTCGGCATAATTTTTCTTTGTCAGAAAAAAAAACGATGGAGATTTGCTTAGCTCTCTCTCTCTCTCTAAAGTTCAAAGGGTTTTGTCGATCAAAAATTGACAAAGGGTTTTGTCGATGACTTTTGATGTTCAAAGGGTTTTGTCGATCAAAAATTTGTGGTTGATTTACCATTAAAAATAGTTGCAATCTTGAATTAATTTTTTGTTGTTGTGCTTGAAGTCACCTAAGATATCATGTTTGGTTTTTTTTTTGTATATGTGCCTTGCCCTATATCGCTCGTTTTAGGGATTGCTTGGAAAATCTCGCTCGAGCTTAGAGATTCTTCATCCTTAAATTGCCATCGAAACTGGCTAATGAAACAAGCTAAATCACATGTGAGCTGTCAGAATTCAGATGCATATACTAATGCAAGCCTTGACCCTTGCTAAGGGTAGCTTAGTTCCAACTACCCTTGCTCTATCAGTATCCCCAAAGGTCGTAGAAAACTCCCCTGTAAAAGCTTCAAATTCATGGAGGAGGGGAGATTCGTAAAGGAGCAAACCAAGAGAAAGCCTTACCTGAGAGGTAAGTGCCAATAAGGCCTACTTGAAAAGCATCATATGAATAACACTCTTGTTGCATTTGGATGAAGAGCCACACTTGTTGGAGAAAGCTTCTAAACTTTGATCTAGCTCCATCAAACTTTTCAAGTAAATTGGCCTTCGGCTCCTTCTTGTGTTATTGTTGCAAATTGCTACAACTTGGAGCTTGTGCTTGGTGTATGCTTGTCTCTCGGAGCTCTTAGATTTCACATTGCAAATCTTGTCCCAGTAGCCAAAGACATTACTCTCATGCAACTCATGAAGTTGTTGTTTGGTGATGACACCTTCCACCACTGACTCCGTGAAGGCTCGACAAGATTAAGAGATAGGAGCCTTTCCAAATTGTTATGAGCGCGTCTCAAGCTAGACTCAGAGCAAGAGAAGGCACTCACAATATACAAGAGCTTGAACCTTGATTGCAACACTTAATCTTGATTGCAAGACTTAATACTCGATCAAGAGAACTTGATTACAAAACTTAGATTATATAGTTTGACTTACAAGTCAACTACAAGAACAAGACTAAAATACAAGACAAGAACTAGAAGAGGACTTACCTCGCATGAGCCTCACAATTGGTGTTGGCAAGACTGAGAGGCTTGTAGTCCAAGACCTCTATTTATACTTCCTTCTAAGAAGGTTAAGAACCTTCTAGGCTCTTCCTTCTAGAACCTTCTAGTGAGTGATGATGCAAGCAATGACATAAGCGATGATGCGGGTGATGATGTAGGCAATGACATAAGTGATGGTGTAGGCAATGACATAAGTGATGATGCAAACAATGACATAAGCAATGATGTAGGCAATGAGATAAGTGATGATGCAATTTGTATTCTAGAACATTTCAAAACTTTTCTTGATCTTCTAGAATCTTCCACACCATTCTTCTAGAATCTTCAAGTGATTTCTCAAAAAGGTTGACTCTTGTGCATCCATGATAGTAAAGACAGCAAAAACTAGCACTACTATGGACAAATCCTCACAATGCTTTTGCTTGCCAAAGAGCTCCTACAAGAAGGAACATCGAAGGAACATCAAAATCCAGCGAGAAAAATCTTGACAAGCCGATTAAAACAATTGTAAAGGATCCCAAAGAAAAAGGAAAAATAGGAGCTATGACATCGACAATGAGAATTTTGGTAGCTCCATTTGCAAAAAAGCCTTGGCCCTCACCAACGGTAAGCGACATCACCTCTAGCATCCAAAATGTATTAAAATGGTAAAATCTATTAGCAAAGCTCTATCAATGAGGAGCAACTCAAAGTAGAAGGGTGAGTAGGCAGGCAAGGCTATTGAGTACACCGCCATTGTTCAAAACCAAACACTGTAGAGAAGAGTGCGTAGAACTCAATGGTGTCAGTAATCATCCCTATAAGTGGTGGCTATTCCCCTAGCAAATTAGTTAAAATTTCACAATTGTTTTGGGAAAAAGTGCAATGGGGAGTACGGCAATACAACCAAAATATGCACAATACTCCAAGGTTGACCTCACCGTCTTGGAGAAACTATAAAACCAACAAGCTGAGTGTATCCGAGCACATCTGTATTTCTCTACTCCCCATTGCAGTGCCTCTTAAAACAATTGTACATGCTACGATCAAACAACATTGCAAATAGTTTTTGCACAGAGAAAGAAATTAAGCAAGTGAGAAAACTGAAAAATTTGTCAAACAAAATGAAGAAAATGAGAGAAGAGCTCAAGCACTTCCAACATCAAAGGGTGGATTTGGAAAGACAAGTAGAGAGTTATAGGAAGACAAAGGCCTACAACAATAGAGAAGGAAAGATGAAAATGAAAATGAAAGATGTTGAGCACACAAGAGCTCATGCTTTTGAAATTCCATTGGAAAATTTGAAGAAGGACTAATAAGACAACGAAGCTTGCCTGATTACAGCTCGTCAAGCATATATGGCTAATAACAAATCCATGAGTCTAGATGTGCAATGGTATTGCACACTCTTCACATATGTGGTGTAGTGTTTGAACAAAATTTGTCAAGAGTTCCTTCTCTACAATGTGCCAATTGTGGAGTTGAGACATTAGAGACAAATTTGTTTGTTCTTGGAGAACAATACAAACCCACCACATCTCCAATTTAGGCCACTTTAACCCCGGCTAGTGCACGTGATTCTAGAACCACCACCAATATCGATGCAGCCACAACAATCAGCACCTTCTTCATTATTAAAATCAACCGCACCTAAACCTGACTTAGGAGAAGAGGTCAATAATCCCCTTGAATGATTCAAAAATTTTGTAGCATGTATAGCAGCTAACATCGAACTACACATATCTTTCATGCAATGTTGTAGGAAGTTTCCTTTTCCAAAATGCTTACAGAAAATGGATGCAAAATATGTTCTGGTTGGTAGAGAATTTCTTGCATACCAACTGTAACAGAAAATATTTTAATTTAAAACAAAAGATGTTGTTGAGCTGAAGTTTTTTTATGTACCAGATGATTTAAAGTGAATTTGAAAAATATTTTTATTGTCTAATTTAGTTTTTGGCCCTGTTTGTCTAGCAATTTGTAGATTTTGAGTCTTCAAAATGCCTTCTGGCTCACTAGCATCTATATACATGTTCTTTCCCCTGTAGGTGAAGTAGATTCTCCTTTCAGGGAACTTTATATTGGCAGCCATGTGATCAAACCATGGCACCCCTAGGATAGCATCCTCATGTTAGAGAGGAGATATGAACAAGTCTTCTTTGTCGACATAGTTTTGGACATGAAGCCTCAACTTCCCAATCAAGGGAGTAACGGAGGCTTGCTGTCCCTTGAAAGTTGCGTCATCCGTTACCATATCTCCCATCTCAAAATCTTGAATGCCCAACTTGGTGGCCAACTCCATTGATATGAAGTTGTGAGTAGAGCCAGGGTCAAACAAGATGAAGGCATCATGCTCTCTTACCTTTCCCCAAGCATAGGAAAGTGATGATCCTTTGCAATGAGCATCCTCTTTTGGAGCTTCGATGGTGGAAGCCCTAGGAGTCTTATTGCGAGTATTCTTCTTGGGGCAAGAACGATAGCCATGCCTTGCTCCCCACACTTGAAACACTTATGGTCCTTGTGAACAACATTAGGAAAATTTTGAACTCATTTTGGGCCTTTTAAGAGTGCCACATAATCAAATTTGTACAAAAGAAAGCAACCCGGTAGACCCTTCTAAATATTGCTTAGAACCCCATGATATGACCTATCGTTGGGAAGTTCTTGAAAAATGGATTCTAAAGAGCCAAGGTCCGAAAAGTTTGGATGACTTCTATGAAAGTTATGCCATTTTTTTTCAATCAGCCAGGTTTTGTTACCGTTACGGTAATCTAAAATCACCTTTTTCTAGATCTACATGAAGGCAATGTCCGATACATGCATGCTATATATCAATAGATAGCATTTGAAGAGTAGATTCTAAATATCCAACCTTCGACAAGTTTGGATCTTATTTGCAAAAAATTTACCGATCCCCACTTTTTGAAAGCTATGCCACATCCACAATTCTTACAAGGCCCATTTTTTAGTCCAAACTTTTCCTAATGGCTTCAAGCTCTTCAGGAGAGAGTTTTTTTTTACCTTTATAAACTCCCTTCTCCTTGGACCGATTGTTGTTGTTGTTGTTGGAAGTGCCTTGGGAAGAATTTTGAACATTGGTTTCCCCTTTGCATCATTTTTGCCTTTGTTGTCCATGGGATTGACATTACGTCTAGCCACTTGATAGAAATTGATACGTGAAACAACCATAGTGTGATGGATTACTTTGCTAATAGTACCAGGCCGTTGAGAGTTGATGTATTCAGCCAACTCTTCAGGTAATCCCACACATAATTGTTTCCTTTGCTCGACAAAGTCTATCTTTTGAAAGACGGTAGCCTTGAGATATAAATCCCAAAAATTGTCTACATACTTGTGGATAGACTCATGAGAGAGAAGCTTCAAGCTGCGCCATTTGGTAAGCACTTTGTCCTTTGCATCGCTTGCAAGCAATTGCTTCATGATGGAAACTCATAGATTTTTCCATGTCTTTGGGGCTTCGCCGTTGCCACAAAGGCTAGCCCACCATTGACGAGCTGATTTTTGAAAGTGCATAGCTACATGGTGTAGCTTGGAGGACTCCGTAAAGCCCTCGTCTCCAAAGGTTGCATCAAATTTTTGGATGAAGGCCAACACTTTGTTGGTAGCACCAAAGGTGCCATCATAGGTGAGAAAAGAGATACTCTTTCCTCCCTCCTTGAACTTCTTTAGCTTTTGGGACCTTCTCCATGCAGGGAATGATTTGCGATGTCCTCCCCTCTTGTATTCTCTAAGAGAATAGCCATAGCTTTCATCGGAAGAGGAGGAAGGTGAAGAAGAAGGAGAAGAGGGTGACCTCTTCCTAGCCTTTTCTTCCTTTGTTTCCTCTCTTCTCTTTTGGAATGACAAGGAGAAGGACTATGTGTTGATCTTTTCCTCTTGGGAGGAGTGGGCGATCGTCTAGACTGCCATCTTCGTGGAGCCACATCTTCAGAGGAACTTAAACGTTCATTGCTTTCTTGCTCTTTGGATTCCTCCTCTCGAATGGGAGAGAGTCTTCTTTTGGGGGTCTCTTCAAGAGGCCTCCTAAGCTCTCTCTCCTCTTGTAGAGGAAGGTAAATTCCATAAGCACAAAGTTGTTGAGTAACTTAGGCTTGCAAAGCAGGGTTTCCCATAGCTTTCTACAACCTAGTGATAATTCACAAACATGGGAGCATCATCATTAGCACCTTCATGTGCAAAATCAAAGCTATCAATGTTCATTCTACTCTCTTGATTATTGTCAACCATGTTAACAAAATTTATGTATGTACTTAGTGTATGCTTTGGCAATTCCAAACCTTAGTTGCCACTCCTCTTAGCCTTTGAAAATCGACTCTTAAGTATCTATACCCATAGCTCGAAGTGGTTAATTATAGAGAGTAGAGGAGTAGGTATATCAAAGCAGAGTTGCCGAGGGCTAGCTCCTTTCGGACTTCTTGTGGCTCAATAATGGTAAAGTCGTAGGCAAGTCTAAAAAGACTCCATTATTAAGTCCAAAGCTCCCGACATGTGCACCATATAGTGGGCTCAACAAAATCGATAATAGATCCCAGTTCCACTTAACCTAATATAATTAACAACATCAACCATTTATAGGCTACTTAAGGACCTCTCTTCTTAAACAAGAAAAGAGAAACCAAATGCTCTGATACCAATGTAATGTAATTAGCCTTTTAACTTGAGTTGGAGCGGAAAGTGAATAACATATTGAGCATTTCCTTGAGCATTCCTCTGTGTGTAGATGTAGAGTGAGAAAGAAAGTGCTTGGATGGAGAGAGCAACACTAACACATTTACTTCATTAACATGGCATGAACAATACTTGTAAAAGATAGTGAGAGTTTAGAGAAATTGACACCAATAGAGGACCAGATTAGTTGGAGCGGGTCCCCCCTCCAATAGGCATTTGTATTATAGATTCTTCCATACGGAAGTCTTGTTTACAATACAACAGATTGTGTTCCTTGAGACCTTCTTGATGAGGTGAAAATGACAAGCTTCATTCACCAAGAATTAGCATAATAACAACAATAAACATGATTAGCATGAACTTGAAAAGTGTCCAGCCTCAATCCCAAGACCTCAAACACCATGAAAGGTGAGGAGAGCTGGCAGGGAGTGAGGAGAAAGAGAGAAATAGAAGTATCTCTACAAGAAAGAAATACCCCCTTGCACATAATCACTCATAGCTCTTGGAGCATAGCTTAGCATAGTGATAATGGAGATTAGAGAGATTGATAAGCAAGCATAAGCATTCTCTTGTGTGGATTTGCATCCATAGCCAAGAGCTCATTGTAGTAGGCACTCAACTTCTCAAGCTTGGAGAAGGAGATGAAGTTCTTGCTTCACAAGAGTGTGTGAAGAGAAGAATGAGAGAAAGAGAGGACTCGTGGGATGCTCAAATGAGAGAGAGAGAGAGAGAGAGAGAGAGAGAGAGAGAGAGAGAGAGAGAGAGAAAGGTAGTTTGGTCGACCCCCTTTCCTACGCTTCCCTTGAAGCTCATTGGGCCATGAAGCCCTCTAGCCAATGAGAGCTTGGCTCCCTTTGGGGCAAGGTGTGAGCCTCTTGACAAGTGTCCTTGTTTCCCTCTTGTGAGGTTAAGCTAGCACCCCCCTTACTTAAGCACAGCCCTTGCCTGCTTGAGCAGTGTGCCTCTACATCTGACATGTGCCCCCTTTCCTCTCATGAGAGTATGGGCCCTTGTTGGTGAGATGCACATACACTACTCACCTCCCTCCTTTGTAGGGCTCGCTCCCTCCTTTGTAATAACTTCTTTGAACTTGGTAAGCAGGCAAGCCCCCTACTTAAGCACAGCCCTTGCTTAAGCAAGCTGCCCCCTTGCCTGCTTAGACCTTAATTGACTAAAGTTTAAAAAATAAAGACTATGTCTTAAGGCTTTTAACACTTACCTTTGGAGGCTTTAATAAAGCCAGCCCTAAGTTCTTTTGCTCCATGGGTTAGCCTTGATCTTTGATAGGCCATTTCTCACCTTGGAACCCTTTACCATTGGCCCCGTGTTGAAATAGATCTATAAGCACATCTATATCTTAACCCTTGTTCCCGTTTATTCTCCCACATCAAGTGATCAGTTTAATATGAGAATATCATTTGGGTTGGTTAGATATTAGATTTTATGACATTACCTCTCTCTTGAAATCATAGTCGTCCTCGACTACGAGGTAGAAGAGATAAAGTTGTAGTCATTAGTCAATTTTACTTAGCGGGTAAAGGATCCCTTTTTACCCTACAATATCTTTCCAAGATGGATGACTAATCCATTTGGTGCTTAGGAGACATAGCTGCCGCAAGCATGTCTACTCTTTAGTCCATTTCATTCTCCCAAAGTAGAGTGACAAATTCTACTTGGTGTTTGAGAGACGTCGTCATCACAAACATGATTCTAAGCATGCATACTAGTTAAATTAAAAAAAGAGAATTAGTCTTATAAGACCAAAACATGGATCATTTAAAAGAAATTTGTACATTTAGTTACTCTAATGTAGCATTGTAAGCATTGACAAGGTTCATATTATCCTTAAGTTGTATTCCTTGCATCTATCTAGCATCTTCAAAAGGATAATTTTTGAATTTAATTAGATACCATCGGATAATCTTTACCATGTCGTAGTACCTTGTCTTCATGCCGAAGGATAGCTTCAGGTTGTAGCACCTCTTCTTGGTCTTCAACTTCGGGAGGGTCTTCAATAATTGGTTCACTTGGTGGCTCTCCCTTGTAGAGCTTAAGTAGGCTCACATGAAAAGCATTGTGTATGAGCCAATGGTTGGGCAACTTGAGTTGGTAAGCCGTTTCATTGATGGGCTTCAAAATTTGGAAAGGACCATAGTATCTTTTGCTAGTTTAGCATAATACTTTTGATGGCCCGTAGGATTTTTGCCCGTGGTTTGCCTTAATCGAGCCTTAGGAAACTTAAGCAAGACCCAATCATCTTCTTTGAATGTTAAGGCCCTTCTGCGCTTGTCAGCAGCAGTTTTTTGCTTTTGTTGAGAGATGGATATAGCCTCCTTAATCTATTGAAAAGATTCTTGTAGGTCCCGGCTATACTCATCGGCGGTGAAGATCTTCCCATGTACTTTGAGTAGCAAGGGACTTTTAGGTCTTCTCTCAATGAACTCAAAAGGTGTTTTTTCCGTAGAAGTATGTACAGTATTATTGTAGGCATACTCTACAAGAGGTAAGTACTTTTTCCATTGTGAGCGTTGATCTACTTCGGTAACATAAGCATTGAGTAGATCGAGTATCGAAAGATTGGCTATCTCACTTTGGCCATTCGTTTGTAAGTGATAGGCCGAAGAGAAATTTAACTTTGTTTCTAGATTTTCAAAGAGATCTTTCCAAAAATTACTAGTCATTCTAGGATCTCTATCTGACACGATGAATGTTGGTAATCCATGGTGTTTGAAAATCTGTGATATGAAGAGAGTTGCCATTTGGTGTGTCTTAATAGTCTTTTTGACCAAAAAAAATTCGCTTGTTTGCTAAACCTGTCGACTATTCTCCATATTCTCGTATTCCCATGGATAGACTTCGGTAATCCAAAGATGAAATCCATGGATATACTCTTCCATGGTGAATTTGGGATAGGCAATGGCTGGAGTAATCCAGGTTGCTTCCCTCTATCATATTTAGTATTTTGACATACTACACATTTTGAAACATATTCTTGTATGTCCACTTTCATGGTAGGCCAATAGAAATACGTCTCTACTCCTCGGAGAGTAGGTTGAATATCTCTATGCCCCGCATAGGGAGGAGCATGGGATTCATACATAACTTTCTTACGAAAGGAATGGGTAACACATAGCCTATTTCCGTGGAGAAGATAACCATCCTACAAGGTGAAAGGTTCCTCTTTCTTCCCCAAAGTAAGGCCTGACATTATGTCTCTAAAGTCAGGGTCAATAGCATACTCATCTATCATAGAAGATAGATCATTGTGAGTAGCTATAGACACTGCATTAACTTTTGGTCGTCGTGAAAGTGCATCGGCCACTTGATTGTGCTTACCAGCAATGTGAGCAATATGAAAATTAAATTACGAAAGAAAATTTGCCCACCTCATTTGTTTGTCGGAGAGCTTGGTTTGCGTCATGAAATACTTGAGACTTTGGTGATTGGTTCGTTATTGAATGGAGTCCCTAATAAGTAGTGCTTCCGTGTGCCTAGAGCATGTAGAACAGCTAAAGCTCTTTCTCATAAATACCCAAGACTCGTTCATCAATATTGAGCCTTCGGCTCTCATATGCTATGGCATGCCCTTCTTGAAGCAAAACTGCTCCAAGGCAATCACCACAAGGATCACATTGGACCTCAAATGGCTTTGAGAGATCCGGAAGCACGAGGACTGGTTAAAAAGTAAGCTTCTCTTTGAGCTTATCAAAAGCATTTTGCTCCTTAGCAGTCCATGCATACTTAACGTTCTTCTTAGTTAAGTCATGTAGTGATCCTGGTACTTGAGAGAATTTTGCTATGAAGCATCTATAGTATGCGCACATACCAATAAAGCTTCTTAGCTCATGTAGATTCCTTGGGTTAGTCCATGCTTTTATTACCTCTAACTTTGATGGATCCCTGAGACAAAGCTTATTCTCCCTCAATGCTTGAAAAATCACTTGGAGATGTTGCTTATGTTCCTCCAAAGACTTGGAGTAGATGATGATATCATCAAAGAACACTCCAGTGAATTTACGGTACGGTCTAAAAATTTTCTCCATGAGACGATTGAATGTAGCTGGTGCATTAGTCAAGCTAAAAGGCATGACTAGATATTCATAAAGACCAAACGTTGTGCAAATCGCGGTTTTTAGGATATCTTCATCCACTATCCTTATGTGATGATAGCCACTCTTAAGGTCAATCGTACTGAAGTAGGTGGAACCTTGTAGGTTATCAAACAGATCTTCTACTCGAGGCATGTGAAATCTATTTTTGATAGTGATATGGTGATTAGAGAGATTGATAAGCAAGCATAAGCATTCTCTTGTGTGGATTTGCATCCATAGCCAAGAGTTTATTGTAGTAGGCACTCAGCTTCTCAAGCTTGGAGAAGGAGATGAAGTTCTTGCTTCACAAGAGTGTGTCAAGAGAAGAATGAGAGAGAGAGAGGGCTCGTGGGATGCTCAAATGAGAGAGAGAGAGAGAGAGAGAGAGAGAGAGAGAGAGAGAGAGGAGGGAGGTAGTTTGGTCGACCCCCTTTCCTATGCTTCCCTTGAAGCTCATTGGGCCATGTAGCCCTCTAGCCAATGAGAGCTTGGCTCCCTTTGGGGTAAGGTGTGTAGCCTCTTGACAAGTGTCCTTCTTTCCCTCTTGTGAGGTTAAGCTAGCACCCCCGTTGCTTAAGCACTGCCCTTGCCTACTTGAGCAGTGTGCCTCTACATCTGACATGTGGCCCCTTTCTTCTCATGAGAGTATGGGTCCTTGGTGAGGTGCACACACACTACTCATCTCCCTCCTTTGTAGAGCTCGCCCCCTGCTTAAGCACAGCCCTTGCTTAAGCAAACTGCCCCCTTGCCTGCTTGGACCTTAATTGACTAAAGTTTAAAAATTAAAGACTATGTCTTAAAGCGTTTAACACTTACCATTGGAGGCTTTAATAAAGCCAACCCTAAGGTCTTTTGGTCCATTGGTTAGCCTTGCTCTTTAATAGGCCAATTCTCATCTGGACCCTTTTACCATTGGCCCCATGTTGAAATAGATCTATAAGCACATCTATATCTTAATCCTTGTTCCCGTTTATTCTCCCACATTAAGTAATCAGTTTAATATGAGAAAATCATTTTGGTTGGTTAGATATTAGTTTTTATGACAAAGGATTATAAGAAGCCTATAAATTTTGTAAAAAAATACAAAATTGCTTGCGTAATATTGTTTGTAGTGAAAACCGAAGCCGAAATAAGCCGGAATCAAAATTTTGAGTACACCTAACTCTTAAAGTTTTCCCAAAGTATATATCTCACCAAAGCTCACCCAAATTGAAGAAAGTGAGTACAGGGTTACCTCATAGAGATGTATAATATACATTAGTAAAATGAAAAAAACTAGCAATAATCGTACCTCGATATAGATGCCTAAACAATATATTTACAGTTAATGTTATTCTATCATGTGTAGCCAAAAGGACTCTCAGCTCAAAGTGGGAAACGGTCGATAACCATACCCCTCAAATATAACCCATTATTCAAAACAAAAAAACTCATACTTACTATAGATAGCTCATTGTAATCAAGCACACCAAATCTAGCCCTTGTGGTTCTTGTGTTGTACCTATTAAATGACTAGCCAAAAGGAGTCTCATCAAAAGTCCATCAGCAAATATAACTGGTAGATATACCAATATGGTTACAACTAACCAATATGCCCGCATGCGTTCATTGAAACAGAGGGGTTTTGGGCATGTCATATTGCAAATGCGGACGGATTTGAAAATTTGGACCACCTCTACTCCATCAGATTCAATGGCCCACGACAGACAAACCCCCATTATTTCCCTCCATCATTGATCCCATTGAAGCTGCCCATGTGACATAGTGACGAGGGGGCGATCGGGTCGGGGGGGGGGGGGAACTGAATCAACACTTTCAAATGACCTTTTTTGTGAAGTGTACGAGAGTGACAAGTGTAAAGTATGAACCACTGCGAGAACAATATTCTATATTTGGATGTATCAAACAAGCATGGAGAGAATGCGAGATGCCTCTATATTTGGATGTGTCAAACAAGCATAGAGAAAATGAGAGATGCCTTCCTACTTATCTCAAGCATTGCAGCCTTCAAAAAATTGGGGCATGCTGTAAAGGGCCTTTTTTGCAAGGGCCTTGAGTAACATTTTGCACACCCTCTCTATAGTTTTTTGTAATGCATTTTTTGGGTTATTTTTTGGAGAAGCAGGGACACACATCTAGGGCTCATGCACAATATACCTCCGCCCGCCCAGCCTTTGTAAAAATCAAGACATAGTGGGCGGCACTTGAGCCTTCAAGCTTGAGGACATTATTCAAGCACCTTACCAACTAAGCTATAACCTGATTGTTAATGTTGTACATATTACATTGGAGGATAACTTACTACGATGACTGTGGGAATCGAACCTTGGCCTTTACAAACTCACACAAACCTAAGTTATTTGCACAAGCTCTTGACATGCACATCTAAACTAACATAATATGGCCGAAGGGGGAGCCTTTTACACGTGTCAAAATTTGCGACATGAAGGCTAAACTCCAAAACTGAGAGAAGCTCATGTGCACCCCATAAAGAAAAAGAGAGAGAGAGAGAGAGAGAGAGAGAGGCCGCCCAAGGCGCCAGCCGGAAGATATGGGTCTTCCTGTATAGAACCAGCTAAGCAAATTGCCAAGTGGCCCTCCCCACTCTCATGGCTAAATCTTTGATCTGTGCCTCCATCCTCAGCTTCATGCTCTGGTGGTCACGATGAGCCCTCTCCAGGGCCTGCAGCTCTAAGAACCTCTTCCTCCTCTTCTCTTCTGCTTCATTCAGTTTCAGCTTTGCATACTTGGAAATGTAGTCTCCCTCAATCTTGTCCTGTTTGACCTGAATGATCTGCTGCAATCCCCTCGCCTGCTGATGAGCTTCATCTGCACGTAGCTGCAGCATTTTCGCCTCCACTTGCTTGAGTCTCACCATGCTTTGTATGTGATCGACCTCGCCCCTAGTGCGTGCTTGTACAGCATGAAGCTCGGCTACTGTGTCCACAGGCTTTTCTGGGAGGGACTGTGTTTCACATGGCTGCATTATCGTTCTCCCATCCGCAACCGTCTTGTTTGCTGCTACAGGTGTGACCAGCACGGCTGAGTCCAGCACAGCCATTGCCTTCCCATCCAAGGGTTTGTCAAAATGCATGAATGTAGATGGTTTGTTGGCAGCTTTGCGCAATTTGCCCACATCCAAATCTGCATCTGCAAAGAACATTTGCACATCATTAACAAACACAAGTAATGGCAACTTAATTGAAGCAAATCGGTAGCCAAAACCACAGCACACACAATATTTTCAAGAAGGAAACCCTACCACTGAAATATTGCAACATCCTGCGGCGAATTCCAGCAATATCAACCTTCATGTCCAGTTCTTGAAGCATAGCCTCTACTTTTCTGCATAGCTGTTGTCCTCGATCATCCTGACTTCCATGGAAAATTCGTCGAACACAATCTAATTCCTTTGCCAAAGTCTCTACACCCCATTTTTCTGCAAATAGGTGGAAAGCATTCTTGACAAAGCCAAATAACTCAGTGCTGTGCCCACACGCAACGCATCGATATTGCATTTCTGTATCTCCTGCTTCACCCTTGTTGCTTTGAGCTGGTGCAATATGCAACATCCTCAGCCCACAATCGGCATGACACCAATGCATGCAAAAGTCGCAACCTAGCCAGCGGCATGTCTGATTGTCAGAATCAAATTTCGAGCATACCACACACATGCATTCATGGCAGAAACCAGCCTTCTGGGAGCAAACTTTGCATTCGCACCCATCCACAGGCAAGGATTGTTGGCAAGCAACATTTCGACATCGAGTCTGAAGAAAAATTTCTGTCAGCACTTTGTTGGTAAGTCGCTTAGCACCCACTTGCACAAAAGCTTGTTCTCCTGTTTTCAATGCAACTAGGATCTCTAACTGTGTATGCTGCGCATGCAACAGTGTGTTTTCCGTCAAGTCTGTTCTGTTCTTGATTAAATTCTGGAGACTCAAGAACTCACGGCGTTTCTCGAAGTTGCAGAGTAAATCCCTTGCTAAGCTTCTTAGGCTCTCAAGAAAACTGTCTGGAAGCTCTTGGATCGTGCACGCCATGATTGCAATAGGCTCTGCTGCGATCTCTTGCAGTCCAAAACTCCCACCAAGTTTACTTTCATCTCCTCTGGCACTGTCACTTTGGGCAGTAACATGCTTTTCAGATAAAGATACAGAACGGCAGATTTGACTTGTGTGAGCAAGAGGCTTGGACCAAGGTTCTCTTGGAGTAACTGCTCGGTGCTGAGCACCCTCATCTTGATCAAAGGATCTGCCAGGAAAATCCTTATGTTTGATGAGATGCCTTGTTGAATGGTCATCTGTATGCAAATTCGCAGTCCTCAGAATTATTGCAGCCTTCTGTTCAGAGGGAATGTTCTTGCCTACCATACTAGCTCTCTGTGTAGCCCATGGAGTTTCATGTCCTTGGTTTGACCTGTCATCATCCTCATAAGCACTTGCAGTCGGCCAACCTCTCTGCGATACATTTTCATTGCCCTGCGATATATGCCTGCTTCCTCCACAGGAAAGCTCCTCATAATTCTCTCCAGAAAAATAATTCAGAGAACAACTTGGATTGTGGTGGGAAAAAGGCAGAGAGGCAGTGCATCCATCAGAAAGAGGCAGGGCTTGAGATTGAGAGAAACTCTGATTTTGAGTATGGGATTGAATTTGAGTGTGTGCTGGCACTTGTAAAGTTCCTGCTGTTTCCATGAGACTGGTGTTAGCATTTGAAGCATACGTTCCCTCCGCCATCATCGTACCTGGAGGTGCTAAAGACAGCTGAAAAGGTCCCAATTTTGATGGCTCTTGAATGAGGCACTGGCTACTATGGCCACTATGCTTATGAGCAATGTCATCTTCACAATTGTTCACTTGCAACCCAGGGGCTCTCTTCAATTGTTCTTCACTCTTGGAGTTCTCCATTGCAAAAAGCCCCTTCATATGCTTGGTTTGGATGTCAGCAGGATTTGCTAAAACGGTGAGAAGTGGCTCTTTGCATGTGTCTCTTCCTTTACTGCTTTCAGTGCTCTGGATTTCAGGATGTCCTTCTGTCACCTGGGCTTTGCCCAAGAGATCAACAGTATAACTCATCTTTGTAGCTACCAATCCACCGCTAACTGCACTGTCAGTACTCCAGAGCCCGCCTGACATGTCCGGCATCATCTCAGGTGCTCTCTGATTGTCCCTTGCTAGGACATCCTGTGCCATCTCATGCGATGCGTGATAGCAAGTCCTGCCCCCCTTACCTTCATCAGCAGAGACTCTCTGAGTCATCAGTATCTCAGAAAGATGCGTGCAATCCGCCAGTCCTTTGGGTCCACTAGCATTAGCATCTTGAACCATCTCCAGAACATTGGAACCCCTGCAATCTGTCTTCCCCCCTCCTACTTCCAAGACACCGGGACCCCTTGATTCCTCAACCTTGGCCGTAACTTCTTGTAGGTGTATTTCTTTGATTGCACGCTTCATGCACCCCTGCTTCTCTCTGTTAGATCGAGCTCTTTTAAGAGCAGGATGCAAAATGAAAGGAAAATCATGTGCAACACCACCATAATCCGCAAGAGTACCTTTCATTTGATAATTTTTCCCATCCTGATCTGTTCTTTGGAGAGACTTTGGAGGCGATTGTCTCCCCAAAGTCTCCCTGCCTTCCATATGTGAGCCCAAGTCGTACCATGGCTTCTCTGATATGCAATCCCTCACTTCATTCAAGAAGCGCATAGTCTTGAACGCCTTCTTATGAGGAAGCCTGGTGCCCACAACTGCAGGCAGCCTTCCTTTATCAGCAACCTTTTGAGCACGATGATCACTTTGGATGGAGCTGTTTTCAGCTTTCTTTGTTGTTGGAAGATGAGCGATGGGCATTTCCTGCAAGCAAGAAGGAGAAACTTGCCCTCTTTCCAATCCGAAACCCTTGCGTGCAGTCTTCTCCAGTTTCCAGCTGCGGTCTGATGTGCTCCCTCCCATGAGCTGATTATCGGTGCGGTTTTTCTTGCTCGATCTCTGCGTGTCTTCATGGTCTGGATTGGGCGAGGGTCTGTGTGTTACATCAGATCTCTCACTAGGGATGACAGAAGTGCGTTCTTTATATAAGCAAGCACGGGCTGTAAGATTATTCTGCTCGGTGCCCGAGCGAGCCTTCATGCAGAGTTCCAAAGGAGGGGATGAAGCAGGGGAGGACAGGCGATGTGTAGAAACAGAGTAAGGGCCGTTCCTTGTGCTAATGCCGTTGCTGGAGTTTTCCATGGGAGCTGGAGGGTGGGGGGGCAATGTGAGACAAATCTGCGGGTTCAGCGTCAACGCGTGTGTGAACCCTTTGACTACAGAAGCCTCGTTCCCACCTAATCCCTTTTGAAAACTGCGTCCTTACTTATAGGAATGAGTGAGATGGGCGGGCGCTCAAATTTTTTTATGTTTAGAGATATTTTATCACATAATCAGGAATTTTGGAAAATTTGAAGGGCAATATTGGGGGTCCTTTGGGAATTTGCACAAATTAGAGGGGTATTTTGGTAATTTTCCCTTGACTTGAACAGCACTATCTCTCTATTGTTGTGTCTTGAGCAGCGCAATCTTTTTTCCTTCTTTTGAAATCAGTGTTGGATGACATAGCCATCAATTCAGGGATTTATTTTTGTGCGGAGATCCTTCGGTCATTTCCAAAAAAGCGTTGCAAATCCCATCCCTCTCGTGTAGACGGCTATCCGGCAGATAGACATATGCATCGTGTCCTTGCGCACACGCGACCACCCAGTGCCTTGCATTCGTGAGCTGGCGGCGTACACTGCTGAGAGAGAGAGAGAGAGAGAGAGAGAGAGAGAGAGAGAGAGAGAGAGAGAGAGGTCATTGACTCTCTCCTTGCTGACATGACGTTGTAGCAGCGCATGCATGCGACCAAGAGCTCGGGAATATAGTTGGAGCGGGGGAGCTTGCCAGGTCGGGCACATCCTTTGCATGCATTTGCTAAAAGGCCGTCAACTTAGCATGGAGCAAGAGATGTCCACACAGCTCTCAACAGAGCTTGGAGGAGGAGTCCACAGAGCTCTCAACTGTGCTTAGAGCAGGATTTCACAAAACTCTCTCTCTCTCTCTCTCTCTCTCTCTCACCTTGGAGCAGGTGTTCGCAAGAGCTCTCAATAGAGCTTGGAGCAGGAGTGGCTCGATACACTCTCTCTCTCTCTCTCTCTCTCTCTCTCTCTCTCTCTCTCTCGTCAAACTTGAAAGAGAGTTGTTACTTCTTTCCTTGCAACTTGAAGCACTCGCGCGAACTAAATTTGAATGTCGCCCATCATCGAAAATTTATGCGGCGCTCTTTCTCGTTCTCACTCACCTCATGCACTCGTTGAAAGTTGCTCAAACTCACCCAATGCTCCTAAGAGCTCCACGTGATAGGGAGAGGCGGGAATCCCTCCCCCTTTTATTATATTATGAATTTTTAAAGATTTTAAAAGCTAAGCTTAGAACTTAAGGATGTAAAACTTTAAAGTAAGGTTCCAACGGAGGACCTCTAGGTTTTGAATTAAAGAAAGTGAAAAGGTTACATAGACTCATAGGTAGAAGGAGGATCACCCTGAAAGCGTTAGAGTGTTAAGGCTTAGAACTTTAGAGCTTTTAAAGTGGGATTTAGAGCTTAGGGATCTACAGTTGTAAATTTGTAAAAGGGGCTCTCGACCTTAAAGATGTAGAATTTTTAAAGTGGAGTTTAAAGCATAGGGCTTTAAAGCTTAGGGAGGTAGGGTTTATGGGTGCTATTTTAATTCAATTCTCTGTGCTTGTGTGTTTTTGTTTTTTTAAACTTAGAAATGTAGAGCTTTTAAAGTGAGATTTAAACTCAAATCAAGGCCTAAAAATGACACCTAATTTTTTTTGTGAGGGGCTATTTTGCCTATCAAAACAAGTGCTTTAAAAAAATCTCATGTCATTTGACTACTAGAACCTATCACTTTTTGTGTTTATACCTTTGAGTTAACGTTATATATGAAAAATTATATAATTTGATTGCATTACACAAAAGCATATAAAAAGAAGCTTGAAAAATTGCATATCGAAAAAAAAATTCTACTATGCTTGACAAGTTTGGTGATTTTATTACTTGCTTGGACTACTTCAGATTGGGGATATGATTAGGTTGGATGCCTTGGAGAGAGCAGGGCAAAGAGTCGATCCAATTGTCGCACAACCAAGGGCTAGATTTTTGGTTGTCAATCCACTAATGCCATGTGGATCAATTAGAGAATAGTCGATCCCTTCTCTCTTCCTGTGAATTTACTTGCAATCAACTCTCCGGTGCGTGGACAAGTTGAAAGGTCATCACTTTGGCATTCTAAAAGATTAAAATGAAAGGGAAGTTCGGGCAGTCAAGGACATGTGCAACGAAAAGACCCATTGACAAACTAAGCAGAAGAAGATTTCAATTATTCACTCAGGTGACATGAAAAGATTCCATTGACAAACTAAACAAAAAAGATTTCAATGATTCGCATGAAAGGGATATTGCAATTTAATTTTAAATGTCCGCAGAACTCTCTTCTCGTCTAAGGCTTCTTTTAGAAAGCTAATAAGTAGAGGATTTAAGGACTCTTCCAACTGTGTCTAAGGCTTCTTGTACAAAGGTAATAAAAAGTGGAGGATTCAAGGACGCTTCCAAGTTTCAAGAAAATTTGTTTTCTCAACTATACAAAATTGAGCTACACACCTATTCGCACAATTGGCACGACCTACTCTACTCGTTACTGGCTCATGTTCCTATTAATGGGAATCTTGCCAGATTCGCCCTCTCTCTCCTCTCTCCTCGGTTCCTCATCTCCCTCCTCTCTCTTCGCTTCCGCTGCATCCTCGCCATCGCTTCACCCGCATGTTGCGTATCGCCATCCTCATCCTGCGTTCGACCCCATAGCCACGACAAGCATCACAACAGACTCTCTCCCGCGGCCCTGCTTCTGTCCCACTTCAGGCCGAGCAGACAACAGCTCCTCTCTCTCTCTCTCTCTCTCTCTCTCTCTCTCGCGCAGAGAGCAAGGCCGCATGCAGCATACAGTGCGGGACCTCTGGCAATGAGCTCCTCTCTCTCTCTCTCTCTCTCTCTCTCTCTCTCTCTCCCGCCATTGACCTTCGCCCTGTGTCTCGCTCTGCGCAAGCTCGTTCTCACCATCCCCTCAAATCTCTGCTTCAAACAAACACGGACACTAGCACAGTGGTCGAGAGAGAGAGAGAGAGATGTTGTCCCTGTCGCTCCCTCCTCAATTGCTTACACAGCTCCCTCCTCGTATCTCTCTCAGCCTGCAGAAGACGACCCCGATGCTTCAAGCCTGCTCTCGTCCTCGCCTCGCCTGCGCAACTGCATTCCAAGTCCGTCCCTGCCTCGACTGCCACGACTGCACCTGCGATGCCTGCCAAAAAAAATCGGCTGCTCTCGAGTGCTGAGACGCGCCCCCCAGATGGCGACCGCTGCCTTTCCCTGTTTGATTAACCAGCGCGCATCCCTACTATAGAGAGATAGTTAGCTCTCCAAGTAGCTTACTTTAGAGGGACCAACCCTCAAACTGAAATCTTAAACCACTCTTCCAATCCAACAGACGTGCAGGGCTCGAAGAAGATAAAGAGGGAAAAAAAAGTATTTCTACAAGAAAGAATTTATTCGCTTTAATATTACTTTGTGACATAGCTAGCACAATACATAGTGAGATTGCAAGAGAATCTTGTGTTATAGCAATCAATAACCGATTTGTTTCCGACCATTAATTGAGTGAGAGAACTTGAGGGCTTTGGTTATGTATCAAGCATGAGAGTCTAACCTCCTCTTCTCTGTACCTAAGCATGCACACTAATCACACAATAAAGCACGCATTTCATACTTAATCCCCTTGAGTAAAGCACACCATCACCAAGAGAGCTTCGTGGAGCTTCCAAGAGGGATTTATTGGGCTCTCTTGGGTGCTCTCACACACCTCTAGCCATGCCCTTTCTCTCACTCTAAGCATGCTTAAGTCCAAATATAGCAGGTATGTGAGGGTTGTGATATGTCACCTACATGCCAACACACACACATGCATACCTTGACTAGTTTGCATACAAGCCTACAAGCCTTCACTCTCACACACTCATGCATGAGAAGAACTCATGAGTGGTGGTTTAAGAAAGATGGAAAAGAGTTTGAATAGCCCATACCTTGAAAAGTATAGTTATTCATAATCATTTATACACCTCTCAGTAGGTGCTACCAGCTGAAAGAAATTTAAATAAGCACATAATAAATGGGAGATGCTCTCAAGTGCACTCTCACTCTCTTCGCCTACCTAAATAGAAAGCCCATTGTCTGTCTCTGTTTCTATTTGTAGAAACTCGGGCGTGGAGTTCAAGGTTGCCTTGCTTTCTCTTGTGGCTGCTACACAGACTCAAGGCATGCGACTGTCTCCTCTCTCCCTCTCTCGTTACGAGGTCTTTCCCATCTATGGGCTCGTCAAACGAGCTTGAGACAGAGGGCATGTATCTCTCTCTCTCTCTCTCTCTCTCTCTCTCTCTCTCTCTCTCTCTCTCTCTCTCTCTCTCTCTCTCTCTCTCTCTCTCTGTCTATATATATATATATATATATATATATATATATATATATGAGGGGGTAGGGCATCCGTGGCCAACACACCTGCTTCGACGACCGTACTAGGCTAGGGTCTTCCTGGCTCCCGTTTAACCATCAGCCCAAGAGAGAAGTAGGAGAGTCTGCAACAAAAACAGAGCATGGTTGGTTACATGGTTGCACAGCACATAAGCCCAAGGCACCATCACGTTTTGTTGAGTGCCGAAAGGCAGTGCTATAATCAAAAAGGAAGAGGAAGAGGAGAGAGAGAGAGAGAGAGAGAGAGAGAGAGAGAGGTTGCAACTTGCACCTGTTTGGGAATTAGACAGATGGAGACGAAGTTGGGAGTTGGTGTGCGTAGAGGGGTCAGGGGTGGTTGCATGGATGTGACTTCAAAGCCAGAGGCGAGCAGGTGGAGACAACACCCGGGGGGAGGAGAGAGCGCCAACAAAAGAGGGGCACGGGGAGCACACGTGGATGAGGAATCTTGGGAACAAATAGGGGGTTGTATTTAAAATAGTGTTTTAAACTATATGCTTAAGCCAAGAGCATGTCTATCACATGTCATGCCACTACTACCTGATAAATCAATCATAAGGGTCCTTTCACATACTACTTACTTTAAAAAAAAATTGAAGCCTAACTTTGCACAAATACATGAGCACACGCATCGAAGTGCACACAAATATTTCCTAGCTTGATCTCTACTATCTCTACTCAAACATTCATCCTTCTACCTAGAGAACCACTTGCTAGAACCCTCGCTATTCTCTAGCATGACTTTTGTACACTTACTTGGTCGAAAGTCCTATTACCTGGAATCTTGCGAGATACCAGTGCTCCAAATAAAAAGAAAAAGAGTCTGTCTCTCTCCTCTCTCTCTCTCTCTCTCCTCTGTGTGCTCGCCATCTCCTGCCGCTCTCTCCTCTTTCTCTCTCCTGCGAGCTGCGCATCCCCCCCTTTCTGCCCCCATCCTGCGCGCCACCATCCTCTCTGTGCCTCCCATACCCACGACCACCACCCCCACTCCCATGCATCTTGCCTCCCACATCTCCTTGCTTCCCTCCACATCTCCGACTTCCTCCGATCGCAAACAGAGAACACGTCGCCCTACTTCTCTGCTTGTTCAAACTCTACCTCGACGGCGAGCTCTCGCAAATGCGTTGCGCTCTCTCTCTCTCTCTCTCTCTCTCTCTCTCTCTCTCTCTCTCTCTCTCTCTCTCTCTCTCTCTCTCTCTCTCTCTCTCTCTCTCCGACTTCCTGTGATCGCAAGCACACAACACGTCGCAGTGCACGCGTCTGCTTCCCCCTTTTTGACCTCAAACCCATCCAAGGCATCTCGGAAGATACCGATTAATGCACCTGCTTCCAAAATTGGGGTCCCCTACTTGGCTCCACTCTCTATTTACAAAAAATCTACCGAGATTCTCTTTGCACTGCCTTCGTATGCATATTCAATTTTTCTAAATTCTCAACTCACTCTCCCTGCAGCAGCGCAAACTCAAACCCTCAACGTCGTCGTGGTGACGAAGAAATCCTAAGGCTGAGCCAGTCCACCCCAGCCTAAACCATGCCTTGACTCCGAGAGCTGCCTTATAAAAAAAATGATGCTCCGGATCCGTCCCCTGTCGCTACTAGTGTCCTGATGTTGGACGAGTTTGGTGGGGGGGGAGTGTTGTTGCATCCATGTCATACATGAAAGCAACCCATAGCTTCATCTATGGCTCCTCGTCGACGACAGTACGTCTGCTGCTCCACCTTGGAGAGCCGCACGAGTTTGGGGGTTGATGGTGATGAGGTGGCACCTTGGGCAAAGGCAAATGTAGCTGCGCCATGAGTTTGCACGTCATCTTCCACCCGCTCCCCGTGTCTATCAACACCCCACCAGCTGTCGCCAAGTTCATAGGGAACCCCCCCCCCCCCCCCCCCCCCCCCCCCCTCCCTTTTCATGTCAAACCCAATGCAAGGATCTTTGAAGATTCTGATTCCAAAAACGTTTGCACTGGAGTCTTAGAAAGATTCCCTATCACTTTTGTAACTTATCTCCTCTTTTTGGAAGAGGAAACCTTTTCCCCGTAGAAAATAGCTACATGTTGAACTGTACTTTCTAGCGTAGAAAATAGATACATGCTAAAGTCTACTTTCTAGAGCATTTGATCAACCAACTCCCCCTCTCTTTCCTAAATGGCCAATTTAGACTATCAGAGAGGCCTTTTTATCAGTCAAAAAGTAAAATTTGTGACACTATGTACACATTGCCCTGCCTCGCTAGAATTGATCAATGCTTGACAATGTGGCCCTTGCGAGTTGAGGGCTTAGCAAGACTAGGACAACACACGAGCCAAGGTCAAGGGGTTGCTAGCACATTGAGGCAACAAACGAGTGGCAACTCTACAGTAAACGGGTGCTAGCGGGCATGGACGCAATGTAGGGAAGATGACATGGTGGCCCATTCTGTCACATTAACTTTTGGTGATGTTGAATGAAATCCAAAAAACCTATCCACCACCATCTAAGGTTAAAACCATCTAAGGTTAAAACCATCCGAATCTTCCATCCTATATTTCAAACTTGAAATTTCTTCCTTTATAATGAATTGTGGGGCCCAACTTCCTTCTTCCGATTTTTTCAAGAGGACATTTTGATAATTTGAGCTAATTTTTACTATTATTTTTTAAATCTAGGTAGATTTTTTCCTTTTTCTCTTGCTCTAAATCAGCATTCTTGAATCTTAGAGGGGCATGATTGTAAGTTGAGACACATTTCTCTCGAAACGCTGATGCTCCCACAATTTTGGAAAAAAAAAGAAAAAAAAAGCGATTAATGAATGAAATCAGAAACCTTAGAGCGTGATGTCGAGCTCAAAAAATCCACCAATCGAGAGTTGAGGAGTGGAAAGTCAACAGGTTTTTTATCGTCTTCAAATTTTTTCAATGTCTGTGCCCAATGACACGACGTCATTGTGCTCTCCTCTCCTCTCATTGTCCCTACAATTTGGCAAAAATAATAAACATTGTAAAAGGTTGAAATAAGTATGGCAATCGTGTTTTTAAAGCAATCCAAAAGTGTATTTATTAAAAGAGTTTATTTGGAGTTCGCTATACTAAGTTGCCAAATAGTCTTGAAATTGTACGCCCATAATGTGTGCCCTCACTCCAAGGGTGAGACAATTTAGCATTGATTCTACTAGTATGTGACCCACGCATTGCCGCGGCTACATGTGCGTCAATTGAAGCAACCATTGTTCTCCTTCCCTTCACAGGGAGGGCAAATGTGGGCAAATACCTATGATTCTCATGTGAGCTTTTATAGCTCTTTAATACACTTGTGCATCAACCACCACTATAATTACTTTCTAGATGACAATGTATGACAATACACAAGGTCTAAGTGCCTTCCACATTCACATCAACCAAGCACAAATCTATCTTTTGGATCAACAATATGTCTAACTTTTTGAGTGTAAGATCAAACAACTAATGAAGTGTAGTTACTCTCCACATTCTTGTGGAATGACCAAGGAAAAATCTCCTTCTAGTTGATCATGCCAAGCTCCAACATTCTCCTCCTAGTCATGGCGAGTTTGTTCTTCCCCCCCCCCCCCCCCCCCCCCCCCCCCTTGTCTCTATCTATCTATGTGTGTGTGTGTGTGTGTGTGTGTGTGTGTGTGTTCAAGAATCATCAAGTCAATTTGAGGTCTCTTGGGAATGAATTAAGTAATGGGCTCCCTTCGTATGATGTCTTGTTTTAACATCCTATGTTTCTCTCTAAGGAGGTAGCAAATTTGCATTTAGGCTAGAGACGTCCCCCCTCACATAATTGATATGGGACCCTGCTGAGTGGTAGTGGCCCTCTAAATAGACTAATAGAGAGCTGGTATCCTTCTATGATTATAGTGTTTGCATTGAACGACGAATTCTTTAGATGCATTAGCATCCCCTCTCACCATCCTTACCAATCAAGGCATTGGTCATAATAGCAACTCTCCCATGCTTCTCTCGTTTAGTTTTAGTCTTGCATTTGGGGCATCACATTCAACTAAATCATCAATTGCTATTTGTTGGCACTTAAGATGCATATACCAGCCATGAACCAACATGCCACCATTACACCACATAGTAGTAGAAGAAACTTTGCCATTGGTATGCACAACTGATTTGGTGAGCAGTGTGTTGTTTGCCTCTCAAAGGAAATATTCATGATGGGTGTGTGACCTGGGGGTGATTGCATGGCTATAGCAACTTTGTCTCTATATGTGGATAAATTTCAAAAGTTACAAGTTGGATTGCACTCAATCTAGCTAGCATGTAAGGCGCATATTGTTTGTTTGTGTACATTTGGGCACCATTGGCACCTTAAAATGTGAGGGCAATGAAAGCAAAAAAGTTCACTCAATCATTTCTCTTTGCAAGAGTTTTGGGCATCATGCTAAAAGAAAGGGTGTGCTGCAAAACACACACACACACACACACACACACACACACACACATATACACACATGGAGCACACATGCACGTTCTTCTTTGAAAGAGAAGACTGTATTCAACCATTTGCATGCTTGCCCTTATCCATCTTTTATACCATAGCAGCCATTTGGCTTAGCTCCCACTCCCTTAAATGTGAGACAGAGCATTGAGGCACTACATGGAGGAGAGTATCTTTTTGCACGCGAATTATATCCGTTAACTATTTGAGAGTGCACCCATCATACCCTACATGAGTGCTCAGCTTTTGATCACATCAAACTTGCTTTACCCACATTTTAGCCCATACCATGGCCTACATACCTTTCTCTCCTAGCCACCTCATGGATTCAACTTGTTAGTGGCCACCCTTATATCCAAAGTCTTCAAGCAATTTACATGTTGTACTTGGTCCCATAGGTCAATCTGACCTTTAAGGATTATCTCTCTCTCTCTCTCTCTCTCTCTCTCTCTCTCTCTCTCTCTCTCTCTCTCTCTCTCTCTCTCTGTCTCTCCCTTCTAACTTGTTGTGCATCATGACGACTCGTTGCCAACAATGTTTGTATTGGATAAGGTTTGCCTAAACTTAATAGTTGAGAGTCGGGATTAGTCGGTCTCAAGATTAAAGGGTCTCAAACCACGTCACTATGAAGAAAAATCTCTCTCTCTCTCTCTCTCTCTCTCTCTCTCTCTCTCTCTCTCTCTCTCTCTCAGGCTACAATTAATATGAAGCATGTGAGAGGCTAAGAGCTTGGTCTCGTGTACCAGCGAGCCTGCTTTTTTCTCGGGCAGGAGCTGGATCTTCTCTCTCTACCTATCTAAATGTGGTAGTTAAGAGCCTCGAAAGGGGCATAGCCTTTTACATGGTTGACTTGGTTGACTTTTGAGGCCATCTCGGGTAGCATGGACCTGCTCAAGATCTTATCTCATCACTCAGTCAAATCAAGCATTTATCTTTGAAGCCACCGATTTTCTTGACTTGCAAACAAAGCTGGAAGGCTATTTAGCCATTCCAAAGTGGCCAGGATCTAAATGAAAGCAAAATGACATGGAGACAGTCCTACAATGGAGGCACATGCATGGAGGCAGCCCTACCATAAGAGACTGGAGTCATCATTTCCAGGGGGAGGCAAAGGGCTGACATTAGGTATGCAACAGCAAGGAGGATTCAAATGAGTAAAGGATTGCTAGCTCCAAGACCAAGGCCAATACCCTCAACTGGCAATGATTATCCTCCAATGCAATCACATCAGTGTTTTGGAAAAACAATTTTTCAAACATACAAAATTGCTTTCCTTTAATTTTCCAAGAGGAAAATTTGAAAATTAGGTTTATTTTGCAGGTTTTAACACTATTTTTCTCTATTTGGGGCAGAATTTCTCCTTTCCCCCTTGCCCTCAACCGGTATTTTTGAAATAAAAAACGGCATGATATTAAACTGAGACACATTTTTCCCAAACACTGAATTGAAGAACCACCTTGCACGACCGTTGCCGTGAGCACTGCAGCAGCAGGCAATGCCACCTGTCCCCTTGCAGAACCCCTTTTTTCTTGCCTATGTCAGGAGTTTGAGATGTAAAAACTTGGGATGTAGCATCCATTGACACACCAAAAAAGACGAAGAAAGTGTGGAAATGGATGTGGGACTCTCTCTCTCTCTCTCTCTCTCTCTCTCTCTCTCTCTCTCTCTCTCTCTCTCTCTCTCTCTCTCTCTCTCTCGTGGTGTGGAGGGCCGCAACTATGCAAAAATGGAGTCCGTCGGGATCAAGGGTGGCGAGCACGCAGCGGTAGAGGAGTAGGTGGCTCAGCAAGCGCTTGTGGCGAGTGGGACATGTATTGGATCCAAACTCTTGGTGTCCTAGCCAGCAAAGGATTGAGGTTGTATAAGGGTGTGGGGCTTGTGGCGAATCAGCTGTTGGTAGCCAGGGGTGTTGATAAAGGAGACTACATGAGGCTTGTTGCAACAACACATTGAGAAGTTGTACATGAAGTAAGTGGTGGGTTGTGTTCATATCGAGTTTGGGGAAGGGGGTTGGGGTTGGGGGGGGGGGGGGGGGGGGGGGGGGGGGGGAGGGCATTCTCTGTCAAGGGCCAAGGCCAATCAATGGCACCCTCTCTCTCTTTTGAACAAAAATAGACACACACACTCCTCAGCATGACTAAATGGGATTGGCCTTGTGTGTGTGTGTGTGTGTGTGTGTGCCACACACACACACACACACACAACTGCAGTAAATTACGAAGACATCTCTCTCTCTCTCTCTAAGACCTGTGACCCACACGAGAAAGCCATAGAAAATGAAACTCTCTCTCTCTCTCTCTCTCTCTCTCTCTCTCTCACACACACACACACACACACACACACACACACACACACACACACACACACACATACACACACACACACACATGCATGTTTGAGATAGACCAACTTATCGACGCGTGACATAGCTCGTTGCTCGTTATTTTTTCAAGCTTCAAATTAGAGTCACCTTTTACAAAAACAAAAGTAATCACCCTTCAAAATTGAAGGTTGGCTTGCTAAAAAGTTTGCATAATATAAATATATATATATAGTACTAAGTATTGTGACTTTTTGACAGAACAAAGAAGTCAAAACTAAGTCTTTTCATTTTCTACCATCACAGTACTTGATACTTACCCGTCACTTTTACATTTCAAACCAAATGTTTCTTAAGGTTCTTGAAATGAAGGAGAGAGTGACACATGGATGCCCTCTCCTTCCTTGAAAATTTTATGCTCAATTATATATAGTATAGATGCTTGCCTATCAAAGTAAATGCCCCAATTTTAACAATGAAAAAGAAACACAACTCTCCTCCTATGCGATTCATGATTTATAGATATGAAGTAGCTAATGATTGATAATATACTAGGAAAAATCCCCCATAAGTAGGAAAACTCTTCCAGCAAAGCTTGAGCCATCGTGCGGGCAAATGGAAGAGAAGCACGTTACTTGTAGTAACCATGAAAGTTTCTCACAAGTGTATATACATTAACTAGGGCACCTATGACTTTAATATTTGACCTTTAATTGAGGCTTGAACCACTACACTAGCATATGCAGTATGTGGATGACCAAAGGCATAAGCAGATTAGATTTTATTTGTCACCATGTTTCTAATTTGTAACTTTAACCACTATTTTGAACAAGTTAAGCATTGCAGGATAATAAGATAGCAACTAAGGACATATGCTTCCTTAACAAAGAGGTATGTAACGGTATTTGATTACGTGTATTAGCAGTTATTTATTGTATAAGTGACAGATGATAAGCAAAGTAGATTTATGGTCATTGGCAACTGATAGATAGGTTAAGGACATTTTATTGATTGAGAACTCTTTATAAGCAATGTTCCTTTTTATGTCCAGGTGGACAGTTATGATCACTTTTAAGCATTGACCGAAATATATAAATAAATACGTGCAAGAAAAAAATTCTCAATTTTGCACGAGGGGGAGTTTGTACCCAATGCTCGATGTCTCTCTTCTTCTCTTCTATCCTCTATTGTCTCTTGTGCATGGATAGCACTCCTAGAAGGTGCCCGTGTACACAATCCCACTATCTCTCTCACTCTCTATCTCTCTCGGATCAGTCTCACCTTGGATTATGTGTGAACATGATCTTTCAAGTATGCATATATGTTGGTTTTATCACTCATAGCATGCTATTTTGCATATTTGTAAGGACACCTATTCTCAATCCACGAAGATAGCTTATGATCTGTAAAAAACTTGGAATTTTTTTGGGCTATGGATTCCAGCTCTAGAATTGTCTTTCAAAGGCATTTTCCTACCTAAATTGTGGCCACAGAACGAGTGCTGTTTTTGCACATTTTTCATACATCTAGCCATAGAACACCCTAAAATGCCTCTTAGTGAGTTCCAAGATGCTACTTCTGTAGCATTAATCATGATATAGGTCTTCAAAGGCTTCTAATGCATGGATACTCTATGTATCTAAAGTTATGGCCTATTTATGAACTTCATGCCATGCAGTTTTATGGATATTTTTTATAATTTGATCAATTTTTTGCAATGTATATGAAATAGAAAGGAAAGTTTGATTATGCATATAGACTCATCACTATGTATTTCATCTTTTTTGAGCTTTGAAGCACTTGATGCCCCCAATAGGTAACGACACAAAGTCGAGAAAAAAAATCCAATTTACAAAAATTGGACTCATTTTGAGTTAGAAATGTATTATGTCCATTGAATATGGTCAATTTGTAGTTTAGGTCCAAACCACCAATTTGGCTATAATTATATACTTTTCAAAGAGATTGAGATGGCCACAATGTGGAAGCCACTTTTTTCGTTTGTTGAGTTATTGGGCTTTGTAGTTATGTCTAGAATTGTCATAAGAAACATGTTTGGATGTTTCTGATGCCTTGTATGTTAATATGAAGGTGAATTACCAAGATGTATTGATATAAAGCATGTCTACGAGTAACTATGGATATAGTCATGCAAACACCGATGATAGGTATGCAAAATACAAAAAATACAATTTTTTGGTACTTGATTGTATACACATTAAAAACATGTGGGGCTATAGCAACCTTATACTTACATTGGGACCCATTGAAGTTAATGGGAAAAATAGATCGGTTGCGTGAAAAATTCTTACACATGTGGGGCTATAGCAACCTTATACTTACATTGGGACCCATTGAAGTTAATGGGAAAAATAGATCGGTTGCGTGAAAAATTCTATATGTGTTGTAGCATGGGGTTAATCGTGAAAATATGTTGTTTTTAGCCAAATGCAACACGACATTGGCTTTGGAATCTTGCCATGACTGAGGAATCAAGAAATACTCATGATACTTATTTTTCCCATGTAGAAAGGTTTCTCAGCATCAAGATCATGTAAGGATGCTTGAAAATTCAGACATATACAAGGAGTATTGAATTTTTTTCTCAAAACCACCCTGAAAGGACACTTTTATGTCATGTTACATTACCAAACTAGTGCTAACACATAGCACACATGCACAAGAGCACTAGGATGCTCATTCTCATACTTGTCTTGCAATCTCTCCAAGCCATCTTCTCACACATAAGTGGGAGTGCACACTCAACCTAAATCACAAGAGAGGGAGTATGGCAATGGGGAACCACTCTTTGTGCTATGAGAAGCTTCAAAGGTGACCTATTCAAAACCCCTCTTGAACAACTATGTTAATGGTTGCAATAGTGCGGGCATCAAAACCTTAGCACATCTCTTTGGAGGTGCCGCCAGACTACTCCCAAAACCTACTAAATTTAAACATTTTGTGGCAAGTTAGAATTTCACTTTGAGGCTTCCAAGGCCTCATACTTGGATTCTAAAGAATTATTCTAATCTTAGAAAAGTCACTTTCTATTTTTAGACTCTTATAATTTCTCTCGATCATCTCCTTTGTTATGTACCTTTGATAAAGGCTACTCGATATCGGGAGATATGTGTTCGAAAGGTGAGCCAAGAAGGCGTGGGGGGCTCTGGTTGTGACAGATGTGTGTGTGTGTGTGTGTGTGTGTGTGTGTGTGTGTGTGTGTGTGTGTGTGTGTGTGTGTGTGTGTGTGTGTGTGTGTGTGTGTGTGTGTGTGAGTGAGAGAGAGAGAGAGAGAGAGAGAGAGAGAGAGCAACAGAGTTTAGCGAAAACATATGAAATTCCATTTGCCACTAGCTGGTCTAGCTCCTATCCATGTCCTATTCTTTAACATATGCCTCAAGGTCGATCCCTTCAAGGCCAGAATCAACTAGGGTTATCTTTCGACCAATTTTATGCCGAAAATCAAGAACTTGAAGTTACTCAGTCATGCATGTTTAACATCATTACTTTACATTCGATAAAGAGTTTCCCTTGAAACCAAAGAAAAAGCCGAACCATCAGCTCCGAGAAGTACCAGCCCAAGCCAGAGGAGTCTCAGCCAGAGCCAGAGTAACACTATACCCTTCTTTGTTCGAATCTTATTTTATGCAAAATCTCAAGTAGTCAAGCATAAAGAATAATGAGCCAGAATATGGCAGCACGGGCCAGATCTAAGCCAGGCCTCCAAGCAACTAGTAGAAGGTCAGATTTTATTGTAAGTCAGAGCAAACGATAAAGTATCTAAAGCATAGTATATCTAATGGTAGCATCATCACTTGATGTAGTGGAATAAGTATGTACAAAACCAGATCTATGCAAGATATCCAAGCAACTGATGAAGGTTATATGTTTTGCAATCATCATTACTCAGATACCAAACAAGATCCCCTTTCAGAGACGTAACTGCCAGGGTCGGATATGTTATTAGCTAGAGCTCGAGCCCGAACCAGAGTCAAAGCTAGCCATAAAGCAGGCTGCTTCAAGATTTTACAAGATACAACCCTTGTATGTGTATGAAAAAACTATATCAAAGTAAAACATCCAAGTAGTAAGGTCCGATTCTCTGTAAGTTAAGAGCAACCACCCTATACCATAATACCATACCTCTTTTAGTTAGTAAATGTATCAGAAAACCATCAGCTCCGAGAAGTATTTGCTCAGGCCAGAAGAGTACCAGCTAGAGCTAGAGTTTCGAATGGAAATCCTATACGACTTCCTCCGAGAAGTATTAGCTCAGGCCAGAAGAATACCAGCCCGAGCCAGCCAGAATTCCATGTAAAGAAAAACCATCCTATACCATAATATCATATCCCATTTAGTTAGTAAAGGTATCAAAAAATCCTTAGCTCCGAGAAGTATCAGCACAAGCTAGGGAAGTATCAGCCAGAACCAGACTAACACTATACCTTTCCTGGTCAGAAATTAGTTTGTACCAAATCTCAAGTTGTGAAGCATAAAAACCAGAATATGCATGTATACAACAAGTTTTTATGGTAGTACGGGCCAGATCTAAGCCAGGCATCCAAGCACCAGGTAGAAAACCAGATCCTTGTCAGTCAGAGTTCCCATTGGGATCAAAGTACCAGCTGAACTACCATCCAAGAGCAAAAAAAAACCGATAAGTAACATCCCTAGTCAGAATACTACCCATTCCTTACCCTACTGATTAGTATCCTCACAATCATCAGGTGTTTTGGCACTCAACCATGTGTATACTACCAGTATTTTGCCACTTTGGAAAGGGTTGAACCTGTAAAGAGTCACAGTAATAGGACATGGAAACCTTATCAGACACATCACATCATTCTCAAGGTTATTTTAGAAGCATTATCAAAAATTAGATCCATTTCCATGAGCCGGTTATTTTAAAAAATGGTACAGCTTTTAGACATAGGTAGTGAACATTATTCCTTCTCAAAAACTTGCACCCCTAGTACTACAACAATTTATCAGAGCCTTATGAAGATGAGGATGAGTCTAGTGATGAAGAGTATTCCACAATGACTGATGAGGATAGTGCTAGTACTACCAACAATGATGAGGATGTTGATGTTGCATTTCTTTTGATGGACAAAGGAATCCAGGAGTCTGGTTTAGTTGAATTTGCAAATGAGGTTGAAGATGAAAGTGAAGGGCCTTATGAAGTGATTGAAGGGCTGATGCAAACCAAGGTTGAATTGTCAAAGAAGCAGGAATTGATGACACAAATGATCAGTGGAGACCTCTCAGCTATGGAGAAGGAGATATATTTGCACATGCTAGCTAGTTTTCCTAATTTGTTCATTACTTCATAGAGATCAGAGGGTTCAAGGGAGAAGAGATACATATAGAGCTGAAAGAAGGAGCTAAGCTAGTGCGACAAAGGCTAAGAAGGATGGGTCAAGAGCAAATGGAAGCCTTGCGGAAAGAGGTGGACAAGTTATTGAAGGCAGGGTTCATAGTCCCTGTGGAGACCACACAATGGGTGAGTCCAGTAGTAGTCAGTCCGAAGAAGGATGGAAAATGGAGGATTTGTGTAGATTTTAAACCCTTAAATGCAGCCACTAAAAAGAGCCCATATCCTCTTCCATTCATTGATCAGATCTTGGATTCAGTGGCAGGTTATGAGAGGTACAGTGTGTGTGATGGTTTTTCAGGCTATTTTCGATTGAAGATTTCTCTTAAAGACCGAACAAAGACAACTTTCATTACGCCATGGGGCTGCTATGGGGTTGTTATTGCTACACGGTATTGCCATTTGGGTTGTCAAATGGACCATCTTTCTATCAAGAGAGAGCAAATTGGGTATTGGAACCATTCATTGGTAGTTGTGTTAAAAGCTTTTATGGATGACTTCTGTGTCTACAACAGTAGGGCTGAACACCATGAGAAGCTGCAGATGGTATTGGCTCGATATGATGAATGTGGAGGACAACTAAATCCAAAGAAATGTCATTTAGCACAACCAAGGGTGAAGTTATTGGGCCATATGGTGTCAAAAAATGGCATTGAGGCTGATCCAGATAAGGTTAAGTCTATTATTATTCTTCCATCACCTACGAGTATGAAGCAATTGGCAACCTTTATACACAAAGTGAAGTACATGGCGCGGTTTATTCCATTATCTTCACAGCTCCTTTATCCATTACAACAAGTGGCAAAGCATGATCCATTGCAATGGGATGACAAGTGTGAAGAAGTGTTTCAAGAGGTGTTAGGGGGGTTGTCAGCCATGCAGGCTCCTGATTGGGAGCAAGCGTTTTATGTAAATCCAGTAGTAGGGGATGATGCCATTGGATCCATGCTATTGCAAAAGGGGAAGGGCAGCCATTATATGAGGCCAGTGTATTGTGCAAGCCGAGTGAAGTTAGTAGCAGAGAGAAAATTCTCAGAAGTAGAGCTAGTGATGGCCAGTGTAATATGAGGAATCCCAAACTTCGAGCGAACTTTTTTGAGCGATGATAAAATCGAGCGAGTTAATGAGAGGCACTTTATGAAAGCACACATAGCCAAGAGTTCTTGTAAGTCAATTACTCTTTATCTGAGAGGCTAAATAAATTGGCCCTAGACCTCCAAAAGATGGTGATTAAATCTAAGCATGGATATGCAAGAGGAAGGTGCTAGCAAGCATGATATTGGTCTTTCTTGTGTTTTTTGCTACCAAGTAAAAGAAACCTCGTACCTCTTCCATTGGCTAAAGGAATTTTGTAATTTTTTGAAAATCATTTTTCTCAAACACTGGTCTAAAACATTGCTGACATGTTGTTTGTAGGTCTGCTATGCATCATCACTCGACCTTGCAAGTGATGCTATATATTCAGCCCTAGCTGCCTTAAGCTTTTTTGAGATATGTGCTCTCTTGATTGGATCAATAGAGTACTCATCCGAGCAGTCAACCTATATCTTGGTAGACCCTGATATCAATAAACAAATAAATTTTACACACATTTGCAAAAATATATATATATATGAAAGCCTGGCAATTGTTGCCATAATTTTGAGCGACCTCTTCTGCTCTCAAGTGGCTGGACTCCATAAACACCAGAGTACAGCTACAATGATTAAACCTAAAGTGATATGTACATACTATAGTAAAATGTCAAGTCAAAGAGTTTAGCGAAAACATATAAAATTCCATTTGCCACTAGCTGGTCTAGCTCCTATCCATGTCCCATTCCTTTAACATATGCCTCAAGGTCGATCCCTTCAAGGCCAGAATCAACTAGGGTTATCTTTCGACCAATTTTACGCCAAAAATCAAGAACTTGAAGTTACTCAGTCATGCATGTTTAACATCATTACTTTACATTCCATAAAGAGTTTCCCTTGAAACCAAAGAAAATCCAAACCATCAGCTCCGAGAAGTACCAGCCCAAGCCAGAGGAGTCTCAGCTAGAGCCAGAGTAACACTATACCCTTCTTGGTTCGAATCGTATTTTATGCCAAATCTCAAGTAGTCAAGCATAAAGAATAATGAACCAGAATATGGCAGCACGGGCCAGATCTAAGCCAGGCCTCCAAACAACTAGTAGAAGGTCAGATTTTATTGTAAGTCAGAGCAAACAGTAAAGTATATAAACCATAGTATATCTAATGGTAGCATCATCACTTGATGTAGTGGAATAAGTATGTACAAAACCAGATCTATGCAAGATATCCAAGCAACTGATGAAGGTTATATGTTTTTGCAATCATCATTACTCAGATACCATACAAGATCCCCTTTCAGAGACGTAATTGCCAACGTCGGATATGTTATTAGCCAGAGATCGAGCCCGAACCATAGTCAAAGCTAGCCATAAAGCAGGCTGCTTCAAGATTTTACAAGATACAACCCTTGTATGTGTATGAAAAAACTATATCAAAGTAAAACATCCAAGTAGTAAGGTCCGATTCTCTATAAGTTAAGAGCAACCACCCTATACCATAATACCATACCTCTTTTAGTTAGTAAACGTATCAGAAAACCATCAGCTCCGAGAAGTATTTGCTCAGGCCAGAAGAGTACCAGCCAAAGCTAGAGTTTCCAATGGAAATCCTATACGACTTCCTCCGAGAAGTATTAGCTCAGGCCAGAAGAGTACAAGCCAGAGCCAACCATAATTCCATGTAAAGCACGATCATCCTATACCATAATATCATATCCCATTTAGTTAGTAAAGGTATCAAAAAATCCTTAGCTCCGAGAAGTATCAGCACAAGCTAGGGAAGTATCAGCCAGAACCAGACTAACACAACACCTTTCCTGGTCAGAAACTAGTTTATACCAAATCTCAAGTTGTGAAGCATAAAAACCAGAATATGCATGTATACAACAAGTTTTTATGGTAGTACGGGCCATATCTAAGCCAGGCATCCAAGCACCAGGTAGAAAACCAGATCCTTGTCAGTCAGAGTTCCCATTGGGATCAAAGTACCAGCTGAACTACCAGCCCAGAGCCAAAAAACCCCGATAAGTAACATCCCTAGTCAGAATACTACCCATTCCTTACCCTACTGATTAGTATCCTCACAATCATCAGGTGTTTTGGCACTCAACCATGTGTATACTACCAGTATTTTGCCACTTTGGACAGGGTTGAACCTGTAAAGAGTCACAATAATAGGACATGGAAACCTTATCAGATACATCACATCATTCTCAAGGTTATTTTAGAAGCATGATCAAAAATTAGATCCATTTCTATGGGCCAGTTATTTTAAAAAATGGTACAGCTTTTAGACATAGGTAGTGAACATTATTTCTTCTCAAAAACTTGCACCCCTAGTACTGCAACAGTTTATCAGAGCCGACAAAAACCAATGTCAGTATAGCAAACTCTCGCTTAGTCCAGCCCCTAAAGGGGTCACAAAAAACCTTTGTAAAGAAACCCGATTGTCTATATATAGTTTTTCTATGGCGGCATAACCAGCAACACCACCAATATTTCAGCCTTATGCTCACCATCACTAAACAAAACGAGAATAGTCTCCATGTCTATGCTAGATTTGATGCCATTGTTTTATACAGTAGAAAAAAGCTAAGTGTGAGTGCAGTCAGTATTAGGCATGAAGTAAAAACCAAATTATTTTGCTACCTACAAATCCGAATGATCAATTCTTTCAATGTCAAGGAAAGGGTTCCATAGTACCAAGCATCATTTCTATTATATTATGCAAAGGAACTCGACCTGAGAAGAGCAGAAGCCAACGGTTAGACTTCCAAGACTTGCTTTCCTTTTGCCATAGTTTAATACCCTCAACTTCTTATGCACTAACCCTCTGTTACACACACAGAGTGTACAAAGAATCCAAACTCACATACTTGCTAGCTTAATGAGGGAGACCCTCACCTTTTATACAGTTGCTGCTCGAAAATGGCCGAACTTCCACATCCCATACTTAGCGTCTTGCAAATCATCTCTAGCTATGCACTTGGTGGAGGTGGATAGCATTGAATGGCCCATGTGCTTCGTAAGCATCCCTCGCTACAGACGTTTCCCAATTTCGCCATCAGAATCCGCGTGCTATAGAGAATCCCCCAATTCTCTGTACTCGCTCTGAGTATGCCCCAAATTTAGTAATGCTCACTTAAGTGAAAATATACCTTTAAAGGGATTTTTTAAAAACTAGTTTCCCACGAAGTAGGCTATGTTTTCTGCCAAGGGAGCCTAAATTTTTCCAATTTTTAAGTTGATACTCCTTGGCATTTGTGTGTGTGTGTGTGTGTGTGTGTGTGTGTGTGTGTGTGTGTGTGTGTGTGTGTGTGTGTGTGTGAGAGAGAGAGAGAGAGAGAGAGAGAGAGAGAGAGAGAGAGAGAGAGCAACAGATGCAGATAGATTGAACAACCACCATGAGCATAAATAGACTTCGAGTAAAGCTTAATCAATAATGAAAGCGGGTCGTCAACAACACCGAAACTTGGATTACATCAGGGTTAAGGAGTTTAAGCTCCATACAATGGGTTAACCAAATTTATCACTGTGATTAATAGAAAAAAAAACTTTGATGATCTTCATGATGATGGAGCTCTCGTCTATCGCAATTGCCAAGAGCTCTCTCCTCCTCTATTCATTTCTCCTCATGATCCTCTTCTTATTTCCCTACCTAGGGTCCTTCTTTATGACTCCCTTCTTGCTCTCCTTAGGGCCGAGAGAGAACAAAAATGATGTTTAGCCCTTTTGTTGCTTTCCTTTATACTTTAATATCCTTCTTGAAGCTCTTAATGCCCTTAAGACCATCGTTAGTGATTCCCTTATCACTCTCTTTAATGCCAAGAGTTAAAAATATGGGATTAGGCTTGTGTAAGCACTTTCAAGAGTTTATTCCTTGAGCATGACGGAGAGAGAGTTAGCTTAAACTGTAATGGAAATGGCCTATGAACTTTGAGAATAGCGGAATTAAGAGAATTAAAGAGAGCATTTTTGTGAGACTACTTTGAGAACATAGAGGGTGAACTTAATTAGCGGTAGCAACATAACCATTATACTTAATTAACTTGGCGTGAACAATACTTTTGCGAGAGAGAGAGAGAGAATTAGAGAACTTGACAACAGTTGAGGACCGGATTTATGTGGAGCCGGTCCCCCCTCCAATAGGCTTTGGTATTATAGATTCTCCCATAAAGAGAGACTTGGTATAATACAATCTTTGTGTTCCTAGCTTGTGACCTTGGTGATGCTATGAAGATGGAAAGCTTCATGCATTACGAGCATAATATACACTTTGTAAAAATCATTAACCATCCCCGGCCTCAGTCCCAAGGCCTCAAACACCTTCAAAGGTAAAAAGAGCTAGCGGGGAATGAAGGTAGGGAGCAGGAAGAAGAATCACTCATAGGAGAAAGAAATAGTTCCTCACTTATCATCACTCTTCTTGCTAGCATACATAATAGCATAGTAATGAAGATGGAGAGGATGGCAAGCTTAAGCATTGAAGCATAGCTCTTGGTTGGATTTGCATTCCATAGCCAAGAGTGTTGGTGTAGGCTCTCAACTTCTCAACAAGCTTGGAGAAGGAGATGGAGTTCTTGCACTTTTACCAAGTGAGAATGTGTGAAAAATGAGTGTGCGAGAGGGTGTATACCCCCAAGCACACCCCTTGATTGCTTTGGTCGACCCCTCCTAGTAGCTCAAGCTTGAAGCTCATTGGACCCCTCTAAGCCTAGACAATCACACATGCATAATGCATTTCAAGCACATGGGTAGTCTTTGGGCAAGTGTCCTACTTACCCCTTTGAGAGAGAGAGAGAGAGAGAGAGCTTGAAAATCTCTAGATATTTGTTGAATTGAACTAGAAGCTCATTGGAACCCTCTTTCACCAAGACAATAGGATTCAAGCACACCATGTGGCTAAGCATAAGGAGAGCTTGTCCATGTGCCCCTTGAGAAAGGGGGTGCCCTTTGGGTGACTGGGAGATTAAGTCAAAGATACCCTAACTTTGGGGCTTTCCTCCTCCTTTGTAGGGTCTCTTTTTTACTCAAGCACCTTACCCCCCATGCATGGGAAGCTTCTCAAGCACCTTCCTCATCAAGCATGATAAGCACCTTAGTAAGCAAGCACCTCAAGCTTGGGCCGGGTTCCCACCTCAAGCACAACCCTAGCTTGCCTAAGGTCTAAGGACTTTTAACACTAACTTTTGGAGGTCTTTAATGAAGCTAACGCTAAGGTCTTTTAAGCACTATTAGATGCACGTTGCTCTTTGATAGACTACCTCCTTGTCATGAAATCTAATATCTAACCAACCCAAATGATTTTCTCATTTTAAAGATCATTTAATGTGGGAGAATAAACGAGAACAAGGTGTTAACTGAGCCAATGTCAGTTAACAAAAGCTGCTAAAGTCTGAAGACGTACGGATGCAAATCAAAGTTCAATAGAAAGAAGCAGTAAAGCTTGGAGAAACACATTTTTTACACTTTTCCAAAATGGTAATGTATTGTAAATTCTCGATTTATTTCAAGCCATTGTAATATTTCTAATGTGTTACGGGCTCAATGGGAGTTCCAAGCTGTAAAGAACAGGTCAGTTAGTGTGTTTAGATTTAGTAAGTGGTGGAGCCCTAAAGGCCTTGGGCGCCCGGACATTGCATATTTTTACCCTAGGTATATAAGGCAATGTGTAAAAGAAATTAGGGTTCTCAAGCTCATTAGTTGAGAGCACTCTTTGGTGAGAGCTCTTGAGGTGTGTGGCTATGGATTGCTTGAGCTTCTCCTTGCTACTAATCAATGATTCATTCTCTCTCACTATGTCTCTCTCATGCTTCTTATGATTACCTATGATGCTTAGATTCACTATATCTTAACTAATTAGTGGTTAATGCCGCTCTAATCTTGTGTGATTGTCCTCTTTTCCATATGTGTGCATGTAGGTTTGATTGGCGTGTGGTGCTCGATAGATCTATGTGTGTGCTTGCGATTAGTGTGTTGCATGATAGAATTAGTGTTGTGTGTGTCTTGCAATCGTTAGTGTGTGTGATTGGGTTGATTAGAGGTGAAGAGAAGTGGTGTGGAGATTGCCCTTCATTGTGGCTTAGCTCCTCCGTAGACTGAGAGCTCACCTCCTAGAGTTAACCATTCGTGTTGCCATGATTGGCTCATTAATCGTGTGAGTGTTTCCATGCCCTAGCCGGGTACCTCATCCCTCAGGATTGATAATTTTGTTGGTCATTGGAGCTATTACAACAATGGAGCCCCAAACATTTGGCACCGTTGTCGGGGACAATGGCCTACGCTAGTGTAATTGTGGCATAATCGAATGTGTTTCCTCACTAATATCACTACTAATTTCACTTGTGTGTTTATGTTTTTGTGGATTTTGGATGTGTGTGCATGAAGCAATGTGCTCATAATTCCCTAATGCGTCACAGTATCTTGCCGATTGTGTGTTTACACTCTAATTTCACACTAATCCCTTGCTAATTTGACCAATTTTTGATAACTTACTAATTTGCTACTATGGATTGGAGCTTTCAGCTGTTCAATCGATCTTCAACGGAAAGGTAATCAAGGTGGTATTCTCAACTTCCTTAGAATCTAAAGATGTGTAAAATTGTGTAGAGATCTCACCATGATGCAATGTAATGTTGATGCTATGTTGATGCAATGCAATGCTGATGCTATGCTGGATTGAAAAATTTTCGATTGTTCGTTTTCATGCCGTCGTAATGTGGAAATTTTTAAGATTTGGTGGCGTATGAATTTGACAAGTTTCAATTGCTAACTGGTGAATGTGTGTTGCTAATTGGGTGCCTAATTGAGTTAATTGCATGCTTGGATGTCAATTGCAAGTGTGTGTGCACTAAAATCAAGTATGTGTGCATTCCAATTGAGTGTGTGTATGCGTAATTTTACGTGTGTGCACTATTTTGCCCATGTTTGTGCACCTAGAAATCAATGTGTGCTTAATGATTTTTCAATTGTGATGATTGATTTGTGTTGTGCTCATGCCCAACTAATGATTCGTGAAATCACATTGCAATTTCGATGAAATTTACCCTTTTGTGTGCGCATGTAAAGATTGGCAAAAACTGCCAATTATTAGTGTGTGTGTGTGTGTGCCTTAAAAGTGTTAAATTTGCATGATTAATTCATTTTTTGATAGCATGTTTGATGTGTGTAATGGTTAATTACAGCCTTTTTGTGCTCAAAACAGGGATTTACGGACTCCAATTGCGTCAATTTTTAACCTAATTTTGCCGCTTTAATTGCCTAGCCTTGATTTTATTGATAAATTTGTTTGGCAATTGAGTTGATGAAATTTTTGTGATTTTAGTTGGTTGCACTAATCCCCAATCTGTGGAGAATTTTTAGAAAAAAAAATTGGGTATTTTTGGGATAATTTTTATAATTTTTTGGTAATTTTTTGCTATTTTTTGCATTAATTTTTGGTTAATTCCATAAAATTTTGATATTTTGTGATCTTTATGAGCTATTTTGAATGTGTGTTTTTAGCATCGTTTTGAGCGCAATTGGGCCTTCTTTTGCCAAATTTTGAGCTTTTTGCTATTTCCAAGGATTGGGTTGACGAATTTGTCGAACTTGGTATTTTCGGTGAAATCTGCTGTTTTTGGTGTGCTTTTGCGTATCAAAAATGTTTGGTTGTGAATGACGATGATTTTCTAAGGTTTCTAGAATTTTTTGGACTTTTCTTGCAATTTTTGGGATTTTCTGACGATTTTTTGGAGTTTCGGCTAATTTTTGACCTATTTTTGACATTTTTGGACGTTTGGAAATAACAAAACGACCGGTTTGAGTTGCGATGCCCGGGCCTTTCGGCGTATAAAATTCTCTGCGGCGGATAGATCTTTATGGTCTGCTAGGATAATTTCCGCCTACGTTAAAATTCTCTTCTTCTTTCCTTTCCATGTGAACCCACCCACACCCACTCTCACTCTCCCTCTCTCCCTCTCTCTCTCTCTCTCTTCTCTTACTCTCTCTCCTACCCTGCAAAAGCACGCACGATTATTTGCTCTCTCTCTAACTCCATCTTCCCCTCTCCCACAATTCACAATTATTTAGACTCTCTCACTAACTCCTTCTCTCTTCCCACTCTCTCTCCTCGCTACACGCCAAACCCCGTCCACCTGTCCCGCTGTCAGCACGCGTGTACGCAAACACACACATGCCCCCTGACGCTCTGTCTCCTTTGTACGCGTAACCGGGCCGCCTTCTCCTTGTACATCCGCAATCAGTGCTGACAGATGCAGCCCACGTGCAGTCTCTCTTAACTCTCTCTCTTCCGCTCTCCCACACACATACACACACATGCGTGAACGCACTCCTACACACACACTTCATTAACTACAAGAAGACAAAAAAAGGGAGCTGGAGCCATTTGTCTTTTTGCTTTTTTTTGTATCATTGACTTTTATATTTTATTCATTTCAATTCAATTTCGTTTTCATTTCTTTTAAATTACATTTCATTTTCTTTTTTTTTTCTCACGTTCATTTCATTTATTTGTATATTAGTCAAAAAAATCCACAGAATAATTTTTTTTAAAATAAAAAAATCATCATAAAAAGGATTAGAAAATCATTGAAAATAAAAAACTCAAAGAAAATCATTAAAAAAATAAAAAAATGACTGCAAACAACACAATAAATCATAAAAATTTCATAAAACCTTCAAAAAAAATAGAAAATTCACAAAAAATTGAAAAAAATCAAAACTTTCCCTAAAAAATCATAAAATAACCAAAAAATAATAAATTTTAAAATTTTCAAAAAAATTAAGAAAAATAAAAAGAAAGTCGTCGAAAGAGCCAGAAAGACCCAGAAAAGCAAAAAGCAACGTTGAGAAAAACACACGCCGAGCAAACAGCACAAAAACGAGCAAATCAAAAGCGGCCAAGTTGAAAAAAGCTAGGCCGAAGAAGTCTACCGCAAAGCGAGCAAAAATCAAGAACAGCAGCCAGGAAAAAAAAATCGAGCTAACATCAGAACAGTCAGAAATAGCAGGAGAATAGCCGAAAAAGGCAAGCAAAAAGACCAACTCGAAGCAATAAAGCAGCAGATAAATTTTAAAAATATTGCATGCTAGAAATTGGCAAGTGCAAGCAATTTGCATTGCAAATTGAGCTTCTAATTGGACGAACAGGGACACAAATCATGGTGTTGCAGATTAAGTTGTTCAAGGCCCAGGTTTTCATCGTTTCAAAAGGTTGTAATTAATTTTGAAACTATCAAGCTAGAGTTAATCAATTCTTGTGAGTCTGAAGAGCAGTCAACTGCAAAAGTGCTTTGGCTAAAGCAGTTTAATCAAAATCGAGCAAGAGAAATTCTACAAATCGATATCAAAATCTGCTTGGAGACAGTTTTTACATAACAAGTCGACATGGCCTCAAATCGAACCGAGAATTCAAGTACAACAGAGCAAGCTAGTAGCAGTGGCAACACATGCACAATTGCAACAGAGCATATTTTACAGCTATATGGCTACAATGGAGATAAAGTCTTATATACAGATTTAGAAGGCCATAGATACTTGATGAGCAGCAAAAACAACACAGGAGCCAAGATTGTATTGATAAGAGTGAAGCCAGATTCAGAGTACTCTCTGATGTTCACAGACTTCAGTGGAGCCATGTATTGCAAGCTCAAAGATGAAGTGCAGATAGAAGTTCAGAAAGTCAACCCAAGTGTTTATCTAGAAATCTGCACAAGCCAACAAAACATACAGTTGGTGCATATGCAATCGGGATCATTGTACATGGACTACAGTGGTCAGATCTATAGTCGAGGTCTAGTAATGAAACATCCAACAGATCAACTAATAGAAGAAAATCTAATTGGAGAAACAAGTCAGAGACTGTATAAAGGTCAAGATGGAGCAGTCTACAGCTTGATGCTCAGTGTTTTGAAAGAAGATGCCGACAACTTGACAAGCACAGAAGCAAAAACTTCTCAGCTAGAGATTGACATGACAGAGCCGATTGAAATACCACTAGTCATGGAATATTGCTCAGATTGTGGATGAAAAGGTGGACATTTTTCTGAAGATTGTCCAAGAAATCCTGACAACATGGATACATCAACTGCCAAGCAAGGCACAAAGCGAATTGGATATGCGAATCTTGATGTAAGTGCATTTAACTTGTCACTTTTAATGCAATTGAATGATTTTGCATTACCATTAGAAGCACCAGTAAAAGAACTGCAAGTTCAAAATCAACATCAGGCACCTGAAAAACTTAAAATTGATTCTTTGAACAACAAATTCTTGCATGAATTTGGTCAAGGTGTCGAGATATCACCGAAGGTTGAAAAGACTATTAAAATTACAAATGATTTTTCATCCACTGCCACAAGTGTGCAATCATTCACGAGTCTAAGGGACACATCAAACAGAATGATGTTAGCTTTGTATGGCACCCATAATTCATATGCACACTATGTAGACCAAAAAGGGAAATTGTACAAAAAAGATCAACCTGTGTTTGAACGGCCCACATACGAGCTCATAGAAGTACGTTCAGTGATAGATCAGAAAGGATGGTTCATTTCAGAGGAAAGAATCTACTATAGCCCATCCCCTCTAGAGTTGAAGGATATTACCCAGGTGAACCCAGAAATCTGGTTAGAGCCAAACTCTCCTCCATCGAAAATTAAGCTTCGATGTTGTGACCAAACGAGCATATACTTTGACCAAAACAGTCGTAGATATAGACAAGAGTCTAGCATCTACGATGCCTTGGATTCTGAAACCACAGAAGCTCATATCATAGGAGACTCATAGGATAGACAATATCAGGGGAAAGATAATGCTATCTACAGCTTGACTTGGGGAATAACTTGTCATGTTTCACAGAGATACATAGGACACTATGCAGAAGGTTTAGAGATGCCAAACATCAACAATGCTACCCAAAGTGTGCCTTTACAGTCCCAAAAGGTGAGACTAAACCAGAGCCAAAAAATTTTGAACTCTTATAATGAAGCAGGCTATAATGATAACCCTAGGAAGGGGGGAGCTGCAAATCCATCAAGCTCAGCTTATGTACCAGGAAATGCTACACCAGTTAGAAGCCCTAGAGCCTTTAACCAGCAGACCCCTTCAAGGCAGAAACCATTGAAAGATCATATGGTTGTTGAAAGTTTCCAACTGACCCAGATTCCATCAGAATTGCCAGACAAATGCCTCTATGAAGATCATCAGGGACAAAAGTTTCAGCTGATCTCCACAAGTCAAAGTCAAAAGCCAACAAGTACCATAGTGTTCAAACAGTTACATGTGATCAAGCTCACATATGCATATCAAGATGCACATGGTAACAAATATCAGCAAGATCATGACCTTGTACAAACCCCTATGGATGGACCGACTAAAGTCAAGGACTATCTGAAGATGATGCAAAGCCTCAAGCTGCCAGAATAGGTGGTAGAAAATTCAAAGTCAATGGGAGATAAAGTCCAAAAAGCTACACAAAAGTCACCACCAAAATCTCCCGTAAAGAGGCAGATTCTGCCAGAAATTACAGTGGATCTTCTAAGATCAAAGGTTACTTAGATGTAGGTGGATAATGCTCATCAATTGCAAACAAAAAGTACAAAATTACAGCCAATGGAGTCAACATCAATTGAAGCAGGTGGTCAAAGCAAAGAAAATGCAGACAAAGCTCAACCAAAGGACACAACCACTATTGAGACGATCAAGTGCAACATTGTTGGTGAGACTAAAAAAAAACTCTCAAGCGAAGTAAAGCTAGATTTTCAGTTAGACAAGAACCTCATGTATTTTCGCACTTGGAAAAGATGTGGCCAACCACAGCTGGGAGATGCTCCTAAATTTGTGAGCATATCAGGAAACAAATGAGCAGAATGCTGGGGAATCATCTCCACCACCATTGAAGTAAGTTCACATATAATCATAGCTCAATTCCACGTGATCACAGTAAAAGATATGCCAGACGACATCATAATGGGAAGGCCAATGGCCCAGAAAATGTTAGAGATACAGGATGTAAACAGGATGCAATCTTCAGAGACAACAAAGAATGAAAATCAAGACTGGTCACCTACGGACGATAGCGCAAAGTCCTCAAGCACAGTTGAAATGGAGACTGATATAAATACAGATCTTATTGAAGATGATTCATCTCCATCAATCAGAACTTCAGAAGAGCTTGAAGAAAATCAGGCAATAGCAAGTGCAGATCAAACAGAACAAAGAACAACCACGAAAGCTATTGAGGAGAGGATGCCATCGAGGTCAGAGGTAAAGAAGACAAATCTTGCAGACAAAGGTAAGGCCAAAGTGGACCCTCCACCAATTAGCAAAGAAGATGTTATAGCATAGGCCTCTACATCAAAGAACCCTCATGGATCAGCTTCTTCAAGCAAGACAAGATTTCAAAATTTCAAGTCAAGTGCTGACCCAACTGAAATCTCTAAGGAGACACCTAGAAAAGCAAAGATATATCAGCCAAAGTACTCAAGAAAGCAAAGGAAATGCAAGCAAGTGTTTGTTTCGAGAAATTTAGTCAAAGTCAATGATCTGGTTTGGATTAAGGACGAAAAATCAACACAGAAAGACAAACATATGGGATGGATAGCATCACAATGGAGCTTAAAATAACAAGAGTACTATGGAGGTAATAGATAGATATGGGTACCCAAACCACAGGTTAGAGCATATGAAGTGAAGTCAGGACCCTCCCAAGAAAGAAGGACCACAAGGTATCAACTTCGACAATATCCTAGGATACCTAAGAAGCAGATATAGAACAGAACAACATTGAAAGATGCTAAAGTCTACCACAACTCTCAACACGATACAGAACAAAGACAAATCTCAAAGAATCTTCCTCTTGGACAAGGATTCTACAAAGGATATACAAAGATTTGGCTACGAGTCAACCACAAGCCAACTGCAACTACACCAGACCTTCATGAAGAGCTCAAGAGCTCAACAAGACCTAGAGCTCAACAAAGTCAACAAAGGAGATACAAATATCATCAAGAGATTTGGATTCCTAAGTCTTTCAATGCTCCTAGTCAAAATCCAGATGCCGACAGTCAACAGAGGCCTACAACAACATCAAAGACTTCTTACAACAGGCCCAATTGGAGAATTAAACAGATAATGGAGTCTTCATAGTCAAAGAAGGACAACTCAACCAATGTGAATGCAGATTCAAAGATGATAAAACAGGTATGGAAAAAGAAACCTTCAATGCCAACTTGGTCCTTCACTGATCCTCTTTTTGAGGATTCAAGCTTACTTTTACCCGAAGAAATGTGTGTAGTAAGTACAAGAATGTAAAAAGTCAAGTCGCCAGGGTGCAAAAAACACTCTTTGGCATAGTCAAAGTCGGGCTGATGAGCCATAAAATGAGCGAAGCATGAGTCCCAAAGCTTCAAGTCATATTAAACTCCGTGCTAAGAGTCGTAGTTATTAGGCTTAAAATGAAGATGGAAGAGTTGATCATATCTAAGTCATGTCGTTCATGCTGGGTGAGATGAGCATAAGAGTCAAAGTCTGTTAACCTACAATTGGTGGAGTGTCGTAGAGTCCAACACTCACACACAGTACACAGTAAGATGAGAGCACATACCCTCATCAACGAAAACCATTCTTAAAGGGGTGCCAGCTTGCAGAGCCATGTCATATGCTTTTATAGCTACACCATCTTTCTGAAGAACCCCTCAAAATCTTACATGCACAGCATATTGTTTCCCATGCATTTTTGTGTATGCATAAATATATTGTCCCATTATTGGGCATATGCATTAGACACTCTTTTTGCTTCCACCTATGCACCTTTAGTGGACTACAACAGGCAACAAACCAATGTCATGCTAACCAACAAGTCGTGTAGTGGAGTCACTACTGAGCGACTAGGAAGCATGGGGACTGCCCAATGTTGGTGCAGCCAAATTTGGTCCGAGCTAGGAAGTGGTCTATGCCAAGCAAAGGTTGTAGGCAGGTGCAACGTAGAAGGTTAGAGCAGGTACCAAGGTCTTGAGCAGACTAGTGGCAGCGGAAAAGTATGTCTAAAGCGGCTTTTTAGGCCAAGGAGGCTCAAAGATGGCTCAATTGGAGTAGCAAGTGAAGGTGCCCGAAGTGCTCTATCAGTGTCCTGAAATGTAGTGTTTGATGTGCTCTAGAAGCTGGTCCATACGGCTTGTCAAACCAAGCCCTGGTGCTCAAGATATTGCAGTTCAAAGGTAGAGCGTGTAGCATATCCCGAACAGACAAGGTAGCTGAGGACAGGTGGTCTAGGCAGGTGTCACTGCACGCATGTGTAGAGCTCAAATTATGGAGCATGCCTGTTCTCTCAGATTGCAAATCAAAGCTCTGATTAGCAAGTTATGATCAGGTGAAATTTTTTCGGGGGCTAGGTTTGAACCCACTTGCCCGCATTGAAAAAAGTGCCATCTGGCGGTTTTTAGGCCTCGACAGGGTTCAAGCAGGTAGAGCATACCGAGTGAAGTCAGTAGGAAGTCGCGGCTTGTGATTCTGAGTTCCAAGCACTGAGTTACGATCTGGTAGAGTTGCGGTGCTTTGCAGGTAGGGAGTCAACATATAGTTTTCCTCGGTTTTTTTGGCACTTTTTTTGAGGCCATCAAGGAGATGAGATGTAGAGTTAGCCGAGGAAAGTGAAGCTTGGAGTGTATACTTTTGGTGGGTTTTGTGAGGGGGTCAATCGGCCGACCAGACAATGTGTGGTGTGCTGCCCAAAGTGGGTCACAAAAAATATGTTAAGCCCTTTTTTAGCAAACGCTTGGCCCCAATGGGGTGCAGTTGAACGGGAAGGTGCCACGTGGCCATGTAATGGTCCCGTATGTGGAGAATAAGAGCAGGTGGGCGGGCTATATGGGCCATAAGCACCCCCACTTGGGGTATCAAAGAGAGGAGGGGAGAGCTCCCTCCCGTTGGCTATGGCGCATACCCGTTGGGTGCTGTGGCATTGGTGTGCGGCCCTGTAGGGGCGACGTGTGGCGGTTTTGGCCTGTACAGTTGTCGCAGTTGGTAGCGACGGCGCAATGCTCCCGTGGGGTCGATTGATGATGCGGCCGCCCGAAGCGGCTGGTCCCACGGCCCTTGAGGCCCCAATGTTTTTGAAGAGAACCCCCCCCCCCCCCCCCCCCCCCCCCCCCCCCCCCCCCCCCCAATTAGTGAGGTCGGTAATGCTCGAGGGCAGGGGATGGTTCCCACAAAGACAAGAAGAAAGGGAGTGTAGCCGGCGGTGGGACACTCCAAGGCCGAGCCCAAAGGTGAGAAGGAGGGGTTAGAGAAGAGGCCGTCCGAGCAAAGGCTGGGCAAAGGCAAAGACAAAGAGAAAGAGCCCGGAGGGCCGCCATGTGTACAAAGCAAAAGCAAAGGCCGGGCAAGACAAGGCAAAGAGCAAAGGCAAGGCCATGACCCAGAGGAAGGAGGAGGAGAGAGAAATAGAGAGAGAGGAGGCTGGTGGGAAAAAGATCAGATAGAAGTGGTCAAAGAGGAGCCAAAAGGGCAGTGCAAATTTTGGGTAGCCACAAAGGGGTAAAATAAAAAGGAAAAAAACAAGCGACATCGCTAATGCCCCTTCCCAAGTGCAAAAGAGAGAAGAATTGAGCAGATGAAGCAAGGCAATGCCCCCTTCCCAAAGATACCAAATTAGGGTACGAGATGGACCAATGAGAGGGCAATGGCTAAAATTGAAGCCCCCCCCCCCCTATAAATGTCAAATTTTCATCAAATTAGGGGCTTGTTTCTGGGCCTTTTTGTGCCATTTGAAGCCTGTAAAGTGGAGCTCTTTGACAGAGGAGTCGGCCTGTAAAAGCCCTTTGTATTTTGTCGTGAAAATGGCCATGGTGATGGCAGTGTAAGCATGTGTACATGTTTTGTGAAGTGCAATCGAGCCACTGTTGCCCCATATTGTTGTTGTTTCCCCTTCCCCCCTTCTCTTTCTCCTGCTCTAGTGTTTTTCCCTTGGTGCCAGCAGTGCGGATGTGTGTGCCCCCCCAGACCGACGGTGTTTTGTGTGAGAGAGTGAGATTGAGCAGTTGTGTGTGTGTGTGTGTGTGTGTGTGTGTGTGTAAGGGTGAAGATAGACCGTGGCAGTAGGTGTGCGTTGTGTGGTGGATTTGTGGAGTGTGTGAGCAGTGGAAATTGGGCGACGGTGTTTTGTGTGAGAGAGTGAGATTGAGCAGTGTTGTGTGTGTGTAAGGGTGAAGATAGACCGTGGCAGTAGGTGTGCGTTGTGTGGTGGATTTGTGGAGTGTGTGAGCAGTGGAAATTGGGCAGGCGGTGGTCTGCTAGTGTAAAGTGTGTTTTTGAAAGTGTTTTCCGAGAGGATAGGGGTGCTGTGGATATCGTGAGATATAGAGAGGCCCTTGTGTTTGTGTTGGGTGTTGTTCCCCCATTCCCCCTCTCCATCTTCTGGTGCCCCCACTGAGGAGTGTGCTGATGCTCCTAGTTGAAGTCGAAGCGGTGATTTTGGTGATGCCAAAGGTGCGGCCTTTGAAGAGCAGGTGCTGCTAGTGATGGCTTGGATAGGATTTCCCATTTTCACTGGGTTGAAGATGCACAGGCTTGGCTGTAAGACTATGGGTTGTTCATATTGGAAAGCGGTTTATCGAGAGAAGACGGTGTTGTACATGTGTTCCCGCTCCTAGTTCATGGTAAAGCAAGGATATGGTTCAATAGCCTTGGTGATAAAGAAAAGGTAGATTGTGAAGCCCTGGAGGCGGCTTTTTGAAGCAGATTTATTGTGGATGCGCAGTTGGATGAAGTAAAGCGGAAGTTGGACGGGTTGAAGCAAAGCTTGGAGGGTGATTTTCAAGCGTTCAAGTGGGAGTTCAAAGCCCTTTGGGGGAAGTTGATCAAGGTAATTGCTGCAAAAAATGCCAGTTTTTTAAAGTTGAGTGAATTCATGGATTGCCTGCATGAGGAAGTACGAGATAAAGTGGAGATAGATAGCCCGATGTCATATGAGGAGGTGGTAGCTCTAGCGAGAGGGCGAACCAAAAATATTTTGAAGAAGCACGAGGCTAGGTGGGGTTTGCCAAATGCAGTGATTCCAAAGTAGTGTAATGCAGTGGTAGCCGAGCCAGAGGTGGTACAAAGAGAAGTGCAAGTGCAAAAAGAGACAGGGGTTCTTTGGCTATAGAGAGATAGAGTGGTTCCTATGCCGAAGATGCCGGCTAGAGCGGTTCCAATTGTGGAGGAAGTGCAGGTGGTTCCAGAGTGGACAAAGGAGGTGCTGCCAAGTTCGAGTGTAGCTATTGAAGCTCCATTGAAGTGCGGTGAAGAGCAAAGAGTGCGGTTTACAGGGCAGGTCGAAGTGGTAATGATAGAGGAGATTCCTAAGCTTGAAACAGACGAGGAGATTGGTCGAGTGACAGTAGCATTAGGGGAATTTTGAGGTCACTTTTGTGCCCTGTAAGAATATGTAGAGAGAGAATATATACTTTATTTAAAAAATAGTGAAATGTTTGTAAAAAGGTGAGTTTGCGTCCTTTTTACCTCCGCCGAAACATGTCATTGTCAAATCTTTCTAGGATCTTTAGTATTCTAAAAAATACTCCCTCCAAAACTAACAAAAACGTCAGTTATGGCCCAAAATTCAAAATTTCCAAAAGCTGAAACAAACCTTTTCTGTGTCGTCTTCTTCCTCGTATTTGCAGAGCTTTTCTCTATAGTACTATCTCTGACAAATACTGTTAATAGACTTCCATGGAGAAGAGAAGCTTATACCATCTACACATTGAGCTAAATGAAGAATATTGTCCAGTGCGCAAGAGAAACAAATGTGCAGAGGTGTCCTCGTCCATATTTGAAGCAATGCGGCAAGATTAAAAAAAACACATTGATCTCTGGACTGATGGAAGATTGTATCCAGTGGACCCAATGACAAAGAGCACTCCCCCATTATCAAATTGTTCATCTTTGATAAAATTTGTGGGTGATGGTCAAAGAGGGTTGCTGGGTTATACACAGAGTCTTGCGGTAGAGAGAGATATTCTTAAGTTAGAAGATCATTTGGCCAAACAAATGATAAATACTCTTAAACAACAGCTTGAGGAATGTAAAGAGAGCAACGAAAAGCTACAAACTCAGCTCAAACAAGCTAGAAGAAAGAATACAATGTTAGGAAACAGACAAAGAGAAAAGAAGTTAAAGAACATTGAAGCCTTGAGACGTGGTGGAGGAGGTTGCAGCAGGAGAATCAGAGCAGCAAGGTATATATGCTTATTTTATATTGTTAAGTTGCTACTATTCTTTGTTAATATGCTTAGGTTACTTTTCTTTGTTAATATGCGTAGGTTACTTTTCTTTGTTAGGTAGTTAATCTTTTTGTTAGGTTGTTATTAAGACCCTATTGCAGCTGTTCTTTATTAAATGATTAATATTCAATTAACTTTAATTTAGTTGATCACTGTTTGTTTATTTTGTTGGTGTCATTTGGACAAGATCAATAATCAGTTAATTTGGACTTTGCTACAACCAAACTCTGCATCAAACATGGAAATGGCAGCTAAACATTATTGTGATGTTTTACCTCCCAAGGTTGCCAAAAAGATTTTCACAGAGAAGAAGTTTAACAAGGCAAAGGAGCAGTGCATTGAGGGATTTTTGTAGAGCTCTTGCTTGGACAAGGAGGATGTGCAATATACTATGGATAAGGTAGGCATTAGCAGAGATGGTTATAGCAAGCTGTTCAGAAATGTGAACTCAAGGTTAAAGCAATGTAAAGTCAGGTCCTCTTTGCTTCCAAAGCCATCCATTGTGCAACAGGCAAGGAAAAAGATCAATGAGAGGATAATGGAGATGTTGGGTGAGCCTCACCACATTCATGGTACCTATCATGGTAAAAAGAGGGATCTTCAATTTGACGAGTTCAATAATATTTTCCTTGACTTGAAGACACTTCAGAAGGAAATGATCAGATTCTATGAGCTGGAGCATACAGAAGCAAATGGTGTTGTCAGTTTTGTGATAAAGCTTGATGAATGCGAGATTGTTAAGAACAGAAAAATTGAGAGGATTTCCATAACTTTAATGAACAGAGCATTGAAACCGAAGGATACCAAGTACTTCAGCGTGCAATCGGAGAAGAATGTCTGGTGGCTAGGTGCTTTTGAAGTAGAGAGTGAAGACTTTGATGTTCTGGATTGGGTTTTCCATCAAACAACAATACCCGAAGTCATTAATGCACAAGAATTAGGGGAAGAGCTTGAAGTTGAAGGGTTTGGAAGTTACTGGGTGGAATGGCACATGGGAGGAGACCTTAAAACCCTTAAATGTATGTACAATGTCTCCAAAGGAGCTATGGCAAAGAGCCCTTGTCTGTATTGTATGGCATCAGCAAAAGAATGTAATCCTGCAAATTGGAACAAAGCACCCAATAGGCATACTCAAGATCCAAACTTCAAAGCAGTTTTAAATATTCCACTTGCTAATGTCCACATATGCACTCTGCATACTCTTTGCAGAATTGTGGAGAAAATTGTACATCTGTATGTGGGGTTTGCCTGGAAGTTACAGCCAAAAGCAGCTAGAGATGCTGCAATGAAATGTATTGAAAGGGTTTTATCAGAAATTGGCCTTCACAGTGGTAAGGTTAAGATTGAAACAGACCTGAAGAGATCTTCAAATGGAAACAATGTGCCTAGAAAGGTCTTTGTTGGTGGTGTGAAGGCCAGAGCTTTCCTAGGGTTTCATGGCAAACTAGGAAAGGTAAATGCCAAGAAGGGTTCATCCAATGTGAAGTATAACCAGTGGAAAGCTCTCCACAATGCCATCAAAGATCATGGTCTTGAAGGTACATCAAGGAATGAGGTCCCATAGGATGTGGGCAAGCACATAGGATGCCATTGTGGCAAAATAACCAGCTCTAGAACCAATAAGTCCAGGGAAGAATCCAAAAATTATGATGGCTTCCTCGTTTTCCACCAATATTAACTTCTCTAACCCTGGAGGAAGCTGATATGAACCAGCAACCTTTGCAAGTGCTTTAATTGCAAGCATTGGCAGCAATGGTTCTCTTGTAAACTTGTTATGGAATATAATGACAGTCTCTTTGTTGAGCTTCCCAATAAAGTGTCCCAAGCTCTGGTTCCTTCCTAAATTTAATGGTCTGGAACCCTTCCCCCTGCCAAGGAATTTGTCTGTGTCCAGTATTTCAATCTGCAAAAATATGTCTTGGTTAATTGTTTGGCACATTAATTAGACAAAGCAAAATGGTCATAAACATACCTTAGGAGACTCATCCTCCTCAAAAAAGGCAGGTTCCCATATATCAATGGATCTAGTTGGCCTTACTTCATAATCTCTGGTCTTTTCCTCTCCCATATGCTCTATTTTAAGCCTTTTTTGGATCTCATTGAACTCCTCTTCAAAATGTACACCCTGTTGCTCATATCTCAGAACAATGTCGTGCACAAGCTTTCCAACACTTGAGCTGTCAATAAAATTTTCTGCCTCTGTGTCCAAGACTGCTAAGGGGCAAGAAGAGTAATCAATGAATCCTATGTCATTACATCCCCACTCAGCCAAAACTTCCCTTAGATCAAAAAGATGCTGAATGTCATTCAGCAAAACATATTCCTTTTTGTTAACTTTGTATGTGGAAAATGTTGCTGTGAAATGCAAAGGATCAACATCTTCATCCTCAATGTCAACATTCTCCACTTTAGTGATGTTTTCTGCTTTAAATTTTGCAATGTCCAGCATCTCAATGCTTTGTAGTTTCTCTTCCTCTTCATGGAACTCCATCTCCCTCTCCTCTTCCTCCTCTTCCTCCTGGTCCTCCTCAGCCTGAGAAATCTGCTTTGGAATCTGTTTGCCCTCTGGTGTTGGGAGTACACTGAAGAAAATGATAAGTCCAAGGTCATACTCTACCAACTGGCAATGCATATTACCATGAAATTTGCAAGGCTTTATGATCTTTTTCCAGTCTGGATGAAGGCTTGAACACTTCTTTGCAATACCTGTCCTTGCCAAGCTACCTGCTTTGCATATATCAAGAAAATGAACAAGATTATCAAGCCTGTGATCTTTGGTCAATGCTGTATATATCTCTATCAATTCACTAATTTGTGTGGAGAAGCCATCCACAAGTAGTTGAAGCTCAAAGGCATCATTAAAAATCTCTTTGACACTTTGAAATCTTGCAAGTTCATTAACTTTGTAAAGAAAAGACATCAGCCTCTCATCAACGGTCTCTTGCATATCCTCTGTATCCATTATGACAATCCACAAATGTCTGAGAAAGATAAAAGAGAAGTCCATCAAGACATTAAGAAGTAGACATGACATTAAGAAATATATTTCTTCTATGACTAAAATATATCAATAAACTACCCTTCCTTAATAATGCAAAAAACTAATAATGGTTTACAAACAAGTATGCAAGTTGTAAATCTAAGCAAGCAAGAAAGAATTACAACAAATTGCGTCACTTGCTATGCGAGCTATGAGGGTGAGGAGAGAGTTGGCACTCAATAAATTCGCTTACGGCGTGTCACTGGGTAAGCGGTCGACACCTTCAAAATTCGCGCACGGGGTGTCGCTTGGAGGCTTTATTTCTAGCCTTGTGAAGGACAATGAGCGGAAAAGTGGGTTGGGTAGGTTGTCTATATGGCCAAAAATGCCGCCTCGGGGGGTGTGCCAAGCGGTTTCCGCCTCTAAGTTTGTGCCCAACGGCTAGTATGCGCCTAGGGAGTTGTGCACCTAGGGAGTTGCGCATAGCGCCCTATACAAGCCCTAGAAGCACTCAAATCGAGCACATTCTTGCCCGATTTTTCCCGATTCTTGCTGCGCTATTATTCGATTCTTGCGGCGCTTTCACAACCCAATTTTACCCGCACTTGGAACAATTGTCACCCCGTCACCCCGTGTGCGATCTTTGTATGTGTGAACTTTTTCCTCGCTTTGCTATTTTGCCTACGGGGTGTCACTCGGTCGCGAGCCGCTTGGAAGGTGAAAACTTCCAATGCTATGGTTATCCCGCACGGGGTGTCATAATAGGAAAAAAATGTTTGTTGTTTGTTGTGCAGCAATCATTCCTATTCCTTTTGAAGATGGCAAGGACCAAGAAGAACAATCGTCACCCCGTCACCCCGTGCGCGATCTTTGTATGTGTGAACTTTTTCCTCGCTTTGCTATTTCGCCTACGGGGTGTCACTCGGTCGCGAGCTGCTTGGAAGGTGGAAACTTCCAATGCTATGGTTATCCCGCATGGGGTGTCATAATAGGAAAAAAATGTTTGTTGTTTGTTACTAATGTTTGTTGTTTGTTGTGCAGCAATCATTCCTATTCCTTTTGAAGATGGCAAGGACCAAGAAGACTGCAAGGAAAGTTGATGAGCCTCTATCCAAAGATGAAGAAGAGATTCCTAAGCCTAGCAAAGCTTCAGCTAGTACTTTACCAAACCAACCATCCACTTCTAAAGATCCTGGCAAACCAACCTCTGCTAGCACAAAGAAGACCAAATCTCAGAGGAAGGATTCTTCTCTACCCGACCCTAAAACAAGCAAAAGGAAAGATACACATCAGAGGAAAGCTTCCAAGCCTGTGCAGCTTAAGCCTCTCCTTACAAAGAGAAAGTTCAAGCAGGGGGTCAAATGTCTAAGAGAGATAAGGAAGGCCATAAAGGCCATCAATCTTGCAATTCCCAAACTGCCCTTCCAGAGACTGTGCAGACAAGTTGCAGAGGAGTATAAGATTTCCATGAGGTGGACTAGTACTGCATTGGCATGTATCCAGGAGGCTTCTGAGGACTTTATGATTGAGATTTTCCAAGATGCCTATATCTGTGCATCTCATGCCCATAGGGTTACTCTGATGGACAAAGACATGATCACTCTTAGGAGGCTGACATACAGGTTTTCAAAAATTTTGGAGCCTGTCCCTATGCATGATATAAAGGCATTCAATATTCTCAACATTCCTCCATGGAGGAAGCCCAAGGAGCCTGAAGTAGGAGTTTTTGATATTACTGAAGAAGAGGAAAAGGAAAGGAAAAAGAGAGCCAAGTAAGACAAGGAAATTACAGAGAGAAAGGAGCTTGACCTGTTGGAACCTTAGCCAGTGCCCCTCTTGAGGAGTGTCAATCCTACTGGTTTTGTTGTCACTCTATTCAGTGGGGAGGATCCTAGGGAGGATTACAATTCACTTGACTCTGAGACCTTGGAAATTCTCAAGGACTGGACCAAGGAGATGAATTCTCCACTCCTTATCACATGCCTCAGGTTGTTTTTGTTTTCCTCTGTATTTTTGTTTATAGCAAGAACTCTTTATATAACAAGAACTCTTACCAGGTTAATGATGCATTCAAATGAGCCAGACCTTCAACAAAAGGTGGAGATTTTAGACCCTGCTATCTCCCAATTTCTCAGGACAGAGACAAACATTAGAGAGCTCACCTTGTGGTTGACTCATGTGGACTTGGAAATCTGTGAATTTTTCTTGATTCCTTATCATGAGAGGTAAGTTTTCTACCTACAGCTTGTGAAGAGAATTTGCTAATTCACGTTAGAAGGCTAACTGAGGCTTGTTTTTATAGCTCACATTGGATTTTAATTGCAATTGATATTGTGAAAAGAAAATGCTACTTTGTCAATTCTCTTGCTGGAGTACATGGTCAAGCAAAATTGTAAGTATAGCAGCAGACACATTTTGTAAACCATAAGCACATACTTTTAGTAAAGCAGAACCTCATTTATAAAGAATTTTGGATAGTGCTACTATAAGATTTATAGATGCTGAATGACATCCATTTTTTAGTGGTGAAGGTTGGAATTCTTTATGCTTTGTTCACTTCAATGGATTATCCTCAAAGATTTTTTCCCAAAAATACATGTAATGAATTGCAGGTTCCAATCCAGCCTGAAAGCCATTCATGTGGATGGAGGGTATTGACAAATGCCAAGCTCCTCTTGGACTTCATATACTGCAATGACAATCAGGATATAGAAGTATAGCATATTTCATATTTGCCAGCTGTATTTTTTCTCATTTTATTGTTCCTAAAAATTGCTTTCTATTGCCTTGTATAGATCAACAGAGAGTGCTATGGTTGACAAGAGCAAGGATTATCAAGTATATGATTGAAGCAAATGGAGAACTGCAAGAGGTATTTGAAGATGATGATGTTGAAGAGAAGGGGAAAGCAAAGCTGGAAGATGAAGAAGGAAAAGGCAAGTGAAGAGATGGATGATAAGAGAAAGAGGAAGCAGCCTTCAAGCCCTCCAGTCAAGCCCACTTCAAAAAGAAAATCTCCCAGGACAAAAGAGCCCACTTCAAAAAGAAAATCTCCTGCAAAAGCACCAACCCCATTAAGGAAGTCCCCTAGGGACAGGAAAACTCCTACCAAAAAACTATTCTAGCTTATTGTAGCCCACTTGTATCAAGCTTCTCAGTTCTCTATTGTATCCAATTGTCTATTCTATAGCCCACTTGTAACCAATTGGCCCTTGTATGGAAGTGCAAATATTTGAAATTGAATACTTGTTTTAAGACTCTGTTACAAAATCAAATCATTGGATGTTTGAAAAAGTTGCATTTCAATAACAAAATAAAGATCCTTTTAAATCATGTGATACAAAATAAGATCCTTGTAGGTCATGTGATACAAAATAAGATCCTCGCAGGGCATGTGTTACAAAATTGCCTTGAAGGATGTTTAAGGCACCAAATGTACAATTCCATCCAAGATGTCCTTGCACTGTAGCCTATTTTCATTCCTTTTTGATACCTACAAAAACAGTCAAAGTTAAATAAAGAACCAATAAGAGACTTTTAGGCATAATAGTTACCTTTCTACCATTTACTTGAAAGCAGAATGTTGTGGGCAGTTCAATTTCATCATTTTGCAGGTCCAATCTCAATTGTTGTAAGCTACACATGCCTCTTATCTTTACAATTGACAGATGCTCATTGTTTACCCATGTATCAATGTCTTCTATTGGGCTGTCAATGAAGACTTCCATGTCTTGATCAAGTGGAGTTAGCTGACCACCAACATAGTGCCATCTTTTGTAATAAAATGACATAATGAAGTTTTGTGTCCCTATCATGTATTTGCAAGCAATTGAACCAGCTTGCACATAACAAGTGATTCCATTCACTGTTTTGGTGTTCCAACCCTCATCCACAAATTCAAGTACATTTGCTGAGTCTAAAGTCTTCACTGAAAACATTGTTCTAGATTTTCTGACTTCAGCATTAGAGAACAAGTCTATAGAAACTACAATGGGCATGAATATAGAAATTCTACTCTGTCCATTTTGATCAGCCGTGTTGTAAGTGATAATGGCTTCAATGGAAGTTCTTGGTCGTTTTGATCGTGATGAAGATTCCATGGTGAAAAAAGAAATGAGCAGAGAAGTCTTGTCTGAGTTCAAGAGAAGAATAAGCAGAATGTGCAAAAAACAGTTCAAAACTGGAAAAGATCATGAGATATAATCCAAACGTTGTTTTATGATGGCAACGTGCAAAATGAAAACAATATAATATGAGAAGTACGTCTTTCTAAAAGTGACAGCTATTAAATGCCTTTGCACTTTTACTTGTTTACATTGCTATTTACCAGCTCAAAGTTGCGGTAAAGATAGAATATTTGCTTTTTTTGTGAGTTTTCAAAAATATAGGTTCCGTAACGGAAGCTCTTCAACCATTGGTTGAGACCACTCTCTCTCTACACGCTAAAAGACACAAAAATGACCTCAAAATTCCCCTAATGCTCTATGGATGCAGATACGAGTTGGGAGACGCAGTCGTCTCAATCCAGTTATGATGAATTTGACCTCTTACATGTGAGTGGAGAGTCAGTGAATGTGTGCGAGGAGCAGCATCAAGTGCAAGCTGATGTGCCTAGTGAAGACCAAGTGGAGCGGTCTAGACCTACATGTGGTGAAGAGTAGTTAAAGCTGGTGTGCAGTGTCGTTCTAATGACCATGTTGGTGAAGGTAGCAATGGAATGTGCCATAATGGTGCAACAGGTGCAAAGTTCTGCCAAGAGGAATAGAACAGATGTGCCTATGGAAGAGGACGATGGTGATGCAATAGAGAATGATTTTCTCTCTTCCTTGGCAGATCTTGATGATGCAGCAGTAGAAGGGCTGGTGATTGCAGTGGACAAGCAAATGGTGCTTATCAACCTTGAAGGGCCATTTGAAGAGGAAGATCTCGATGATGCGGGAATTGAGTGCATGGCAGGTGTGAAGAGCAGTGTAGAGTCAAAGATAGAGGTGCTTCCTATGCAATCAATGCCCTCTATGACAGGTGATGCGGATTCCAAAACGGTATCCAAGCTTTCTAAGGAGGTCTGTGAGTGGTGGTTGAAAGGAATAGTGATAAAGGCAGCTGTGCAGTGTGATGTTGAGCACGTGCAGGATCTAGCTTTACATGGTTGGGAGGGTGGGTTAAGTATATCAGGTATAACATGTCTATCTGGTCCAAGTATGTTTTTGGATGGTGATCATGATGGTGCTCTATTTGATGTTCTTGAAGGTGCTTGAATGTGAGTGGACAGTTTGCCAATGAGTGCTTGGAGTGGTAGAAGTATGATGTTGGCGGTTTGGAAATGCAACTGGTTATAGTGCCTTGGTGTGGCACTATAGAAGGGTGTTACAGGTGGACAAAAGAGACCAATGCAAGGTGTTTGACCCTGGTGGTTGATGACAAATAAAGCAAGGGGTTGGGCAACCCTCATGAACAAAGACAGCGGGTCACAGGTGCCAATTTTGTACATTTGATAGGTGTCTTTGTGGTGTACAAAGAATTTGTTTTAGGTGTGCAGTTTTTTAGTACAGTAAGCCTATGTGTGGTTGAACATAAATGTTCAACGAGGGGGTGGGCAATGATGGTTCAGCCAAAGTTGGTCCGAGCTAGGAAGTGGTCTATGCCAAGCAAAGGTTGCAGGCAGGTGCAGTGCAGAAGGCTAGAGCATGTACCAAGGTCCTAGGCAGACTAGTGGCAGCGGAAAAGTATGTCTAAAGCGGCTTTTTAGGCCAAGGAGGCTCAAAGATGGCTCAATTAGAGTAGAAAGTGAAGATGCCCGAAGTTCTCTATCAGTGTCTTGAAATGTAGTGTTTGATGTGCTCTAGAAGCCAATCCAGACGGCTCATCAAACAGAGCCCTGGTGCTCAAGATATTGGAGTTCAAAGGTAGAGTGTGTAGCAGATCCCCGATGGACAGAGCAGCTGGGGATAGGTGGCCCAGGCAGGTGTCAGTGCACGCATATGTAGAGCTTGAATTATGGAGCGTGCCTATTTTCTCGGATTGCGAATCGAAGCTCTGGTTAGCAAGTTATGATCAGGTGAAATTTTTTCGAGGGCTAGGTTTGAGCCTACTTGCTTGCATTGAAAAAAGCGCCATCAGGGTTCAAGCAGGTAGAGCATGCCGAGTGAAGTCAACAGGAAGTCGTGGCTTGTGATTCTGAGTTGCGAGCACCGAGTTACGATCTGGTAGAGTTGGGGTGCTTTGCAGGCAGGGAGTCAACATATAGTTTTCCTCGGTTTTTTTGGCACTTTGTTTGAGGCCATCAAGGAGATGAGATGTAGAGTTAGCCAAGGAAAGTGAATCTTGGAGTGTATACTTTTGGTGGGTTTTGTGACGGGATTAATCGGCCGACCAGACAGTGTGTGGTGTGCTGCCCAAAGTGGGTCACAGAAAATATGTTAAGCCATTTTTTAGCAAAGGCTTGGCCCCAATGAGGTGCAATTGAACGGGAAGGCGCCACATGGCCATGTAATGGTACCGTATGTGGAGAAGAAGAGCAGTTGTGTGGGCTATATGGGCCATAAGCGCCCCCACTTGGGGTATCGAAGAGAGGAGGGGAGAGCTCCCCCCTGTTGGCTATGGCACATACCCGTTAGGTGTTGTGGCGTTGGTGTGCGGTCCTATAGGGGTGGCGTGTGGCGGTTTTGGCCAGTACATTTGTCGGAGTTAGTGGCGACGATGCAATGTGCCTGTGGGGTCAACTGATGATGTGGCCACCCAAAGCGGCTGGTCCCGTGGCCCTTGAGGCCCCAATGTTTTTTGAAGAGAAACCCCCTTCCCCCCCACCCCCCATTAGCGAGGTCACTAATGCTCGAGGGTAGGGGCAGGGGATGGTTCCCACAGAGACAAGGAGAAAGGGAGTGTAGCCGGTCGGGCCACTCCAAGGCCGAGCCCAAAGGTGAGAGGGAGGGGTTAGAGAAGAGGCCGTCCGAGCAAAGGCCGGGCAAAGGCAAAGACAAAGTGAAAGAGCCTGGAGGGCCGCCATGTATACAAAGCAAAAGCAAAGGGCGGGCAAGCCAGGCAAAGAGCAAAGGCAAGGCTAGGACTTAGAGGAAGGAGGAGGAGAGAGAAATAGAGAGAGAGGAGGCTGGTGGGAAAAAGATCAGATAGAAGTGGTCAAAGAGGAGCCAAAAGGGCAGTGAAAAGTTTGAGTAGCCCCAAAGGGGTAAAATAAAAAGGAAAAAAATAAAAAGGTACATAGGGGCAATAGCGACATCGCTAATGCCCCCCCCAAGTGCAAAAGAGAGAAGAATTGAGCAGATGAAGCAAGGCGGTGCCCCCTTCCCAAAGATACTAAATTAGGATACCAGATGGACCAATGAGAGGGCAATGTCCAAAATTGAAGGCCCCCCCCCCCCCCTATAAAAGTCAAATTTTCATCAAATTAGGGGCTTTTTTTTGGGCCTTTTTAAAGCCTGCAAAGTGGGGCTCTCTGATAGAGGAGTGTGCCTGTCAAATCCCTTTGTATTCTCTCGTGAAAATGGCCTTGGTGATGGCAGTGTAAGCCTGTGTACATGTTTGGTGAAGTGAAATCGAGTCACTATTGCCCCATCTTGTTGTTGTTTCCCCTTCCTTCCCCCCTTCTCTTTCTCCTACTTTGGTGTTTTCCCTCGGTGTCGGCAGTGCGGATGTGTGTGCCCCCCAGAACGGATGGTGTTTTGTGTGAGAGAATTAGATTGAGCGGCTGTGTGCGTGTGTAAGGGTGGGGACAGACCGTGGCAGTAGGTGTGCATTGTGTGGTGGATTTCTGGAGTGTGCGAGCAGTGGAAATTGGGCAGGCGGTGGTCTGCTAGTCTAAAGTGTGTTTTTGAAGGTGTTTTCAGAGAGAATATGATACCCTGAGCTATAGAGAGGCCCTTGTGTTTGTACCGGGTGTTGTTCCCCCATTCCCCCTCTCCAACGTTCCCCATCGCTTAGTGTTGACCTTGATGTTAAAGCCATTACAAGCGACGGCAAAGACCTTGGGGCACGACAACCGACAACGTTCAAAATTCAATGGAGTCAATATCGAGCGAAGAAGAAGCTTGGGGACTGCCCAACGCTCCCCATCGCTTGGTGTTGACTTGGATGTTAAATCCGTTAAAGCGAATGCAAAGACCTCGGGGAATGACAAGCGACAACGGAAAGACAAAATTCAGTGAAGTCAATACTGAGCGAAAAGGAAGCTTGGGACTGCCCAACGCACCCCATCGGTGCTGACCTTGGTGTAAACGACAATGAAGACCATGGTGATGTGATTACAAAAATACTGTTGAGTCACTAATGGGTGAATAGGCCGCTTTGGGACTGCCCAATGTTTCCTATCGCTTGGTGTTGACCTTGCTCTTAAAGTCATTACATACGATAGTTGAGTCAATATGGGGTGAATAGGCTGCTTGATGATTGCCCAACTTTCCCTATCGCTTGGTACTGACCTTGGGGTTAAAATCATTACATGCGACAATGGAGTCAGCACCGAGTGAATAGGAGACTTGGTGACTGCCCAACGCTCCCCATCGCTTGGTGCTGGCCTTGGAAAATTGGTGTCGGCCTAGTAAACTTCCACGGATATTACATTTTTTAATTCCATATCTATCACTGAATAATCTCTTGAGTACTTTATTAATATTTTCCATGCTAATAAGTACTCCAATAATGCGCGTATCCCAAAGGTACTTTTTTCCCACTGGGTTTTGCCTCTTTGGTCATCCAGGTATTAGACCCTAACTTAGAACTTCATCATTCTACTTCCCTTGTATATACTTTTCATAAATAAATAGTAGCCTCATCATTATGCCATTACAACGGACAAATGCAACATCATCTCTCACATCAAATATATTCAGACCAATGAAGATGCTGCAGCAAATTGAGCCTCATCAACAAATTCAACGATAAATGACGACAATTGGCCCATCAACAACCAATCAAAACCTTCCACATTCTCCACAGACACTTCTCAACAGAGCCCGAGGACGGGCACTAAAATCAGAAGGGGGGAATGTTAACTGAGTCAACATCAATTAACAGAAGCTGCTAAAGTCTAAAGATGTACAAATGCACATCAAAGATCAACAAAAAGAAGCAGTAAAGATCGGAGAAACACATTTTTTACGTTTTTCCAAAATGGTCATTTATTGTAAATTCTCGATTTATTTCAAGCCATTGTAATATTTCTAATGTGTCACGGGCTCAATGGGAGTTCCAAGCTAGAAATAACAGGTCGGTTAGTGTGCCTAGGTAGCAGATTCAGTAAGTGGTGGAGCCCTAAAGGCCTTGGGCGCCCGGACATTGCATATTTTTGCACTAGGTATATAAGGCAGTGTGTAAAAGAATTAGGGTTCTCAAGCTGAGAGCACTCTTTGGTGAGAGCTCTTGAGGTGTGTGGCTATGGAGTCCTTGAGCTTCTCCTTGCTCATGAGACTTGATTAACACTAATCAATGATTCATTCTCTCTCACTATTCCTCTCTCATGCTTCTTATGATTGCCTATGATGCTTAGATTAGCTAGATCTTAACTAATTAGTGGTTAATCCCGCTCTAATCTTTTGTGGTTGCCCTCTTTTGCTTGTGTATGCATGTAGGTTTGATTGGAGTGTGGTTCTTGATAGATCTATGTGTGTGTGCTTGCGGTTAGTGTGTTGCGTGATAGGATTAGTGTTGTGTGCGTCTTGCAATCGTTAGTGTGTGTGATTGGGTTGATTAGAGGTGAAGAGAAGTGGATATGGAGATTGTTTTTCATTGTGGCTTATCTCCTCCATAGGCCGTGAAGCTCACCTCCTAGAGTTAACCATTTGTGTTGCCATGATTAGCTCACTAATCGTGTGAGTGTTTCCATGCCCTATCCGGGTAGCTCATCCCTTCGGATTGATAATTTTGTTGGTCATTGGAGCTATTGCAACAATGGAACCCCCAACACAAGGGTTATAATATAGACACGTGCTTATGGATTTGTCTCAACATGGGGCCAAGGTTAAGAGGGGTCCAAATGAGAAATGGTATGTTAAAGATCAATGCTACCGAATGGAGCTTAAATACCGTAGGGTTAGCTTCATTAAAGACCTCCAAAATTTAGTGTTCAAAAGTCTTTTAACGTTAGGCAAGCTAGGGCTGACCTTGATGTGGGAATCGTACCCAAGCATGAGATGCTTGTTGGCTTACTAAGTGTTAGTGGGAACCTTACCCAAAAGTTTGAGGTGTTTCTCACATGCTTAAATGACTAAGGTTCTTGAAGTATTCAATCCAAAGACAACTCTCAAGAGGCATCAATGTTTCCATGCTTGATTGGCTAAGTCATTGAAGTATTCAATTCAACCAAATGACTTAATGAGCATAAAAGACACATGTTCAAATGATCCTCTACATGTGGTCCTCATGATGTGCTCGAATGCTATAGGATAGGTTTTAAAGGGCTCCAATGAGAATTTAGATACATAAAAAGAAATAATTAAGTTCTTTCTCTCAAAGAGGAAAAAGAGGACACATGTCAAAATGATAAAATAATACGAGAGAGAGAGAAGGGATGAAAGCTATGTCTAAGAGGGGAGGACATCACAAATCATACCCTCGAAGATCACAAAAGCTCAACAAGTTCAAAGAGGGAGGAAAGAGTATCTCTTTTCTCACCTATGATGGCACCTTTGGTGCCACCGACAAAGTATTGGCCTTCATCCAACAATTTTATGCAGCTTTTGGAGATGAGGGCTTCACGGAGTCCTCCAAGCTACGCCATGTAGCTATGCACTTCCAAAACTTAGCTCGTCAATGGTGGGCTAGCCTTTGTGGAAATGGTGAATCCCCAAAGACATGGAAAATTTCACGAGTTTCCATCATGAAGCAATTCCTTGCAAGCGATGCAAAGGAAAAAGTACTTACCAAATGGCACAGTTTGAAGCTTCTCTACTGTGAATCTATTCACAAATATGTCATTAGGAAATTTCAAAGGTCATTTGGAGGGCCATATGAAGAGAGAGAATAATAGAGCGCGTCCAATGAGAAGGAAGGCTACGTTACGTAGGAAAGTACGTGGAAAGACTCAAAAAATAAGAAAATAGCATTAAACTTTCACGAATCTAGGATTGTAGCATCGTAATTTCCTTCCTTTTACCGAGATTTTAGGTGCTTGCATGTGGTCCCACTTCTGATATTCTCTTATGGTCATTAACGTATTGGAGGGTGACCATTAAGCCCGCACAAGATATTGGAATTCTAAAACACTTTCCCTCCATTAGAATGCTTTCAAAGTGAATCTCCCTCCACTAAAGCTTTTCTCTGAGAGCTATGGCTTCCACGTCTTCTCGCCTAAGAGGCTCCAGGTGTTTACTGTCTCTCACACCAACAACCAACAACTGCACTTTGCCTAGAAGGCCAAGTAGTAGCATATCCTCAATTACAATACCAGCTTCAATAAGTGCAAAGAACCAATGGGTTGGACAAAGGATAAACAAAGGTTCATGGGTCCTCATGCAACCAAGAAGACCCAAGAGGTCTAGTGGTATCAACGTTTACCGCTCAGCATGGAAGGCCAGAGTGTTGGATTTCAAAGTTGAAATCGGCAAAAGATCTGTAAAGGAAGTTCTTGTTCAGCATGTGTTTACCCATCCAGAGACGATAGCAAACGGTGGAAATGTATCAGATATACATCAACCACGTTGCAATTGTAAGTACTCTTGACATGTGAACTTACTGATACTCTCATTATAACTTTTCTTATATATTTTGCAATGTTTCTCCCGCTTGTTATGAGCAATGTCTCCATTCTTCACAGCTCAATTACATTAGATTTGTCATTTGTACTTATTGATACTCTTAGTTTAACTCTTCTTATATATATTGCAGATGTTTATCCCTCTTCTTATGAGCAATGGGAGCCTGTGGAGTGCATAATAGGCCTCTTCCATGTTGTTCATGCCCACATTGGTTCTCTACAGTATTCAGGGAGGAGCAGCAAAAGACTGGCTGATGAGGGAATATTTTTTTATGACCACTTCTACCAACTCAGCTCAGGGAATAAGAATGGCATGTTGGTGAAAGTGCCTCTACCAACGGATTGGAACACTGTGGACTGGCCAGTTCCCGAGGAAACAATGGTGGAGGCAATGCGAAGTAAGCTCTACAAGGATATACAAAGGTCTCTACGTAGCTCTATTCCCACCAAACTGGTTAGAATTGCAAACTTCTGTCCTGTTGCACTCTTCATAGAGCTGTTTCATAGCTACAACATCCGTGTTACGAAAACTATGTTCATGTGCAAGTCATTTCAGTAGTCATCCTGTGACAAACTTCTTGACAGAGGATGGTATGCAAAGGAAGATATTGGTTTACGGTGCGAGGTCGCGCTTGATACTCTAGTTGTCAAGTACATGATTGCAAGCCAATCACTGTTACTCTCGTTTTGGTATATGCGATCACAAATGCTCAACGGTAAGTACATTCCTATGGACCAGGTTTCTGCAGGTTTTGAAGATAATCCTGCTGTGGATGTGGAAGTGATTGATAAAGAGCATGGCCTACTGTTGGTGGTTACAATAAGGGATCTATGCAGTCTTCAGCATTTGCGGCATGACATAATTGAAGAGTCAATGGACAAGGACCTATCATATTTTTCCTTTTTCCTAGCTGGCCGTAAGGTGATGCGGCGAAGGGAAAAAGATATTTTGTGCAAAGAGTTGGATGGTCGGGTTGAAGTAGTGTCAATGTAACAGATATTCTTGTGAACCCAAGTGTATACAAATGACTTTCAAGACATGAAGTTTATTGAGCTCATTTTTCAATTGTGCCCTGTGAAAAAGTGTGCTTGAAATACATTTCTTTACCATGTCAAATCTCTCTCTCTCTCTCTCTCTCTCTCTCTCTCTCTCAATGTTAGACAAGACAAAGACATGATAGAAGAGTCATCTTAATTCATTATAAAGTACAAACTCGTCCGTGAACAATGGACTGAGATACAATTTCTGTAAGTATGGAATCAGAATGTCTTCAAGGTAAAAATCGAAGGAATGCCCCTCAAAAGAAGGTGGTGAGATAGTTGTTCCCGACGGATTTAGTTCTCCCTTTTCAGGAGTATCATCAATCAGTAGTGTATTAGTTGCATCAAAGGGTACACCGATTTGGCTAAACGGCTTGTACAAAAGAGGTAAGTGTGGTTTTTTAGGGTGGTAGTGGCCCTCAACGGTAACGCATTTTCTTTGATCATACAAAAAGGCAAAATCTGACGTGTGAGCGTGGCATACACTGCAAACTATTCTAACTAGTGGCGACAAGTTTTGCCTTTGCATTGAAGACCATATGGAAACTCTGAAGCGCGGAAGAAGAAACTGAATAAATTCCTTGGTTCCTGGACGAACCACGACTCGACAAGTTCCCATCCGAAACGTTTGCAAATCCTCAAAGGGTTCTCTGTCACCGAGAGGCACCCGCATCAGCAGCAATCCATTGACGTCCAAGATAATCAACCTCTGTAAAAGTTGACAAGTACATATAAGTAGTTAGAAGCTGAACATATTTTTCCATACTTGAATAGACATTACCGGAACAACCGTATCTACAGGTAGCAAGGGTCCATACTGAGTCTCTGTAGTGTTCATGTCGTTGTTGCTCTCCTGTGCTTTATCTTCATAGTCATCATTCACATCTTCATCAGGGGTCTCCCCCATGGCTCTTTCTGCCTCATTCAAGGTTTCCTCTAAGGTCTTTTCCTCTCCCTCGGTTGATCGGCTTGCCTCATACATCCTTGCCTGATCCATATCAGTTTGCTCATCCCTAGGCCTGCTTTCCGCATCCATATCCTTTTGCTCATCTATAGGCCTGCTTTCCTCATCTTGGGTTTCAGCCATAGGCTCTTTTGGATCCTCCACTGGCTGACTTGGCTCTTTCATTGTCTTCTCTGGTTGTACACTAGCACCTTCCATATGCTCATTTGACCTTTCCTCATCCTCGGCTCTTTCATCTTCTGCTGATATGACCCCCTCGGCCCGTTGTGATTCCACTGTATCGGATGCAGGGGTTTGTCGTGGTGGCACGTCATGTTTTGTTAGATCAATAGTGCGGTCATCCAAGCCGCTATCTTCAAGCTCTCTGGGGCTAGACATAGTAAGCAGGTGTTGTATTAAACTTACCCGGTATCTTTGCAAATAATCATATGTGTAGTTTTTTAAAGCACTCTGCAAAATTGAAAGACCACATGGTGAGAATTCTTTTATAGACTAAACCAAAACTAACTGAATGCATTGCCAAATGGGTACCTTAGTCATGAAAGGTTTTAATGCAAAGTAGCTTTGCAGGACATATTTTGCATGGAGAAGATATCTCCAGCCGCAAGAATTGCCATCGGTTTGATTTGGGACAGGTACATCTTTGATTGGGGCCTTGTATAGTTCATACCTTCCACATAGCTTGCCATAGGCAAGCAACAACCTCTTTATACAACTGCACAAAGAAATGTCAAGATGTTAGCATGAGGCTTCAAATTTACATGGATATCTATAAGAAACACTTTCTGATACAAAACACTTACAGCTTAATTTCAGGGTGGGTTCCTTTTATTGAATTGAACACCCACACTGCTGGTTGGTCGACATCAAGGCATATGAGACTCCAGTGATGGTTGTTCTCATATGGAAAGATGATGACAGTAACTTCCAACATAGCACAGTGGAGAAACCAACTCTCAAAGGTCCCAGATGGACTGTTCTTTTGTCTAATAATCACTGACATTTGTGGATCAAGAAGAAACACCTCTGTGTGGGTGTGCAGTGGGAGTTGACTTTTGATCAGGCTGCAGAGAGTTTACCTGAGTTAGCAAACCTATTATCTGAGTTTTCAAAGCTAGCAAGATAGTAACACTTACTTAAGACAAGCATAGATAATTGTGTCTGAAATCTGAGCATCTAGATTCTGCAATAAATTAATGTCCACTTTTTCCAGAGCTAGCTTTCTGGCTCCATCTACAAATGGTATCTCTGCAAGCAAACCATCCTTCATTGAAAGTAGAGTTTCTTGATTGCTTGCCTCTATGGACAAGGTCACATTGCATTCTGTTTGCCTCTGGGACTCCACTGCTACTTTTGCTTTCTCCTTAAGCTCTGCTTCCCTCATGTCCTCTGTTTAGCGAGCAATAGTCTCTGCCCTTGCCCTTGTATTCACATCATGTGTGACATCTACAATTGTGAGTTGTGGCACTAACTCTGGGGGGTATAACAAAATTTCCCTCATTTTCTTATCCTTGCAGACATTGGGGACCAGTAGTTTGTCATACCTCCACCTTATTCTTTTCAGTGTCTCACTATCTTTGTCCATTATAGTAACCCTGTGGGCATGGGCTGCAACAATGGTCATGTCACTGAAGTACTCCAGTAGGAAGTCCTCTGCTGCTTCTTGTAGAGCCATTAATGCCACCACCTTCCACCTTTTGGTGCCCCAGGTAGCTTCTTCACATATGGACCTCACCATCCTCTGGAAGGGCATGGTATGCATAAATCTACACATTTCTGTGCCTTTCTAATTTCTCTGAAAAGTCCCATGCAGGTTTGTAACTTCTTCACCCTTGGCCCTTTCAGAATTTTATTGGGTTTTCCAGGTCTTTTCTTTGGGGTTGCATATTTGCTACTTGCTTTAGATGCTAATCCTGGTCCCTTGCCTACCTTCCTTGCAGTGGCTTTTGTTCTAGCCATTTCACTGTACACAAAAAGAAGAGTCTCTCTCTCTCTGTCTCTCTCTCTCTCTCTCTCTCTCTCTCTCTCTCTCTCTCTCTCTCTCTCTCCTTTCTATAGCTTAGCATATTTAAATAGAGAGAGAGAGAGAGAGAGAGAGAGTGAGAGAGCCCATTACTAAAGGCGCGCGTGGAGCACGTTTTGACCTCAACAAACACTCTCTCTCTCTCTCTCTCTCTCTCTCTCTCTCTAACACTCAGACATACACTGGTCAATGCACAGTACTAACGGCGCGCATAGAGACATGCACACCGGTTATGCCTCTCTACGCGCGCCTTTGGTATAGAGAGAGGGGAGAGAGAGAGAGAGAGAGAGAGAGAGAGACAGAGAGAGAGAGAGAGAGAGAGAGAGAGAGAGAGAGAGAGGCTATGTGTGTGTGTGTGTGTGTAAGTTATATTTGTGTGTGTGTCTCTCTCTATGTGTGTGTGTGTGTGTATGTTATATTTGTGTCTCTCTGTGTGTGTGTGTGTGTATGTTTTATATGTGTGTCTGTGTGTTTGTGAGTGTGTGTGTGTGTGTGTGTGTGTGTGTTGTGCTTGTGACTGTTTGTGTGTGTTGTTTGTTAAGACTGAGCTTGGTACTGTGACAGAAACAGAGATAGAGTGATAGAGGCAAAGGCAGAGGGAGAGGCAGACCTTCGTTATGTCGATGGGGCGGCTTGCTGTCGGAGACGCAGCCGACGGCTCTTGCACACTCTCTCTCTCTCTCTCTCTCTCTCTCTCTCTCTCTCTCTCTCTCTCTCTCTCTCTCTCTCTCTCTCTCTCTTCTTTCACTCACTCTCTTTCACGAGGTGTGGTTTTTCTCTCTCTTGACCTCTATATATGACGTACAAAAGTATACGGTCTCAATAATGACCGCACGTGTGACAACATGCATTTATACTCTAATTTATAGTGACACGTGGGGCGCCGCCGTGTGTATCCGTTATAAGTGTGATTTTGAGAGAGAGAAAGAGAGAGAACAAGAGAGAGAGAGAGAGAGAGAGAGAGAGAGAGAGAGAGAGAGAGAGAGAGAGAGAGAGAGCCATAGAAAGAGAGAGAGTGATAAAGAGAGAGAGAGAGTGATAGAGAGACAGAGAGAGAGAAAGAGAGAACAGATTGTGAGAGAGATAGAGAGAGGGAGAGACACATCATCTACTCCAAGTCCTTGGAGGAACACAAGCAACATCTCCAAGTGATTTTTCAAGCATTGAGGGAGAACAAGCTTTTTCTTAACCAAAAGAAAATTGAACTTTTCCCTCAAGAGATTCAATACTTAGGTCATATTATCTCTCAAGATGGTACCCGTATGGATCCATCGAAGTTAGAGGTAATAAAAGCATGGCCTAATCCAAGTAATCTACATGAGCTAAGAATCTTTATTGGTATGTGTGCATACTATAGACGCTTCATAGCAAAATTTTCTCAAATAGCAGGACCATTACATGACTTAACAAAGAAGAACGTTAAGTATATGAACTTTTAAGGAGCAAAAGATTTTGACAAGCTCAAAGAGAAGCTTACCTCTCACCCAATCCTCATACTTCCGGATCTCTCAAAGACATTTTAGGTCCAATGTGATGCTTGTGGTGATTTCCTTGGAGCAGTCTTGCTTCAAGAAGGGTATGCCATAGCATGTAAGTGCCAAAGGTTCAAGACGGATGAACAGGTCTTGGGCATTTATGAGAGAGAACTTTTAGCTGTTCTACATGTCCTAAACACATGGAAGCACTATTTATTGGGGACTCCATTGATTTTACAAATAGACCACCAAAGTCTCAAGTACTTCATGACGCAAACCAAGCTTTTCGACAAACAAATGAAGTGGGCAGATTTTCTTTCACAATTTTATTTTCATATTGCTCATGTTGCTAGTAAGCACAATCAAGTGGCTGATGCACTTTCATGACGACCAAAAGTCAATGTGGTTCTATAGCAACTTACAATGATCTATCTTCCTTGATAGATGAGTATGCTATTGACCCTTGACTCAAAGATGTAATGTCAGTCCTTGCTTTGGGGAAGAAAGAGGAACCATTCACCTTACAGGATGGTTATCTTCTCCATGGAAATAGGCTATGTGTTACCCACTCCCTTCGTGAGAAAGTCATGTATGAATCCCATGGTCCTCACTATGTGGGGCATAGAGGCATTCAACCTACTCTTCAAGGAGTAGAGACATACTTCCATTGGCCTATCATGAAAGTGGACTTACAAGAGTATGTTTCAAAATGTGTGGTATGCCAAAAGACTCAGTATGATAGAGGGAAGAAACTTGGATTACTCCAGCCATTGCCAATCCCTAATTCACCATGGGAGAGTATAACCATGGATTTTATCTTTAGATTACCCAAGTCTATTTAGACAATAGTCGATAGGTTTAGCAAGCAAGCACACTTTATTCCTGTCAAAGAGACTATTAAGGGACAACAAATGGCAACCATGTTGATATCTTAGATTTTCAAACACCATGGATTACCAACATCCATCGTGTCAGAGAGAGATTCTAGAATGACTAGTAGTTTTTGGAAAGGTCGCTTTGAAAATCTAGGTACAAGATTGAATTTCTCTTTGGCCTACCACCCACAAACAGATGGCCAAAGGGAGATAGCCAATCTTACGATACTCGATCTACTAAAGACTTATGTTATAGAAGAAGATTAATGATCACAGTGGGAGAAGTACTGACCCCTTGTAGAGTATGAGTACAATAATACTATCCATACTACTACAGGAAAAGCACCTTTTGAGATCATAGAGGGAAGACCTAAAAGTCCCTTGCTACTTAAAGTACATGGGAAGATCTTCATTGTTGATGAGTATAGTTGTGCCCTACAAGAATCTCTTCAAAAGTTTAAGGAGGCTATATCCATCTCTCAACAAAGGCAAAAAGTTGTTGCTTACAAGCACAGAAGGGCCTTAACATTAAAAGAAAATGACTGGGTCTTACTTAAGTTTCCCAAGGCTCGATTGAGGCAAACAACGGGGAAAAATCCTACCGGCCATCAAAAGTATTATGCTAAATTAGCAAAAAGATAATATGGTCCTTTTCAAATCTTGAAGCCAATCAATGACATGGCTTATCAACTCAAGTGGCCCAACCATTGGCTCATACACAATTCTTTTCATGTGAGCCTACTTAAGCCCTACAAAGGAGAGCCACCAGTAGAAACAAACATTGAAGACCCTCCAAAAATCGATGACCAAGAAGAGGTGCTACAACTCGAAGCTAGCCTTTGGCATGAAGACAAGGTACTATGGCATGGTAAGATTATCCAACGGTATCTTATTAAGTTTAAAAATTATCCATTTGAAGATGCTAGATGGATGCAAGGAAAACAGCTTAAGGATAGTATACACCTTGTCAATGCTTACAATGCTGCACTAGAGTAAGCAAATGTAAATGCTTTCTAAATGAACAATGCTTTTGTCTTATAAGACTAATCCTCTTTTGTGCACAAATTTAAATAGTATCTATGCTTAGAATCATGTTTATGATGACGACGTCACTCAAACACCAAGTAGAATTTGTCACTCTACTTTGGGAGTATGATATGGACTAAAGAGTAGACATGCTTGGGGCAGCTATGTCTCCCAAGCACCAAATGGACTAGTCATCCATTCTGGAATGATGTCGCAGGGTGAAAAGGGATCCTCTACCCGCTAAGAAACGTAGACTAATGACTAAGACTTTATCTCTTCTACCTCACAGTCGAGGACGACTATGATTTTAAGAGAGAGGTAATGTCATGAAATAAACCAACCCAAATGATTTTCTCATATTAAATTGATCATTTAATGTGGGAGAATAAACGGGAGCAAGGTTTAGAATATAGACATGTGCTTATGGATTTGTCTCAACATGGGGCCAAGGTTAAAAGGGGTTAAAATGAGAGATGGTATGTCAAAGAGCAATGCTAGTGTTCAAAAGTCCTTTGACCTTGATGTGGGAATCCTACCCAAGCATGAGGTGCTTGTTGGCTTGCTAAGTGTTAGTGGGAACCTTACCCAAAAGCTTGAGGTGTTTCTCACATGTTTAAATGACTAAGATTCTTGAAGTATTCAATTCAAAGACAACTCTCAAGAGGCATCAATGTTTCCATGCTTGATTGGCTAAGTCGTTGAAGTATTCAATTCAACCAAATGACTTAATAAGCATAAAAGACACATGTTCAAATGATCCTCCACATGTGGCCCTCATGATGTGCTTGATTGCTATTGGATAGGTTTTAAAGGGCTCCAATGAGAATTTAGACACATAAAAATAAATAATTAAGTTCTTTATCTCAAAGAGGAAAAAGAGGACACATGTCCAAATGAAGTAATAAAATAATATGAGAAAGAGAGAGAGAGAGAGAGAGAGAGAGAGAGAGAGAGAGGTGTGGACCAAGCATGAGAGGGGGGTATACTCTTCCACACACACACACACACACACACACACACACATATTATCTCATTGTGTGGATTGCAAGAGCTCCATCTCCTTCTCCAAGCTTGTTGAGAAGTGGAGAGCCTACACCAACACTCATGGCAATGGAATGCAAATCCAACCAAGAGCCATGCTTCAATGCTTAAGCTTGCCATCTTCATTACTATGCTATTATGCTATGCTAAAGAAGAAGAGTGATGATAAGTGAGGAACTATTTCTTTCTCGTATGGGTGATTCTTCTTCCTCTTCCCTACCCTCGTTTCCCGCTAGCTCTCTCCACCTTCGAAGGTGTTTGAGGCCTTGGGGCTGAGGCTTGGGACAGTTAACGCTTTTTGCAAAGTTTATGTTAAGCTCGTGATGCATGAAGCTTTCGATCTTCATAGCATCACCAAGGTCACAAGGAACACAAAGATTTTATTGTAACAAGTCTCTCTTGATTGGAGAATCTATAATATAAACGCCTTTTGGAGGGGGGACCCGCTCCAAGTAAATCCGGTCCTCAACTATTGTCATGTTCTCTAATACTCTGTCTCTTGCAAAAGTATTGTTCATGCCAAGTTAATTAAGTACTATGTTCATGTTACTACCATCAATTAAGTTCATTCTTTATGTTCTCAAAGTAATCTCACAAAAATGCTCACTCTAATTCTCTTAATTCCGCTATTCTCAAAGTTCATAGGCCATTTTCATTACATCCTTTTGGACTCCTATTGAGATGTAACCATCTCTCCTCTTGGTCCCCTGCTGAGATAAGTCTAGAAGCACTTAATGCACATTGCTCTTTGATAGACCATCTCCTTTTGGACCCCTATTGAGATGCAACCATCTCTCCTTTTGGTCCCCTGCTGAGATAGGTCTAGAAGCACATGTCTCTATTCTAACTCTTGTTCCCTTTTATCTTCCCATATTAAATGATCAATTTAATATGAGAAATCATTTGGTAAAGTTAGATATTAGATTTTTATGACATAAATCTCTTGAGCAAAAGCTAAGGCTAAGGGAGATCGGCTATGGTAGTGAGAGGAAGATATGAGATTGTATGGGTTTGGAAGCTTAATGATAATGACAGTGAAAGAGAGTAACAAGCTATGATTAATTGAGCTATGGCAACTCGGCTATGGAGGTTTGATTGAAGAGAGAGATATGAAAGCTTATGGCTCAAGGGGGAGAGAGATAAGAAGATTTGAGGGAGCTATCAAGAGCTTTTTGCTCCTAATTTTTGAGAGAAAAGTCCTTGAAAATAAATTTTGCCCCTTTTTATAAGCTTCCCCCCCTTTGCATGCAAATTCTAAATATAACCAAAGTTTGCTCCCTCCCTACCACTAGCGCTAGTGCTAGTGCAGGGTGCGCATGACCTCTAGCTGACGTGGCTGGCCGACTTGCAGCATGGCACAAAATCCACCAAAAGCGGTACCAAAGAGGGCACAAGACCGTGATGAGTAACTCTCAACACAGCACCAAGCTTGTCTAAGCCCTCTACTGGACATTTTGCGATCTTCTCTCACTCTCCTCTATGCCTCTGTTCATTGTCTGCCATGGTCTCCTTCCCATTCACATTAATAAAAAAAGAACCATTTAATGGGTGGCCATCTTGACATAGTGGGCAATTGGCCCTCTTAGTGCACCATATTTAGTTTACATGTCGACCAAAGCATCGCCAACCACATCATTCTAACCGACTTCCCATTGCCATGTTGGGCATCCCCCACAATTAATGCTCTCCAAGGTCGACCTTCTCAATTGAAAGCTCATCAAGAACTTCATGTGTGTTCGTAAGAGCGCCACATTTAATTAAATATCAACCAAGTCAATGCCAAAGCATCATATTAGGCATACTTATTGGCCAAAGCATCGTCCAGGCAACACATGTGGCCCGGACCTAGTGCCAAGTCATCCAAAACTCTCTTTCCATTGCCCTATTTGGCATACACTACAAGAGGTTGTGTGCTCTTGTGATGCTGTTAGCGACGGAAATACATTGGGTTTTTATAACCCCCGGCGTCGCTAAGACCATCGGTAACAGGGTCGATATGGGAACGTCGCTATAAGCGTTGCTATAACAGTCGTTATATGCGTCGCTATAAACATCGCTATATAGCGACGATTATAGCGACGTTTGCAGGCCATCTATAGTGACGTTTATAGCGACGCTGCAGAGCCTTATATAGCTACGTTCATAGCGACACCCGAGAGGAAAATTTTTTGGTTCAATGCCCTGCCACCCATCAACCATATTGAATGTTTCATTAATTGATTCACCTTTGAAAAAAAGTGCAAAGGTAGATATAGACCCAAAATAGTCACCCACAAGACAATATAACCATTAACTCCATCATCCATAGTACGTATTGTTTGCAAAATAAAGATATGGTTCTCTATTGTTTGCAAAATAAAGATACAGAACTGACAAGCGTGAATTGATGAAAGTAAATCAATGACAATTGTACACATCATAGGCAAAATCACTTGATTGTTAAACTTTGCAAATGTAATAGTTACAACAACATTGTCATTATTGAAAAAATATACAAAAATATACATGGTTTTCAAAAAGATGTATAAAAGTCGTCTCATGATACATAAGGTATGACAAAAAGAAACTAATGCTATCTAGCTATGGCTAGACTGACGTCGTCTAATCAGACGTCTCATCACGTCCAAGCGGCATATCTGTCGGATTCTGCAAAAAAAAGCAATAAGACAGCTTTTTGTAAGTATAAACATATAGCGAAGTTTATAAAACAATACAACAAATAGAAAAGAGTAAACCCTAATACTAACCATGTCGCCACGAGAACTCAGAATGTCCATCAGGGCCTTTAAGCCCTTCCTGCCTACGTACTCGTGCTCGTACGGTGTGGGATCACGTCCTGTCATCGACCACTGTCAAAACATACAAAGAATCCATTATGTTAGAATTTAAAAACCCATAAACCCTAAAATATCAAACATAGAGAGCAATGCAAAAACACTTACAAAATCAGCCTCAAATGATGCCCACCCGCCGCTCCCCAAGTGCTGCAAGCTCCCTGCCTCTACTCGCGCTCTGGCTGCCTCCTTTTGTTGCTTCCACTTGTCGAGATTCTCGCGTGCTTCTTTCTTCGCATTCTTCCAATCTTCTTTGGCCAGCCAATCTGGTCTATTCCACCCATGCTTGATTTCTTTTTGCACTTCGGAACGCTTGTGCTTGCAGTATTCGTGCATTCGAACCTTCATCACGTTTTTATTGAAGCAGTCATCCCGTGTTGGAGCGGGAAACTCGTCATGAAGCATGCTGATGACTCTGTCTTTTAAATCATTCAATACTTCACTCCAGGTGTTTAGTATGTAGTGTCTAAACACCTGAGAGGAAAGACCGCGCATGCGCGAAATCACCTTCTTGCCTTCATCATCCAAGATGATACCGCCGCTGAAGTCGACGGAGTAAGGCAAGCTCTCTCAGCGTTGACGCGTGAACCTGGGTGTCCCGGCAGGGGTCTCTAGCGGCGTGTCGATGGGGGTACGGACGTCAAGTGTCTCCACTAGAGTCTGAGCTCCGAAGCGAGGAGTGTCCACTTGAGTGACTTCTGGAGGAGTAGCTAATGGTGTGTAGCCACTAGGAACGACAGTCAGCCGCGCAAAACCTGGTGTCGATGGCGATGCCGTGGCTGGTGTCAGGGCGTGCAAAGAAGGGGAGGGTAAAGAGCCTCTCAAACTTGAGGCGGTTTCAAAAGATCTGCGGTGACATCCCCACAACAACCACCACCGCCACCACTAGAGGGCCGGTGCCTAGACGAGTGTGAAGATCCTCTCGTCGACACCGAAGCTTCGGAGTGCGCTTAATGCTCCGAAACAGAGGGAGATGTGGATGGAGTAGGAACGCGCGATGGTGCGCCAGAGCGATGTCGCTCCACGTACCACTATCTTTGCAAAGAAGAAAGAAACTCCTCATCATCCATACCTGCATTAAACACACGAACATTTAAACTTAATATTGAATGAATGGAGTAGAAAACATGGACAAGTAGATAGAGATAGAGATAGAGAGAGAGAGAGAGAGAGAGAGAGAGAGAGAGAGAGAGAGAGAGAGAGAGGAGGAGGAGGAGGAGGGATTCCTGTGTAGAGAGTTTTCGTAGAAATGGACAAAAAGCCACGTGAATATAATATATATTATAAAACGGATGCTGTTTGTGGCCAATATTGCTCCATACGATCCACATTTCTAAGGTCAACCCTGGCTCCCAAAGTTTCTTTCTTGTCGGTCAGATGGTCCCATAGTAGATCACCCACATTCTTTAATATGTGCATTGGATTGAGCAAGTGATTGATCATGAGTCGGGTCCAATATGGTAACTCGTACCATAGAGATAGTCTCTTCATCCCTGGGGACAATCCGTCATCACACATCTCCTTCTGCTCTAACCATGCTTGTGCAGACATCCTCGGTGGCTCCTGTAACACATGATTCTCTGGAAGATACGCTTGATGACCTTCATAGATTTGCTTCTTCAATGAGGGCGCCTACGTGCATTCAGCCTAGGTCCACATGTGACATGTGCTCTGTATCCGCTTGTTTGAAGCCCTGCATGTATACACATGATAATAGATCAGCTTGAGAGAAACCAAGATTTACAGTGTTTGAGTGAGGAGTGTAAATCACCTGAGCATTCTGTTAGTCCGGGATAGTCATGCATGGTCCACATTAGAATGCCTCTAATCAAAGCATTCCGTCGACCTATGTGTCGGCTCATATCCACCACTTCTATGCCAATCCACAATTGTTGTAGCTCTTCCAATAGTGGATACACATCCATATTCTTCACTTTGTATCGCCCCGGCACAATCAAGCTTAGCCATAGGTGCCCCTTCTTTGTAGTCAACCACGGGGGAATGTTGTAGTTGACAATGACAACGGGCCATACATTGTAAGATGTTGATCTTTGACCAAATGGATTTACGCCATCCATAGCCAAGTCTAAGCGCAAATTTTGCGCTTCCCTGGCAAAATCCGACCATGTTCCATCTATGTGTTTCTAGGCTGCGCAATCTGCAGGAATCCGTAGCACACCATCCGAAGATTTATTCTCCTCATGCCATGATGCTAGGGCGGCCATGGACTTACATTCGAAGAAATGCTTGATGCAAGGAAGCAGAGGAAAATGTCGCAAAACCTTTTGTAGAATTTTTGTTCCATGGAGATCTACTCGATACCTCTTGGAATCACATTTCGGACACTTCTCCATGTCTATGTATTCCCCTTTGAATAGAATGCAGTCATTAGGACAAGCGTGAATCAAATTGTAATCCATCCCCAAGTTTCGCAAAATCTTTCTTGCTTCCTCTTAGAAATCTGGCATCACATTATCAGCTGGTAGTATATGCTCTTTGAGCAATCTGTGCATAAAAATACGGTACAATTGTGTAAAAATCTATCAGATCAATATACATTTAGAGTTTTATTAAAGTAAACTAATTGTAATAGATCACCTGAAAAGCGTTGTGACACTAGTGTCACTCCATCCAAACTTTTCCTGCATGTTGAGAAGAACCAGGAGCACTTTCAATCTAGACACACGTGCTCCATTATACAATGGCGTATCGGCTTCACTTTTCATATCATCATAGATAAGCCTTTCTGAATCCATGATCATCTCGATCATTTCATCAATCTCGGGCTCAAACATTGCCTCGTTGGGAATGTGGTCTGCATGATCATCCCCCACGTTGTCAGAGGCTACATCTTGTGGCCTCACATATGATGCTTGACCAAAGCACCTGCGAACACGTCTATTGGGTTGCAAGATTGCTGCCTGTTGGCCAGCGTCAGAGCCCGACAAGTTATAATTGGCAACAATTCAATCTATAATAGATGGATCGAACTCGCCAAATTCGCGAACGTGCTGCAAAGAAATGCGTCTTGTCCGTCGCACAACATGCTTGCATTGATTACAAGGACATAAGATCCTCGTTGAGAGATAGGTGTTTTGGTTGGACGGCCCCACATCCTCGTCACTACTCATAATGAGGGTAAAAATCTTATAACTTGGACAAAAAATTTAATCTTGTATTGACATTCTTTGTCTTTTATCTTTCTCTCTCTCTCTCTCTCTCTCTCTCTCTCTCTCTCTCTCTCTCTCTCTCTTTGTTCACACTGTAAACTACCTCACATTCTCTAGTCATGTCCAATCCCCGCACACCTCGGTCTAGGGGTGCGCGGAGATCAGAACCATCGGGTTATAATCTCGTTTTTATTGGTCAATGCCTATATTTGTGGGTATAAGAAATCTACACACCCACGTCTACATGATAGTGCATGTAGTGGAAAAAACCCCTTTGGCTCTTCTCTAGCTGTAGCATTTCACAGCATCTTAACATCTTTTCACAATAAATCTTTTCACCGTTCGTCTAACTCTAATTTTTTTACCATAATGTCGAAGGTAGACTCTAATATAAAAACTCAATCCAAAATCTTATCTTAAATCTAACCTAATTGAACTTGTGGTGATTCACTCCATTGAAGGGTAAAAGACATACCAATGGGGCTACTAGCTGTGTAGATGTGAATGGGCCTCACATATACAAATACTTCAATGCAAGAGTTTAATACTCTCACCTCTTCACCCCGTCAATCCATGACCCAGGTGATGGGACAAAATCCTCCTCGAAGTTGGCCCAGCCGCCACTCCCCAGGTGATGGGATAATCCCGTTTTGATGCAAACTCTTGCTGCATCACTTTGCGGCCACCACGTGTCTGGATTGGTCGTCCTCTCCTCCTTGATACCCCTCCACTCCTCTCTTTCACGCCAGTCAGGTCTGGCATCTGTGCATCTGACCTCTGATGCTTCATGTAGTCGCGCATGCATCTCCTCATCCAAGCATCGTCTCTGGTATTAGGGAGGACAGGACGACCAATCCAGATAGGTGGTGGCAGCAAAGTGACACATCAAGAGTTTGCATCAAGACGGGATTATCCCCGATGCAGCGTTGCAATAAGATAATCCTTAGAGGCTTTATCCTGATCCCTCTAAGAGACCATGACAGACTACAGTGTGTCAAAAAACTTGTTTACACAACTATTGTATGCGGCCCATCACTTGCTTCCCCTTAGGGGTCATAATGGTCTCATCGGACATACGATTGATGAGGTAGGCGTATCACTTTGGCATGTCCCTCCCGTGAACTATAGCAACCCTGTCCAATGAATGCTCATCATCCAGGCCTCTAGGTGACCCCGACGCAGTGTTCAGGTCACTCCCAAGCATCTCCGACGCAGTGGTCAAGACACCGGCCACTCTCAAACGTGTAGGCAGTATAATCCTTTGGTGTACTCAAAATAAACCTAAATCTAATCTAATCTAACTTAAATAAACCTAAGTCTAATCTAACGTAAATCTAAATCTAACCTTATCTTAAACGATAAAAAGAGGAAAATGGTATAACCTTTCTATCACCCAAGTGTGGTAGATTGGTTATGCCCTTTCCCTCTTCAATAACAGGTAAATAACATAAATAAACCTAAATCTAATTTAATATAACGTAAATCTAAATCGAACGTAAATAAACCTAAATAAACCTAAACCTATTCTAATATAACATAAATCTAAATCTAACGTAACTAAACCTAAATCTAATCAAATGTAAATCTAACTAAAAATAAACCTAAATCTAATCTAATTTAACTTAAATAAACACAAATCTAATCTAACGTAAGTCTACATCTAACCTAACCTTTAACGTCTTTTGGGATAGTTTCCTACGACGTTAAAACTCTCTTCTTCTCGTGTGTGTGTGTGTGTGGGTGTGTGTGTGTGCCAATAAAAAGAGAAAAATGGTATAACCTTTCTATCACCTAAGTGTGGTAGATTGGTTATGCCATTTCCCTCTTGAATAATAGGTCTTGAATTCAACTCCTCGTCGGCTAGATCTTTGAGGTCTCTTGAATTAGTTTCCTACGACGTTAAATTAAACTCTCTTCTTCTCGGGTGTGTGTGGGTGTGGGTGTGTGTGCACGCCAATAAAAGGAGAAAAATGGTATAACTTTTCTATCACCCAAGTGTGATAGATTGGTTATGCCATTTCCCTCATGAATAATAGGTCTTGAGTTCAACTCCTTGTCGACTAGATCTTTAAGGTCTCTCGGGATAGTTCCTACGATGTTAAGACTCTCTTCTTCTTCTTCTTCTTCTTCTCTCTCTCTCTCTCTCTCTCTCTCTCTCTTTGTTTTATATCTTTCTCTTTCTCTCTCTCTCTCTCTCTCTCTCTCTCTCTCTCTCTCTCTCTCTCTCTTTTCCTCTCTCAATGTGTGTGTGCATTCTTTGTTTATGCATGTGTGTGTGCGTTTTTGGTTTATGCATGATCTCTCTCTCTCTCTCTCTCAATGTGTGTGTGCATTCTTTGTTTATGCATGTGTGTGTGCGTTTTTTGTTTATGCATGTGCTCTCTCTCTCTCTCTTTCTCTCTCTCTCTCTCTCTCTCTCTCTCTCTCTCTCTCTCTCTCTCAAAAACACAATGTGTGTGTATGTGTGTGAGAGAGAGAGGGAGAGAGAAAGAGGGGAAGGGAACATGAGAGTGAGGAGAGGGAAGGAGCATACCTGGATCTCCTTCCTCTCCTCATGTGTGTGTGTGGAGAAGAAAGAGAGAGAGAGGGAGACGCGCGTTACCTTCGCTTGCTTGAGCGCACGTCGAAAACTCAGATCTGAGATTTGAGTTTTCGTACGCTCTTGGTTATTCTTTTATCCCTGACGGCGTCGCTATGAGCGTCACTAAGTTACTTATAATTTAGCGACGCCATGGGTTTTCACATTTGAGCGTCGCACTGCCAGCATCGCTAATATTAAGTACCTCTTGTAGTGATAATCCTGCTGCTTCTAAGCACGTTTTTGCTTTCCAAAGCACACCACATTTGACATACTTATCAGTCAAACACTGCCAAACACACCACATCTGGCATACAATTGATACAACTATCCTTTCTTCACTTGTACCTATGAATGAGATAATTAGTTAGCAATTACCCTTGCTCTTTTATGGACTTGCTCTTTTGGTCCCAAGCCTTGACTAGGTTGGTCCTTTAGCACTTAATCAATTTCACTTGTTCCCTTTTTGTTTTGACTGGAGTTAAGTGGCCAATTTAAGTTGGAAATACTTTTAGAAGGTTAGAAATTAATATACATGACCTCTCCTTGAAATCGTAGTCGTCCTCAACTATGGGGTGGAAAAAATAAAGTCATAACTAGTCCTATTGCTTTTGGTAGAGGATCCCTTTTTACCCATTGACATTCTTCCACAATGATGAGACTAATTCCACTTGGTGCTTGGAAGGCTTAGTTGTCACAAGCATGTCTGTACTTAGCCGTAATCATCTTTCATAGTAGATTAGCAAGGTCTACTAGGTGCTTGAGAGACTAAGCTTCCGTAAGCTTGATTTATGGTATGCATACACTTAAAACTTATGAACATTCAAAAGAAATCTTAGAGTCAAAACAAGACAAAATTCTTTATAAATATACTTGTTCATACTTGATTGATTGATAGGAGTCATTGTAAGTATTTACAAGGTTTACATTATCCTTTAGTTGGAAGTCTTGCATCTTCAAAAGGATAATTTTTAAATTTGACAAGATATCGGTGAATAGTCTTACCAATTTTAAAAACCTTTTCTTCATGTCGTAAGATGCTTTCTGGCTGCAAAATCTCTTCTTGACTCTCAAACTGAGGTGGTTCCTCAATTACTGGCTCTTTGGGTGACTTGCCCTTATAAGGTTTCAAGAGGTTCACATGAAAGGCGTCATGAATGAGCCAGGTATTTGGTAACCTTAACTTGTAGGTCATTTCATTGATAGGCTTAAAAATTTGAAATGGACCATAATATTTTACTAATTAGCATAATGTTTTTGGTGACCCATTGTGAATCCTTATATTCCCTTGCCCGTAGTGAGACTTAGGCGTGCTTTTGAAAACTTGAGCAATACCCAATCTTTTTTTTTAAAAATGTCAAGGCTCATCTATGCTTATCAGCATTAACTTTTTGCTTTTGTTGCGTGATGGATATAGCTTCTTTGATATTTTGCAAAAATTCTTTCAGATATATGCTATACTCATCAGCATTAAATATGTTCTCAAGTGTCTTGACTATCAATGGGAGCTTGGGTCTTCCTTCAATTACCTCGAAGGTTGCCTTTCCTATAGTAGTACGAACAGTTTTATTGTATGCATACTCTATTAAGGGTAAATACTTCTCCCATTGATCTCTTTGATCTACTTCCATAACATAGGCTTTAAGTAGATCTATGATGGTTGAATTCACTATCTCACTTTGGCTGTTCGTTTGTGGGTGATAGGCCAAGGACAAATTCAACTTAGTATCCAGATTCTCAAAGAGACCCTTCCAAAAAATTGCTATCCATTCTTGGATATTATAGATGTTGGTAAGCCATGGTACTTAAAGACCTGTGAGATTAAGAGGGTTTCCATATGGTGTGCTTTAATAGTCTTTTTGACTGGTATAAAATGTGCTTGCTTGTTAAACCAATCTACTATTGTCTATGTTCCCATGTATTGGCTTGGGTAATCCAAAGATAAAATCCATGGATATACTTTTCCACGGGGAATCAGGTATAGGAAATGGATGAAGCAAGCCAAGCTACTTCCCCCTATCATACTTCGTCTTTTGATATACAATGCATTGGGCAACATAGTCCGATATGGTTGCCTTCATTGTTGGCCAATAGAAGTATATCTCTACTCCCTTGAAAGCAGCTTGAATCCTCTATGTTCTACATAAGGTGGAACATGAGATTTTTACATAACCTTTTCACTTAGATTATGTGTAATACATAGCCTAATGCATAGATAAGATAACCATCTTGCACAATAGTTCCTCTTTTTTCCCTAGTGCAATAGCTGAAATTACATCTTTGAAGTATGGATCCTTAGCGTACTCATCTATCTAGAGAATAGATCATTGTGATTAGCTATTGATACAACATTCACCCTTGGCCTTCGTGAAAGTGCATCAGCCACTTGATTGTGCTTACTAGCAATGTGAGCAATATACAAATTAAAATGTGAGAGAATATTTACCCATCTCATTTGCTTATCACTTAATTTAGTTTGCGTAAAAAAATTATTTAAGACTTTGATGATTTGTGCACAAAACAAATGGAGTGCCTAGGAGATAATGCTTCCAAGCATCTAGGGCATGTAAGATAGCTAAAAGCTCTTTTTCATATATGCTTAGATTCTTTTCTTGGTCATCCAATATCTTACTTTTGTATGCTATGGCATGCTCTTCTTAAATCAAAACAGCTCCAAGGCATTGTCCACAAGCATCACATTGAGAGGTATGGTGATATTAGAATGGGTTGAGAGATAAGCTTTGCCTTTTCATTTTCAAAAGCTTCATTTTGTTTTGCAATCCATACAAATTAACACTCTTCTTAGTCAAATCATACAATGGGCCTGCTATGAATGAGAATATTTCTATGAATCATCTATAGTATGTACAAATTCCAATAAAGCTTCTTAATTTGTGTAGATTCATTTGTATATGCCATTCTTTTATTACCTCCAACTTTGCAAGGTCGATTGGAATCCCTGCTTGAGAGATAATATGACCTAAATATTGAATCTTTTTTAAGAAAAGTTCACTTTTCTTTTGATTAATGTAAATCTTATTGTCTCTCAAAACTTGAAATATTACGTGAAGATGATGCTTATGTTCCTTAATAGTCTTTGAGTAGATGATAATACCATCAAAGAACACTCATGTGACTCTTTGATGTAGTCTGAAGAGCCTTTCCATCATTTGATTAAAGGTAGCTGGTGCATTGGTGAGTCCAAAAGGGAGTACCAAGAATTCATATAGGCCAAAAGTTGTTTGACATACCGTTTTATGAATATCTTCAGGCACTATCCTTATTTGATAATAACAAGTTTTAAGATCTATTCTACTAAAGTAGGTAGACCCTTGTAGATGATCAAATAGATCTTCTTGGTGATGATCTTACAAATAAGGCCATTCACCTTTTCAACTAGCCCATTGCATTGAGGATAGTAATAAGGAGTACAGTGCCTACGCTTAATTTTTAATTTTTTTATCAACTCTCCCACTAGCCTTCTATCAAATAGGATCTCCAGAGGCATATCAAACTTGCAACAAATGCACTCAAAGATGCAGTCGTCCACATCTTTGGTAGTGATCCTTTTAAGGAACATCCTTGACTTGGTTCCAGCCACACTGAAGAGAAATAATTTTCCAAACATAGCACAACTCTTACAAGAGGATTTCTCGAGTGGTGAAGACGAATGTTCTAGAGGTTGCACAAATGATGCCATGATCCTACCTCCAAACATAGAGAGCCTTTACCCTTGATGTCCCCTACCACTGCCACACCTACCATAGCTTTGTCATCCACTCCACAATTTGCCCAGCCATCATACTCATTACCCATTTGCCACTCTTGGCAAGCCCACTCTACAGCAAATGCCACATGAGACCCCTATAGAGATGCCACTCAATACCCCAAACCACTTTCCTAGAGATTAACTTGAAGGTTGTTCTTACAACATAGATCTCAATTTAGATCTGGTAGTGACATACGAGGATGGAAAAGCTCCAATTCACCGCATGTTGAAGCTTTGCATGCAAACCTTTTGACATGGCCATGAAGAAATGGTGGAAAATGGAAATTTAAAGAAGGAGCAAGTCATTTCACTCCTCCATTGGGAGTTCCCCATGCCTTCCCCTATTTATCGCTTCTCCAACAAGCACATGATTTAGAAGATGCACGAGTTTGTCAAGGACGCAGGCTCAAATGATTACAAAGACTACAAACACGAATTAAGCAAGCCTAGTTGACTTGAAAAAGAGGATTAGATGTCACCAAAGAGGAGGTCCGCACTTCACTTGACCTATGGGGCCAACAGATAGATGTTGTGAGGGTGCACGTGGAGATAAGGTCCTTACATCACCTTGGGAGTGGCACCCAGGAAACATCTGACGAAGATTTTTTAAGTGTTACTACATAAATTTAATCGGATCATGAATGTACCATTTCAGTGATTAGGGTTTCTTGCATGATTGTTGATTTAGATTTTGTCATTGGGCTCAATTTCCTAGCATGTTGAAGAGCAGTGAAAAACTTTATGTTCTATGATACATGATTATTTGAAGTTTAAAAGCCTTAATCCCCCTGTGAGGGTCTCCAAAGAGATGGCAAATACTGTGGCTTTTTTACAAATAAAAAAACAAACAAGATGCTATCCAATTTGTCACATAGAAGGCTTTTCTTGGGCTTTGTTGATACATTCAACATATGGTAGTCCATAGTTCAAGCTGTAAGCTAATCTTACAGGTGTGACATGGATAACAACTGGACCAATTTTGACACCTATAAAACACACAAGCATAGAGAGTTCTCACTGAATGCTTTTGTATGGATATAGGTAACAACTGGATCCTTCTCCTCGTAGGATTAGTGGAGGTTTGTTTCTAGGGACTGGATATCTTCAAAATGGATGATAGCAATAGGAATACTTGGAGAATGGACCATCTACATCAAACATTTTTTAAGTCAATAGAGTTTTAGGCTAATGTAAACTATTAAAATAAATTGTTGACATGGTAGTATTTACATGTAGCTTATTTTTTGGGTATAATGTTCATATCCATGTCCATGTATCATTACCCTTGTCCTTATGTGAAATCTAATCTATTCCATTGTATGGTTCAATAGTTTGTATAATCAAACTATTGTTAGGCTTTTCATTTCAAACACACACACACACCTCTCTATGTGCATCCACAAACCTCTTACACATACAACCACATACACATGCCATTGTGTGCACCAAAGAATTCTAATTTCAGAACCATGGCTAGGGGACCTTGTTGAGAAACTTAACATAATTACGTTGAATGGTAGTATGGAAATAGGTGGGGATGGGCCCTTAATGTTGGGTGCCCAAAACTTTCAAGATTGCATTTTGTGGGGAAATAACCCATTATGAATGATTTCAAACAAAGATCTTCCTTCTCTCTTTCTCTGAGCAAGTATGACTTGTTGGGGTAAAGGCATTACACCTCTACCCACGATCGGGGTGGCAGCCTGCCCGCCCATTGACCACACTAACCTTATTCTTAAAATACCAAAAAATAAGGAGCTCCTCACCACTTGGATGTTGGCTCCACCCCACATTGTACTCTCTCTCCTCTCCCCTCCCTTGCACCACAACATGGACACATGCATCCGCACACATGCACTCTCTCAACTAGTATTAGAGCCACGGTGATCAACGACAGTGTTGTCTTAGCTACAACAAAACTCAACGCTTGGCAGCATCAGAGTGGAGGTTGGCATTGGGAGGAGATTTGGTGGATCTCATAGCTTTCCTTCCTCAACTGCATGTGCACAAGATGGAATCTTAAAGGGATATGCACGGAAATTGGTGTTTAGAGTTGAGCATCTGCAAAGAATTGACACCATCTATAGATACTGTGATCTTGAAGGTGCAGGGAGGTTCAAGCAACCAATTGTTCATGCATATTTTTTGAGGCACGATCTCCTAAAAATTATGGTTCATGGGGTGGCAGAGCCATCAAGGCCTTGCCTCTCAATCTTTTTTGCATAGACTGTCGATATTTATGGTTGTTGCAGTATCGATATGAGTGGTAGTAACATAGTCTAGATGAGCATTGATATATACCAACTATCATATCAATAGTGATACTGACGCATATATTGATTGTGCATGCCAACACTCATGTTGACACTTTTAACAACACCAAAGGGATACAAATCCTTGTTCAAATGGCATGGGAATTGGCATTAATGGCATAAACCACTTGTTCTCTCTCTCCACACAAGAGAATATTTATCTTCTTCTTAGCAATATTTCTCTCATGAATTGAATGGAGCTCAGAGTGGGAACATTACTAAAAATTGTGCATCTAACATTGGGATGAGGAATTAGCCATAAAGGGGACTAGAAAACACTCTAATCCTACTAAGAGTTTACTATATGTCTTGAGTTTTTTTATATTGATTTTGCATACAGGTTATGATTTATTTATTTTTAAGCCCTCTCAGGTCGACACTTATGAAGAGTCTTTGGTAGGTCCTAATGGGCATTATCCTTGGCACGCATTAATAAGAAAAAGATATGGTCTTGTAATGATAGTTAACACCTCTAGTAGAGCTTGCCACATTGGTACTAATTATGTATTGCAGGGCTTGGCCTTCTAAGGCATAGGAAAAATAAGAGATTTTTTTCCTATAATATGAAATGAACCTCTTCATGAGGGTGAAAGGGTGACTTGCACTTTGTTGCAATGATAATTGATGGCTATTTTAGGCTAGCCTTGGATGGGTTGTTATTTTGGTGAACAGCACCCTTTCACGTTCACAGAAGAAAACTATTTTTGATCCTTGGGTGAAAATATGTCGATACTCTACTTCATAATCTATATTTGGCTTAAGATGGGGTTAACCATCTTGGAAGAAAATTACATTCTACTGACTCTATTTTGATGTTTTATTAACTCACCTAAAACTACTTTATATCCTTTCTTTTCCTTTTCTAAAGTCTTTTAAGATAAATTAAATGATTGATGTTGGCTAAAATAAGCTTTGGAAGGCTTATCGTATATGGGACACAAAAAAAAATCCAAGGATGCTTGGGTATTAACAGCTTGTTTTGCCGGGACATATGAGACACTTATAACTTGAGCACAAGTACTATATAAAACCTTTCTAACAAAAATATTATCTTCGCTTGATTTGGAAGGCTATCCTTCTAGATAGCAAATTAGGGATAAAGTTCAAATAGGCTTGAGTGGTGACATTGTTTGGCATATGATTGTACAAATTGGCACTCATAGCATGGTATAAAGAACTTTAAAATAAAAGTATTATTCATTAGCTAATTATATACAATTGCAAAAGTACATAAGGGTAGTGGAAATAGTACTTGTTTCCATCTTGGTTATTTTCTTTCATGTACTTGAGTTAGAAGCATTTACTCAGTCAACAACTTTTTCTATTGTGGAGAGCTATGCCACTGAATAGAGAGGCCTAAGCTCCCTAAATGTGACCAAGATGCTTACTAATGATGCTACAATAAGCTTGTATGCAAGAGTCAATTGTGGGTTTCTAGTGTTCTACATGCAAAGGTTTTTGAGACTAAAAGAGTTGACCAAAAAGTGTTATATCTTAACACTTTTGTCAATGGTATGGGATTCAGAGACTTAGGGTTTTTCTACTTGGTTTGCATGCCTACTTGAAGAAAAGGCTAAAATTGCACCTATAAGTGCACACAAATCATGGAGTTGTTTCCTAGATATGAGGCTACATCAAGTAAAGAGTCCATAGAGCCTAAGAGGATCCAAGGTTTGGAATCTCCTAAAGAGAATGTCAAGGTAATCCCAAGAACCATCGAAAGTATTCCTAAAGGGCTACCTAAAATAATAGTTTTGCCATATGATGGGTCCGTTATAATAATGGATGTACCAATATGTATTCACTCATGGAAAGCTCAAAAGTGGGTCAGGTAGTCTTACACTAGTACAAGGGACTTATATGAGCATGTATCATCTTTCAAGCAATTCTTAAAATCCAAACAAGCGACTAACTCCCACCCATGGCTTCGACCATTGAACCCTAATGTGTAATGTGAATGGCCTATGAACTTTGAGAATAGCGGAATCAAGAGAATTAAGGTGAGCATTTTTGTGAGATCACTTTGAGAACATAGAGGGTGAACTTAATTGATGGTAGCAACAAAACATAGTACTTAATTAACTTGGCATGAACAATACTTTTTCAAGAGAGAGAGAGTATTAGAGAACATGACAATAGTTGAGGACCGGATTTACTTGGAGCCGGTCCCCCCTCCAAAACGCATTTGTATTATAGATTCTCCCATCAAGCAAGACTTTGTTACAATACAATATTTGTGTTCCTTGTGACCTTGGTGATGCTATGCATCACGAGCTTAACATAAACTTTGCAAAAAGCATTAACTATCCCAAGCCTCAATCCCAAGGCCTCAAACAACTTCGAAGGTGGAGAGAGCTAGCGGAGAATAAGGGTAGGGAAGAGGAAGAAGAAACATTCCATAGGAGAAAGAAATAGTTCCTCACTTATCGTTTCTCTTCTTGCTTAGTATAGCATAATAGCATAGTAATGAAGATGAAGAAGATGGCAAGCTTAAGCATTGAAGCATGGCTCTTGGTTGGATTTTCATCCCATAGCCAAGAGTGTTGGTGTAGGCTCTCCACTTCTCCAAAGGCTTGGAGAAGGAGATGGAGCTCTTGCATTTTGCACTGCACACAATGAGATAATGTGTGTGTGTGTGTGTGGGAGAGTATACCCCCGCTCTCATGCTTGGTCCACACCCCTCTCTCTCTCTCTCTCTCGTATTATTTTATTATTTCATTTGAAAATGTGTCTTCTTTTTCCTCTTTGAGAGAAAGAACTTAATTATTTATTTTTATGTATTTAAATTCCCCTTGGACCCCTTTAAAACCTAACCAATAGCATTCAAGCACATAATGAGGGCCACATGTGGAGGATCATTTAAACATGTGTCTTTTATGCTTATTAAGTCATTTGGTTGAATTGAATACTTCAAGAACTTAATCAATCAAGCAAGCATGTGTATTTTATGCTTCTTAAGTCATTTGTTTTGAATTGAATACTTCAAGCCTTAGTCAATCAAGCATGGAAGTTCATGGTTCATGCCTCTTGAGAATTTATCTTTGAATTTAACATTTCAAAAACCTTAGTCATTTAAGCATAAAAATCGCCTCAAGCTTTGGGCAAGGTTCCCACAACCACTTTAAGCGTTTTAGCACCTCATGATTGGGTACGATTCCCACCTCGAGGTTAGCCCTAGATTGCATAAGGTCAAAGGACTTTTTAACACTAACTTTTGGAGGTCTTTAATCCAGCTAACCCTAAGGTCTTTTAGGCTCCATTAGATGCATGTTGCTCTTTCATAGACTACCTTCTTTTGGACCCCTTTTGAGATGTAACCATCTCTCCTCTTGGTCCCTTGCTGAGGTAAATCTAGAAGCACTTATTGCACATTGATCTTTGGTAGAGCGTCTCCTTTTGGACCCCTATTGAGATGCAACCATTTCTCCTTCCGGTCCCCTGTTGAGATAGGCCTAGAATCACATATCTATATACCAACTCTTGTTCCCCTTTTATCTTCCCATATTAAGTGATCAGTTTAATATGAGAAAATCATTTGGTAAAGTTAGATATTATATTTTATGACATAATGTAGGTAGAAACATAGATTCTTTGATATAAAAACCATAGAAGAACTCTTTCGGAGAGGAATCGGGCATAACGCTCTCCTAGATTTGTGACTTTAAACAACAACTAGATGAGACTATTAGAAATGCTTCTTTTATAAGAAAATGTACATGGAACGATCTTCAAGAGACAAGTTTCTCACTCAAGAGAATCTAGTATCCTTTTTCATAAAAGGATTGTTGAAGAAAGAATTGAAGAAAGATGTCTATGCCAAAATGTTTTCAGCCTTCAAAGAATACACAACCGAGGCCATAGATCTAGTGGACAATTGTAGTGTCTACAATTTGTATAATTAGCCCAGATTAGATACAAACAATGGATGCTAAAGCTATAGCAATGAGATCATACAGAAAAAAATCCATATTCATCAACAACCGAAATATGTTGATGCCTCCAAGGTAGCCAAAAGTGGTGAGCTATTGAGAAAAAATGGGCAAAGCATGAGATAAATGAGTGTTATTGCATAAAGGTTATGTCAAGGAAAGGCAAAATATGTCTACTATGTGCAACAACCACATCCTCCTAGATATGCACAAGGTTTTTGCCAAGAAACTCTAGGAGCAAAAATCCTTGACCTATATTGGAAAGGAACCACCTTTTCCATGAGAGAGCTAACCATCAGTGAGGTATGTGCAGACATTGGCCACTAATAGCTATGGGCCATATGAAAAGCTTATAAGACAAATGCACAGTACATAATCATTTATCAACCTCAAGATGAAAATTATTCAATGAATTACAAATTTAGGGCTAGAACTAGAGTATTTCCCAATAAGGCAACAACAAGAGCAATGACATAGAGGATAGGACCCTACCATAAATGTGGTGGTGATTACCTCATCAAAAAATTTCCATTTGATGATAGCAAGGCCAGTTTTGGTGATGTTGACATTGAGGTGAGTTTGTGTGTAGCAATTGTTTTCCATATTGCGAGGAACCCCTCTTCCTCTTCAATTCTCTTATTTTTTACTTCCCATGTTAGTGGCAATTGGCTACGTTGGAAGGGATATGGGGAGAATGTTTGCTTCAAATTCCCAAGCTTGCTTGCACACTTCTCTGTCAACCTTTCACCTACCTTTCCAATTACGAAGTACTCACACACACCTAGACTATGACAGCACACGTACACACAAGAGAATAAATTGACAAGGGAAGAGTGTAAGAGGGGTTGTAAGAGATGTAGACATAATCATGGAGTACACAAAGTAATACAACATAGCATAAGAGGGAGGCAAGGAAAAATTTTGGGCATCTACACAAGAAAGGCCTAAAGATTGCAACCCCAAACTCCACGACACCTCTTGTGAAGTTTGGTATTTGATATTTGATATTATTATTGGTGCCAAAAAATGGAGGCCCCTCTTTTATAATTTAGTCCATGTGGGATGCATGTCTAACCTCACCATCCTATCTTATTGCAGTATTAGCGAGAACCACGATTAAATTGTCAATCCATGGAATGAAGCTCACTCGACTAGTGCATAGAGGCTAGAGGTTGTCAATCTCTCGAAAAGCAACTAACAACTCGCATCTAACTCAAGCTACACTCAAGTGAATGAAATCACCAAAAGCCAATCGCTCATCAATAAACAAATCACATCCATTACAGCATCAAATGACATCCAAATGTCGTGAAACTTCTAGGACATGTTTATAAGACCTAAGCACACATGCTTATGGTCTCAAACCCCAGTTTAGGTCAAGTTCCAAACGATTATTAACAGCAGTGGACTTTTGACCTAGTTGTTTTTGACCCAGAATGCATCTAAATGTTTAGCAATGATGCCCCAATATCCCGCCTATGCTTAGTTTTTTATTTGAAAGTGTAAATTCCTAGTTATGATGAAATTAGGCCGCGGCTCGATGACGCCAAAAGCTACGAAATACCGTGACGTGCTTACGTCAATGCATAGAGATCTTATGTGCGGTTGCAATGCAACAAATGCGACTGCAATGTGACAACCGGGGAGGGAGTAGGAAGCGCAAGAAGGAGAGGAGTGAGCGCCGTTAGCTCACGCTGTGTATTTTATTATCCCAAACTTGATTTAAACTTTACAATGTTGGATTTTATACTTTAGCCAAGGTCTAAAATGTGTAATGTCTGGCACCCAAGACCTTTGAGGCTCCACACTTATTATAGATACATTGTACTGTCTGGCAGAATCTGTCTCTTTGAAGGAGATTTTTGTGGTGACCTTTGTGTAGCTTTCTTGACTTTAAATTTCATTGATTTTGACTTTTTTGTCACCTACTCTGGTAGCTTGAGGCTTTGCATCATCTTCAGATAGTCTTTATACTTTAGTTTGGCCATCCGTAGAGGTTTGGACAAGATCATGATCTTGTTGATATTCGTTTCCATGTGCACCTTGATATGCATAAGTGAGCTTGGTCACATGCAACCGTTTGAACACTATTGGATTTGTCGGTTTTTGACTTTGACTTGTGGAGATCAGCTGAAACTTTTGTCCCTGATGATCTTCATAGAGACATTTGTTTGCAGATTTTAATGGAATATGGGTCAATTGGAAACTTTCAACAACCATATGATCTTTCAATGGTTTCTACTTTGAAGAGGTCTGTTGGCTAGAAGCTCTAGGGCTTCTAACTAGAGTAGCATTTCCTGGTACATAAGCTAATCTTGATGGATTTACAGCTCCCCCCTTCCTAGGGTGATCACTATAACATGCTTCATTATAAGAGTTCAAAATTGTTTGGCTCTGGTTTAGTCTCACCTTTTGGGATTGTGAAGGCACACTTTGGTTAGCACTGTTGATGGTTGGGATCCGTAAACCTTCTGCATAGTTTCCTATGTATCTCCGTGAAACATGACAAATTATTCCCCAAGTCAAGCTATAGATAACATTATCTTTGCCCTGATATTGTCTATCCCATGGGTCTCCTATGATATGAGCTTCTGTGGTTTCAGGACCCAAGGCACCATAGATGCTAGATTCCCATCTATATCTACGACTATTTTGGTCAAAGTATATGCTCGTTTGGTCACAACATCAAAGCTTGATTTTCGATGGAGGAGAGTTTGGCTCTGAATAGATTTTTGGGTTCACTCGGGTAATATACTTTAGCTCTAGAGAGGAGTGGCTATAATAGATTCTTTCTTCTGAAATGAACCATCCTTTCTGATCTATCATTGGACACACTTCTATGAGCTACTAGGTGGGTTGTTCAAACACTGGTTGATCCTTTTTGTACAGTTTCCCTTTTTGGTCTACATAGTGTGCATATGAATTATGTGTACCATACAATGTTAACATCATTATGTTTGATATGTCCCTTAGACTTGTGAATGGTTGCACACTTGTGACAGTGAAAGCAAAATCATTTTGAAACCTAACAGTCTTTTCAACCTTTGGTGATATCTCGACATCTTGACTAAATTCATACAAGATTTATTGTTCAAAGAATCAATTTTAAGCTTTCCAGGTGCTTGTGCATCTTATGGTGATTTTGGACTTGCAGTGTTTTTAATGGTGCTCCTAACTGTAATGTAGAATCATCCAATTGCATTAAAAGTGACAAGTTAAATGCACCTACATCGAGATTTGCAATTTTCTTTGTATCTTGCTTGGCAGTTGATGTGTCCCTGTTGTCAGATTTCTTGGACAATATTCAAAAAAAATTCCACCTTTTTGTCCACAATCTGAGCAATACGCCATGACTGGTGGTATTTCATTTGGTTCTGTCATGTCAAGCTCTAGCTGAGAAGTTTCTGCTTCTATGCTTGCCAAGTTGTCGGCATCTTCTTTTAAAACACTGAGCATCAAGTTGTAGATTGCTCCATCTTGACCTTTGTATTGTCTTTGGCTTGGTTCTTCAATTAAATTGACTTCTATTGGTTGATCTATTGGATCTTCCATCTCTAGCTCTCGACTATATATCTGACCACTGTAATCCATGTACAATGACCTTGATTGCATATGCACTAACTGGATGCTTTGCGGACTTGTGCAGGTTTCTAGATAAACACTTGGGTTAATTTTCTGAACTTCTATCTGCACTTCATCTTTGAGCTTGCAATACCTGGCTCCATTGAAGTCTGTGAACATCTAGGAGTTCTCTAATTCTGGCTTTACTCTGATCAATAGGATCTTGGATCCTGTGCTGCTTTTGCTGCTCATTAGATATCTATGGTCTTCTGAATCTGCATATAAGACTTTATCTCCATTGTAGCACTTGCACTATGGTCTTCTGAATCTGCTATGTTGCACTTGTACCTGTGTTACCACTGCTACTAGCTTGCTCTGCTGTACTTGACTCTCAGCTCAAGATGAGTCCATGTCGACTGGTTCTGTAAAAACCGTCTCCTAGTAGATTTTGGTATTGGTTAGCAAAAAAAAATTCCTACTCGGTTTTGATAAGACTGCTTTTGCCAAAGTACTTTTGGCAGTTGATTTCTCTTAGACTCACAAGAGTTGATTAACTCTAGCTCGAAAGTGTCAGAATTGATTGCAGCCTTTGAAAGGATGAAAATAGGCCTTGAATAACCTAACCTGCAGATTAGATTGTTATCCGGTTTTTCCACTTGACTTGAATTCAGCTTTTGTCAAGCTCCCAATTCTTTGCTTGCAACCTGGTTCTTCAATCTAAGCTAAGTGAGTCAGCAATTGAGATTTCCAAATTCTATCCTTGCAAGGAGCTAAATGAATAATCTGCAACTTGAAAATTGAGTTATCATGTATTAATTTTGATCCGATGGAACCCAAACTTGGCCAGTGGCCTTGTATTATGTTGTTCTAACACTATACAAGCTCAAAAGTCCAAAATCTTGTTCTGGGGCTCAAAAGTAAATAATCTTGACTATTTACTTTTCTCAGTTTCAACACTTTTTAGGCTTGTTTTGCCAAGTAATTACCTTGTTGTGGTCTTTGGACAAGTTTGGTTGAGTTTGATCAAGATTTGTCCAAGCTATCAATTGTTTAGTGTCCGCAGACTCTGATTCAAAGAATCTGGCTTAAGTCTCAATTTTGTGATCCAAATTTTACCAAATTTGATTTGTGGACTCTACTTGATGTGATTGACCCTGTGGTATACTCAGTTGTGCAAAATTTCTCAATTCTGGAGCAAGTGTAAATAATCGTGATTATTTACTAAAGGGAATTTTTTTTATTTTTTATTTTTTAATGAATTTTTTTCTTCAAAAGTAAATAATCACAATTATTTACTTTTGGTAATTTTTTACATAATTTTGGTCAACTGAACATGTACACTTGTTTAACACATCAACGGATCAGACTTTACAAGAGCAATTAACCTCTAAACCATTTTATCAACAAACTTTTCTTGATCAATAGGTATCATTGGATTTGCAATGGACTCACTCATCTATGAATCATTGTGCTAAGAGGGTGTGTCATCCTCTTGACTCTTATAATCCTTTTCTTTATATTCCTTGCAGTTATCCACCTGATAAAGAGCTTCTTTGATCAATTTATTTAGCATCATGCTTCTTATCATATGCAGATCCTTTTGCATACATGCATGTCTCATTCCCTAGATAAAGCTCAACATCATCATGCATGCATAGGTAGTTCCACTCTTGGACAAAAATTGACATATCTCTTGAGCCGTAATGTCGCTTTACGTATTGATTCACCCTCTTTCTGCTTGAATATGTGGATTTGCTAGACCTTATTGTGAGCTATGCCTTCTATGAGAATTCTTCAATGAATTCCTCATACAGCTCGTTTAGAGTCTCAAAATCCCATCTTTCCACAGAGTTAAACCATGTAGCTGCGTCATCTTCTAGGGTGAGTCCAATTGAAAAATTGTGTCGCAACATCCAAAACTTCCCCTGGTCTAAGTACTCCTCTGAAAGCCGCTACATGATCTTTTGAATCTTTATCACCGGAGTCTTTCTTGTTTACCCATTCATGGACTTGGGACGGTCTAACTCACCGCTTGTCTACAAGTTGAACTATAGACTCTCCCAATCCTTCTCTCGTTTCACTCCTTCTACTATGCTTAGGTTCCTCTTTGATTTCATCTTCTGCATAAGGTAACCCTATTGTAGTTGATCTAACGGTTGATCCTTGACCTTCCTCTATTGATATCTGGTATGGGTATGGCATCTTGAGGGAATCCAAGTGGATAGATTGGCATTTCCACTCTCCTTGTCTAGTCTGATTGATACATAACCTGATTGTATATTGGTCTTCTTCGAAGGGATTGGTTGCTTTGTTGGAGATGGGTCCATTATGGAGATTCACTTGAGGAGGCATGTCTACCATCTCTGTGATCATTTCATCTCTCGTTATCGCTCTAGAAGGGAATCCGCGTGGCTCCCTATCCCTCTTTGGAATTCTCGTAGGAATTCTCGTGTTTAGTGGGGGTATCTGTGATCCTTCATTGACCAAATATCCACCTATTTCTAATGCAATCCATGGATTTGTTCTTTTTGTATCTCTGTATTCTTATCCATACTTGTCAACAACTATATATTTCCATTGACAGTCGACTCAGTATGTATAGACATATAAGGGCTTGTAATTCATTAGTTGTTCTAGGTATGAATATGAGCACCTATAAAGGTTGACATCAATACCGTCAACATATCTATACAGTCCTTCACTCTCACGATCTTTCATCCAAACTCTCTCAACAAAATTGGTCTCTATCAACTGCAAGTTTGGAAGATCCATTAACGGAAGGATGCTCCTCTATCGTTCGGGTTTCGAAGCTTGTGTAAAGCTGAGTTTGAATCTAAAGTAGACATGATCTCTAGGCTTAACAGCTCTAACATGATGTGAGAAGTCTTATTCAAATGTGTTCAAATGCTTTGGTTAGAAAAGCCAAAACTTGTCCAAAATCGTGACTGTTTTCTCACAGTTCTCTCAAATTGTTAGTTTTAGATACCCCCAACTTTCGGATAAATCTTGAGGCCTTAAACAAAGTTCTTTTGGATGTTGAGCAACAATGAATGACCCAAAGGGTCTACGATTGTTGTTTAGAGGTCACATTGAATGTTGTATAGCTACTTTGGAGCTCCGTTTTGATAAAAAAAAGTTTCTGTATTCAATACCAAGAGCCCAAGTTAAGGCCAAAACAATCAACTTGTGCCAGGAGACTTCATATGCGTATGATGTCTACCGACTCAGAATTGCTCGAAACTATAACTGTAGACTCTCCTTTATATACTCTAACCACTCCAATTTTCAGCTTGTGATTCTGAAACTTTTAGATAGGTCTATCACTCCTTTTTTTTTTTGGTTGCTTGCAACTTCCCGTGGAGGTTAGCTAAGCCAAAAGTGATCCAAATTGAATGAAATTGTGTCTCTAGGCCTATTTTGTGATGGCAAACACTTTTCTAAGCTCAAATGTACTTTTTGACCTCTGAGACATCATACTTTTGTGGCAAAATGAAGCGTCTTTTATCCCAAACACTCTTTTTCACTCAAGCAACTCTCAGCAACTTTCAAAATTCAATTTGAACACTTTTTGTTTAAGTTATGGTCAATACAAGCATGAACCTTGCTCAATTTCCGTCTTTTGGTACTTTTTTGCCCAAATATGCTCCAAATGCACTGAAATTTTGGCTAGGGGCTTCTTTTATGCCTTAGGACACTATGGTATACTCATATGTCTGATTTCACCCAGATCTCGCCTCTAAGACATCATACACGTATGATGTCTTTTGGCTCAGATTTCACTTAGATTTCTACCCAAGATACTCTTTGATGCATACAACAAGAATATGTGATCACAACAAATTTTGAATGTCAAAATTGCTCAAAATCACCACTTTTTTGCCTTTACTTTCTTGATTTGCATAAATTCCTTAGATTCAAAGATATGTGTCCAAATGAGTTGAAATTTTGCAAACCAGCTTAAAGCATCATTTCCAAACCTCCAACGTGGTCAAAAGTGCAATGGGACCTTCACCTTGACCTGAGACATCATGTATGTATGATGTCTATGTGCTTAGAATTAGCCCAAATTTGGTCTCTAAGCTTTGTGGTGCTTAACACCATGGCATGCTCTGATTTCAACGTTGGTCCCTAAAATTTCCCTTTAGACATCATACAGATAGGAGTTTAATTGGTCAGAATGAGGTGAAACTCACTCCAGAGATCCCTCACTACACTGGTAACCCACAACAACTTTCAAAATTCAAATCCAACACCTTTTATGCTAGATATGATCAATTCAAGCATTCAATTTTCCTAGATTTGTCTTGTGGCCTTTACAAGCCCAAAAATGCTTCAAATTCATTGAAATTTAGCTTATTTGCTTTCTAAATGCTCTAGATCCAAAGGGTGAACTCAAATGTATCTTTTGACCCAAAATCTAGTCTCTAAGACATCATATGTGTAGATGTCTAGGTGGTCATAATGGACTTTTGTTTGTACCCCAAGTGCCCCTTGGTATGTAGATCTTGATTATGTGCTCATAGTAAATCTTGAATGTAAAAATTGCAAAAAATCACCACTTTTTGACAAGGAAATCTTTTGAAAGAGAAAAATCCTCTCAATAATCAATCTATATGCCCAAATGAACTGAAATTTGGTGTATATGCTCAACAAAACATGTAGGATGTGGGTATAAAGTCAAAAAGTCAATTTTGCTGCCAAAATTACCCTTCGAACATCATACACGTATGATGTCTGCTAGTAGATTTTTGGTCAAAATTTAACCACAAGCATCCTCAAGTCTCCAACACTGGATTACCAATATATGCTCACCATCACAAGTTCTCTATATTTCCGTTTTTGACATTTCATCTTTTGTCTTTTGGGTGCCAAGGGTTGGTCAAAACTCTAGTCTCAAGGTTTACTTATGGTAAAACCCCCCTTTTAAACACTGTGGTGTAGTCAGATTTGACAAATTTGGTCTCCAAATGCCTCTTGAGACATCATTACGCATATGATGTCCAAGTTTATAAAATTGCAGTTTTGCTACACAGGCCTCTTGGACATACCCTCTTATATGCTCAACACCAATTAGTCATGAAAAAATGTCAACAGAAACCTATTTATTGCATTTTCATCCTAAAAATCAACTTTTTTGTAATTCTAAATGCAACCAAGCACTTTAGCAAATAAATCAGTCATGAATAGCTCTAGATGAAAATCGGACCACTTACCTAAAGCTACTCCTACACATCATATGGGGTTTTTCATTTATGAGTAGAAAAATACTTCACTGCCATACATGGACTAGCAAACACTTTTATCACCTCACAAATCACTCGACCACCAATAACTACTCTAATCTACAACTAATACTACAAATCTTAACTAAATCTATCTAGTCATCTCGGAATATCCTCTTTCGGATCCACTTAAGAAAAATGCTTTCTTTAGTCAAAACTAAAGCAAGCAACCATCACACGAGTGTTAGTAGGATTACCTACTCAAGTCCTTGTGCCCCCGCTAATGGTGCCAATGTTCCGGGAGCGAATCACATCACCTATAAAGTGCATGCAACACTACCTAGATCAACATAATTTCAATCAAGGACACAGATGATACGATTGGTGCATGGAGGCAATCTCTTTAGGTTGTCAAGTTGAGACCATCCACACATACAATACTGTGGAAGGCTAACTAAACCACAATCAAGAATCTCATTGCTCTCAACTACACCACCCAACCCACACACACACAAATGGAAGGAAACTCACCAAACCATACCAAAATCGTACAAAACTTAAGGAACACCATCCCCTCACTAGGATACACCTGTCCCCAAGCCTCTACACTCAAAACCCTCACTCTAGACCCATGTGGAAAATGTGTATGAGGACAGAGCGGAATTTTGGAAGTGCCCAAAGCTAAAATCTATGAGTACATATGTGTATCTTATGTTGCCATGATTCTAATGACTACTTGCACGTAGAAAATAAACATCATTTGATACACTTACGACCACAATTAGCTTGTAGATGTGTTAGCACGTGTGCTCCGTTCTACATGGAATGCTTGACGTTGTTGCATAGCTCTCTCCGAGTCTATCACATTTGTGCAGTCGGATCCCCAATGTGATGAGCGAGCAGGAAGTAGCATCAGGATGAAGCTCATGCTCTCTCTCTTTCTCTCTCACACACAGCCGGGACGATATCTCAAAACTATGATTATGATAAAGTTCTCTTTACAAAATGACCTAGGTATCTTATATACTAAGGCTACCATAGGTTCAACCTAAAACAGAGTTCAATGGGTCAAATGTCTTTGTATTTACAATCTGGAAGTGCTATTGCACCCCGACTTCTGCAACTAGACTAGCTACTCATTACAAATGATGTTTATAACCATGATCTGCAGCATTTCATAACTCTCAGAAAGTAAGGCTTTGTTGAGTTATGTTGTATTGTTGACGCATGGGTCAATAGCTTCTAGATTATAAGTGTTTATTACACATATGTGATCTCCAATCCCAATTTATCCCAAGTTTGAGTGTAAATCATCATTTCTAAACCTTGGCTGAGGTATTAAAGATTTTTTTTGTAAAAACTCTATAAGTTTTGGATAATGAATTGTATGCTACTATCTTGAGCACTGCGTACTCTCCCTCTACCTTTTGATACTTTTATCTCTCTCATGGGTTGTTTGTTTAGAGTGTCCGTTTGCTTCTATGCATCCACAAGTGAGAGAACTACGCAATAACATAAGTCTCTTGTGATGGTTTTGTGAATTTATTATCACTAATCCTCTTGCTAATCAGCTCTTAATTCAAGATTCAAGCATAGAAATTACATTTTAGTTTTAGGAGGGGTATTGGTGCGTCAAGGCTAAGTTTCTAGATGCATTCTGGACCAAAACCAACTAGGTCAAATTTGTCCTACTGATAATAATCATTTTTTGCAATTGGTGGGAAAGTGTATTTGAGACCTTAGGCATGTACATCTAGACCCTGTCTACTTATCCTATAAGTTTGATATGGATTGGATCTTGGTAGCTTAGTGAACTATCATGATCTGCTTGCCAATGTGACAATTAGCTTTTGTTGTATGACATACAACTGATTTTTGCATTTGAGTAGATTGGGATTGAGTGTGATTTCTAAGAGATTGAAAACCATTTTTAGCCTCCATGCACTAGTCCCATCAGCTACGTCCCATGGATTGATAATTATGTATGTGATTCTTGTACAAAAGGAGCGAGTGTCAGATGCAATGCTCTATTGGATAAGGAAGCAAAGTGCAATATGGTTGCAGACAACATCCAGAGAATTCTAGAGATTACTCAGGGCATGCCAGATAATAGAGAAATCATGGGTAAGGCTACAAGTCAAGAAGAAATGGTTGCTACTCATAGTATCCAAAATCATGAAGTGCAAGTAAAATTTCAGGTGAAGCCTTCAAAGGAAATGCTTGCAGATGTCATCCTTGGACATCAGTGTTTAGATCAACACAAGGCCTACAACGAAGATAAAATGCTAGTATTCTCTTTTCTAAGAGGTAGAAAGCAGCATATACATGTATTGTTAATGCTAGATTCAGAGTTGCAAAAGTCACAAGAATCAAAGATAAATCTTCCAGACAAAGGTAAAGCTAAAGTGGAACTTCCACCGATTAGCAAAGAAGGTGTGACATCATATGCCTCTACATCAAAGAACCCTCATGGATCAGCTTTTTCAAGCAAGTCAGGCTTTCAAAACTTTAAGTCAATTGCTAACCCAACTCAAACCTCTAAGAAGACACCCAGAAAAGCAAAGGTATATCAGTCAAAGTACTCAAGAAAGCAAAGAATAGTCAAGCAAGTGGTTGTTTTGAGAAGTTTAGTCAAAGTCAATGATCCGGTTTGGATTAAGGACGGGAAATTAACACAAAGGACAAACACATGGGATGGATAGAATCACAATGGAGCTAAAAGAACGGGAGTACTAAGGAGGTAATAGACAGATATGGGTACCAAAACCGTAGGTTAGAGCATATGAAGTAACATCAAGACCCTCCTAAGAAAAAAGGCCCACAAGGTATCAACCTCGACAATATCCTAGGATACCTAAGCAGTAGGTATACAACAAAAGAACATCAAAAGATGCTAAAGTCTACCACAACTCTCAAGAGGATACAGAACAAAGACGGATCTCAAAGAATGTTCCTCTTAGACAAGGATTCTATACAGGTTATACAAAGATTTGGCTACCAATCAACCACAAGCCAAATGCAACTACACCAGACCTGCATGAAGATCTCAAGAACTTGACAAAACCTAGAGCAAAGCAAAGTCAACAAAGGAGATGCAAAGGTCATCAAGAGATTTGGATGCTTAAGTCTTCCAATGCTCCTAATCAAAAGCCAATGCCGACAGCAGTGAACAGAGGCCTACAACAACATCAAAGACTCCTATCAATAGGCCTAATTGGAGAATCAAACAGATAATGGAGTCTTCATAGTCAAAGAAGGACATCCCAACCAATGCAAATGCAGATTCAAAGATGATAAAACAGGTATGGCAAAATAAATCTTCAATGCCAACTTGGTCCTTCATTAATCCTCTTTTTGAGGATTCAAGCTTACTTTTACCTGAAGAAATGTTTGTAGTAAGCTCAAGAATGTAAAGAGTCAAGTCACCAGGGTGCAAAAAACACTCTTTGGCATAGTTAGAGTCGAGTTGCTAAGCCATAAAATGAGCAAAGCATTAGTCCCAAAGCTTCAAGTCATATTCAACTTTGTGCTAAGAGTCATAGTTATTAGGCTTACGCTCAAGCTAGAAGAGTTGAGCATATCTAAGTCATGTTGCTCATGCTGGATGAGATGAGCATAAGAGTCGAAGTCTATTAACTTACAATTGGTGGAGTGTCGTAGAGTCCAACACTCACGCACAATGCACAGTAAGATGAGAGGACATATCCTCGTTAACAAAAACCATTCTTAAAGGGGTTCCAACTTGCAAAGCCATGTCATATGCTTTTATAGCTACACCATCTTTCTGAAGAACCCCTCAAAATACTTCTTGCACAACATATTGTTTCCCATGCATTTTTGTGTATGCATAAATAGGATGTCCCACCATTGGACATATGCATTAGATACTCTTTTTTGCTTCCACCTATGCACCTTGAGTGGACTATAACAGGAAAACCAATGTTCCATCATGCTACCCTTTCATATTTACTGCTTTTTTAATTCCATATCTATCAACAAATAATCCCGTGATTACTTTATTAATTTTTCCCATGCTAATAAGTACTCCAATAATGCGCGTATCCCAAAGGCATTTTTTTCCCACTAGGTTTTTTCCCTTTGGTCATCCAGGTATTAGACCCTAATTTAGAACCTCATCATTCTACTTCCCTCGTACATAATTTTCAATAATAAACAGAAGCCTCATCATTATGCTATTACAATGGATAAATGCAACATCATCTCTCACATCAGACATATTCGGATCAATGAAGATGCTACAACAAATTGAACCTTATCAACAACTTCAACGACAAATGAAGACAATCAGCCCATCAACAACCAATCAAAACCTTCTCTTGCCTCCACGGACACTTTTCGACGAGCACTAAAATTGGAAGGGGGGGAATGTTAACTGAGTCAACATCAACTCTCATAAAAATTAATATCTATCCAACCCAAATGATTTTCTCATATTAAACTGATCACTTAATGTGGGAGAATACACGGGAACAAGGGTTAAGATATAGACATGTGCTTATAGATCTATCTCAACACGGGGCCAATGGTTAAGGGGCCCAAATGAGAGATGGTCTATCAAAGAGCAAGGCTAACCAATGGAGCATAAGACCTTAGGGTTAGCTTCATTGAAGACCTCCAATAATGTGTGTAAAAGTCCTTTGACCTTAGGCAAGCTAGGGCTGAGCTTGAGGTGGGAACCCGGCCTAAGCTCGAGGTGCTTGTCCTGCTTAAGGTGCTTGTCATGCTTGAGGTGCTTGATTAAGGTGCTTGTCCTGCTTAAGGTGCTTGTCATGCTTGAGGTGCTTGACATGCTTGAGGTGCTTGATTAAGATGCTTGAGGTGCTTGACTGGCTCCATGCTTGAGGTGCTTGACTTGCTACATGATTAAGGTGCTTGAGGTGCCTTGAGATGCTTGCCTGAGATGCTTGTGGGAACACCCCCTAGTTCAAGTGGTTTGTCATGCTTGATGACTAAGGGGCTTGCTCATCCAAAGTCAAAAAGATCCCTACAAGGAGGGGGGCGAGCCTACAAGGGGGGGGATGAGAGAGAACACACACACACACACACACACACGCACACAAGGGAAGCCCCAGCTTGAAGAGGCAGCAAGGACACTTGTCAAGTTCCTCCCCATGTTGCCCTCATGGTGTGCCTGAAGCCTATTGGTTGGCCACCCAAGGGGTCCAATGATAATTTAGGATATTTAATTAATTGATTTTTCATTTATCAAGTCCTCTCTCTTAAAGGGGAAAGGGGGACACTTGTCCCAAGGCTACCCATGTTGCTTGTAATGGCTCCTGCTTGTGATTGGCTAGGCCTGGAGGGGTCCAATGAGCTTCAAGCATGAGCTACAAGGGGGGGTCGACCCAAGCAAGCTAGGGGGGTGCTTAGGGGGTATACTCACCCACACACACTCACAAACACTCGCATTGTGTGCTATGCAAAGTGCAAGAGCTCCATCTCCTTCTCCAAGCTCCTTGAGAAGTTGAGAGCCTACACCAACTCTCTTGGCTATGGAATGCAAATCCAACCAAGAGCTATGCTTCAATGCTTAAGCTTGCCATCTCCTCCTTCTTCATTACTATGCTATTATGTATGCTAGCAACAAGAGTATGATAAGTGAGGAACTACTTCTTTCTCCTATGAAATGTTTCTTCTTCCCCTTCCCTACCCTCATTCCCTGCTAGCTCTCTCCACCTTCGAAGGTGTTTGAGGTCTTGGGATTGAGGCTTGGGATAGTTAATGCTTTCTACAAGTGCATGTTATGCTTATTGCAAGAAGGCTAATGGTTTATTGCAAGTAGATTAATTGTATTGCAAGGTAGATTAATTATTGCTTTAAGCACAAGTTGATGCATAAAAAGTATACATCTTCATGCACTCAAATGATTTAGGGAACACAAAGATTAATGATGTTCACAAGTTCTTGATTGTTTCCAAGCTAAGATTGATTGTTGAAATTATGCAAAATCTTGGTGTGTGAACCTTCCATCTTCATATTGCCAAGGAGGTCTCAAGGAACACAAAGATTGTATTGTACCAAGTCTCTCTTAATGAGAGAATCTATAATACAAATGCCTTTTGGAGGGGGGACCGGCTCCACATAAATCCGGTCCTCAACTGTTGTCATATTCTCTACACTCTCTCTCTTGTAAAAGTATTGTTCATGCCTAGTTAATTAAGTGTTATGATAGAGTTGCTTCTACCAATTAAGTTCACCCTCTATGCTCTCAAAATTGCTCACTCTAATTCTCTTAATTCCGCTATTCTCTAAGTTCTCAGGCCATTCCCATTACATCAACTAACAGGAGCTGCTAAAGACTGAAGACGTACGAATGCACATCAAAGATCAACATGAATAAGCAGTAAAGATTAGAGTTACACATTTTTCATATTTTCCCAAAATGGTCATGTATTGTAAATTCTCGATTTATTTCAAGCCATTGTAATATTTTAATGTGTTACGGGCTCAATGGGAGTTCCAAGCTATAAAGAACAGGTCAGTTAGTGTGCCTAGGTAGCAGATTCAGTAAGTGGTGGATCCCTAAAGGCCTTGGGCGCCCGGGCCTTGCATATTTTTACCCTAGGTATATAAGGCACTGTGAAAGAATTTGTTGAGAGCACTCTTTGGTGAGAGCTCTTGAGGTGTGTTGCTATGGAGTCCTTGAGCTTCTTCTTGCTCATGTGACTTGGTTAACACTAATCAATGCTTAATTCTCTTTCGCTATGCCTCTCTCATGCTTCTTATGATTGCCTATAATTCTTAGATTAGCTAGATCTTAACTAATTAGTGGTTAATCCCTCTCTAATCTTGTGTGATTTCCCTCTCTTTCTTGTGTATGCATCTAGGTTTAATTGGAGTGTGGTGCTCGATAGATCTATGCGTGTGTGCTTGCGATTAGTGTGTTGCATGATATGATTAGTGTATTGCATGATATGATTAGTGTGTTGTGTGCATCTTGCAATCGTTAGTGTGTGTGATTGGGTTGATTAGAGGTGAAGAGAAGTGGATGTGGAGATTGCCCTTCATTGTGGCTTAGCTTCTCCATAGGCCGAGAAGCTCACCTCATAGAGTTAACTATTCGTGTTACCATGATTAGCTCACTAATCGTGTGAGTGTTTCCATACCCTAGCTGGGTAGCTCATCCCTCCGGATTGATAATTTTGTTGGTCATTGGAGCTATGCAACGATGGGAATCCCCAACACACAGATCGAGGGGCTGACAAAGAGATAAATGTTGAAACTCCCTATGTGCTTGGAGGGTTTCAGAAGGAAGAAGTTTATGCAGAGGGAGGGGCTGAGAAAGAACACCCTAACCCTCAAGCAAAGCATACCTCTACCACAATTCCACCTGTTGAGCTTGAAAATCAAGATCATTTATGCTTGACACACAAACAGATCATACCACATTAGAAGCTAATTCAGGTGCAATGGAGCCCTCAACACTCGAGACACAAGAGTCGCGAACAACAGAAGAACAAGAGAAGAAACTCGAGGATGTCAACACTAAACAAGACAACCTCGACGGAAGGCAAACCCAATATGGACCTTTGCTAGACATTGACATGATTGTTCCAATAATAACCAATGTAGGCTAATTATTTTGGACGTCAACGGATTGTTGTTGTTTCGGGAGCCGTATGAATCCCCACACAGAACTTGCCAACCTGCACACCTTCATGATAGGCAATCGTAGAGCCATTGTGCATCTGGGAACCAAGGATTTATACAGTTTCTACTTCCAAGGTTCCGGGTTGTGATATGGTCCTCTATACTACAGAGAAACCTCAATCCCCTTGTAAATATGGTTTGCACCGCGGGAATCGAACGTTCGTAATTTGATTTTTTGTATTTGCAGAAGAAGCGTGTTTGCATTGACGGCCACTACCACCCTACCAAACCAAATGTATTCCTATTCTATAAACCTTTTTTTCAAATCCATGTCCCATATGATGATATCAACACTTTTTTGATAGATGACACACCCCATAAGGGCTTTCTAAATCCACTGGGCACCACTCTCTCCCCACTCTCATTTGAAGGTCATGAGCATGACTTTTATCTAGAGGACATTTTGATCCCTTATCTCCAGAATTTGTACTTACAAATACTCTCCAAAATGCTAATTATCTACATTGATATGGTTCTTTGGACTTCTCAATGTGGTGCCATGGAAATGTGTGTGTGTGTGTGTGTGTGTGCGTGCTTATGCGCACACACACGCACGCACGAGAGAGAGAGAGAGAGAGAGAGAGAGAGAGAGAGAGAGAGAGAGAGAGAGAGAGAGAGAGAGAGATTATACATCAAACTTTGCGTATGTTGTTCAAAATATATGGTAATCACACTTCCAGCTAACAAAGGGACAGAGATAGTGAAACAGACCTCAACTTACAATTGAAATAAAGATATAACCAAATTGTGGGAATCATCTCACAATTGAAGCAAAAGATTTAAATTGCAAGAAACGTTGGAATGGAAGTCATGACTATAGATTCATTCAAGTTACATTGGTACAATTTGGACTCGGCTAGTCAGTTCTTTACAAACAATCTCTTTTTCTCTTTGTTGCATTACTTCGCGTCCACCAATTAAGAAATAGAATTGCGAGGGCTCGTTCTCCGCGGTCCCGTCCATGATGTCGTGCAGAAGTTGCAAAAGGTTGCATTGCTCTCTTATTGTGACCATAGGTTGAGCTCTTTGTCGAATACCTCCACATGTATGACACCATTGTTCTCCAGGCCTGCCGACTCTTGATCAATAGGAATAAACTTAGAGTAGCTTGCAACAATTTGAGAGCGCTGGTTACCAGAAGGAGATGAGAAGGGACTTTGTGCTGATCATGTACTTGGCCACCAAAGTGTCTAATGCAACCTCGCAATGTATGCCGTCCACCTCTTTAATATACCACCCTCTATCAAGAAGCTTCTCACAGAAGCAAGCATCTAGAGATTTACATGCCATCATTGTCTTTGCAACATGTATGTGGCAGGTGTGAAATAGTTCCACAGATAAAATTATAGGACAAAAGTTAGCAGTCTTTACCAATTTACTGGGCACTAAATTTTGTAGGGACCTTTGCACATCCCTAAACAGCTTGCTTCTGAGAGCTTCACACACTGTGGTGTCCGGGACTGGCCAGTCAATACAACTCCAATTGGTAGGGAGAGGGAGTTTGACCAGAGTACCTTTTTGATTTTTTTGGTTGAGTTGGTAGAAATGCTTGTAGAAGAAAATTCCCTCATCCCTCATCTTGCTAGTTCTTCCATCATGCTGTAAGACACCAATGTCAACGTTGATTACAGAGATGAGACCTATAATACACTCTACTGGCTCCCATTCCTCTTGTGATGAAGGATAGACATCTGCAATTGCAACAACAAAATGTAATAGACCACCTAGTCTAACTACTGAAACGAATGTAGAACTTATGAGAACTTGATCTACCTCTGTTAATATTGTTCTACCTTTTCAAAAAGAAAATAAAAATTAAGAGAACAACAAGGTCTAAAAGAAAGAATAGAGATGGAAGGCTATGAACACACTTACAGCTACATCGAGGACGATAAGCCAATGAGACATCTCCGCCATTAGCAATCACATCGGAGTGACTATAGACATGCTGTACCAAAACCTCCTTAATAGCTTTCTTGCCCACCTCCACTTTGAAATCTAGCACTCGTGCTTTCCATGCTGAACGAAATAGATTTTCTGTTGAGGATCTTTTCCTCCTTCTTGGTTGCAAAGAACCCAAGAACCTTTGTATATTGCCTGTTGTTGCCATTGACTATCTATATTGATAGAGTTTGAGATAGTGATAGAGCTTATGGTGCTACTTAGCCTCCTTGGGAGACTAATGGCGAGGCTGACTGGGGAGAGAGCACAACAACCCCAAGAGCTATTAGGGCGGGAAGAAGAAGAAGAAGAAGAAACCATGGCTCTTTCTGAGTGGTAGAAGAAAGCATGAACTTGCTTCCAATGGAGGGAAATTCAATTTTGAACGGTTGGTTAATGGAGCAAGAGCTTTTGGTGGCGAGAGTATGATACATTATCGTAGCTATCTTTCAATATCATAACTACATTCAGACCCTTGGCCCACAATATAGATACCTTAAACGTCGTTAAAACAAGGTTTTACCTCATGTTTCTTCTCTTTCTTTTGCATTTTTTTAATTTATTTCTACATTACGTTGGCATGCTATTCATTGGATGTGCCTCCTCTTCTCTCTCCTCAATAAGGCCCTCCAAATGACCTCCCGAATTCCCTAATGGAGAGAGAGAGTGACTATGGAGGGTATTAACTATGTGAGAGTAAGTGACCCATAGTTACAGAATAGGGGGGTTGCACACGATTGGCCAAAAATAACGTCGACTCCTCATACATGTGACATGTCATGATGAAAATGACCTAAAAGCAATGAAATAGTCCTATGCACAATAGATAGACTAAGATGTAGACGTATGTCCGAAGTGGCTGTGCAATTGCAAGATGTAACAACCTAAGTACCACCGATGGTGATGATCAAATCTCCAATATCTTGTATCCATGGATTATTTCTAAGGACATAAATGTTGCACATTGTAGGTGGCTTTTCTACACCTCGTGAGTCCTAACGTTTTGGATTAACTTTTTCTTTTGTTGAAGAGTACATAAATGTATTAAAAGGAGAGAAATGACAACCTTGCCTCACAGGTGGAGAGAGAGGCATCCCATCTACTAACATAATAAGGCGCACTACATAACCCTTTACACGGATCTCTCTCTGCGAGATGAAGGCTAAACGCCAAGTGAGATGAAGGGGAGCGGAAGAGAGAGAGAGAGAGAGGCCACCGAAGGCAGCCGGCAGTACTTGTTGGGATTAACATATTGGGCCGTGTCATTCTTGGCAAATTGTTGGTGAGACCATCTCTCATAAGATGGGAGCAAGGGCCGGCAGAGGGGGTAGTGAACCTTTGAAAAGTAGTGGATCGGACCGGTGACTCCGGCGAGCCTAAACTTTGAAGTTTTGAACCCCACCCTAGCTTTCTAGAAGACGAATAAGGATTCAAATTTCACACTACGACTTCTTGCGTGAAGAAGCAACCTCTCCTCTTTCTCGAAAGCGAGAGGTGCAGGTGGGAAGCTTCGCGCCCTCTCTCTCTCTCTCTCTCTCTCTCTCTCTCTCACACACACACACACACACACACAGAGGACCTACCGGCTTCTGATGCGTCATGTAAAGCAATCGTCTTGTGGGCCTGTGTACCATATTGAGGATCCTTTCCCGCAAACCCCAAAGCAGGAGAATGCTTGCCATTCTTCCTCTGTGATTTCCACGAACAGCCCAATGGCTTCCTCTGTCCACTACGTCCAAACCCCTCTCAAGACCCCTGAAGAAGAAAAATGGAATGGGCGATCCCTTTTCATGTCACAAGATGAAGAAGGGCTTACTTCAGCTCACCGATCAGAGAATGCACATGTCCGATTCGATGGGCACAATAATGCAGAAAACATAGATCCTCACTTGGAAGCTGCCGCAGTAGCTTTGTCAGTCCAGTCTGCTGCAGGGCTTGGTAGGGCGAGGCCTGGGAAAAGGAAATCCAGAGTTAGCAGCAAAGTCCCCATTAGAGTGTTTTCAGCAGATGCAGACAATTTCATGGCCATGGTGCACAAGCTTACAGGGCTCCATTCAAGTACTTGCCTTTTTCCGGACACCCCTCAAAACCCCTTATTGAAGCCTCTTCCATATCGGCCTGTCATGCAGGTGGGTAGTTTGCATAGGATGCTTGCATTCATGTTGTCGCAATGAAGTATTTTGATGTCATTACGGATGAAATGAATGGCATTCTGTGCCGTTTCATGATCCTACTATAATTCACCATTCTTTTTCGCAGGGCATGTTCACTCCCGAATTTTCAGCTTATCCTTCCCATAACAAAATGACTTCAAACCTAAACACAGACAATTCGCCAAATACATGGTCACATTCAAATTTTGCTTCAAATCAATCAGTGCAGGTGGCTTCTTTCCACAATAGTGGCCCACTTACCAACAAGAGCTTGAGTATGCAAGGCGGATACACCAGTGTAGCTATTTCGCCAAGTATTCAGCAGCTTATGAAAGAAGCAAGCAGGAAAAATGAGTGCGGTACAGACATGCACATAATGAGCAGGTTACTTAATGACAATGTTAGCGATGTGGGCCAGAAGAACCGAAATCTGGACCAAGGTCCTGGCAGGGAAGCTTGGGATTGTGAGGGCTTGTAGGATGGCTTACGCTTGTCGTCATTACAAGAACATGGATGGGAATTGGAGCTGGGTGTTTGAGGTAGATGTATAATGCAACATACATGACCTGTATATGGTGTAAGCAGGTGTTAGTCTCATATGAGGAGTTGGGCCACTGTATATATATGTTGTAAGCAAGTGTTAGGCTCATTACGCGTAGTAGTGAGTAGTCACATATATATATATATATATATATACCTTATTCACTTTTCGGTGTTTGATGTTATGCCAGGTATTGTTAAAGCATCAGGGAGAGTGCCATTGATGTGCTTGAAAGTGGTTTGCCTTTACATTTCACCACCGCGCTTTGAGACGAGTATGGCACATACTATATATTGGCTAGCTGAATGTGAAATGAAGTACACGTACAATGCGCTGACTTACTCTTGTTTTTGTTTTCGGAGGGAAGCATTTGAAAAGAAATTAGTGTGGGTGTAATGCCTTTTAAATTTGACTGTGGAGCACCTTAAGAAGGCCTTTTATACACAAAGTTTGAGCCAGGCAGGGACATTTCTATGTCGACTACTATCTAAGAGCTATGTGGTTATGCCCCGTGTTGGGCGAGGAGCTTGGAATAAACTGCAAGATAGAACCAAGTGGATTTTTTGCACAAATGTATTGATAGACCAATGACCATGACCCCCTTAGTTGTTAGTTTTAAACTTCCTAGCCTTTGTCCACCTTTGAAGTTGGAAACTAGCTTTAGTGTCCTCGGAACATCTTCTTGCTTGTCAGGTTGCGTAAGTTTGACAGGAACTCCATTATTGCCAGGTAATGGAGGTTCTTGACCTAAGAATGACGGTACATACCTTGCCGATGGTGCTATTGCAAGTAGGTATTTCAGCATGATGTTTGTGTACATCATGAGCTTTGATCTTCTCTGAGGGAAAACCATAGCTATGAATTAGAGTTTTCTCTCTCTCTCTCTCTCTCTCTCTCTCTCACACACACACACACACAAAAGACTTTGTAGAGAAAATTCATTTGTGCATATCTTTAATGCATAGGTCACTTCTCAATGTTGTGTATGGACTATGTCCTATGATCCTTGTGGTACCATGACATGGTGTGAGTGCATTTGTTAGCCATCATGGAAGCAAGAAAAGTGTGAACCATCTGAGTTGTGCTTATAATAGCAAATTTTGTAAATCTTTTTTTCGTAATACATAATCAAGAGTTCATTGAAATCTACATAGTGTCTCTCTTTCTTTGTGATTATACAAATGCTACTCACCTAGTAATCAAAAGTTCATTTAATCTCTCTCTCTCTCTCTCTCTCTCTCTCTCTCTCTCTCTCTCTCTCTCTCACACACACACACACACACACACACACATTCATTATATAGACAAATAATGGATGCTACTCACACGAATCCACCCTAACGCCAGCATGGGATATTATAGCCTTAAGTTGATTAGTACTTCTTAATCACACAATAAGATTCAGTTCACTCTCTTAATCCTTCCTCTCTATCAACACCTTTGAACATCTAAATAGTGTCCAAGCACCTAGTGTGGTTATGTTCTTGAGTCAACCTCTTGATCCACTACCCTCATAGTTTCATAAGCACCAATTGATGTGGATTGTTGTATCAATCAAGCATGTTTCCATTCTCTAATAAGCCCATTAGTTGAACATTTCTCATCATTAAATGGTGAGATATTGTTGACATTGCATACTATGGCAAATGGAGCACAAAATAAGCACCTTTGAGCAATATCATTTGTGTATATTGCATTGCTCAAAGGTGCTTAATTTGTGTTCCATTTGCCATAGTTTGCTTTGTAATTACTCTTATCTTATATTGACACGATTTTGATTATGTAGAGAACACTTGGAGAGAGTTTTCAATTAAGCTTGCAATTCTTGTGTGTGCATAGCCCCATGTCATGTAGCTTGTAATGACTATGTACAGGTTGGTCGCTCCAATTGCTGAGTCGAAAAGTGGGGTTCGAGGGGAGATCGCCCGGCCAGAGCGCCCAGGCGTCTAGACCAATGTGATGGCATACCACACATTATAAATGGTATTGGAATGAGGGGCAAACATCATTCTTCTCATGGATGGATGGTGATCTCTAGGCTCGAACCTCTTGTTTGAGTAACATTCCCTTAGCGGTATTACCGAGATGTAACATTGGTATCAAAGCTAGGACCGGATCACCATGTGTGAACAAGCCCACATAACTTAATTCTCTAACCATTGGTTTAATTGGTATGCGTTGGGAGGATAAGGTGAATCCCCAAGCAATGAGGAAGGAAGAAGAGAGCAGATAAAGCTCGGGGTACCATAGCTAGATAGGGGAAAGCTTCTTTCTCTCTGTCTCTCTTGCTATTGCTCGCTCTCTCGATCTCTCACTTTCATATTTATCCATCGCGCTCTCTCTCATCTTTCTCTCTCTCACTCGCGATTGTTCTCTTTCACAAGCTTGTCTTATCATACCGCGGTTATGATAAGACGGTATGAAATATTGTAGTCTTGGGAGTTCTGTTAGTCATGTAGGACTACGAGGCTACACGTGACTTTTAGGTCATGCATTTGGTTAGGGTAGATGTGTACCTAGGCAAGGAGTGCCTATAGCTAGGAGTCATTTGCACAACACGCCATAGTTTGAGCATGGTGGTAGGTTCATCACCCTATAGGGTGACCGTAGTGTCCCCTCTACCCCTCATCTCTTCCATGGAGCTTTGTAGAGCAACCCACAGAGGCCACATAACATAGGTATTTGCTTGTTACCCTCTTTTAAATTTTTCTTTTTAAGTAAACGTAATATAAGTGTTTTCGTAGTTGAAATTGTAAATAATGTTTCCATAGAAAAACGCACTAAAAAACATGGCCTTAAAAGAGACTCACTGTTTGAGAACCCTGTTTGGCCTACATGCGATTCTAAAACAAAAATATCCAAGGCAAAAGAGACCCTTAAGAAAAAGTACGTAGATGCTTTAATGAATTTATTAGAGGAGTTCCAGGATATATTTCCTAGTTAGATGGCTTGCCACCATCTTGAGAAGTAGAGTGTGGCATCCATGTTATGCCAAGGTCAAAACCTATAAGAAAACCTACTTATAGACTAAGCCACTCCGAAGCATAAGAGGTGGAAAAACAGTTAACAGAATGTTTGAACAAAAGGCCTTCTAATCTGTGGGCATCATCTATTCTTTTGGTGAAGAAGAAAGACGAATATATGCAGACGTGCGGAGATTATAGAGCTCTTAATCAAATGATGATTAAGAACAAAAACCCGATGCTGCGTATGGATGTGTTTTTGATCAACTCTTTGGGTCAAATTATTTTTCTAAAATTGACCTAAAGTTTGGCTACAATTAGGTCGTGATTAGACTAGAAGATGTTGCAAAGACAACATTTAGGACTTGTTTTGGATATTTTGAGTTCTTGGTTATGCCATTTGGGCTAACCAATGCACCAAAAATATTTATGACGCTGATGGATAGCATTTTACATCCATACTTAGGAAAATTCGTAGTAGTTTTTTTAAATGATATACTAGTATATAGTAAATCCCAAAAAGAACACTTAGAACATTTTCATTTAGTCTTTGAACTATTGAGAAAACATAAAATTAATTGCAAAACAAAGAAAATGTGATTTCTTTGAGATTGAGATTCATTATTTGGCTCACATTATATCCGCAGAGGGAATGCGGATGGAACATGAGAAACTGGAATCTATTTTCAGGTGGCCAATGAGTCCAAAAAATCTTGAATTTTTTCCTAGCATGTTAGGCTTTTACCAGCAATACGTAAAGGACCACACAAAGATTGCGATCCTGTTGAGAGACCAATTGAGGTCAAAATGTAAAGATATAAATTGGAAGGAAGATCAACAGAAAAGCTTTGAAAAGCTTAAGGTGGCTATAATAGTTGTACCTATAATGACTATAGTGGATCCAAATGAGCCATTTGTCTCAAAGGCAGAACACAAGTATTGAGGCTGTAGGAGCCATGTTTATGCAAAGGGAATGTCCAATTGTATTTGACAGCAAAAACTTAGATCATGTCCAGTGTAACTACTCGGCCTATGAGAGCGAGAGCTATTGGCTATAGTACATGCACTTAAAAAGTGGAGACACTATTTATATGGTGCCACTTTTGAAGTTTGAACAACCATGAAAGTTTGAAACGGATTTCAAGTCAAAATGAATTGAAGGGTAGAAAGGCTCGGTGGGCGGAGATCCTATAGGAGTTTGACATTCAAATACGTTATCAGAGAGGTGAATATAATGTAATGATGGATGCACTTAGTCGCATGCTTCATATTAATGAACTAAGCTTCACAGTCTTCAAGAATGAATTCTTGGAGTCACTTGTGTAGCGTGTGCAAGCACGATCCATCTTTACAGAGGTCTGGCGTGCTGCACGCGATCACATTACTTCATAGACGTGGCCACATTCCTCATTGGCATGTAGTGCTAGTCCAAAGAAATAAGCCATAAGTGTGGTGAGTAGGGAAGCAAGAGTTAGTATGGAAAGACTAATCGAGAACTTTGGGTATAGTTTGGGGCCAAAGAGCTCTGACGTAGACCCTTCATCACCTTTACAGTTTCATCTTCAAGGAAAAGTGATAAACTTTGTCAGGGGGAGAAGATAGCTACTCCATTAGACGATGGGTACTTACTCTACAAGGTGAAAGTGTGTGTGAACCAACTATTGGTGACATTTGGGACTGTATTCTTAAAGAAAGTCATGATAGTCCAAGTCCTAGTCATCTCGGGATTCAAAGGACCTATGCCCTAGTTAAAAGATAATTTTATTGGCTTAGTTTGTTTAAGGATGTCCAAACTTATGTGTTGAAATGAAAATAAGTGTCATGTCAATAAACATGAGCATCTCAAGGTTGGGGGCTACTCCATCCTTTGGAGATTCCTCAAGGGAAATAGGAAAGCATTTCCATGGATCTCATTACTAGTTTACCTAAGACTAGTCAAGGAAATGGCAATGTGGGTGGTAGTGGACAAGTGAATCAAAATGGAAAAGTTTATTTCCATGAAGAAAACAATTAGAACTCCAAATTTGAAAAAAATCTTTATTGAACATCTCTATAAGCCAAATGGCCTACCCGCAGATATAGTCTCACATAGAGATAGGAATTTCAAGTCATTTTTGGAGGGAAGTCTTCAAAAAGTTGGATACTACTATGAGTATGAGGACAACAGATCATCCGTCGTTTGATGGTCAAACCAAAAGGCTTAACCATATCCTAGAGGAAATGTTGCATTTTTATGTAAGTAAGAAGCAGTCTAATTGGGAAGAATACTTACCCATTTTGGACTTTTCTTATAATAGTTTCAAACATGTAGCAACTAGATTCACATCAGTAATGTTAATATATGTTTTCCAATCGAGATCTCTTATGTCTGTAGGATTAGAGAAGGAGAAGATTCAATTTGTCAAGGATGTTTTTGAAGATATGAATGATGTTGAAGGCAACAGAGGAAAGCATTCGTAGTGCAGAGGATTGTGCTAGGACGTATGCAGATAAAGGACAAAGAAAGGTTACCTTTGCATAAAATGGCTTTGTATTCCTAAAGGTTCTTGTGAAGTCAGAAATTATGAAAAAACAAGAAAGTGTGACAAATTTTCTCCTAGATACTCTGGCCCCTCAAAAATTCTTAAAAAGATTAGGGATGTAGCATATAAACTTGAATTAGGAATTCAATTTAAGATTTGGAGAACATAGTTTCTCCAAAAAATTTGATTAACTTGATAGAGCCACCAAAGGTACCTCATGAATCGGAAAGGATGTTGGGTATTTGAGATAGATAGTCACGTCACAAAGTGTACCATGGGTGAAGCCTATCATAAGATAAACGTGCACCACCAAGTTGGTGGGACGTCAACCTTGACACTAGCTGCCATCTTGGCATACTAGTCCACTACTTTATCAATATTTTCAGTGGATGATATCCATGGGAAGCATTAGTTCTTCAGCTAGATCCACAAAGCTCTTCCTCCCATTTATAAACAAGTTGAAAAAAGGCTTTTGCTTACTACATCACGTCGTAACAACAACCGTTTTCTTCTTGTCACATATCTTTACAAATGGTGGATTAGAGTGGGGAGTTGATTGTATGCCTTGTTCTTCAATTCCAAAGCCTGAATAAATGAACATAGCAACCATGCCTTGTTGTTCGATGTTTGTATTAAATACTTTATTATATATTTTATTCCAAATGTGACAAAAGCATATTTCTCCTATCATATCCACCCATGTAGTAGGTGAAGAGTGCATGGTGTGTGCAGAGTGTGAGAGAGAAGAAGAGCAGACACGAGCATGATGTGGGTGGATCTCTCGTTGAGGGTTCATATTTGCCTCACTAATCCTTATTGTTCTATATAATCAAAAGAATAGGTAAGGTTAGTAAGGTCAATGTGATTGGCGTCCGGCCAGTTGGCCTAAACCCTAACAATCTCCCATGTATGTACATTTGTACAACCATGAAGCATTCAAGTGGCTTCATCCTACGACCATTATCTCCATGCAATGTGCAAACCGCTTGGAGGGTAGGCCCTTTGTGAGAGCATCTACAGGGTTGTCATCCGTATGAACCTTGGATAGCTCAATGTGCTTGCTAGCCAATATGTTGCGTATCACATGATAATAGACTTCTATGTGTTTTGACTTGGAGTGAAACACAATGTTCTTGTGTAACACAATTGCACTCTGGCTATCACAATGTAACATTGGAGTTTTGAGTAATTCCAAGATCTCCCACTAGGAGACCTAACCATACAACTTCCTTGCTAGCGTCAAAAAATTCAACATACTTTGACTCGGTGATGGAAGATGACGTACAGTTTTGGAGACATGATCTCCATATGACACAACTACTTCAAAAAATAGGAAAACATAGCCAGACGTGGATCTTAGACTATCCATACAAACCACATAATTTGCATCCATGTAAGCCACAATAGATGCATCACTATTCCCAAAGCATAAGCACTTGTCTGTGTCGTACCTTTGAGATATCTCAAGATGTGCTTCACTGCTTCCCAATGCTTCTTGCCACAATTTTTGCTAACTACTTCCAATTGATAAAGAATATGGCACCTTAGCCATTTTTTCTTTCTCAATCAGATTTGAGAGCATCATTCTTGCTAAGTTTTGCATATGCATGCATTGAATTACTCAACATAGCCTTCCACATCAACATATTAAAATGTTGCAAGACCTTGTGGATATATTTTCTATGAGAGCTCCAATATTCCACGTTTTCTATCCCTTTTCATACACATACCAAGAAAGTGGCTTGCATCCTTCATAACAAACTGCATGCTAAGTTCAAGATGGCAATCTCATCTTTAGACTTCCCAGCAATGAGCATATCAGCAACATATAGTATCAAGATGATAAGTGAAGGATGCAATGATCGTCCTGGCTCCTTACATAACCTTGGAATTTCACGTACTTGTCAAACTTCATATACCATTGCCTTGAGCCCTCCTTTAGGCCTCCATACAATGACTTACACAATCTACACACTATTTTTGCCCGTGTAGCTTCTCCGGTTTGACTTCAAAACCCTTTGGATGCTTCATGTAGACATCCTCATCAAGATCCCCATGAAAGAAAGCGATTTTCACATCCATCTGGACAAGTTACATGTCCTCAATGGATACTAGTCTAAGCACAAGATGCAATGTAGTTATCTTAACTATTGGAGAGAAAATATCATCAAAGTCCACGCATTTCTTTTGCTTGAAATTCTTAGCATACCAATCTAGCCTTATACTTAGGCTCAAGATCTTTTTCCGTGTATTTCTTCTTATACACCCATTTGCAAGGCAAGGCTTGTTTGCCCTCTAGCAACTCTATCAATTCCCAAGTTTCATTTTCCATAATCAAGTTACACTTAGATTGCATTGCTTGCTCCCTCTTCATACTGTCTTCCATCTCAATAGCCTCTTGGTAGCAGGTAGGCTCTCTGCAGTCAGTGACCAACAAATATTCTAGCCCTGGCTAAAAGCACCCAAGGACACAAGATATACGTGTAGATCTCCTCACTACCTCTCTACTCAGATTGCATCGCTTGCTTCCACTTCACACTATCTTCCATCTCAATAGCCTCTTGGTAGAAGGTAGGCTCTCTACAATCAGTGATTGACAAATAGTCTAACCCTGGCTAAAAGCACTTAGGGGCACTAGATACATGTAGATCTCCTCACGCCTATCTGTTGGACTTTGCTCTCTCAGGAGCATCACTAGCTCTCTCTGGAGAATTACTAGTGGTAAGTACATCATTAGTAGACTGATATGCTTGCATAACGAGAACTAAGGCTACATCCTTGAATCTCACTTTGCAATAGTCAACGTGTTACATAGGCTTTCTATATATCTTTGATTCATTAAAGATCACTTGTGAGTTGCAAAGAACTCTTCAAGATTTTGAGTGCCAGAGATGATAACCCATTTTTCCATCTGCATCATAGCCAATGAAGATGCATTTGTGTGACTTGGGGTCCAAGTTCTTTAGGCACGTGGGAAAATTCCTCACACCCAAACACACGTAATCTATCAAAATTAAGCTTCTTGCCTATCCACAACTCCTATGGAATCTTGTGGTTTAATGGTGTACTAGGTGACCTATTAATTATATGCAACATTGTCATAAAATATTCTCCCCAAAACTCTTAAGCTAAATTAGCCATAGATAACATGGAAGTGACCCTCTTTTGAATACTTCTATTTATATGCTCAACAACTCCATTCTAAGCACATGTGTATGATGTAGTAAACTGTCTCCAAATTTATCTATTGCTACAAAATACCTTAAACTCAGTGGGTGCAGACGTATTCTCATCCACTGTCAGTGTGCGCAAAGCCTTCAACTTCTTGCATGATTGGTTCTCGACCATAGCTAGGAGACCATAGCTAGGGACTTTTGGAACATAGCAAAAACTTCATCTTTCCTCTTCAAGAGGTAGACCCACACCTTTCAACTAGAGTCATCTATGAATGTCAAAAAATATAATGCCCCCCCTAGAAACTTATGCGGAATAGGCCCACATAGATCACTATGAGTCAAATCTAGAGGAATTCTTAACTTCCTATCGAATGTCAAAGTGGTAAGCCCAATTTATTTTTTGTATATGCAATGCTAACACAAACTAAAACTAGATTGTTTAATACATGAATATAGCCAAAACGTTGTAACTACTTCGTTCCTTTTTTACTCATATGACCACGCCGGATATGCCAAAACTCAGTAGAAGGCACCTTGGCTACATAGATAGAGTTCTCTTTCACACTAGAGACATACAAAGAGTACAATGAGCCATAATTTCATCCTTTAAGCATGACCAAGTTACCTTTTATGATTATCCAAGAACCATTGCCAAACATTGTAGTGTATCCAAGATCATCAAGCTGTCTTGCTAAAACCAAGCTCTTAGTTAGCTTTGGCACATGTCTAACACCTCGCAACATGAACTTATTACCATTGTGCATACACAATTTCACATATCCAATGCCACATATATCAATCTAATGAGAATCACCCAGCTTAACTGAATCATGTGTAGAAGCATAACTGGAGAAACCCTCCTTGTGAGGGGCAACATGAAAACTGGCATCTGAATCAATGATCCAATTATTGCATAGCATTCATGAAGAGCTAATAACACCTTTAAACTCAAATCAAATGTAAAGACTAGTACATCAAATGGCTGCAGCACGTCAGGAAAAACATCAACATGGGGATACTTAATGACATTGAGATCTTCTATCTTCACATTACTCTTAGGAGTACAAGACTTACAATAATGGATTTACCCTTTTCTCTTTGCAATAAAAGGTGAAAATCTTTCTTCATGTTTCCTTTCTTGTGACAATGGTAGCGTTCAATGTTTCTCGTGTCAAGTCCATGACTCTTGCTACGTGCATTCTTGCAATTGTGAAAACGATCGCGACTACAACTATGACCTCTTTGCCATTGATGGTTTTTTTGGTTACTTCCACCAACCATATATGCATCACCATTCCCACGAGTGTCAAGAGATTGATATCGAATCTCTTTTGTGAACAAAGCACTAGTAACATCACTAAAAACAAGCTTGCCCTGAGGGGCGAAGTTACTAATGATAGTGTTAAATGTATCCCATGATGCAAGCCGCAAGAGCATAGCAAGAAAATGAATTTCATTTCACCATTGAAAATCAGCCCATTAGAAGTCAATTGTGTAAACATGAACTCGTTCAAATGAGAACTAACACTACTACCCTCTTTTATATGCAAGCACATAAGCTTCTTTATAAAAGCCACTTGGTTTGATGTACTCTTACCATCCCAAGCTGAGCATCATGATTCCCATAATTCCTTTGCAGTAGTCTTGTCCATAATCGTGAAGAAAATGGATTCACCAAGGTGTAGACGAATGGTCACCATAGCACAAGCATCAAGCTCCTCCCACTCATCATCAGTGTAAACACCCTCTTTACGCTCTTTTAGTGGTGTTTCAAGACTCTTATTGAGCAAGTTCCCACCATGTCTGATAAGAGAAAATTCAAGAGAGAGACTAGTAATTTATGGCAAATTTCTATGAAAATTTCAACAAAACTCCTTTGTACAAATCTCAACCAAAAACTCAGCAAAATCACCACAATGTCAATGCAAAAAAGTACTATAAGCAAACTAGAGGACTCACATGAAAAATCCGGTAGAGTATCCTCTGTACGGAGATCAAAACTTCAAGTGAAACTGAACCAAAAACAATGCATAAACAAGCAAAGAGTGTTGACTAGGCAAATTGACATATTCTATGCAAATAAACTTTTGAGAACTTGGCATAAAAGCACCTATACCCATCTATACATATCCTATGACGAGGCCACAAATGAGGATCTGCAACAACCTAATCCACCACACACTGGGTAACCCGACCCCCAATACTTGACTTCAAAAAACCTCACAAAAGGTTATGCAAACACAGAAAGGACTGTTCTAGACCGAGTCTCAAAAATGGCCAAGACTACCAAACCAAGCCAATATTGGCTCCACAATGACATACAATGGCAATATTTGCAACACAACGTACATCCAAAATGTGAAATTGTCACACAACAACCCTCACAAAAGGTTATGCAAACAGAGAAAGGACTATTCTAGACCGAGTCTCAAAAATGGCCAAGACTACCAAACCAAGCCAAAATTGGCTCCACAATGACATACAATGGCAATATTTGCAACACAACCTACATCCAAAATGTGAAATTGTCACTGTGTAAAATCGCAGAATAGGCACTCAAATAGGCGCCAATGAGTCAAGCCGAAACAAGACATTTGACAGTGAGAATGGTCTTTTCACCATAGTCAAAATCCACCTTCCATCGTTAATGTTCCTACCGTTTTTGAAATGGCAAAAAAGTTTGGGGACCCGGACGACAGTAGGGATCTCTCCTTAGTAGGAAAACTTGTCCCTATTTTTGAAGAAGCCGCTTCCTTCCCTCCTATATCTTCATCTTCATCTCTATCACCATCGCCAATATGACTATCAGAGTTGCTCCTTTCTCCTTCATCCTTCTCACTATGGATGAACCTCGTAGGTATAGTACTAGTCGATGCTTCACGACTCTCAGCTCCACCAATAGTACATGTCGAACTCCATGGAGGTTAAAGTATTTTGTTTTCTCAATCCTCATCTGCAACTCAATCAATGCTACTAATAAATGGACAGAGATACATATAAGCAAGGGATCTTGGGTGCTTATGCAGCCTCGTAGAAGGAAGAGACCTCAGTTTTCCAATATATGAAGGCCTTCCTTGAAGGGTCGAGTAATGGATTTCAAAATTGAGGTCGGGAGAAAGACTATCAAAGAGTTCCTTGTGCAACATGTATGGACTCATGGTGATATTATGCAGCATGGTGGTGACCGTTCCTCAGTCAAACCTCCTAGAAGCAATTGTAAGTTGTGCAGGTTCTTCCTCATTTAAAAGCCTCTTTATGTTAATAATTGTTTCTATGTTTCTTTATAACATTGTTGCAGTCTTGTACCCCTCTTCCTATCAAGAGTAGGAGCCTATGGAGTGCATCATTAGCCTCATTTATGTTGTACATGCTCACATTGGATAGATTCAATATGAGGGTAGAAGCCATAGGAGTCTAGCCTATGCTGGTATTTTCTTCTATGACCATTTCTATCAACTTGAAAGAAACCATGGAGCAGGTTCCTTGATTTACTTGCCTTTGGAGGAGGACTGGGATTATATAGATTGGCCAGTTCCTGACTATTTTGCTCTTGAATAAATTAAAATTAATCTTTTCAAGGATGTTCAATGTTCACTAATGCCTACTGTACCAATAAAGCTCGTCAAGATAGTTCTATTCATCCGCATTACGGTGTTGATTGAGTTGTTTGGTTCACAGTCCATTAGAATTGCTAGGATAATGTTGTTGTGCAACGATCTCAATGCTGTGTTTTGCAGTGGCCTTCTTGACAATGCTTGGCATACAAAGGAGTCAACTCGTATTGTCAGCGAGATTGCACTTGACAACTCAATATTTTAGTACATGATTGCCACACAATCCTTAATACTATCATTTTGGTATAAAAGATCTCGACTTATCGATGGCGCGCTTGTGTTGATGGATCAAGAGGCATCTAATCTTGAAGGCAATATTGTGATGCACATAGAGCTCACTGATAGTGATGAGAAAGTGCTAACAGATATAACCATTTAGGAGATGAGCACGTTGTCCCAATTGTGATAGGATATTTTGCAAGAGAGCTTGACAGAGATAGACCCAAATTTCTTTTTCATCCACAATGGATGTAAGTTGCTGCGGAGAAGGGAGAGGGTGATTCAGTGCCGTGACATCTTAGGCAAAGTGAAGATAGTGCAGTCATAGGGTTTGAATGATTCTTTGTAATAAACATACTTGAGGTGATCTACTAAGTGATTTATCTTTGGAACATTTGCCTCATGAATTCATAATTTTTTGGTATTTCAATACGTGCCATGCTTAACATCATACAAAAAAAAAAGTGTCTTTGAATGCAAGTTAGAAAACTTTTAGCTTGCAAATAGACGATCACAAAAATGGGGTATTTATTACATAATCAATTGCCGATGTACTTGCTATAGAAAAACCATATAGGTATGGTATTAACCAACAATTCCAGGTAATCATCATTTGGATCTCCATCAAAAGGCTGAATGCATATATACAAGCCCGGTGGGTTATCTATAGATTTTTCCAGGGTATTGTCTATAAGAATTGTATTGTACAAATCAAACTTCCCACATACAAGCAACGATATTTTTATGTAGCTGCAAGTAGACAAGTTTTTTATGATTTCCTTACAATCAGTGTATGCATTCCTTATTCCACATCAATCCAAATTCTAATTTAAAATTCTCACAGTCTTAATTCTGGATGCGTTCCTTGAATTAAGTTTAGAATCCAGACAACTGGCTTGTCAAGCTCGATGCAAACCAAGCTCATTTGGTGGTTGCTCTCATATGGAAAAATGATGGTTGTGACTTCCATCATCAGGGACAATGGGCAAGCCACTTCATGAATGTGCCGTGGGGGGTGTTTTTCATTCTGAGAAAGACTGAGAGTTGAGGATCCATGATATATATTTATGACTGAATTTGTGCAGGTAGCTAGCTCTTAATCAAACTACAAGACAATTACTACAAGTTATTCTCTAATCTAATGATTGAATAAAAGCATGTTGAAGCTAGTGAAAGCATCTTACTTTAGGCACATATAGACAATTGAATCAGTTATTTGATCATATGAATCCTTCAATATATTAATGTCAACAAAATCTAGTGCAATTATCTCTCTCTCTCTCTCTCTCTCTCTCTCTCTCTCTCTCTCTCTCTCTCTCTCTCTCTCTCTCTCTCTCTCTCTCTCTCTCTCTCTCTCTCCCCCACACACACACACACACTTTTTGTGAGTCTCTCTCTCTCTCTCTCTCTCTCTCTCTCTCTCTCTCTCTCTCTCTCTCTCTCTCTCTCCCTCTCTCTCTCTCTCTCTCTCTCTCTCTCTCTCTCTCTCTCTCTCTCTCTCTCTCTCTCTCATACTTTCTTAAGAAGTAGCACTATGGCATGCGGGCGGCTTCCTGCCATCAATAGAGTTTTCCCTGTGCATCATAGTGCTACTTCCCCCCCTCCCCCTTCCAAACTCTGCTTCTCCTCCCCTAGATTATCATGAGTATTATCCACATCCCTCTCTCTCTCTCTCTTATACCTGCAAGAAATTGTAGCTTCTGAGTTACTGTGAAGGACAACAAGACATTCCTCTGAACAATCCAATGTCACTGAATGAAGTTTTGACCATCTTTGGGATGGAGCTGTGGTCTATGAGACTCTCTCTCTCTCTCTCTCTCTCTCTCTCTCTCTCTCTCTCTCTCTCTCTCTCTCAATGAAGGATAGTCTATGTCTCCCTCTCTATTGTGGTACACTAAACATGCCACTGAAATGTAGTACATGCATTAAGTAAAATTGATTTATCTATTAAAATTTTACGGCACATTAAATGCCCACTATGCATAATTAGAATTTTCACACGTGTGAAAAATGTATTCATTAGAATACCGTGCATGGCTGCAACAATTACATGATTGTTTAGATTGAGAGAGAGAGAGAGAGAGAGAGAGAGAGAGAAGAGAGAGAGAGAGAGAGAGAGAGAGAGAGAGAGAGAGAGAGAGAGAGAGAGAGATGCTTGATTGGAGGTACTTCCTACAGGAAGATATACTCCATGTACTATTGAAGTGTTCATCTTTGCAAGATAGCCATGCCAAGCCCAAGAAAAGGTAACAAAAATTTATGCTTTGCTGCAAAATTTTACATGAGGATTATTGCTTATTTGATAGATATATATATGAGCTTTCTATTTTGTCCCACGACGTGTGTAGACGCACATAGTGTTGCTATATTCTCCTGCATGTACCATGGGACAAAATATTGAGAGACAGATGAAGCTCATTTTTTTCCCCATGGCACGCGTCGATGCATTTACAAACCTTTAGTTATCTTGCACACGCCGTAGAGTATAGTAGAGGGAGAGAAAGAGGTAGAGAGTGACTTAGAAGCTACAAACACAAACACACACACACACACACACACACACACACACACACACACACACACACACACACACACACACACACACACACACACACAGGGGGGGGAGAGAGAGAGAGAGAGAGAGAGAGAGAGAGAGAGAGAGAGAGAGAGAGAGAGAGAGAGAGATTATTTTTTTGTTAGGATTAAGATCTCACAGAATGAAGAGGCAAAGAAAAGATCTAGAGACTATGTTTGGCCCACAAGAAGCACAAGAAAGATCACCTCACTTGATGAGAGGTTCCTTAAAGAGAAACACGGACCAATGCTACCACAAAATGCAGACAAAGTTATCCTCATCAACAAAAGTTTTGCGAGAGAATGTTTTAAATACTTTCCGGGGTACACAAGTGATCGTGCGGCTTATTATTACACATACACGACAATGGCACTCTCATTAGGGAAACAAAACCCAAATGAACTCTTGGATTATGGCAAACATTTAATTCTGTAATACAAGGGTGATGTGCCAAAAGATATCTCAAAACAATCATCAAGTTCAGAGACTTGTGACTTGTACAGGATCTATTAAATCTACGGGAGGAGAGAGAGAATGAGAGAGATTATCCACATCTCTGATGACAAGAGATTGGAGATGAGCATGAACTTGCTTTGGGAATTGAAATCTCAGAGAAACTCCTTGACTATGGAAAGATCCCACTTTTAAGATACAAAAAACCAATTTATAGAGACACAGACCATAAAACACTTGAGTTTTGAAGTGGATGGTTTATAGAGCTTTGGGTACAATTTTCATCATTACGGAATCCCCTTTTGACCCAGTGATGATTTTCAAATATCCTATTCTCTCTCCACCTCTTTGTAGCCTTGGATTCTCTAAAGGTTGTTGCTCATTTGTTACGCTGAATCACTTATAAGAGTTGTGCTATCTTTGATTCCTCTAGTACTTTCTTTTGATAAAAACACTGCAATGATCCTTCTATAGAACCATTGAAAGAGTTCCTTCAAACTATTTACCTTGTTTTGTGTGCTTCCATGTTGTGTGTGTCAAAAGTATGCATTTCGTGCCATGTAGTGTGAATTCTCCAATCCTTGTGTGTTCCATATGCTAGGGTTTCCATGCTTGGCAATGAAACGGCAAGTGGGAAGAATATGCTGCAACAATATTAGTGAGCTTTGCGTGGTATATTATTTGTGGCTTTGAAAAAACCTACAAGCTTTAACACCCCCAATAGACGGCTTGTTAGGGACATCCTTTTGTTTGGTGGATGGCTTTGTGTCTATCTAGATTTGAACATTTCCTCCATGAAGACCCATGTCAGATAGCACATGTTGCAATGTATCCAAATCAACTTGCCTCTTTGCCTTATTCTTAATCTTCCATGCAAAATAGATATAAAGATACACAAGCTTTTCAATGATATGACATAAAGCATGCAACATGCATATATGCACATTCACAAGAGGTATGTTGAAGACCGGACGAAAGTGGTCATCCACAAAGAAAACCTATTCGGTGGGCACTTCCACCACTTTCTATCTAGTACCTGGGTTGGGCAAGAAGTTATGCTTGATTCTATTAGACCCAAGAGTTTTAGATATTGATTTTTGTAGTGCTGCATAACCTTTTTTGCTGACACCCAATGAGTCCATACCCTTTTGTATGTCAATAGAAGAGACGTAGTTCTTGGACACAACTGGCCCACAATATCTCATTGCACTACTTTGAACTTCTTTTCTTGCAAGAGCTCTTTAGCCAATTTTGATGAAACTAAGGGCTTGAGTTGTTTAGTAGGGTTTACATTTGGGTCAACATTCTCTTTGCTAGGTTGGATTCAAGCATGCACATGTCAGAAAAATTTAGTAAGCATTACTATTCAAATGCCCAATTAAATAATATTAGTTGTGTGTGTAGTTTATGGCAAACCTAATTGCTTGTATTCTCTTTTTCAAACACTCAGATCCTAGTTTTAAGTTCTCCATGTTCTTAAGCATGCACTTCCTTAACCTAACTACTAATGTAGTCTCCTTTTGTCTCATGGTCTATAATTGCTTTTGAAGACCATCGTTTTGATTGTGTAGCTCTTCAATTGTACCTTCATGGGTTTTTTGCACATCCATTAGCCTCCTAATCTCAACACACAGCATTTGCAGTAGGCTTTGTTGAGCTATTGTCTCTGTAGATAGAGACCTACAATAACCAAGAAAGCCATCTGTACCATGACCAAAAAATCTTAATAAGCTTGTAGGTGTACTGAATGGGGGATGAGAGAGTCTCCTAGGGTTTAAAGGGTAGAGGTGTCCATCACGCTGGAGATCTACATGCTTAAGACCCATAATCCACATGTGCTCCTTATTTCCAATTGTTGCCCGAGATTTAGTACGACGAGAGCGCTTGAATGCTAGATCATATGCTTTATCTATATCAATATGTAAGTTATGTTTCTTTGGGACTATCACAGGAAGACTGCCATAAGAGGCCACCATAGATTTTAAAAAAAATAGAGAGAGAGAGAGAGAGAGAGAGAGAGAGAGAGAGAGAGAGAGAGAGAGAGAGAGAGAGAGAGAGAGAGAGAGAGAGAGAGAGAGAGAGAGAGAGAGAGAGAGAGAGAGAGAGAGAGAGAGAGAGGGAGGTAGTGATTGGTATTGTTGCAACTTAGTAGGAAAAGTACATCTTCATGTGAGAACCTATGTAAGGACTCAAAAAAACGAGGGATGAAGGGAGATCTCTACTCTAGGAGAGTTTTCCTTCCATAAGAACTTCCATCTTCATTGATGCACCTAGATTTGATTGCTGGAAAGGAGTGGTCAAAAGAGCAGTTTCAAAGAATTATGACGCCAGCTTGTGGGACATAGCAAGTGGGTGAAGAACAGAGATAGAGAGAGGTACGAAAAGAGAGGGAAATCGAGGCTTCTTTGAGCAGTAATATTTTCTTCCCTGTGTACAAACCTATGAGGATGAGAACTCATAGTTCTATACCTTTATTCAAAATTGTGGAGAATGTTCAAAAGGAATTATGAGGCTGGGTCGTGGATCCCCCCCCCATAATGTGGAGGGAAAGAACCCTTTTTCTTGTTACTACAGTCAGCTCGAAGCTCCACTTTTCTATTTTCCACAGAGAGGGAATAACAAAAATTCATTTTCTTACAAGACTCTCCAAAAGAGCTCAAAAATTTTCTAATGATGCAAGAAAAAGCATAAAAGTAGCTCCCCGCTAGGAGACAAACGCTCTCAACAGAGCATAAGCACTCTCAAGTGCTAGTCATGCATAAACCATATGCATCCAAAAACTTCCAATGGAATTGTAATGGTTGTCATTGCCAAAGATGCTTGCAACTCTGTTGTGTCTAGAGGGAAAATCAGCTCCGAAAGCACTTTAAAACACCACAATATGCATACATGGTCTGTGTCTGCATATCTATCTGCAACTTCCAAAATGTTTTGTAGCCGGTCAACCAATGTTGTAGATCTCAAAAAATTGGTTGAAGAAAGTGGGAATGGGCATGAAACTGGTTGTTTTTGCTATTCAAAATAGATTTGTGAAATTTTTCAACTGTCTACCCTCAACTTATAGGCATTCTCCCAGACGTACATCAAAATTGGTGCAAAATTTGGAAAGAAATTCAATTGAAAATCTGTAGACCACGGCATTTTTGGTATGATTAAGGGGAACCAACCTAAAAATTGACCTTTTACCCAATCAATTTTTTTCTCTTCTTGGGACCCCCCTCGACCCTTGCTAAATAGTCAACTGTTGATATAGAAGTGTTCTGTCATCTAGGAGTATGCTAAAATTCAAGTCTCATTTAATTTGATTGAGCTGACAGGCCGCTATGGTTAATTTTTGGTCATAGGTCTTCGTGCACTGCTTGAATTCTAGGGTTTTTTCCAAGGATTTAGACCAGCTACTGATCATATAGAATGGATCATTTATAAGTATAGAACTTACCCCTCATGTCTCGTGTGAGACGGTGTTGTAAACAGACGACTGTGGACTCCATAAAATGCATGCGAAGAAGGTCGAAGAGCTCTCTCTCCAAAGGCAACAAGTGGAAATGAGGTGATTTTATCCTACCATGGGTATCTATATTCGGACTTCTCGAACCATATAAAACGTGATAAAAACTTTTACAGCTTCACTGCAATCTCCGCCATGACGTTGCAATGATACAAGAATTTCACTTTGGCTTTGATACCACTTAAAGAGTGCATGGTGTGTGCAAAGTGTGAGAGAGAAGAAGAGAAGACACAAACATGATGTAGGTGGAGCTCTTAGTGAGGGTTTGGAATCGCCTCACTACTCCTTATTGTTTTATATGATCAAAAGAATAGGTAAGGTTAGTACGTTCAATGTGATATTGTTGGGGTAAAGGCGGTGTGCCTCTTATCCTAGTCGGATGCGCCAGAGGCATCCGACCACCCATCACTTGTACACACCTTATTCTTTAATAGATAGAATAATAAGGGGTTCTCTCTCATACAGTGTGGTGAGCTAATCCACCCACATCCTGTTTTCCTTGTGTGTGTGTGTGTGTGTGTGTGTGTGTGTGTGTGTGTGTGTGTGTGTGTGTGTGTGTGTGTGTGTGTGTTTGTGTGTGTGTGTGTGTGTGTGTGTGTGTGCACATGCACCACATTCGTACACTTTGAAGAGGTGCATGTGGAGTGTGAGAGAGAAGAAGAACATACACAAGCATGATGTGGGTGGAACTCTTAGTGAGGGTTCAAAATTGCCTCACTACTCCTTATTGTTCTATATGATCAAAAGAATAGGTAAGGTTAGTACGGTCAATGTGATGGGTGTCGAGCAAGTTGGCCTAAACCCTAATAGTAGGGCATTGAGCTTTGTGCATTTAATCATCACAACTTTAGCCTAAATCTCTAGTTTCTTCTTGTTATCATTGTAAAGAACAAGCAAATGTAGAATTTGTTCTTGTGCTAATTAGCACTAGTAGCTTATACTAATCTTTATTTCAAAGATTTAATTGTAGTCCATAGGCCATTATTCAGGAAAAATAATGGATTTTAGGCACCGTCTTTGACAAAAATGGCCTATGGACTACAATTAAATCTTTGAAATAAAGATTAGTATTTGGACTCGCTTATCCTTATTTGTCCAATCATGGAGAGAATCCATGGTAATCTCTATGCTTCTCCTTTTTCAAGAGCTTTAGTGGATGTATTGTGACTTTGGCATACAAATCCACCTTGTGTACACTTTTTGGGACACAATTCCTCTCTACTCAAGGGCACTCTATCCTTAGAGTCCGTTATGACATTTTTTTAATTTGGAGATTTGATATACCATGCATTTCAAGGGAGTTGGAGGAATTTTACTTGTATGATCGTACTTCAATGGATGAGAAAGATCCGGATCACTATGGAAAGTTACTTTTATATATGTGTAATAGCACAGGTATGTTTATTGCCAATGGTGTATCTTTGTGGAGTGGAACCAGTGGATTTATATCTAGGAAATATAATGGGGATAGTGTGATTGACTATATGCTACTCTCTAAAGCCATCATGTATTGCATAAAGAATTTTATTTTTGGCCAATGGACCCCAAATCCAACCATCGGACCTTATGTATTGACCTTTCATGTGGAGAAGCAACTAAGCATGATAATCTGAGCCAAAGGGAAGAGAAATTATCACTATGTATGGATTTCAAATGGGCATCAATGTACATTGAAATGGTTGAGAAAAAGTAATGGATGATAATGATTGGGTCTCTTATGGAAAATTTCTTTGGGTGCATAATGGAGATGAAATTGAGTGATTGGACTGAAGAGAATGATAAGCGTACAAAAGGACAAGCGAGTTTTTGTCGATGCCACAACACCATTGATCATCTTGTCACTCTTCGTGCTCTCATGGAGGAAAGTCGGTTGAAACGCAAGTGATTGTATTGTTGTTTTGTGGACTTTAAGAAAGCCTTTCATATGATTCCACTTCACAATTTGTGGAGAAGGATGGAAGAACTCCAAGTGTCAAGCGAGTTTATGCTTGTGGTTTCTCGAATCTATGAGAAGGTGATTTGTCAATTGCGCATGGGAAGAGAAATTTCAAAAAAAATTGTAAGCACTATTGGGGTTAAACAAGGATGTTCGTTGTCACCAACTCTCTTTGGTCTATGCATCGATCAATTGGAACAAATGGTACTTGACTTTATGCAAGAAGAAGGCATTGAAGAGGTCACTATTTGCAGTGTGATAATCATGCTTTGTTGTATGCAGACGATGTAGTACTTCTAGCACACACTTTAGAAGATGCACAAAAGCTTATGGTTGTCCTTGAGAACTTTTGCTTGCATAGTGGGCTGACTATGAATGAATCCTAAACAAAGGTTATGCTTGTGAAAACCAACCATAAGGAGAAGCCATGCATTGTTTACAACAATGAGACACTTGAAGTTGTTGAGAGCTTTAAGTACCTTGGCCTTGAGGTTCCGTCCAATCACAAGTGGCATGAATGTGCTATGCATCGTTTGGAAGCGGGAAAGAGAGCATATTATGCATTTGAGAACATGTGTAATGCGGGAAACATCAAGTGTTGGGTTCTCAAGAAGTATCTTTTTGATGCATTGGTGTTCTTCTTATGGAGTTGAAGTGTGGGGTGGGAGCATCTCAAAGTCTACATGGAAAGAGTTTGAGAATGTCCAAATGCATTTTCTCACAAATTTTCTTCAAGTTAAGACACAAACACCATATATACTCCTACTTCTTGAGTCGGGATCTCTTCCAATTGAGGTTATGGGCATGGAAAGGGTTGTGGAGTACATGATAAAGATGCATCAAAACCCCTCACATCAACTTCTTACAATTGCATGGAAAGCAAGCAAAAAAGTTCAAAAGACGCATAAAAGCAAGATCTTGAGCACGGGACGGATGCAAGACATAAAGAATGATTTGGGAGATGGGATGCATTACATTTGCTACATGATGCTTCAATTGACTCCCAAGTGAATGAAGCTTTCCTAGAACGCCAATGTATTATGGATTGGGAGAAATCCGGTGGGTCACGCTTCATACATTACACCACTCATATTTCCCCCAACTACGAAACCATGTTCTTCACTAAAAGAGGAAACCATACTCACACTTACATGCTTGAGCCTATCCCCTTGCTGACGATACGCACTATCGCAGCCTTTTGACTTAGCTCCCATTTCTTTCGATGGGAGACAGGGCCTTGGAGCAATGGAGAAGAGCCAAATTGACTGTGCACATTATGCTCACTGCAAGTTTGAGAGTCTGAGTACCACACACTACTAGAGTGCTCAGCTTTTGGTCACATCCAAACTTGCTTCTCTCACATTTTCAACCATGACATAGACCTACACACTTTCCTCTCCCAGCCACAATGTGGGCTCTCCATTGCGACTCTCATCACCACAATTTTGGAGTATCGAGAGTCACTCATCAACCATACACATACTACATCACATGTAACTTTGGTCCCATAGGTCATATTTGACCTCCGAGGACGATAAAAAAATCTATCTCTCTCTCTCTCTCTCTCTCTCTCTCTCTCTCTATTTCTCTTTCTCTAGTTCTCTCCCTCTCTCATCTACTTCTATTTCTCTCCCTCTCTCTCTCTCTCTCTCTCTCTCTCTCTCTCTCTCTCTCTCTCTCTCTCTCTATCTATCTATCTATCTCTATCTTTCTCTCTCTCCCCCTCTTTACCTATTTTTATTTACTTCAACCTATTTCTTTATCTATTTCTCTCACAATCCATTTCCTAAACAATCTACCTCTTACATCCATTTGCAATCAAAGCAAATAAGCTTACAACAACCCGCAAGAAGATCACATCCACTTCACTAAGCAACCTACGTCAAAAAATCAAAACGATAATCCCTATTGCATCAATCTGTCAAATGAATGAGGTATCTACACTTCTCTTTCTCCTATTATTTTTATCTTTATGCATGTAAGTGTGTGCATGCGTGCATGCGTGCGTGCGTGCGTGTGTGTGTGTGTGTGTGTGTGTGTGTGTGTGTTAGAGCACAATAGGGAAAGAGGGGGGGGGGATGATGTTTTGTGGTTACCTTAAGTTGTAAAAACCGTTGACCGTTAGGTTTAGCATCCTATGACAATCTTAGTAAACCCCCTTTAAAGACTCCATTGCAAATGAACCAAAACTCCTCCATAAACAAACCAAAATGTGTGTGTGTGTGTGTATGCGCGTGTGTGAAGGAGAAGGTGGAGAGAGATGGACAAGGGAGAGAGAGGTAGAGGGTGTGAAAGGTGGAGTAGGGAGGAGGGGTCTTGGTGTAGGTGTGATGACGGAGAATATGAGGACAGAGTATGTCGCAAAAATGCGGCATACTCTGTCCTTCTTCCTTTTTTAGGCGCCAGTCATTATAGTGGCTATTATCACGACTATTATCGCGCTATTATCGTGGATATTACAGTGCAACATCATTTCAAACGGGTACAAACGTATCCGAGGTAGCGGTGGGTACAACCACCTCCCTCTACCCTTAGATATCAATAATGTCATTTTTAGCTTTTTGATTTTTTCTATGAGTACTTTTAAAAAAATTTATGAGTACTTATTTTTGTAGGACTTTTAGATGTTTTTTAAGTGCATTTTTTAATCTTACCCTAAATATTTTCAATTAAAAAAATAACCCATTTAGTGAAAGTACCGATTGTACTTTATTTTAAAAATTTTATAGCACTCATTGCACTTTATTCTCTTTGAATTTTTAGTCATTTCTCTTTTTTTATTGAAATATGTAATGGACACTATTTCTCTAATTAATTGTTTATTTTTTAGGATACATATGACTAATATAATTTTTTTGAATTATACATACTCTCTATTTTGCACGTGTGCATAGGATGTTGACTGGGATGATCGTGGCCCCCTGAACGGCTCTGAACGTGATCCTTGTGCCAAGTGCAAAAGGGCAATCCTTCGTTTGAGGTGCATTGAATTGGAGCACGTGGAGAACGAAGGGCTTTGCCATACTCAAAAAAACGCTCAAAGAGATGAGAGCGCCACTCACCCCTCGCTTGAGGAGGTGCCCCATTGGTCTATGTTCAATGGTGGTGCACCGACACACAAGACCGAACAATAGAGACAAGAGCTATTGAACAAATTGGGTGCACCGCATGATGATCCTCCCACTAGCTCTACTTCAACAGCTCCTCCGCTGGCGTATCAGTTGCACTTTGAGGTAGAGGATGAGCACATGTTTGACATGTGTGATGAGTTATTCGCTCATGAACGCCACATGTGCGAGGAGGATTGCCAGCCATGTACTCAACGGGTAGTGGCAACAGAGAATAGATTCCTAAGACGAGTGTTCGAACACCTCTTTACGACAGTGCACAACAGTACTCGATGCTACTCAATGCTCCGTGCATTGTTGGAGGTCCTCAACTTGCAAGCGAAATTCAATTGGAGCAATGCAAGTGGTGTCGATGCACTCCTTGGGTAAGTTTGAAATTTGGCTTTTTATACATCTCTCTCGCTTCATGGTGCCTCCTTGCAAATGTATTAATTTGTCTGTTTGTTGTAGTTTGATGGGAAAAATATTTCCAAAAGATCACCACATGCCTCCATATCGTCGAGGAGCTAGATCGTATGTCACTGCACTTGGCATGGAATATGAGTGCATCCTCGTGTGCATCAATGATTGCATGCTATACCGCGATGAGCACTCACATGCTACCTCATGTCCCGTGTGCGGGGAAGCACGATACAAAACCGGAGTGAGCGGGATGCACCTACCCCGCAAGGTATTGAGACATTTTTCATTAATCCCTCGCATTCAACAAATGTTTAAAAGCAGGTCTATCGTGGAGCTCTTGCGTGGCATGCCAACCACCGCTCAAATGATGAAATGATGTGTGTCCCTACCGTATCACCTTGCATGGAGGCACATCAAAACTCAATGGCCAGAGTTTGGGTTGGAGCCTCAACACTTGAGGCTTGGGTTAGCAAGTGATGGTGTCAACCCCTTCGGCACTAAGTCTACTTCATGGAATGTTTTTGTGCGAGCATTCTATCCCCAAATACAATAACATCACCTTTGCCTTTGAAATAAGCAATGTCCTCTTCTAAATCAAAAAATGATTGATCTCTATCCATGCAAGCATAAGACACGGAATCATGATGAGGAATGTAACAACCGGCTACAAAAATGGGTGCTCTTTTTGGTGTCATAATTTTCAGCCATACATAATGTTTGTACTTGTCATCTTTCACAATTAATATAAAATCTTCCAATTCTTTCTTAACCATACATGCTACCCCTCCTTGCCCTCTTCGTTTCTTGAGATTCTTTGACCACATCAATGAATGTACATTGTAATCCTTCAAGCCGTTAATCCTTTGTGTATCATGCCCCCAAGTTTCAACAAGAAGTACAACATCGGCTTTGCTTGTTATTTCATCAATGCCAACCCCCACATTCCATGGGTATCCATTACAATTCGAAAAGCATATTTTCAATTGTAACTCGGTCTCATAGGTCACGCATCCCTATTTGCTCGATGAAATTGCCTCTTCCTTGGGCATTTTTTCTTCCTAAGAGATCTCCTTGTTTTTTGTATTTTTTTTCTCATCTTCCTTGCGACGCATATTTTGTTGCTTAATAGTGCAATATTCACATACAAAACATTTTGTATTCCTCAAATAGATCCAACTATTATCAAGGATAAACTTTTGTTTGGTCTCATCCGGCATGGTGCATACAATTGGATGTTCTCTCGAGCGAGGAGCTCCTTGTTTTCCCACTCAATTTGCTCCGTAGACCATAACTCCAGACATGCCAAAGTGGGTTTTGAAGAAATCTTCAATAATAATGGCAAGAGAATGAGGTATCTCTAACTTTTTTTCAGGAATTCTACGAATAACAATGTTCTTGGAACGCAGCTCCCGTTCCTTCAACTCCTCCACATCCACATTGTCAACATTCTTTATTTGAACCATAGCTTGCATGAGTGAGGAATTAGGAACCGCATTGTTACCACATACATCAGCCCAAGACTTGTTTGTGCATACATTTTTCATGTCGCATACATCTCGGCTCATGGTGTCAAATTTCTCCTCTTTCAATACATGGTCATGCTCTACTTTGCTCATGCGCTTCTTCAAAGCATTCAAGTCCACAAGAGAGCATTTACATTCCTTGACTTCCTCTTCAAGGTGCATCAAACGTCTTGTTTGCATCTCAAGTATCCTCTTCAGATTCTCATTCTCAACCACACATTAGAAAAAAAATGGACTCTCCATGGGCCTTGTAAGAATCCCTAATTTAAAGGAAGCCTGCCAAGATTAAGGGGGACAAAGGCTTTGAATGGGGCTATTTTGGTAGGGTCTCCTCCACCTTTGACCCTTAAAAAGGTAGGGGGAAGGGTGGAGGGGGGGGGTAACCATTTAAAAAGTAGGGAAGGGGGGGGGGGTAAACCATTTGAAAAGTAGGGGGTCTTCTCTCTCTAGCTTTTTGGCCAACTTGTAAGTGGCCTCTTAACTCTCCCATGCCACCTAAGCAAATCCGTGGGTCAAAGAGGTAACAAAATGACTTTTTTCAAAAACTAAAAAAAAAACTCTATTCCCCCCTAAAAAGTACCCCCAACATATACACATAATAAAAAAAATATTTTTAAGTTAAATTACTCATAATTCAATATTTTTTGACTCCCTCCAAAACTTTTAGGAAATTCCCCCCAAAATTGAAAACTTTCCCTCCTAATCTAAGCTCCTCTCCTACACCCATCCCCCTTGCACCTGCTGCTGCACCTACACACCCATCTCTCCATCCTTCAAGCTCCATCTCTCCATCCTACAAGCTCTATCTCTCCATCCTTCAAGCTCCATCTCTCTATCCTACAATGCCTCTTGACGACGTGACCAATGTCCCAGCAAGCTCTTCACGCGGCAGGTCTCCATGGATTTTTCTACGCTTACCTCAAGAGTATGTTCCGACAAAGAAAACATGCTTGGGTACATTACCTTCAGCCAACGAACGTCGCGCTCAAGGGGAGAAGAATGTGGATCTTTGGACAGACGGATGCTTGTATCCAAAGGATCCTTCTCTCAATGTTCATCCGTCTTTTACAAACATTCCATCACTGTTACAATACGTTGGAAATGGAGAGCAAGGTTTTGTTGGGCTACTGCAACAAACTCAACAAACAGGAGATTGCGCAGTCCGAGATCTACTTGTGTCATTGGCAGTTGCTCAATGGGAGTTTCCACAATCTTCAAGATCAGATGCAAACAGCTACTAGTGCGCTTGAGGAGGCAAAAAGCACCATCACAACCAAGGAAAATGTAATTAAAAAGCTTGAGGATACTCTTTCACACATGAAGAGTACTGCCATGGGAGGTAGGGTGAGAAAACGAGAGTTGTCCGAAATTCAGACTCTTGCACCACGTGGAGGTGCAAGAAAACGAAGGGTGACAGCTATGAGGTAACATGTTCTGTCCCTCATGTTGTTTAAGTCTAATACCGCTCATCATTGTTGTTTTGGGCAATAGGAACTTCGTCCAAGAAACGTACGGCGGCGAGAATGTGTCAGCTAGGGCTACTTTACTTCGTTCTTGTTTCAACAAAGAGGATTTTATTGGGATGCTTGATGCTCCAGAGGCAAAACACTTGAAAGACGCAATCACTAAGAGAGTTCTTAGTGATTTTTCTAATATTGTCACTGATCTAGATGTTCAGGATATTTGTGATGCTGTTGGGATTAGTACCAAGGGCTATCAAGCAATACATCAAGTGTTAAAAGATGCATTAAGAAGTCGAGGAGTCACGGAAAACCTATTTCCACTTCCTCACAGAGTGGCGATTGCCAAGAAGGTGTCAAATGAAGATGTTGTTCACCGATTAGGGGACTACTTGTATATTGAAGACACGATGCCTCTTCAGCCGCTCCGTAGCAAATCACAAGGAAGGAAGGGCCGCGGGAAGGGAAGCGGTGCTGTTTCTAATAGTGTGTTGCGGACCGAAGGGTTTGTTTACACCAAATTCAACAATATCTTTGTGGACTTGATACGATTGCAACAGTCCATGGCTGTTTTCTACAATTTGAGTGATGCAGGTTAGTTTAGAGTTGCCTACATGCTCTATAATGTGTCATAACATGCATTCTGAGTCTTTATATTGTTGGCAGTTCTTGAAGGCAAGCTTGTGTTTGTGCTGAAGTTGGAGTGTGTAATTGTTAAAGGGAGAAAGTTGGAGAGAATGAGCATCACGCTTATGAATGAAGCCCTAGCTTATGCCAAGCAATCTTGTAGTTTGAGTGAAGCGACAAAGCCCTCTTTTAGTGTGCAATCAGAGAAGGATATATGGTGGCTAGGTGCAATTGAAGTTCCGAAAGAGACACATGAAGTCCTTGCATGGATTTTCAGTAGAATCCCATGGGTCACAGAGGTCATTAAAGCTCAAATAAACGATGAGAAGCTCATGGTTCCAGGACGTGGGGAGTTTGATGTTGAATGGCATTTAGGTGGTGATCTAAAGACCATAAAGTGCATGCTTGGATGCAAACAAGGTGCAAATTCTTTACTTCCCTGTCCATTCTGTACGGAAGGGCACAAGACAAGTCGAGCAACTCAAGTGGAAGGTCAGGACGAAGATAATGATGACCATATAAATAGGGAGTGGCAAACTTCGGTTCTTTCATGTGATATGCTGCAGGTGCCCAATAGGGATAGCAAAGATCCTGGGTGGAACCCCATAATTCCCTTCTCCCTCAACAATGTTCAATTTTGTACATTGCATGCGTTTATGCGAATATTTGATAGGATCCTACAGCATCACATTGATTATGCTTTCACAATGAAGACCCTTCAACGGTCAAAAGACTCCTTGCAGGGGGTGGAGACGCTCCTTAATGAGATTGGATGTCACCGATCAAGGGTGAACATTGTAGCAAAGACTTGTAGGGAGAAGACATATGAGGTGGCACAGAAGGTTTCCATGAATGGAGCCAAGGCATGTCGATTTTTCAAGAAGATGTCAAAGTCCTCCAATGCAGGTATCCAAGGCAAGTGTCGATCTAGCAAGTGAGAAGCGGTGTGAGTTGTGGAAAGATTTGTGTTCATGCATGACGGACAAAGATCCCAATGTGAAGGTTGCTAACCAACGCAATCTAGTATGGTCATCCTTTCAAAAGGTTGTGCAATTGATGAATCTTTCAAGCACCATCGTTGAGCAGCGAGAGGAATTCAAGAAGGTGCTTTATGAATTCACAAAGGCCGCTAAGGACGGATGGTCTGAAAGAAAGATTACACACTACATGGTTTGTTTTAATGGACTTAATACATATGCAATGTTTGAAAATGCAACTTTTCTATTAGCTTATCTCCTTTTTGGTTGTTTTAGCACATTCTCTATGCGCATGGTGCATACTTCATGGACCGCTATGGTTCGCTTGATATATGGAGTACACAAGGCATGGAGAAGTCCCACTATCGAGCAAAAGAAGTCTACTTCAAGAATAATCGGCATGGTGGTGGTAGTTCACACTCCAACTACCTCCAAGAGACGTTTAACTGGATTTTTAGGCACACCTTTGGGAGAACTCGTACTATTGAGAAAGCAAGAGAGTCGATATTAGCAAAGCAGTGACGCAACGCCTCCCGTACTACAGCATCCGAGAAGTGAAAACGCTCGCGAGCGTCCCTGGGCCATGAATCTTGGCATGCAACTAAGTAGCATTTGGGCGTCGCGTCAGCCGTCCGCATGATCCAAGTTTAGTTGTTAAATTCAATTGGTTTATTTGAGTTTCACTCAATTGGCCTCATAGTGTGAAAGGGCCCAAATCTCAAAAAAACCTATTTAAAGGTTGAAGGCACTCATTTTGTCATTTTCCCTAGTAGGTGCTACCATGGCAAGAACAAAAGAAACGGCTAGGATTGCGTATCCAGAGGGGCCGGATGGCCAACGACTCAAAGGTACAACAACAGAAGCTGGAACTTCACAAGCTCAAGGTGAAGTCCACACAGAAGAAGCTGGAGCTTCAAATCAGCATGGCCAGTCCTCTACAGCAGCAAAAGAGAGATGGAAGCATCGCCTTGTTGTCTATTCATCGGACTCCAATGATTCTGATGGCAACAGGGAGGATGAGACCGACCAAGGCAAAGAAACAAACAGCCAAAAGCAACCGTCAGAAGGCTCCGAAGAGACGCAAACGGATGAAGATGCCCCATGGGTTGGCGTCATAATACAAACTTATCAGGCTCACATGTCTATTGGGGGTAAGACACTTCCTAAAGGGAGTGGACCTACACCATCACATCCGGTCACTATTGAAGAGCACGAATCAGATGGAGAGTGGGTGGAATCAGATTATGAGGTGTTGGAAGTGCCTGTGCAGAAAAAAAAGAGAAAGAGTATTGTCTACAAGAAGAGGAAGCAAGTTGCCCCAACTCCTGCCAAAAATGCACCTCCACGTCGACCTCAGAAGGTACGAAAGCGCAGCCGTGATTTTGCGGAGATTCGACACTATCAAAAGAGCACCGAGCTCTTGATTCGGAGGGCCCCTTTTGCAAGGCTATGCAAGAGGTTTTGCAATTGTACAACACTCAGTTTCGGATGGGCGCCGTGGCCATAGAGGCAGTCCAAGAGGCCGCAGAGCAATATATAACTAGCATATTTGAGGATTCTAACCTCTGAGCCATCCATGCGAAGCGTGTAACCATTATGCCCAAGGATATACAGCTTGCTCGCCGTTTGCGCCATGAGGAGTAGCTTGTAATTAGGCATCAAACCTTTTTGTATTTACAGAACTCCAAGATTGGGAAGAATTTGAATACAAGCGTCTTTTGATTGTATACCCCACTATGTGCATTATATTGGGAACAATTTGAATATAAGCGTCTTTTATTGTATACCCCATTGCGCATTGTATTGTTTTAATTCTGTACCATGCAATCTAGCACTGGTCCAAGTTTTGTGTACCTTCTATTGTATGTATGGAGCCATTAGCTTATTATTGTGAAAAATTGCCTACGTTTAGCACCTTGGCTAAGTGGGGCATGCACTTCCTGATGTATCCATGCTATGTGACTCACTATTGCATGGCAAAATCATCTACAAAGTGTTGAAAATGTCTTGGAATGCCCCCAAACTGGCTGCCACAAGGGCGCGCATTTGGGGCTTCCAGAGGCCTATGGATGGACACAATGCGCGCCCTTGTGGCAGCCTTTCCTAGTGCTTTCCAGACACTTTCCAGTGGTTTCCAGACAATTTGGACAAGCAATAAGTATGTTTCATTTGCTTCAATGCTTCAATTAGCATAGATACTTCTGGCAATCATCCCCCCTTAGTCCATGTCATTCCTATACTCCAAAAAGGGCTAGATATTGCCACATAGTTTACTCTTGTGGTTTGTTAATACAACTTTAGGTATCTGGGGCAAGATGGGCTTAAGGTTACCTGGGTATCCATGTCTTTCTGTTTTGCAACTGTGTATTAATGTCTTCTCACTCTGTTTTGTACCTGGGTATGCTCCAATATGTGTCCAAATTCATTTGCCACAAGGGCACGCATTTGCACACTTCATCTGCTGATGGAAGGCCCCAATGCGCGCCCTTGTGGCAACATATTTTAGGGACTTCCAAGCCCTTTACTAGGCACATCCATAACTTTGGAAGCCTAGATATAACAAAGTATGCATTTTATAAATTTTAATGCCTGCCAAACCCTTTAGTAGTCATAGCAGAAATTATGGTGCTTCTCATACACAATGGAAGCCCAACATAAAAGAAATTCAAAATCTTTCAAGAAAGAGAGTCATAGACAGCACAAAGTAGTTTCATTAAAGAAATCAATGCTTTACATGATATCCGGCTTTTGCTTTAGGATCTTTTTAATTACAATTTTCTGGCGCTTGGCCTTTTGGGGTGGCTCCGTGTTAAGTAAAGTGGTTGTGATTTCTTGGGTGTCATTAACCCCTACAGCTTGGTTCATGCCGACATGGGCAATAAGGCGCCCGCAAAAGTTTACACCGAAAGTGGATATTGCAAAAGCTTTCTTTACAAGCACTACAAGGTTGGCCGTTTGGGCAAGTGTTGTTAAACACAACGCCTTGGAGAGTGAACGGAGAGCAAAAATGTTGTAGTGACCATTGGGAGAGTAGCGGGCATGGACAAACACCACGACACCAGTGGGAAGTGTGCCGAGGTAGTGAGCAAGTGCCGCTTGAGGTCCGAAGGGCGTCCTCCTCCCCCCTGACCGTTGCGCCCAGGCGTCAACCTCCAGAACATCCTGCAAAACATAGGTTTTCTGAGATAGGGCACAAAATTATGATATAACATTAAAAAAATCATTTGTAACAATCAAATGTAAGTGAGCATCTATACCTCTTGTCTACGATCCTCCTCATCGGCATTCGGGTGCAAGTAAAGATCCACGCTTGACTTCCCCTTTGGATCAAGAAAAACAGGTGTTGCAGCAAGTGGTGGTGAATCCACTCTTGCGCGTTTAGCCAAACACATGGCTTGCACAGCCACAAACTCCTCCTCAGAGACCTTGGCCTGCTCGGCCGCTGCCACCTCGTCTTGTGCGGTCGCCACTGTGTCCGCCAAAGTATTCCCCATGGGCAGTAGGAGATCATCATCATGGGAGGTGGTGGTATCAACCTCAAACTTGCCATGGACATCGAGGATGGCGAAACACTCATCCATGCGAAGCTCAAAGGATTTCTCCAGATCGTGCATAAACACAAACTCCTCCCCACCCACCACAATGGAGGAGAAGCGGGTAATCTCTACCTCAGGGATGGCATCCCGAGTGGTGGTTCCTTCTGGCGGTCCCGAGGATGAACCGACTGATGGAGAGGCCTCCAAGAGGCCTTGAATCCCTACAGGGTAAGTCAAGGCAAGCGTCCTCTCCTCTGCGGATGAGTCAATGGCCGCGGGCTTGGGGTCCTTCACATCAGCCAATACCCCACCGATCTGCAAGTGTGGTAGCACTACGTCAGGGCCTGCTGGGCACTCGTGAAGGAGGAAGATCATTATGGCTTGAACAGAGAAAAAAGTGTTTCCGATCCTTCCCTTACGCATTGCTCGCACATCATCAGCTTCAAGCCGCACATATTGTCCGGCGGGTTGTGCTATGGTGGCAAAGCGTGCAAGCCGCTGATGAAATGGCATGTCCCCTTGGTAGATGTGGTGGAGAAGGCCTTCAGGGACCCATTGCCCTGGCCGGTTTGGTAACTCAACAATGAATCTCCCTATGCACGTGGAAATGTATGAAGTAATGTGCTCAAGAGATTGAGAGTGGAGGGTCAAAGTGGTTTCCAAATCGGGTTGGGTTGTGAAAAATGCTTGAAGCTCAGGGCGATTTGCATGCCCAACCTTAGTAAGGAATGCATCTAAAGCACTAGTAGCAGCCATGTCTTCTCTTTGCGTGATTGGGTATGCTAGGTCTCTCTGCAATGCTGGGATGAAAATGGTGAAATGAGGAGGTGGTCCTCCTTATATAGACATATTCCATCTTGAAAAAAATAAAAAATATGCATTTAAAAAAAAAATTTACACCACCTTAAAACTCAAGTACAAAATCAAGTACAACACCTTAAAATTTTTCAAAATCTTTAATAAAATATCCAATATATAAACGATTAAAGTTACAAGCCGATTCACTTAGACAAGATGATTTCGTCTGTAGCCCAATCTTTGTAAACAAGCATAGTGGCCTCCATCCGCCTTCCAATCTATACAACCAAAAAATGGGCAATCAAAATACAAAAACCCACAAAAAATAAGAAAAGGTAGCTAAGCAAGCACAAAACAGACCTTGCGTTGTTCCAGTTTGAAACTTGCATTACCGACATCCTTGAATCCCATTATGACAAAGTGTTCCCGAATATTGGCAAGAGTCCAATGCGGATTCACTGCAACCACCTCCACCTCGTTATTGGGCATGCGGACACGAATTTCAAAGGATTGAACCTCTTCGGCTATCAGCTGCAAGGGTATCCATTTGCCACGTTTGTGCATCCACCTCTCGTAGCTAAACCGTGCATACAAGGTGCACCTTGCTTTCAAATACCGAAGGCAAAGCTGTGTGGGGGACACATTGCACTTATAACAGTCACCATCATGCAAACCGTCAACATAGCCCCAATTGACACCTAGAATGGTGTCCATTGTATCTATGTCAACTTCTTTGCAAACAAACATTGTTGGTGTTTCTACAATCGGCAGAGAGCGGAATGCATGCACAAACAAATGAATGGGACAATGCCAACTGATACCCACCGATCTGGTTGCCTTACCAAACTTTAGGGACCCTTGGAAATCTTGTAGCACCTTGCGCTTGAAAGAAAGCAAAGCCCAATGGTCTGGAGTTGGCCATTCGGCACTCTGCAATGAAGGTGTTTCCATGGCTTCTAACCTACCATAGCTTTGGCTTGACTTCGGCACCACGTACTTGTGGGAGTACATGAATATTCGCTGCTCAGTAAGTTTTTTCGATGAAACATTAGGAAACATAAGCTCCCCAATGTGAGTATGCACAACCATGAAGGTGCCTGAGAGGCACTCAAGCGGCTGCTCCTCAACTAAGCTGGATGGAAAAACATCTTTACAAATGCCCTTAGTTAAACATAATGATCACATAAACGTAAACATGACATATGCATGGGATAGCTAAACGATGAAAACTTACAATGAGGTGCAAATTGAGTTGAAGCTCTCTTGAGGTGGATGTCAGTTGCACTGTAGACGTGTTGCACGATGGCCACCATTCCGGACTTTGTTTCTTTGAATACCAATAGCCGGCCCTTCCAATGACATTCCAATACTCCTCAACACCGTACACGATGAGGTCCAGCACGTGACGGTTGCATGTAGACCCATGCACCCTTCTTGAATACTTGTGGGATCCATACCCCCTCTGAGTCTTTTGTGTTGTGCAACACAATCTCCTCTATCTCTGGTTTGGGCCGTCTATGCGTGGACATGCTTGGGAAGTTGGGCTTAGGAAGGGATTTGAAAGAGTTGAGTATTGTGGAGAGAGAATGAGGAGCTGAGGGGAGGGTGAGGTGAGCTGCCTATGGTGGCTATGGTGGCTTTGACAGTGGAGATAGAGAAAGAGGGGAGGAGTGAGAGGTAGAGAGGATAGTGGAGCTGTGGGCTATGGAGTGTGGGACTGTAGAGGGTTGATGGAGGTGTGAGAGAAGGGGGAGCTATGGAGAGAGAGGAAGAGAGTGGTGGAAAGCTTTTGGCTATGGCTTCCTTGACTGTAGAGAGAGAATGGGAGGAGGGAGAAGAGGGAGAGTGTGGGAGAGAAAAGTAATGAGGGAGAGAGAGAAAAGTGGATTTTGGGGGGAAAATTTGACTTTTTTAAGTTAGTTTATGTTTTGGGACAGTTTTGGAGGCAAATGGGTCAACTTTGGAACTTTTAAAAAAAAATCAATTTTTAGGGTTTTTCAGCATGTGCGTTTTTTTTTGGGAGGTCCCTCCCTCTTTTATGACACCTCTCTCCTCCTATTTCCCCCCCCCCAGCCTACCTCCCACCTCTCTCTAAGAACCAAGCATTGAAGAGGGAGACAATCAGGCTGCACCCCTACCATTCCTCCCCCTTTAGGTGATATCCCAAGAGCCTTCTCATTGGTTCTCCCTTAAGCCTTCACTAATCAAAAAGGCCCAAGGAGAGTCCATATTTTTCCTAATGAAGTACCCTTACTGTGCCATTCTCCATTGCAAGTGCCCGTAAGTCTTCAACTCATGTAGACTTTTTACAAGATCATTACTCACAAAGCTCAGATTTATTTGGATGCTAACGAGGAATACGTGGCTAGAGTCGATGATTGTAGTGTGGAGTTCATAGAGGAGGTTAGAGCCAACAAAGAGGAACATGGAATAAAATGGAATGCAATACTTGAAAATTGTGAATCCTGACACTATGAACAAATAGGGACTAAAAGTTGATGCGCTGGGGACAATATCGCCCATTTGGCTAGTGCAAATTGGTTCAAACCATACTCTAGAGAATGTGAAAAAATTGTACAAAGATGTGTATTAAGTGGAGAAAGTTGTAGGGGAGTGTGCTCCTACTAATGTGACAACTCCAACTGCCAAGGAGTATGGGAGGATACATCATATACTCCAATGCAAAGCAATCATTCCAACACTCGAGATGGGGTACAAACAAATTATCACACTATAATTTTAGTGGAGGAAATTTGCAAAATTGCTTTGCCTCTAACTTTGAAGACAAGGGTGAAAAAGGAGATAGTCAACCCAAAGGGTTGATTAAAATTTTCAAGGTGAAAACACGTGGAGAAGGAAACCATGGAAATATGCACAAGGTTTAAATTTGCAAAGAGACAAATTGGACACAAATTGCATGTGTCCAATTTTCAATATTTTTTTGCATGCAGGCTACCATATCTTGTGTGTAAACACATTTATTTTATATTGATGCGTATTTTAAGATAAAATGAGAATATGTTTATCCATCGACAAATTATTGGTGAAGTTCAAGTCTTCAATTCACTCAGTATGGAGTGCACTTATCCTACCATAAATATGTAACAGGGTTTTGATTAGCTTTCCCCTATACAACAAAACATGTTCTCTCCTCTTTGAGTATTTGCAGTTTTGATGAAGATTATGAATAGTTCCAAGTTTTGAAATGATTTTGTAATATAGCTTCTTTGTCTTGCTCACTTTACAGTGCATTGTTTTGTATTGTTTTTTAACAGTGTGGCATAGGGTATGAGGTTGTTGTGATGTCACATTAGTCATCTATTCACATTTATATTAAAGTAATAGCCTTTCAAGTGCTATAAAATAAAATTTTCTTCACTTTTTTGTTTTGTTATACTCAGATGATGCAGAGTAGTACTCTCTCCCCACAATGACTGATGATCATATAAAGATGTCTATCAAGTCTTCTTAAAATTCCATGGAAGCCATCACTAGCAACATATGGAGCCCAATGGTTCAAGCATATGATCAAGGAAACAAGAGAAACGTATCGCTTTTATTGAATGCACATGGAGCTCAAGATGTACTAGCTACTAAGCTTGACTGAGAAGGAGAAATTTGCAATGTCTTGATGGAATACACTTGGGGTCATCGTAGAAGAGAATGAGGGGATACTAAAGGATCGGTTGAGGTATGTTGTGAATAATCTCTTTCCCATAGAGGACAATACTCCTACAAAACCCGGGAGAAACCTAGACCCTCAAAAAAGTGATTGCAGATGCAACGTTCAAAGTATCACCTTATGCCATAAAAATAATATAAAATTAAATGCTTTTTATGAATAATGAATGTCCAACTTTTTGAAGCTTTGTTTTTGTGGTCCAAGATCTAAGCGATAAAGCATTTTTTTACTTATGATATGTATACCACGAGTAGCATAGCTAGCATATGCATATATACATGAGAGACAATAAAGTGACCATGGTAGAAACATTGAAGGATTGAGTGATTATTTACTCAAGAGGTCGTTACCAATGGAGCCCAATGAATTCTATGTTGAAGCCAAGAGCAAGTGAGTAACTCATGTTGTTGCCATCATTGTCATCTTTGCCATCACCATTGTGGTCTTTCATCAATGTCATCACTATTGTCACCGTTGTAGACAATGCATGTGTATATACATGTTTACATGTATGTGTATATGTGTACAAGTGTGCCATGGATGGGTGTGTATCAGCTCGATAGAGGGATGGCAAGAGAGAGTCCAAGGGTGTGAGTGTGTATATGTTGTGTGTGTGTGTGTGTGTGTGTGTGTGTGTGTGTGTGTGCGCGCGCGCGCACGCAAGCGCATGTGTGCACATGCAAATAAGAGAGAGCAAGAGACATAATCTTTTTTTAAAGTTTGAAAATGAGAGAGAGAGAGAGAGAGAGAGAGAGAGAGCGATGAAAGGGATGAGGTTGTGTGTGTGTGTGTGTGCAAATAAGAGAGATGAAAGGGCTAAGGTTATGAGTGTGTTTGTGTGTGTGTACCACAAAGAGAGAGAGAGAGAGAGATGAATTTGTGAATTTTTCACCCTCTCAAGCTGATCCAAAGAGATTAAGAGAATGAGAGAGTGAGAGGGGAAGTGGCTTGATGTGTGTGTGTGTGTGTGTGTGTGTGTGTGTGTGTGTGTGTGTGTGTGTGTGTGTGTCACCCGGGGGATTCACCGTGGAAAACTTACCACACCACGTAAGTGCAAGGGAGGGGGGTTTTTTTACAAGTTACATAAGCATATAAGTTAGGGACAGGCCCCCAATAATTTATCCCTCAAACTGAAAAATAAGGGAGGGGGGTATCATATTTATGGGGGGGGAACCTGACCCGAGTTGATTACTTGTAACAATTAGTCACCGATGTGCACTAGAACTCGGATGAATTTAGGGAAAGTTTTTTATCAGGTCACACATCAAGTTTGCATCAAGCCCATTATAGATAAGGGTTGATTTAGAGCAGGTCCAAGGTTGATTTACACCAGCTTTGGATGGCTCAAAATTGGAGAGTAGCCAGAGCGCAAGCTGATCCGGCACATAGTTTGAAAGTCAAACTAAGACACATTGAGAGTACATCTAGTTATCAATAGAAGTGGTTTCTTAGTACATTGTCAGTCACTATACTACACACTCTTTGACTAGTTTTACTCCATTAGATAATGTGAGACCTAAATTTTATACGTAACATAGGGATATGATAGTTTTCTTCATTGATTGTCATATAAGCGTAGAAAGGGGGGTCGTGTTCTCTAATATGAGTCGTATATAGGGGTTTTATCGAAGTTGTCTGCTTGTAGGTGTGGCGTCTCGTTTTGTATATAGAGTAAATACCCCGGTGTGTGTGTGTGTGTGTGTGTGTGTGTGTGTGTGTGTGTGTGTGTGTGTGTGTGTGTGTGTGTGTGTGTGTGAGAGAGAGAGAGAGAGAGAGAGAGAGAGAGAGAGAGTTTCCTCATTGGCACACTCTTGAGTTGATCAAAGAGAGTGATTGTGACATGACAAGAGGGTAGTGTGTGCAGGTATGTGTTAGAGAGAGTGTGTGTGTTATGGCCAACTCAAAAGGGAGAAATCCTATTGTTAGTGCACCCAATGGACTGATCCAAGGGAGGGAGAGAGAAGGTGAAAACGAGAGAGGGAGAGAGAGGGAACAAGGGTGTGTGTGTGTGTGTGTGTGTGTGTGTGTGTGTGTGTGTGTGTGTGTGTGTGTGTGTGTGTGTGTGTGTGTGTGTGTGTGAGAGAGAGAGAGAGAGAGAGAGAGAGAGAGAGAGAGAGAGAGAGAGAGAGAGAGAATGAGAATGTGTGTGTGCTTGTATTGGGAGAGAGACTAGGACGAGGGGAGAGATAGATAGATAGATTGAATTATCATCCAATGAAGGTCATATATGATCTATGGGACCAAAAGGAAAACTATAAAAGGGTTCCTTCTAAGTGAAGGGGTCATTAGGTACATCTCAGTTAAGGACTGAGGGTCTAGCTAGAGGTGAAAAAGAAGAGATAAAAAGAGCGAAGCCCCTAAGGAGAGGTGGGTGAGGGGGGAGCCGGTTTGGAAGTTTGGAACTCTTGGATAATGGATTTACCTTCTCGATAAACTGCACATTTCCTTGTTGTGCGTGCTTGAATCTCATATCGTTTGGAGTTATGCCTTATTATTCTTGAGTTGGATAGGTGTAAGATCTTCTACAAACCAAATTCTAGAATCCTTGAGAGGCCTGAATTGCTTGAGGAGTTTGATTCGGTCCGCCTTGGTCTTGAAAGTGAGGATTGCATGGTTGGCACAATGTCGTGTGCAAGCAAGGTGATTGTTGCTAGATCCCATTGTATCATGTGGGTTATTGTTTGGATGTGGGCAAAGGATTCGTGAAACTCAAGGTCCGTCTCCCCTTTCCAGTCATTTATTAGAAGCTCGCCAATGCACGTTGTCTTTCACATATTGTGGATGCCACTTAATCGTCCACCTTGCGAGAGACGATCTCCTACAATCAAGTCTTGACCTCCTTTGTGATGGTGGTCTCTACTTCCAACTTTATTTTATTGAGCTTGGATTCCATCTGTTCCATCTCCTTTTTCTTACACTTCTCCATTGTAAAGAGTCGAGTTTTGATGGCAATGAGGCTCTGTGTGAGCTCATCATTCTCCTTGCAAAGTCTTTTGACTTCATTTTGAAGTCGGGCAATGTTGAGTCATCTTTGGGGGTTTCTCCATGACCCCGAAAAAGGTGCACTTACTTTGAGATGCGGCACGAGTGCCCATGGTTGTTTCTCAAAACTTAGATTTGGGACGACGTTGCAAAGTTGGAACTACTACCTCCTCACAACTCCAAGGTGGCATATAGTACATGTCTGAGGCCTTACCAAAAGCAACCATACCTTGCTTTTCCACCCATGTCCGGACCAAGATTTATATAGCGACTTGGAGTTGGAACTACTACGTCCACACAACTCCAAGGTGGCATACATTACATGTCTGAGGTCTTACCAAAAGCAACCACTCCTACCTTGCTTTCTCCACCCATGCTTTTCTAGTTTCTTTTTAGAGAGGGTTTGTGTAGCATCGTGATCCTTCTCTCTTTATTACACATTGAATAGAAGCCAAGGGCAAGTATTATTCAAGAAGTCACACACATGGCAAGGGGCCTTTATTACAGGGAGAAAGGTTGGCCTATTTAAGGAGTTGGTTGGGTGAGATTTAGCGTGCTTTTTCAAGTCCATTTTAGTGATGGGTTGTGTAGCATCATGCTTATGCTCTCTTAATTACACACTAAAAGAGAGTTACAGAACTAATACTACCTCTAGCTCAACAACAAGGAGAAAACAAAACTTTTTTGGGCAAAGAAAAGTCAATGAAACAAAGGTAGAGTAAGAGACAGTCAGGCAGGTATGGAGGACAGGGGCTACATAGTTAAGGTTTGTGCGCTTGAATGAAGCATGCAGATTTCATGTTCTACCCCGTCATTTTCCCCTTTCCCCTTTGTGCTTTCTGTTGACTATGGTACTCCCGTCTTTCTCTCTTTCCTTTCACCCTCTCCCCTGGGATCATGGAGATGCATGAAGCATTGAGAAATGGGTTGGTTCATTCAATTCAGGCCAATCCTAGGGCACAAGCATAGTCACCTCTTATTGCCTCTAGTCCACTGTTCCAAGCAATGCCCATGGGGGCTGCCTCCATCTCCACAGCTTTTGCATAGGGCTTTACAAACTACAGAGGAATGTGCACTCTGCCTTAGCAGTTAACATATGCAGCCATGGCAAACAAACCTCAAGTCAGCGTGAACTCTTAAGCAGGTGGAATCTCTCTTATGCCCCCTCTGCCCCTTGGGGAGTCCACTATGTAAAATTTGCATATAGCACGTGCGAGCAAGAGGTATTTAAATAATCCCTTACATGTATATTTTCAAGTATTATATGTACCCCTTATGTATGCATTTTTGTTAAAAAAAACTAGCCCTTATGTATGAAACTTTTCAATTTCTCAATGAAAAAAGCCTTTACGTAAGTACATTTTTATGTAAATGTACCTAATTATAAATCCCTTATTTTGTTTACACGTGCTATCTTACATATTTCCTAGTGGATGCCCTAGGCTTTGCCCCAACCCCAGCTTCATCGTCCAAGTAACATGATTTATTCCCATGTAAATCTTTTACTTGGCTTAAATCCTAATGAAGACATCAGGGATTTTTCTAAGAAATTCCATCAAGGTCAAGGTCTAGAGGCAGAAATTCATTCTAATAGAAATGGGGTGAGGTTCCTTCTCATCAACAAAACCCTCAAACTCAGCTAGAGAATGATCTTGGTGAAGAGGAAGGTAGTGCTTCTAAAACAAAGAACGAGCCAGATATGGAAGAAGATGTAATCACTCCCATTTGAGAAATTGAATTATGGCATTCTCTCAAGACAAGGTAGTAATAGGATTATTGCATGGGGTTAGGCCCTCTATGGAATTCCTAAGAAATTGGATGGCTCATAAATGCCAATCAATTACTACCTTTTCTTTTGTGATGATAATAATGCAGCTTTGCAGATTATTAGCCATTACTAATGGCTAATCAAAAATTATTCCCTATCAATCTTTACCTGGTACCAAATATGTGTAGGATATTTTAACATGGTAGGATTCTCTCATGATAGATGGAAACAGCTAGGGCATCCATCAATGGAAATGAGAAATTGAAGTGGGAGTAGGCTCAAAACAAGATGAATCTAATGGACATTTATGAGAGTACAATACTCACTTGGAGCAACAAACAACTTGGAGATTTCTATAGAGAAACAATGCTAGAAAGAACCTATATGAGCTCTAACCTCATGCATGAGTATTGGTAGCTAAGCCGCTTCAAGGACAATTTTGTCTTACTATTTGATCATGTTCCAATTGTGTTTGAGCTTCAAACGGAAGAGTGTATGTATAAGGTAGGGTGGCCTCATATGGACCAATCTCTCCTTTCATTAGGTATTGTTAATTAAATAAAAAGTAAAGACACCTAGTTTTCTTCTTCTTTTAACAATAACGTGTCATCTTTTAAGGGTTGGTACATAGTAGTTAGAGTCACTCGAAAGCTGCTCACTGAATATAAAAAGAAATCTAGGGAAATCACAGAGCACAGAAGGATGATGATAAGGAAAGAAGAGAAAATGATCTGGAAGCTCTCTCTCACCCTCGTAGTCCTCCTTACCCCCTTTTAAATGAGCTCAAAGCTAAACTTAGAGAGGAATAGCTCCTCCATGCTAATTCCTCCATCCTATGGACAAGAGAATCTTGGGCTGGAAAAATAAATAAACCTAATAAGCATATGTTTAACCTTCTTAGAAAAAGGAAGATTAAGGACTTCATTCAAATGCTTTAAAATAATGATGGATAGATGTCATCTACTCATAAAGAAAACTTGAAGGTGGCTAAATATTTCTTCTTTGATATCTCCCATCCCCCAACGAAAGAGGGGCTGATCACAATACTGCTAGAGCCACGATTGCTAGAGCAAGGACAAAATGTGTGCCTGAGGATATGTAGCTAAATTGATAGATCGGCCTCTTCCTAAGGGGATGTACTAGACTCTATTGATGCTCTCAAGCGTGGGAAACTCCATGGGTTGGTGGTATACCTAATGATTTTTTCAAGATTTACAAAGATTTTTTGATGCCCTATCTCTTGTCCATATGGAAAGAGGCCTTACAGAGGTAGGAGCTCTATCCACCTCTATGAACACACATGTTATTAAGTTCATACATGAAAAAGAGGACCTACAAAATTGGAGACCTATCACTTGCCTGACTTCTGTGTATAAGATTATCTCACTAGCTCTAGCTAGAAGACTGAGTCATGCACTAGATTATTCTACCAGAGCAGAAAGGTTTTATAAAGGGGTGGTTCATCCTTGATGCAATTATCAGTTTTTTGCGGAAGGCCATAGAATATGCACAGGATAATGAACAGGACTTCATTTTTTTCAAAATTTAATTTGGCAAGGCTTATGACAGTATGGGATGGGATTTCATTTTCCAATCTCTTTATGAGATAGGTTTTGGCAAAAAAAAAACAAAAAACAAATTTATTTAGCTTCTGTTTGGGAATACTTGTGTTAGAGTCTCTATAAATGTTGAGCTTTCTGAAGGTTTTCTTTTGAAAAGATCCATCATACAAGGCTTCCCAATAGCTCCCCTCTTGTATTACATTTGCTTTTATTCTCTTGGATGGCTAGTACAGGATGCTCTGGATAGAGGTTTCATCAAAGGCCTCAAAGTTCTTGGTACTGACAAAGACCTAGCTGCACAGTATTTGATACTAACTCTATCTTGCCTAATAGCATCACATCAATGGCTCATTTTCGGCAATGCCTTGATACCTTTTGCAAAGCTAGTGGCTACCTCTTGTAGCATTTTGTAGATGATACTAACTTTGTATTGCCTAATGGCATCACATTTTTGGCAATGCCTTGATACATCTTGCAGCATTTTGCAGATGATACTAACTCTATCTTGCCTAATGAGAGCACATCAATGGCTCAGTTTTGGCAATGCCTTGATATCTTTTGCAAAGCTAGTGGTTTAGTGATTAACCACTCCAAAACTGGGTACAAGATTTTTGATGGACAGTTCCCTCAAACTCTTTTGGATGTTGGCTGCATGGAGATAAGGAGTGGGAAAATATTCATACTATTGGGCATACCAATGGGTTTCAAGGTCTCTTATGCTTAGAGATGGAAATGGGTGGTTCCCAAATCTAGACAGAATCTCTCTGAGTGGAAAAACTACCAAACTTCTGTCTCAGCCAGAGCATTTGTACTTAATCACTACATTCTTCCTTCATTAATCTATTTTTTATCTTGTTGATACCCAACTAAATACCAAATGAAGCAGATCACTTCAATGGCAAGAAACTTCTTGTGGGGAGGTGACAATGAGCAGGTTAAGATCTCTAAAGTTCCCTGGGACATATGTTGTCTACCTAAAGACAAGGGGGGCCTTGGACTACTCAATCTAGACTTGATCTCCACAAGGATGGCAGCCAAATGGATCCTAAGAGCCTCATACTCTAATGACTACTGGGTTGCTCGACAAGAGAGACCTCACAAATTTAAATGTCAAAATTATAAAGCTTGTATAAATCTCTAGCTCTGAGAGATAATGTGTTCCCTTGTCCCTATTATCCCAGCAGGCTCCAAGTTAATTATAAGCAGAATGTGGAAGGCTTGGGATTCAATCAAAGCAAGCTGGAAACCTTCCAATGATTTCTTTTTTGATCATCTTACTTTCTGGTAAGACTCTCTATGGTTTGGGTTTTTTGCAAGTAAAGAAAAGTCTCAGCCATGCAAAAAGTTCCACAAGTGTCATAAAGCTGGCATCAGGACCTGGGCTCATCTTCTATGTCAAGGCCAATTAAACCAACCATGCATATTCATAGAGATTTCACCATCCCCCTTCCTCTTGCAAAATGGTGTCAAGAAAGAGATAAAAGAATATTGGATGTAATTAGAGTTCCAAGCAAGGCGTTTGAGATATCCAACAGATTGTCCAACTTAGCTTCTAAAGCCTTCAAGCGGTTATACCCTAAAGAAGGTGGAGAATGAGGTGAAAAAAAGGTGAAACAAATTATGGAAAGTCTCATGGAGCTGCAAACAATGGACCTATAGGTTCAAATGCCTTTGGGCCTTCCCTATGGAGAATAAACACTCCACACTCATGTGGCTTATCATGCATCAAGGAGTTTGGAGTGGAGAAAAAGCTCTCAGAGCAGCAGGGTTCAGTAACTAATTCTGCTCAAGATGCAACGATTCTATAGAGGATAATGCCCACATCTGGTTCAACTATAGAACAAACAAGCAGATGCTATTGTCTCTGCAGGCTGTCCTCACTAGTCAAGTTAATCTACAAGCTCTGGATATAAAGGACTTTCTATTGGGAAATTGTGAAAGAATGGACATCCCTTTATGGAATATATGGAGGGGACATATATTATGGTATATGTGGAATCAGAGGAATGCCTCTGTCTCTAAGCATTCATCTTCCTACCCCCTTTGGCTTCTCCAATACGAGCTCAAACGATAAACTATGAATTTGTGTAAAAACGTCCAAGAAGTTCTTCCTGAGGGTTATATTGTATCTAGCATCTTAAGGGCCACTAGATGGCAACAATGAAAAGCAATTGTACCCATGTTCTATCATCTGCTAGATTTAGAATGCTGCAACTAATGTAATGTCCTTTCTTAACATGGGTTTGTCCCACCCCTTACCTATGGGTCCTTTGTATTTTTACATCTTCCTTTTTTTATAAAATTTTACCTTCTTTAAAAAAAAGGGGAGAAAAAAACAAAGAATAATCTACTCTTACTGAAAATTATAGTGAGCACTAAAATGGTTTCATCAAGTTTTGTTTGAGACTAGAAGGTAGGGTCCACTACTCCTCCAAATAGGAGTACATATCCATAAATTATTGTAGTGCATTCACTATGCTCCATCGTCCATCACTACTATCCCACAAACATAATTTTAAAAATAGCTTATATTTTAGTGTCCTATATGATGAAATATTTACCCCTCTCTCTCTCTCTCTCTCTCTCTCTCTCTCTCTCTCTCTCTCTCTCTCTCTCTCTCTCTCTCTCTCTCTCTCTCTCTCTCTCTCTCTCTCTCTCTCTCTCTCTTCCCACTTTCCTTCTCTTTCTATGCATGTATGCACATGTACAAACATGTTGCGCGCGCGCACACACACACACACACACACACATACATACACCATCTTCCTAACAAATGCTAGCACATAACTTATTCCTAATAAATGCTACCATGAGAGGAGGTAACTCATGTGCAATATTCATTAAATGAATTACTATGTTAAAAGTGAAAAATATGGGGGATGGTTGTGTCTTTATATTTCCATTGTGTTGGTGTATTTGTTGCTATCAGAATGTGTTGCATAAAGTACGACCATATAGCCAAAACAAGCCGTTTATCAATTGATGATGAACAATAGTAAACAAAAAGTATACTTGGTTTTGTTGCGCTTGACAGTGCTCTAATCTTTCATTGCATGTGATGCCTTTATGGAAATTATAGTGTACAAAAATGGGGATGTGTAGGATCTACATGCTTGATCGAATAAACACATAGTTGAGCACAATTGCCTCATCATGAATCTAACACTAGACCAATGACCATATGCTCTAGGTACATTACAACAGAGTCTAGCTGATCAATCCTTGTCATTGATGGATCCAAGAGGTTTGGCCTGCCAATGATGGATACTCAGCCATAGATCCTTCTAAAAGATTGAATAGAAGGATATTTGGTGTGTCCCTTGGGATAATAGGGGCTCATTCTAGAGTACAATGTTGGATCCAACACCACACTATATATGCCATTGAAGGGAGGAATTTTAGAAGACAGAGCTCATAGCCTACTCTTGTGAGATGTGCACCATATGACATTGTCAGCATTCATGGTACACCCTATAGATGCTAATTAAGGTGTCGGGGACTAGAATTTGGAGATTCAGGAAAGAGGCTTAATAGTGGAGGACCACATAAAGGTTGTGAAGGAGAGGCACGTTTTTGTGTGGTGATTGTCTTTGTACCACTTAATATAGATGAAGGTGATTGACACTCATTGATAGGGATGGACATGCTTGATGATTCGGGTTCTGGGATTGAATGCCTTGAAGGCGAGGAAGATAGATTTGAGCTTGGACTTGGCGTGGGTGTAATTGCACTGCAAAACTTCTCAAAGTAAGCAGTGAGGGGAGTTATGGGGCTTGGGGAAAGAGCCGATACTGAGATGGGTTTATCGGTCTGAAGCTGCTCAAGTTTGGAGAGAACCCCTTTCCTCCTCTCAAGCAGCTTGCATGAGGATGACTTCTTCAAGGCTTTGTTTGCATCCATTCTTACAGACAAAACATCCAAAGCTTTGCTTGTCGCTAGTGATTTGCTGCTACCATTGGCCACAGAGCTGGCTGATGATATCCTATTTGGAAGTGTCACAGGAAGCATGTCTTCCACTTTGCCAGATGCCCCTGTGAGCTTCTGCACTACATCTTTGAAATTGAAGCATGTAGTGTGGACTACTTTCTCTTTCATGGTTGTCTTTACAATAGGGGTTCTTCCATCAGCTATTGCAAAAGGAGGTGAGGGTAATTTCTTGCCATCGAGAGGCGTCAAGGAAGCGGCGACAACGTCGGTGGCGGCGTGGTGTGCATAATCCATTTCACTCATAAGAGGGGTTGTGGGGGAGCTTTGAAGTGAGCTCTCTATTATATGAGAAGAGAGAGGGGAGGAAGAAGAGTTGGGATTATGAAGGGCTACAAAGAGGGGATGGGAGGGCGAGTGGAGGGGGAGGGGGAGGGGGAGGGGGAGGAGAGTGTCAGCTTGGTGATGAGGGGATGCGGTGGAGGAGGAGGGGGTCGAGGAAGAGAAGCCCACCAGCTCCAGCACGGCAAAAGTGGCAGAGGGGGAGTCAGGGAGGCTAACGGGGACATAGACGCGAGGGCCACTTGATCGTCTGTCTGCGTTGGCGAGCTCCCATGGACGCTTCATACTGGGCGAGAGAGAGAGAGACAGAGAGATGCAGCAGAGGTGCAGGAGACCGAGCGAGGGAGAGGGAACTTCTGACGCTGTTAGTGCAATTACGTCGCTATAAGTGTGTGCGTGCATGCGTGTGTGTGTGTGTGTGTGTGTGTGTGTGAGAGAGAGAGAGAGAGAGGAGGCTGCGTCACCTTCGCTCATCTTGACACCACTCCACAGGGCTCCGGCTGTTAAGGGTCCAGTCCCACGATTAGCACCCTGTTGACTTTTTGTATACGTTTACTTTCTCTTCTCTTTAGAAATTTCCGTTGCATTGGGCATCTCTTCCCCACTCCTATCTAAGCTCCTTGTCCCACTGTTGACTTTCCATCCACTTATCACCCCCGATACGTAGACCTTTTTCCTTTTCCCATGGTCCACTATGCCATTTTTGGCATAGTTGCATGCACCTACTCATAATTCTATCCAAATCCGTCTGAAAATTTTGAGACTTTTAACTTAGTACCGTCAATGCCACCCCATGTCTACCCAAAATCAAAGAGTTACAATTTTACTTGCGCTCGTGCATTGCATATTGAAAATCACTATAGGAGCATGCTCACATGAGGCTTTTGTTACTGAGTAACTATGCCTCATAACCAATAAGACAAAGACGAAGCCAGAATCTCTTAGTTCTTTGAAAGTCGTCTTGCGTTAATCATGTCAACAAGTATTTTTTCTTATGGTTCCTCCATGAAGATTTTTGAAGGCCAGCTTAATTTTTTTTTTGGGATTTTCCATTCTTAACTACAAGTGTTTTTGGTAATGACCAACAGGATTTGTACAGTGGGCCATCTTGCAACCCTTTCTAAACAAGTAAGAGGTTGGCCATGTTTTGTATACTCTAATCCACTGGTCAAACTTTACTTTGTCTTGCCCTTCTTAGTGCTTAGAGACTAACAACATCTATATATCCCTTTTTAGCCCCCCAAAAAAGAGCTTTATGAGATCTAGCAAAAGAGCCTTGAGGGTAGATCTCACCACCCTTTGACAACCTAAAATAGAAAATAACTGACTTTTCTCTTGGCAATCCAATAATCAAAAGACAGTATGCAAGTTCAACCTTCTATAGAAAATTGTCCTGCTTTTAACCTAGTTTAGCCACACAATACTCGGATGTTCGCATGCAACACCTTTTCATGATGGCAAGCTGTATAAATGGAGCCTTCGGTACATTTTCATTTGTTTGTTTTCAATTTCAAGATGAGGATAGGTCAACAATCCTTGTTCTAGTTGATGGACATATAATTTCTCTAGTGATGCTCTACTTACCACCACCAATATGTCTTCTAAGTGCAAGCAATAGTGAGAGCCCCTTGCTTCTTATGAGATGTTTTGGAATATGAATTTGCTATTATCCTAAGATTACCTTAAATCAATACCTTTCGTGCAAGACTAAAGGGGATGCACTTTTGACTTGTGCTCATGTGAGCATAGTGCGGAGTGTCCACTAGCTAATTGGACATAAAAAAGATAGTTTATGCTCAAAACTAATGAGGCCTATGCTAGAAAAGTAGAAGTTTGTATATAACAAGGCTACTATGTGGCATGAACTAGACAAAAGACTAAAGGGAGTTATACTAGTTTTAGGTCTACAATATTCCGCAGCAAATAATGCCTTCTCCTCATTGCTTTTTGACAACAACATGAGAAAGTGGACTGGTCATTATGCCTAGTCCATGTAGAGCTCATATTATAAAAGCTGGGGGAGGGACCCCCCACCACCACCACCCCCCCCGCGCGCCCCCGCCTCCGCCTCCGTGTTGACTCCTCTTTCATCTGGCATATGTTCTTTGCAGCACACACACAGAGAGAGAGAGAGAGAGAGAGAGAGAGAGAGAGAGAGTTGCACTAGTGTAGAGCTAATGTGTTGCACTGTAGTGACATGTTTGCCAAGGTTGCTCAGTAAACAAATCCTGATGACAATGGTTTAGGTACTATCTTTGATGTAGAAGTGATTAAAAATTACCTAACACTCTTGGCTTGTGTTTTCAAGGCAATCTAATACGCTAATTGAGATTTGTCATTGAAATACTAAGATTACCCAAATTCCCAAATCTTGATCTTGTAAATTATGGTTGACTGAAATTACAATTGAAGCTTTTTCATTTCCCCTGAACATATATTCTAAAATAAAGAGATGTGAATGTAAATGCCTAGAAAGCATGCTTGCATTCTTCGTTGAAGTCAGGATTATACTTTTTTGCCTTAGTTGAGAATGATACAAAGGAAAGTGGGGTTGTAGCATTCTCCATTTGATTTGTTAAAGTTATGCCATCTCAAGTGAACTGCCCAATGTGATCCCAATATTTATTTTGGCTTTAGACATTTACTTTATCAATTTATCGAACTTTGGGTAAGGCAATTATTAACGTGGCTTTTCAGCGTTTTTGAAATGCAGGCAATGAGTATTGGCAATCTTGCTAGTGTTTTGAGATGCAATTTGTGAGGATGAGGAAGGTTTTAGGGGTGAATGTGATGTGCGTTTTGAAACACCATATCGGCATGTAAAGTCCCCAAGAGTGTATCTGGGATCCCGCATTGGCCTTGGGCCTTGGGGAGTTTCTTTGATTGTTTTGACGATCGTTCCCATATAACCTCGACAACAACAAAGATGAACCAATATCAACCATCGGCTATGGATAATTTATTAGCCAGTTAGAGTCAACGGCCTACGAATAGGAGAAACTCTCAAGGAAGTCATCAATTTGTTTGGCTTGGGATTTGGAAGCCAAAAGAAAATGTACAAGCTTGCTAGAGGACAAAGTCAAAGTCAAGCTTGACAAGGACGGTAGTACAAGTACTCAGTTAGTTGCCTCGGTACCCATGAAGTCCGAGAGTCGTTGTTATAAATGTGACATGACGCTTTGTTTGGCTCAAAAACGCAAAGCCATAGGCAAAAGCAGAAACTCACAAAAGGACAAAGGAAAAGGCGATCTGGACAGAGATAACGATGATAAATGTTTGACGGAGGAGATAGGCATGGCACACGTGGTGGTGCCCACAGTGGACACGATGCAAGATTTCTAGTCAGTTGACAGTTGCCGCAACTAGCTTCAACCAGAGAGAGTCTTGTGAGTGGTAGAGAGGGGCAAAATGAAGCTCCCTATAAATGATTTGGACCCTTGTGTTGGAGTTCAAGGTATCAGTGTTTGGATCGGAGTTCAAGGCATATGCATTTGGTAGGGAACCAATCAGACGTATCTAAAACACTATGGATGTGCACCAGTCCATTGTTATTGGCCGGATTATGGACACGATGTGTTTCAAAGTTCATTGTCTAGAAATTATGGACATGATGTGTTTGCAGTTCACGAATGGGGATTCTTGGATGTAGTGTGGCCTATACTTCAATTATCTATGAAGCAACTGATGCTCAAGATCGCATTTTTCTAAGGTAAAAAGCTGAGGGTAGAAAAATTGAGGTGTACCCAATTGGGGGCCTCTTCCGGGGTGTCCATGGTAGCTTCTTCATTGAGTTTTTCTAACTATCTATGTCCGCTATGAGTTGCAGAGAGGTGTCAAAGTTATAGCATCTCAAGTGAACTGCCCAATGTGATTCCAATATATTTATTTTGGCTTTAGGTATTTATTTTACTATTTGTCAAACTTTGGGTAGGGAAATATGCTAAGGTGACTATATAAGTACACCCAGCCCCCATTGTATAATAATCAATTCATTGCCAACGTCGGCTGGTTCAACAATCTCTCTCTCTCTCTCTCTCTCTCTCTCTCTCTCTCTCTCTCTCTCTCTCTCTTCTCCCCATTGCTCTATACTTCTGCATCATCAACTTTGACATGATGGCCGCATATGGTGGATATTATTTCTTTAAAAATAGGTCAAGTAAGATTGCACTTGATTTCACTGTGCAAAGACAAAATTGTCGTAATAAAGTTTTCTTCTTGTCTCTTGTGCCCCAATCATGTAGTATGGACCATCACACCATAGTGAAAGAGATTTGTGTCACTCTTACCCATAAAGGGAAAAATGGTGGGCCATTAGCCGCATGACACAAAAAATAGTTGTAGTTTGGTTGCTCAGCTCTTTAGATTTTTAGAAGAAGGTCACTTCCTAATGGCATCCACTTCAAATTTATCTATTTTTAGATTGATAATGGAAATCACATGCCCCAAATAGTGAATTTCCTCCTTGAGAAAATCACACTTGGATTCCTTAGCATAAACTTATTTTTCCGTGACAATTCAAACACCTGCTCTAGATGTTGTAAGTGATCTTCCTCAGAGGCACTATACAATAGAATGTCAAACTTGTCCAAATATGGTTTCAAGACACTCTCCATAAGCGTCATGAAAGGCTGGTGCATTGGTCAACCAGAGGGCATAACCAAAAACTCATACTATCCAAACCTTGTTTGGAAAGAAGTTTTGGGTCTATCAGCAAATCTAATTTCTACTTGATGATACCCTAATTGCAAGTCTATCTTTGTAAAGATACAAGCATGGACAAGCTTATCAAATAACTCTTCCACTCTCGACAATGGATACTTGTTCTTAATAGTAGTCGCGTTCAATCCACGGTAATTACACACATACACATACTATCATTCTTTTTCTTCACCAACAAGATGGGAGAGGCCCATGGTGAAGAATTGGGTTTTACAAACCCTCTACTCAGATAGTCAGCAAGGGACGTTCCACTTCAAGAGCCTTAGAATGACTAATTCTGTAGGGTGGTTTACTTACGGGCTTACTGTGTGCAACCATGTCCATGCCATGTTGCATAGCACATGTCAGTGATAACCCTGGTGGAAAATCATCTAGGGACACATTGTTGTATTTTATTAATAAATCTTTTAACTTGCTAGCAACATTTTCTTGTTTTGGTGAGAGAGAAGTAGCCATAGTTGGAAGAGAAGAGAGAGAAGAATGCAAGGAATTGTGATTTAAAACATTATCAATATTTGACCAAAAATGACACATTGAGTAACGCAAAAAGAGTTCTTCTATTTTAGCTTGAGAAAAGAGCTTCATAAGCTTGGCTGTACAAATAAGTGGCAAGGAAGGAACATCCTTTTCCCCCAATAGTAGCACATGGATGCCATTGGATTCGAACATCAAACTCCTATGCTCATAGCTATGTTTTAATGATGACCCTAGCCCATATAACCACTCTTAAGTACAACATCTACCCAATCCATATTCATGACTTCAAATTCAAGGACATATGATACCCTTGAATCTTTAGTGATACATCATGGTAATGATGACCCTAACCCATATAACCACTCTTAAGTACCACATCTACCCAATCCATATTCAATACTTCAAATTCAAGGACATATGATACCCTTGAATCTTCAATGGTACATCCTTCACTTGAGTATCCCACACTTCGACATCATGGCCATTAATTATTGTTAATTTATAACAATGGGACCTCAAAGTTTAGAGCAAATTGAGCTATTTCACTAACTTATAGTTAATGAATTTTTTCAAAGCACCAATGTCTACCAAAATTCTCACATTGTGACCTTCGATAAATCCATGCATATGCACCAACTCGAATGAAACAAAGGTCGATTGCCACATTGAGGCCATGACATAGCACTTGTGCACCGCTTCAATATGTGTTACTTCCACATTGGAAAAACAAGAGGAGTGCTCAAGAGGAAGCAATTGCACCATGTGCACCACATTCTTCTTACCTTGGGTAGCAGATTTCCCCTTGGGACAATTTTTTCTGCTATGTCCACTCCCTAAACATGTAAAACATAAATTTTTCTTCTTAGCCTTTCAAAAACTAAGGTCATGAATTTATTCCTAATAAGATCCGATTTGAACAAGGGCAACAAGGATTTTCAAGGCAGTGTTGATCTAAAAATCATCAACCATGGGACTCAAAGAGAATTTGGAGAATGGACCAATATCTTAAGTAACCACGACACTAGAATCTAAAGTGCCTAATGATAGAAAGCAGAGAATAAAAAACCAAATCTTCTTGGAAATCAAGCCGATAATGACTACAAGCACTAGTGAACGCATAGATGACATGCCAATAATGAGTGCTATATTCCCAAGGCACCACAAGAGTGGGTTATTCTTGACTTGAATTAGAGTTTCCATGTGATGAGTATGAGACCCTAAGGCCATGTCATCACCACCTATGCACACATAGCCCTCCACACAAGAGTCTTTACGTGCAACCACTTTGCAAGTAAGCAATTCTATTCAAGACCAGTTTCCATTGCCAAGCTCCTCTACTGAGTTCTCGTTCTCCGTACAAGGAAGTTCTTAGACTTGAGATATGGTGAAAGTGCTCCCAATATTGTTGCGACTATGCAGGTAGAGTTAGAAGCACAATAGTTGGATATTGTAGATGTACTCCAACCTGTAGTAGCATAAGAACAACAAACCACCATCTCTTATCAGACCATAGGAAAGTATGCCTTCAAAGATGAAGAGAAGTAGCCATGAACAATCATTAGGCAAAATTTGAACTCACAAAGGGGCCCTTTAAGGAGTTTGAATTTACCTCCCTCTACCAAAACGGGCGTATGGATAAATTTTTTCAACCAAACTCCAAAGTTGGCGGAGGTTTGACAGTTTGAAAGTTGGCGGAGGTTTGACAGTTAGAATGTCCTCTTCAAGCTCTATCTACTGATATATAGCACGCCATGAGATTCCTCATATTTTAGATGATTCTTTTTTTTATTCACTTAGATTCCGACAAATTTGTCACATCATAGGTGAATCAAAAAAAGAATCTTCTAAAATATGAGGAATCTCATGGCATGCTATATATCAGTAGATAGAGTTTGAAGCGGACATTCTAACTATCAAACCTCCACCAACTTTGGAGTTTGTTTGCAAAAATTTATCCATGCGCCCGTTTTGGTAGAGAGAGGTAAAGTCAAGCTCCTTAAAGGGCCCCTTTGTGAGTCCAAATTTTGCCTAATGTGAGCAATGCCACTTCTACCAAAAGCAGCACACATCTCAATTGATATGCCTATAATTGAATAGGTAGTGGAAACCTTCAACCTAGACTCAACAACAATGACCATCAAGGGAAGCTAACTTCAATTAATTGCTGCAGGTATTTCACACATATTTATATTGCCATTTGATTAGAAATCAAACCATGTACAATTGATCATACCAAAAAAAAATTGAACGAGAAACCAGAGGCAAGAAAGAAAAGGAAATTAGTTGATCAGGGTATTCTAGTTTTGGCTTTAAAGCAAAAATTAGCATACAAGTTTATTGATGAAGCCAACAGTTTGAAGAAAAACCCTACACATTTCTTTGAGAATTTTTTCATCATGCTCCTAGATATAGCTCTAAAAAACAAGTGTTTAATCCATTTGAGCTCAATCTTGCATAATATTGTGGTTGTCTAGATTACCAAGTGAAAAAATAGTACTTTTTCAAGGCTTTGTATATCTAGCACTTCTTGATGAGGGAAAGGGGTCCAAGCCCTAGCGCTAGCAGAGGGAGAGACAATCGCTGCCTGTAAATGCAAAATGCAGGTGGAAACTGAGTTCTCCACGACAGAAGTGCTCCAAACTCCATCATTGGCCTACTAGCTGATGCAAAAATGTTGCAGATTATTTCTTCATTTGCAAAAATGCTAGATGCTGAAGAAAGCAGTGGATGGTATGATCCTTTGGGAGGAAGAACTTGATGTGGAAGAAGCACCCAAACCATGGAGATCCTGAAGTTGTTGATACCATGTGAGAGTGTGCATGTGCAGGAGAGAGAGAGAGAGAGAGAGAGAGAGAGAGAGAGAGAGAGAGAGAGAGAGAGAGAGAGAGAGAGAGAGAGAGAGAGAGAGAGAGAGAGAGAGAACGTTGATATGGGGAAGAGGGGGCAATCAGCCCCTCATGACTACCAAAACAAAAAGACATGTACAATGATCAGAGGATAATGAAATGTGTACCCCCGTGGCCCCATATATATAAGTGCCCATGGTGGGCACCCAACTCAAGTGGGCGGTCGAACAAGGTACAACCTTTGTTATTGGTGGCCAGCTTGGAGACAATAGCCATACAAGGAAGTGCCCTAGACCTGTGTGAAGCACCAGAGTGGTGCAAATCTAACACTAAGCAAAGGATGTTGGGGTATAAAGCCCAATGTGGTCGCCCAGGTAAGTGGGCGGGCCGCCAGGCATGTACACATATTCTTTTGTTAAAACCTAATAAGAACTCACTATGCTCTACACATTACAATAGAGCGAGTTCACCATATTGTCGTGCTCTTCTTCTCGCACTCTCTCTCGCGTCGCACTTCTGCTCGTACTCCTTCAACTGGTATCAGAGCTCAGATCGAGGCTCGGGGCAGCACTGCAGGAGGCTAGAGTCACCAGCTCAGATTGGAGTGAAATTCGATAAGCAAAGACACGGCCCCAAATCTTGTGGGTAAGCCCGAAGGGTTTGGTGTGCTCAGAATTTCATTCTGAGGTCATCTCGGTCACCGTTCGGCTTCGACAAAGTTCTGCACATGCCATTTTTGACTACGTGGTCTCAGTGGGTGCAGATCCGACTCTGCAAATTTGGGGTTTTCGGCCTACGACTGCAGGTGCTGAGGATATCGACACTCCCAGAGTGCTGATTTGTGGTTGTCTACACATCGAAGGACGGCTCACAGTTCTTGGAGGCGTGTCACATACGACACGGGCGCATCTACACACAGACTGTAGGCGACATCCACTAGTTCATCAGGTAGCTTGTGTTTGCTGCTTGATATTCCAGATTTCATCCTGACATTGCAGGTACTTCCACATGGGATGTATTGTCAGAGATGATGTATGTTTGTTGAGGGTTTGCTGGCTGTGAGTCACGCAACAAACAACCGCCGCAGCGGTTACAGCATATAGTGGGAAATTTGTGGATGTATGACTTTGTGGGAAGTCTATGTACTGTCAGATTTACTGCAGCCTTTGTTGAGGGTCGAGTGAGGTTTTATTGAGCTGGGGGATTCTCGAATGTTGAGATCCTTTCGGTGATACAGGTCTTGGAGCGATCCCTCGAGCACCCTTAGATAGGTAGCTAGGATGTATTGACTGTGAGTTAGACAGTTGGGATTGCATCTTTGCTTTACAGCCGTTGAGGCATTGTCGCAGTCTATGCTTATAGGACAGTGACAGGAAAGTTAGAGACAGTACAGGTGCAGGACAGGTTTACCCACAGCTTACAGTGTTAGAGAGACAGTGGTTTTTTGAGTTGTTTTTTGGTCTGTTTTTAGTACACCAGAGCCATTTTACAAAGGAGACTCTGCCAAAATTTCTGTAGAATCTGAAGCTTTCTTGGTTCATTTGACAGGTTGATATTGGTTCAGAGGTCAGTTTACAGGGGAAACTCTGTCGAATTTTTCCCAGGAAAGTAAACTATTGTGAAGCGTAGCTATGGCTGGATCATAGGACACTTCTCTTTACAATATCAAGAAGCTGGATGGAACCAATTTCCCATTGTGGAAGAAGCATATTTGGCACGTGTTGGTACAAAAGAAGCAGATAAAACCTATAAAGCTCAACGGGATAAAACCAGAAGATATGGAGCGAAATGGATGAATTGGCACTTTCTACCATTATGCTGACTTTGGCAGAAAGCGTTTACTTCAATGTAGCAGACGAGATGTCGGCTTTTCAAGCATGGTTAAAGCTGAGTGATCTTTATGAGAAGCAGAGTGCAGCTTCACAGGTATACTGGCTTAAGAAGCTTGCTGACTTGAAGATGAAAGAAGGGACACCTATGTCCAATCATCTAAATGAATTCAACACCATCTACAGTCAGTTGTCAGCTCAATGTGTCAAGTTTGATGAACCTGTTAGAGCTATGTTCCTGTTGATCACATTGTCGGAAAGTTGGGACACTTTTCGCACAGCTTTGAGTAATTATGCACCTCCAGATGGTTTGAACATAGCAGGTGTAGAAGGAAGTCTGCTTACTGAAGAAACAAATAGAAAGACAATGGACAAAGGCAAAGGAACAGCCTTAGTTGTCAGGGGAAGGACCAAAGAAAAGTACAAAGGTGGAAAGAAGAATCAGTCTCGTAGCAAGTCCCGCGGTGCTAAAGGCAAGAGTGACATAGAATGCTAGCATTGTGGCAAGAAGGGTCACATGAAAAGAGACTGCAGAGAATGGAAAGCAGAAAAAGGCAAAGAGAAAGCTGAAGACCATGGTGAGAAAAACAAGTCCTCAGTGAAGATTCAAGAAATAAATGTGACAAACACTGCTGCAGAGGATGACAGTCTAGTGTCAGGAGACATCTACTTCTTGAAGAATACAATGGAATCATCTCTTCTTACAGCATCTGATGGAAATGCACTGAGTGACTGGATTATAGACTCAGGGACATCACTTCATGTGTCTCCAAACAAGGAGTGGTTTACCTCTTATGTGACCACTAAAGATCATGTTCGGCTAGGCAATGGGCAAACATGTGAGATCTTAGGTGTTGGAGATGTTCAATTGAAGTTTCAGAATGGCTCTTCTTTCATGCTGAAGAATGTGAGACATGTTCCCGCAATTACAAAGAGCTTGATCAACATAGGTTTACTTGATGATGCTGGCTACGTCACCACTTTTGGACAGAACATGTGGAAGATATCCAAGGGTTCTATGACAGTAGCACATGGAGTAAAGTCTGGAGGACTTTACATGATTTATGTATCAAATGTCTCTAAAAATGTAATCAATGTAACCGAGCAGCCGAACGTTTCTTTGTGGCATAGCCGGTTAGGACATATGTCCAAGAAGGGAATGGAAATCTTGTCTCGTTCTGGTTATTTGCCTGGCTTTTCATTTAATGATTTTGAATTCTGTGAACATTGTCTGTATGGTAAGCAAACACAGCAACCACATAAGCATAGAAGTAGTAGAAGAGATACACAGTTGGCACTTCATAGGGATTTGTGTGGACCTATGCCTAACCTATCTCTAGGGGGAGCTTCTTACTTTATGACATTTATAGATGATTACTCGAGGAAAGTATGGGTTTACTTTCTCAAGCACAAGGATGAAGCGTTTAGTGTTTTCAAAACGTTTGTGACACTTGTGGAGAATCAGAGTGGCAAGAAGCTTAAATGCTTACGCACTGACAATGGTCGAGAGTATGTTTCAAAGGCCTTTTAGGACTTTTGTGAGTCAAAAGGTATAAAACGTGAACTTAATGCTCCTTACAATCCTCCTCAAAATGGTGTTGCTGAGAGGATGAATAGGACCATACAAGAGAAGGTCAGAAGTATGTTGTCTAATGCACAACTGCCAAATGGGTTTTGGGCTGAAGCTGTATCAACAGCTGTTCATCTTGTAAATAGATCTCCTAGCAAGGTTTTGCAGAAGGATTCAGTGCCAGAGATGGTATGGTCAGGCAAAATGCCCTCATACAAGCATCTCAGAGTCTTTGGCTGTGAGGCATATACTCACGTTCCAAAGGAATTTAGGAACAAACTTGAGCCAAAGAGTAGAAAGTGCATCTTTCTAGGCTATGGTAATTCTGGTGAGATGGGGTACAGACTTTGGGATCCCGAATCCAGAAAGGTTGTCCGCAACAATGATGTTCACTTTAATGAATCCAAATATCATTCTAAACCAAAGAAGGTTGAGGATATTAGAAGAGTTGTCTTCTAAGAAGATGGACCTGCACATGCAAGACAAAATGTCAGGGCTCAAGAGGAGCAAGGACAGGATAGAGTGGAACCACAGGTTGTGGCTGAGCCTGAGCCACCTATTGTGCGTAGATCTAGATGTGTCACGCGACCTCTTGATAGGTTTGTTCCATCTATGGACTATGTCATGTTAACTGATTGCAATGAGCCTTCATGTTACAAGGAAGCAGTGCAAATGAAGGACTCCGGGAATTGGCAATTGGCCATGCAGTCAGAGATGACAGCTCTGCATAAAAACAAGACATGGAAGCTAGTTAAATTACCACAGGGCAAAAAGGCTCTACCTTGTTAATGGGTTTACAGGTATAAGATCACCGCTCATGATAGTCAGCCAAAGTACAAAGCAAGGCTTGTTGCCAAGGGCTTTAAGCAAGAACAAGGCATTGACTTTGATGAAGTCTTCTCTCCGGTGGTCAAAATGACTACATTGAGATGCTTTCTTGCATTGGTTGCCATATTAGATTTGGTGTTGCACCAAATGGATGTCAAGACAGCATTCTTGCATGGTGATTTAGATGTGGAAATTTACATGCAGCAGCCAGAAGGGTTTGTTGAGAAAGGCAAGGAAGATTGGGTATGCCAGTTGTTAAAGAGTCTTTATGGCTTAAAACAATCACCGAGGGCATGGTACCATAAATTCCACAAGTTTATGCTTTCTCAAGGCTACAAACGTAGTGAGTTCGATCACTGTCTATATACAAAGAAGGCTAAGGATGGTAGTTGGCTGATCCTTATTTTGTATGTGGATGACATGTTGATTGCTGGCAAGCACTTGGAAGAAATTTCAGCTTTGAAGTCAAAGATGGAAAAATCGTTTGACATGAAAGACATGGGTGAGGCAAGTCATATACTTGGTATGCGCATTGAGAGAGACAGATCAAAGAAGTTGATTTGGTTATCTCAAACAGAGTATATTGACAAGGTTTTGCAACGTTTCAATATGGAGAAGGGAAAGGCACTGAGTGTTCCATTGCCACCATATGTGAAACTTAGCAAACAAGATTGTCCTGTGTCTGAGGAAGAACAGGCTGAAATGGATAAGATTCCATATGCGTCTGCAGTGGGTAGTTTGATGTATGCAATGATTGCTACTCGCCCAGACATTGCATTTGCAGTGGGAGTAGTAAGTCGATACATGTCAAACCCAGGCAAGAAACATTGGGAGGCAGTGAAAGGAATATTGAGATACCTGAAAGCTACAAAGAGTATGCGTATATGCTATGGGAGTCAAGAGCTAAGTGTAAAGGGTTTTACAGACTCAGATTATGCAGGTGGCTTAGACAACCGAAGGTCTACGTCAGGGTATGTCTTTACATTGGCTGGTGGAGCAGTATCATGGCGTTCTAGATTACAAGATTGTGTTACTCAGTCTACTACAGAGGCTGAATATGTTGCAGCATCAGAGGCATGCAAAGAATCAATTTGGCTTAATCGACTAGTAACAGATTTGGGAATCAAAGAAGAGATGCCTGTGTTATATTGTGATAGTCAAAGTGCTATACAATTGGCTCGCAATCTAGTTTATCAGTCAAAGACAAAGCATGTGGATGTGAAGTATCATTTCATCAGGGAAATGCTCGAGGATAAGCAACTTCAGCTTGTCAAAGTTCACACCACAGAAAATCCTGTTGATCTACTTACAAAAGGACTTCCCTCAGAGAGCTTTGTGCATTTTCGCAAGCAGTTAGGTGTAGGGCAGTACATCACTTCTCTACATCTCTTGTATATTAGCTTGTATAGTAGCTTCTCTCACACTTAAAGTACCACATTGGACTTTAAGTGGGAGGTTGTTGGGGTATAAAGCCCAATGTGGTCGCCCAGGTAAGTGGGCGGGCCGCCAGGTATGTACACATATTCTTTTGTTAAAACCTAATAAGAACTCACTATGCTCTACACATTACAGTAGAGCGAGTTCAACATATCTTCGTGCTCTTCTTCTCGCACTCTCTCTTGCGTCGCACTTCCGCTCGTACTCCTTCAAAGGAACACGGAGAGGACATCACCAACAAAGAATGGGAGTATGCACAAGGTTGCATGCCAAAGGTTGAGTACTCATACACTCAAACCATGTTGTATAGTTTTTTCTTGATTTTATCTTTGTAATCGATTGTTAATTTTTTTTATTTTATACTGCCTTTCCTTTAATTCTATGTGGTCAAAGGGTAGACACTTTCGTACATGCCACATTGACAAGTGTCAAACCACCATGAATTGTGGTGTCATAGGCAACTTTTGACACAAATGGTGATGAAGCCAGGTAATGTGGGACTATTGAAAGGATACTAAAGGTTGATTTGAGAACCTTTCATACCTTCATCTTTGAGTGAAATTGGTTTGAAAATGTGTCTAGATGGCATGAGAATGGGATCTACATGGTGGACTCTAGCGTGCATCACACGGGGAAGTATGAAAACTTAGTTTTTCCATGCAATTGTGAGCAGGTGAGTGATTAACTTCTTTACCCTTATTTTCTTGTAACATAATACCAATGTAGCTCACTTTGAACTTATCTTCTATAAGTCATCTATATCCCACCAATCCACCAACCAAGACTTTGGTTAACACCTCAGGGGAGAACCATTTTTCCATGAAGTGGATACCATCTTCGACCCTCTCCCACCTACTACTTTCGATGAGGGGAAGACATAGGAGATAGAGATCAATAACTGAAGTCCCATTGCCGCCAATCTTAGTGAGGATGATTTCCATGATGATGATGATGAGATGGAAGATGATGAATTCAAAGAGGATTGTCACGGCTAGGGACTTGCTACGCGCCGTGTGCGAGCCACAAAGGCTCCTAGCTCACAAGGAAGAACGGTGTGTCACTCACCTTCCTACGTAGTTGCGAATGAAGGATTCCCGCGCCGCGAAGAAGAGGGAGACGCCGCTACGCCGCGCTCAACCGCCTCGCCGCCGTTGTGCCGCCGCAACGCTCGATCGCACACACACTCTCACATTCTCTCTCTCTCTCTCTCTCTCTCACGCACACACACAAGGAGATGGTGAAGGAGAAGGTGGAGATGGAGCAAGAGCAGCTTCTATTGCACAATGAGAGAATGACTCACTTTTAGGTTTAATTGGCTTTTATGTGAGCTCACCCCATTCACACTTGGGCGCCCATGCTTAGCCAACTAACCCTAGCATGTTCGTGTTAGAGTGCGCCTCTCATCGGCGATCACTCTACCTTTCCCTATTGGACCAACAAGCCCGGTGCCTGACTCTACTTAAATAAATAATACGATTACGGTGTCCGTCATAGGCGATAGGGTGTCCGTGAGCCACGAGGGTTAACATTGCCCCCCTTCCTGATGTAGATTCCGTCCTCGGAAGCTATTGAGTTGAAGCTTGGTATGTCCATGTTGTAGAGCATCTAGATTTGAATCTGCAAGGCAAAGTCACTGTTTTAGCAAGCGGAATTATATTGCCATAAATCATGAGGGGAATGTAAAGTACATGTGGAAATGAGTAAATGCAAGATTTATGAAATGTTAGACTGCCATTAAGGACAAATAAATTGCACTTTGAGTAAATTAATTAATCAAGAGTTTTGAGCTTATGTGTGAGTCTATCAATTAGTTAGCTATGACTAAGGTTAAAACAACTACTCTAGTACTAGCTAAGCTAAGAAGATTATCTAAATGCAAGATTCCCTAATTATGCTTTTCAGCTTTGATTAGCCAACTCGCTCTCACAACTGCAAACAAAAGCTTGAAATGTTAACTGTAAGCTCAATGGAAGTCTTTTAATTTTTCTTTATTTTTATTATTTTTATTATTATTTCTTTTTAATACTTTTTTACTTTGGGTCACAATCATGTGACGTGTGTGCTTATTTTGTATGTCCGGGGTTTTTTGCTTCTCAAGGAAAAGCGCCCACACTGGGAACCTCTAGGGCTCTAGTACCATAGACAATACATGTGAGTGAAGTACCAATTCAAGCCAGGATTTCTCTTCCAGCGTAAGATTTTTCATTTGTGGCACTTATGTTTTTTTTTTTTTTTGCTTCCATTTCCTTGGTATTCGCACTAGTGTTTTTTGTTGTTTAAGTGAGCAAGCTTTCTCTGCCTAAAACATTCCTAAGGTCTCAAATACTCGGATAATTTTATTAGCTAGACCTAGTGGTCAAGTAAATGAGTTAACCTAAAGTCACGGTCTCCTAATCTCCAGGCTCATCCATAAGATTAAACTGGAGTTCAATCAACTTAAGCAAAGACAAATTTATACATCTATAATGGCAGATAACAATCATAACTATTGCACTCAAACAAAGCATGAAAAATCATTATTAGCAATTACACATATCCACCAACATGAATCATGGAAAGTAGTACACCTGGAGGTATGGAGTGGCTCATTTCGTTGAAGCAGATGTCCTCAACCATGTGGATGGAGATCCATATAAGTCCTACCTAACACATCCAAAAACAGGCACTATACCTCTAGGAGGCATGTCAGTGTGAAAAATTAAAACTCCTAAAAAACAAACTCAAAACACAATCTAGACCCCTAACCTACCTATCTGTCACCCCTTTTAGAATCAAGGAAAGAGCATATTATATAAACCGGGTGGCCACCCTAAGGCTAGGCCTCTATCCTCATCATCTAGATAAATAAAATCGTTGTCCGTGAGGCCATAGTCTTCCTCGGTCTCTATTAGTTCCTCTTCATCATCCTCTTGTGCAAGCATGCTAATCAAGAACCTCACGATGCGTGGATACTCATCTTGTGCAAAGGAATAAGCATGTGCCACTGGAGACACATTCGCTACTGGGTAGGGATCACTAGTTAGCCATAGACGTATCAGCCATTCTAACTCCTCAAAATTTCTCTCACATGCAAGGATCTCTATCAAATCCCATTCGCAAGAAAGTATAGGGTAGCATACGTAGAACACTTGAGGAAAAGACAAAGGGTACCTTTCATAAAAAATAGAAGTGCATGCCTCTGGTGAAGTAGCCATTTCTTACAATACAGATAGATTTGGTTAGGCCTTTAAAACATAAGAGTTGTTTTTGTGTGTTGCTTGAATTGACACGGTGAATTTGGACTTATATGTAAGATCTGTAGGGTGCTCTCTCGTTGCTAGTCGCTCTTGCTCTTTACTATTTTTGTTTTTTGTGAGTATAAGGCTATATATATACATTCCCTAAGATTGGAATTGAGAGGTCAGGGAGGAAGGTTGAGAGGGGAGCGAGTGAATGATTGATGTTAGCAAACACTCCCCCCTTCCTTGGGTAGATCATACCTTTTGGAATGAGGTCGTCACCTTTTGAAACCAATTGTTCCAAGTTGTTATGGGTGAAGGTTTTAACCAATAGTTTTCGACCGCCCTATGCGTTTCATCTAGTTGCAAGGGTGGTAAGGTACTCTCCCATGATTTTATTTGCAACATTGTTGTAGGTGGTGAACTTACCCCGGGAGGTGCAAACTCTTTCGTGCTTGTATGGATATGTGCAGTGGTAGGTGGAGGTTGTGTCGAAGCTTCTATTTGCGTATAGGAACTACATGAAGAGCAAGAAGCTTCATTTGATTTCCCTGTTCCTGAGCTAGGTGGAACAAATCGTTCTTTCTTTGGTACCCAAACTAGCTCTAGAGCGGGTGTGTAACATTCCATGATTTTTTCCTTTCCGCGATTTTCAATTTGTTTTGGAGCCACAGGATTGGGTTTACATGGGCCAGGTGACAGGTAAGAGTACACTTTACGTTTGGGCACCCAGATTTGATCATTTCCTTCATAGTATCCTTGGGCTTCCAATAGTCGTTTAGGAATCCAACGCAACATTTCTTTACATTTCTTGGAGTGAGTGGGACGGTTCTTACGAGGTTTCCGTTTTTTTGCATCAACCATGCTCACTACAGAAGCTTTAGGAGACCCACTTGTATGTTTTCTCTGTTATATTAGGATGGTTCTTGTGTGTCTCAAGCTTTCTTTCAACTACATCAGTTGAAGCTCTAGAGAGTTGGGCTATGGGGACGTATGGTTCAACCTCCTGGACATGCAATGTCTTGGGTTTTATTTCCTTAGGCAATATCTCAGGGACTATGGCTTGAGTGGTAGGGCTAAGAGTTGGTTTTTGCGTTGTAACACCCCCAGTCCCCCAATCAATAGTGCATTTGGTGGCTATCATCCACGTGCGGCCTAGGTTTATATTACCCTCCATAGTTCCAGTAGGCATGACCAAAAAGTCTTGAGCTACAATTCCATTGTCATAACTGACAGAAGTGTGCCAGATTCCAAAAACCGTAGTTTTTTTCTTGTTGACACCCTTGACTTGGATAATACTCTCAGATAGAGGTGGCTTCCCTAACTGACACCACACCCCATAGGATAGCAGATTATATTTAGCACCCGTGTCCAATAAGGCGTTATATAGCACTTTTCCATAGGCACTATTTAACTCAATAGGGTATCGTAGAGGTGTGTCAGAGTCCAACCCATCCTCTTCGATTTCCACGTGGAATGCATTTGTGACTCCAAGGTTAGCCTCTCGTTTTTTGTCTTATACGTTGTTGTCGCTCCTTAGCCTCAGCTTGAGCTTGTATCTTCTTTAACTCGGTTTGTGCTTTGGCGGCCTTCTTTTGATGAATGGCCCGTAGTTCTTCTTGGCTTAAAGGATCATAATATCTTTTGAATTTACTCCCATTGAGGAATCCAATGGTTTCAACTCCATCAAGAGTTTCCACACGAAGGGTACCTTGTGGGGTAATTTCACATACTCTATATGGTCCTTTACCAGCATATTTCAACTTTTTCTTCTCTTTACGTACTCCATACATAAGGACTTTATCACCAACTTTGATGTCCTTGTCCTTCACATGGCGATCAAACCACTTCTTTCTCCTATCCTTTTCCACAAGAGCATTTTGCACAGCCAACTGTCTCTCTTCGTCTAGTTTTTCTAAGATATACAAACGCTCGGTTAAGGGGTTACCATTCCATCCTTCTTGCGAAGCTACCCTAAGACTAGGAATGACAAACTCCCAAGGCATAACCGCTTCTTGGCCGTATACCATTTTGAATGGCGTACAATTAATAGCCACTTTATAAGCAGTACGATAAGCCCATAGAGCAGATGTCAACTTCAAATCCCAATCAGTGCGATGAGCTTCTACCGTCTTGGTTAAAATAGAGATTAGAGTCTTGTTGGTGCTCTCGGATTGTCCATTAGCTTGCGGGTAATAAGGTGTAGACTTATGGTGGGATATCATAAAGGTCGTGGTAAGCTCTCTTATTACTTCATTTATAAAATGGGTACCATTATCACTAACAATTTCAAAAGGGCAACCAAATCTTGTGATAATGTTCTCAAAAAGAAACTTAGCTGTTGTCCTCGCGTCAGCTTTTTGTGAAGCCTTAGCTTCAGCCCACTTTGTTACATAGTCCGTAGCAACTAGAATATATCGAGATTGAGTGTTGCGAGCTGCGGGACTAATTGGACCTACAAAGTCTAAGCCCCATTTTTCAAATGGTTGGGTTACTTTAATAGGATGTAAGGGCATTCTATCTTTGCGCTGTGTGGTCTTGTAACGTTGGCACTCATCACACCCTTTTGTAAAAAGTGATGCATCCTTAAATAATGTTGGCCACCAATAGCCTGATTGCAGCACCTTTCTAGCAGTCAGGTCTCCTGAAAAATATCCTCCTGCTATGCCCATATGTGCTTCTTGCAAGATATACAAATATTCATCCTCGCGGGCACAACGCCTAAGAATATCGTCCTTGCCTAGTCTATACAGAGTTCCGGCAATCAAACAATAGGGTTCACATTCTTTTACTAGCCTTCGAGCGATATCCTTACGAAGTTCCTTGGGTCGAGAACCATTAACTAAAAAGTTAACAATGTTCTCACTCCATTCAGGCATAGTCTCAACTATGAATAGGGAAGTATCGAGTAATTCATCATCAACTCCTGTAGGGGCTTCACCATTGGGTATGCGAGACAAATGATCAGCCATGACGTGCCTTTTACCGGGTCTCACTACAATCGTGAAATCAAACTCCAGAAGAATTAACAACCATCGTGTGATTCTTCCTGTGGAGCATGGCTTGTTTACCAGATACAACAACGCTTGATGATCCACATAAAATACAAACTTGTTTGCCAGAAGGTAGTAGCGAAATTTCTTTACTGCATAAACCATTGCCAAACCTTCTTGCTCTGTAGTGGTGTAGTTCCTTTCAGCATCGTTCAATTGACGGCTTGCAAAGCTAATGGGATAGTCCAATTTATGTTCTCCTGGTTGAGTGAGAACACACCCAATAGCAAAGTTTGATGCATCAATATGCACATGGAAAATGACATCCCAGTTAGGTGTCCTTAAAATCGGAGCACTTGCTAGTGTTTTCTTCAATTGTTCATAGGCCTGGTCACACTCTTCAGTCCATTTAAATTCAATGAGAAGCTTGTACAAAGGACGTGCTATCTCAGCGAAAAATAAAATAAACCGTCGATAATAACCCACGTGTCCCATGAACCTTTGAACTCCCTTGTAATTGGTTGGTGGTGGTAACTCTAGAATCACTTTAATTTTTCTCTCATCGGTTGAGATACCATTCTTAGATACTATATGCCCTAAAATAACTCCATGCTTGACCCAAAATTGGCATTTGAACGGGTTCAATGAGATACGATATAACCTACACTTTTCAAACACCTTCCGCAAACATGATAGATGTTCTTTCCAAGAAGAGTAAACACAAAGGTCGTCTAAGAAAGCTTCACAAAACTCTCTCAAATATTCTTTAAAAGCAGTGTTTATTAATCGTTGGAATGTAGCAGGGGCATTTGTTAAGCCAAAAGCCATCACACGAAATGCAAACACGCCAAATTCTGTGATGAAGGCAGTTTTAGCTTGGTCCTCTAGCGCTATCGTGATTTGGTTGTAGCCTGAGTACCCATCTAGAAAGCTATAAGCTTCCTTGCCTGCAACTCTTTCGAGTACATGTTCGGAATATGGTAGGGGGTAATGGTCTCTTCTAGTAGCTGCATTAACTTTTTTGAGGTCCACGCACACCCTGAGTTTCCCATTCTTTTTTGGCACGATAACTATTGGAGACACCCATTCAGAGTGTTCAATAGGATATATGAACCCACATTTGATAAGCTTTTCTAGTTCTTCTTGAATGATCTTTGCGTACTTAGGATTCATCGGGTAGGGTCTTTGTTGTACGGGCTTCGCAGTGCTAATCATAGGGATTGTATGTTGGACCACAGAAGGTGGAACACCTTTCATATCATGGTATGTCCAAGCGAATATGTCCTTGAATTCCTTGAGAAGCTCTTTGAGGACCGCCTCTTCAACTTCTGTGAGGTCTTGGGCAATAAAAACAGGTTTTGATTCTTCACCGGGGTCGGCTAATTCTATTTCTTTAACTATTGCCGGACCATCATAGATTCCATTATTCCCATCGGTAGGTATTCTTTGGGCTTTTGTGTACACAACCTTTGCTTCCCCTGTGGTGTAAGATTTGAAATGTTCTGGTGTAGGATGCAAGTCTGTGGATTCTGGTTGTGCTTTGGTTTGTGCTTCCATTTCTGCTTTCTTGTGTTGTCGAGCTAACTCTTGGTTTTGACGCCTCCTTGCAGTGCGGCTCAACTTTGGCTTGTCTATGATCTCGAATTGGGCTATGTCATGGGGTCGTGGTCTACACCACATAACATTTTGGAGATATTCACCCCAATCGTCTACCAATTTTCGATGAGCATCACATGCTCCTATATAACTGAGCCATTCTGCTGAGGATCTCTTCTTTTTTATCCTAGCACATACATTGGCTCGATATCGACGCCTCTTAAAGTTTTTCTTTTCTTATTTGAGACCTGCTTTTGATTTGCATTTAGATCTGGCTCACTAAAGGAGTCCTCGTTGGTGTCCTCTTCATTCTCGGAGGAGCTATCATCAGTTGATGTGCTCGGTCCTTCCGAATGTTTTGACTCAGAATCCTTTTCACTCTGAAAGTCAGTGTCTGAGTCGTGTTGGTTAAAGTCTTCTATTGAGCTATCGGTGTCACTATCAGATTGGTCTACAATTGCCTTGCCCTTAGAAGATGCATGTATGGCACTTATCATGTTCAGAGGTGCAATTTGTGGTACCTCTTCCCCCTCTGGTGTGACCCACGTGGTTCCTCTATTTCCCCAGGTATCTATGGTTGCAGCCAGGTGTACCCAGTCTACGTTGTCTGATTCCGTCATACCCGGTAACACATCCATGTAAGGAGAATCTTGGCCAATGTCTGTATCCTTCTTACAAGTGTAACAATATTGTAGTGGGGCCGAGTGAACTGTGGTGTCAGAGCGATGATCAATAATGGTTTTACTCCCTAAGGGGTGTACCTTACCAGTCACCAAATCCACTCTAAGGACAGAGTCTTGGAATTGCAAATAGACATGATTTTTAGACCAATCATGAACCATTTGTGCTTCCCTCATGAATGGTCGTCCTAAAATCATTTCATATGACATAAGGTGTTTAGAGAAATCCATTACAATGAACGTATGTCGTACCTTGTGTCCTAGAACTTTGATCTTAAGATCCTTGAGCATCCCCATAGGTTTGGCTATGGTACCATTTGCCATCTTTACCACAATGTTAGTAACACTGAGGCGGGGTTTTCCCATGGATTCCCAACAATCTTTTGTAACGATGCTAACTCCCGCACCACCATCAAGAATTCCCTTTATAGTTAATCCCTTGGTAGTGATGGGTAGGGTCGCATTAGACTCGTCGCCTTCAAAATACTGCCCTAATTCGTTAATGGGTACCTCGATCACAGACTCGTGTCCATCTAAGTCAAGTGATTGCACATGATTTTCCTCATCAATCATAATCGAGTCAGGCCTATTTGGTTGCGCAAACTGCGGTAATCCCGTTCGTAGCTCTCCGTTAAGGAATGCTCGAAGTGCAAGGAATAACTCAGGATCTCCATACAGCTTTGCTATGATCGTGGTTCGGACCTCAGAAGACATGAAGTCCACTAGTTTGGCAACATTCATTGGCATTTTGCAGGGTGTAGGTCCTTGACTAGGAACTGGTGAGGATGGAATCTCATATTCCTCAATGGGATCAGGTATTCCTTCGTTAAACATCCTTTCCAACAAGAAGGGTGTATGCTCACTTTCTGATGTCCCGTCCTCACTCCCTTCTTGGATGATACTAGATATGGCTAACGGTCTATGGTTCATGTGGGGTGGATGAACTTGCGTGGGAAACACTGTGTCATGAATTTTGACATGCATGGGTTCTGGTTCTAGTTTCCTTTGAGTCTCCTCCACTAAACCTCTTAGATGTTTCACCTGCTCAATCTCGTCTACTGGGTTTGGGTACGTCCCAATCTTCTTTTTACGATTCTTCCCTTTTTGCCCCTGCGGTTTATCTTGGGGGTCTTGGATTGGATTTGGAAACACTTGTGGTGTTTTCAGAGGCTCTTTATGGTTTTCTCTTATTCGGTTTTCATTTGGTTCCATGTTACGGTTTTCTTTGTCGGTCTTTCCCTTTGTGGTATTGGTTCTAGTCTCCATTGTCTCGATTGAATCTGAATCATCCTCGAGGTCATTCATATACACGGGGTCATCTCCTGTTCCTATGTTTGTTTTGGAACTTGGCTTTGAATTTCCCGTATTCTGCGACCTCTTCCTTCGTGTCTTCTTTTTCTTTGCTTGGATAACTGACGCGGTATCTCTCTCTTCGAGGATATGGCCTGGCCCTTGAAGCATGGACCGTGTAATCGCATAAGCGGGTGCGACGGGTGGTATTGGCGATGTCACACTAGCAATTTCGACCAAATTTAGGGGTGTGATTTTAGGCGCATTTGGGTTATAGGGGCATTGGGCAATCAAGTGATCTATGCCACAACGATTACATGTGAGTATTGGCATTGCAGACGTGCTCCCTTGATTCATTTGCATCTGTGCAGCATTCTTTTGCAGCCTAATAGGGCACTCCGCTGCTCGATGTGGTCCACCACACTCGTAGCATTGAAGAGGTGGCCTCCTAGCCTGGGTGTTGATATTTTGACCTCTGGATGCGAGAGCAGCAGCTTGATAAACGGCTTGACTTGCCCCCAACAATCTTCCATGTAGTATATAGGACACTCTTCCAATGTATCAAGTCCGTAGGCAATACTAGTGTCTATTTCCTCCTCACAGCCATCTGCATAAGCATTAGATGGCTCGCAACCCACTTGGTTCATAGGGGCGACTCTTGGATGCGGGGGCTGCGGTCCTAGCACAGGAGGTGGTAGCGGTGTAGCTTGTACAACATTTTGAGATCTAGGGACCATGTGTTGCGGTAGTTGCTCAACAGGTGGAGCAGGCATCAATACAGGAGCTCGAGGCGCATCCGTCCAGGCTACAGGTGGTCTATTTGCCATCATACGTTTGATCATTAAACAATCCTTAGCTTGGTGACCATACCTACCACATGCGTTGCAAGTTCCATTAAATTTTACTCTAAACGTAGGGCACTCACTAGTGCTATGTGGACCTAAGCAAATGGAACACCATTGTTGCTCCCTTCTTGGATACATGTGACTATTTTGAGGGGGTCGATTATCCTTAAGAGACTCTTGGATTGCCTTGGTGAGGTCTGTCAAGAATGTCTCAAATACCTTTGGCTCATTGGCAATGGGCTTTGCAGTCATGGGTTCATACTCAATGGCTTGTGAGCTAGTGGATCTCGTGTCAGTAGACACCCTCATGCCTGCTATCATCAAGTTGTCCTCTAATTGGATTGCATTGGCAGTGACATCTTCCCAGGTTGTGATACCTCTAATCACTAGTCCATTATAGATTCCTTCATTCCTCAACCCTCGAATAAATCGATCAAGCAGTTGGTTATTGTTGAAGCGCTCATTTACAGGGCAGCGAGAGTTTAAGTGCTTTAGACGACTAATGAAGTCCCTTACTGACTCTCCTTCCTTACGTTCGGCCTTCTGTAGATGAGATGCTACACCCCAAAGCACACCTTCTCGTATGTACTCCTTTAGAAACAACCTTCGAAGGGCAGGGTAGATTGTTTTCTCGTCCACCCTTAGGGTTCTATACCAATCTCCAGCCTTCCCACTTAATGTCAAGCTTAAGGCATTGCACTTATGTAGTTCGTTGCGTTCCCCTAAGGAATCACATACTTGTTCAAACACTTCAATGTGTTTTCTAGCATCTTCGTCCCCATTGAATTTTTGTGTGAGTTTGGCAATTTGTACTGCCTTACTTCTAAGCTCTCTATCAGATGCATGACGCATATTTTCCGCGATAGATCGACCTATGGTTTGAGCAAACGCTGCCAAGTCACCTATGTGAGGAGGCAGGGCCGGTGGAGGTACTCTTGGAATCATATGTGGGAGAGGAACGGGTACCGGTCTTGGCATATGTGTGGATGATGCAGGATATGGAACATAACCGGGCATAGGTCCACTCGGATAAGGGCTAGGGAGCGGCACTCGAGGAGCATAAACAAGTGGTACAATTGGAGGTGTGGGGGCCATGTGTGCATAAGGAGCTAGAGGCACATACGGTCGAGGCCCCATATTAGGTACTACGACACTAGGTAGTGGCACTGCGCTAACCGTAGATGTCATCGGTACATTCTCTGTCAGGCCTATCCCTGGAGTGAGCACTGTGTTTTCCTTAATAGAGGGTTGAGCCAAGTTAGGGAAGCTAAAGTTGTCGCTCGGAGGCTCAGATTGCATAGAGACCCCCGGTGAAATGACGTAAGATGGGTCCATGGGACTCATTAGAGGAGTCTCCAATTGTGATAGAGTAGGCTGTTGAGCCTTGCTCGTATCCAAAAATCTCATGGGGCCAGTTGAGAGTATATTTACCCCTCGGTTTTGCCTTTCCGATTGAATAATGCCATGGATAACATTACAGATCATTTTCTGTTGATCTTCGATGCTCGTGGCACTAGAGGTGGATTGTACAATCTCTATCCATCCTACATGGTAGGCGTGGCCAGAGTATAGATCCGTCAACACCTCAGTGTGGAGGTCGTATGTCCAATGATCATTAATGAACAATCCTTCTAGAGTCGACGTGTTAACGGTTTCTTGTGAGGTAGAAGCAATGTTGCTCCCCGTGGTTTTACTTGTCACCAACGGTACTCTAGAGGGAACTTCTGAAGGAGGCAGCTCAACAGGGCCTTCTTGGTAAGAAGTTGGCAGGATATCCACATGGACACTCTTTGGGGGTGTGGGGTCCACGTGCGATGTGAAAGGAGAGTCCACTTCCCCACCCCCTTCGTGTGCTTCATTTGCATCAGGTTCCGAGCGAGTAGCTCTACCTAATGTTTCCATGAAACGGCTAAACATACTAGTACTAGGCTGTGGAGCTTCGGGAGGTGCATGGCCTTCTCTCTCAGTGTTTTGGGTTGGGTATGCTTCCATGATCTCTGAGTCGGAGGAGGAATCACTAGCGGCTATTTTAGGGTCTTGGGTGGTGCTACCTTGTGTCCCCGCTGAGGGTCTAGAGCCTATCGTGGATGGGTAATGGGTGTCCGTATGAACAGAGGCACCCTCAATATGCTCGTGTTCTAGCACCCGCCCAGAGCGTAAGTGCATGTGCTTTTGATACCCTCAGGTGTCAAAAGCTGCTCTAGGAGGCCTTGTGACTAGTTTTTTGCGTGTTTTTTTGTTTGTTTTTTTGCTAGATTTTTTAGAGCGTGTCGTGGAATGGGCCATGTGATAGCTCGAAACGAGCGTATCGCTAGGGGGGACGCGCTGTGCTTTACAGCCCACCGTTTGGTTCTATTTTACTCCAGAAAAGCCCGAAACAGTCTTTTCCTAGCTGGGGAACTAGGCTCCAAATAGCAAGTCTAAGGGTGCAAGTGGGAAGAGAAGGGAGGAGAGTGGAGGACTTGTCCCACATGCTCTCATTCCCTCTTGAGGGGGTAGGGTATATATATAAGAGTGAGTCTAGTATATATCATAAGATTGAGGACTGAGGCCTGGGCCTGGGCTTGGGCTTGGGCAAATGATCTCGATCCCAATCTAACTTTTATACAAACCAACCCGTCCGTTTTTATAACTCACGTTTTTTATTTTCAAAAATCTAACCTCTCCCTCACTCAGGTTTTTATTTTTCAAAAAAGATTTTTTTTTTCTTTTTTTTTTAAATTTTAACTTTTTTTTCTTTTTTTTTTTGGATATTATTTGGTACGCGTTTTGGTGCGCGTTGACCTCACCTAACTATTTACTGTCCCACCTACCTACTGACCTGCTAATCAGTGGTTCACCTAATTACTAACATGCTTAATTAACTAACTGTGCGCCTAACTGTGCACAAACCAGAAAACACAGAAAATGCAGAAATTGAAACTTGACAGAACTGTGCAATGCAAACCAGAAAATGCAAAAAACGCAGAAACGCAAGAAATGCTAACTGTGTAAGCTGAAATCGGAGCTTAATAGAACTAACAAAACAGAGCTTAACAGAACACAGAAAACTTGAATGCAGTCAACAACATTGTGTCTTTCTCTACTTTTTTTGCATAACAACAATGATCAAACTTAAGCCGCGCCTTTCCTACATAAAAAATAGCTTCAATACAATTTACAGGTCACCATTGGAGCTTCACGTGCAGCAGCTCCCCGGCAGCGACGCCAAAAATGTCACGGCTAGGGACTTGCTACGGGCCGTGTGCGAGCCACAAAGGCTCCTAGCACACAGTCATACAACAGACAAGCTCACAAGGAAGAACGGTGTGTCACTCACCTTCCTGCGTAGTTGCGAATGAAGGATTCCCGCGCCGCAAAGAAGAGGGAGACGCCGCTACGCCGCGCTCAACCGCCTCGCCGCCGTCGTGCCGCCGCAACACTCGATCGCACACACACTCTCACACTCTCTCTCTCTCTCTCTCTCTCTCTCTCTCTCTCTCTCTCTCTCTCTCTCTCTCTCTCTCTCTCTCTCACGCACACACACAAGGAGATGGTGAAGGAGAAGGTGGAGATGGAGCAAGAGCAGCTTCTATTGCACAATGAGAGAATGACTCAATTTTAGGTTTAATTGGCTTTTATGTGAGCTCACCCCATTCACACTTGGGCGCCCATGCTTAGCCAACTAACCCTAGCATGTTCGTGTTAGAGTGCGCCTCTCATCGGCGATCACTCTACCTTTCCCTATTGGATCGACAAGCTCGGTGCCTGACTCTACTTAAATAAATAATACGATTACGGTGTCCGTCGTAGGCGATAGGGTGTCCGTGAGCCACGAGGGTTAACAAGGATGAATCCAGCACATCCACAAACGACAATTTAATTTCTCTCTTTATTGATTTAGAGCCATGGGTTTAGATTTAGATGAAGCTACTTGTAGAGATCTTTTTGAAGATGATTCATAAACATTTTGTATATTTTATTCTTTGAGAAATTTTTGTCGTTTCACCCATTCATCTCTCTCTCTCTCTCTCTCTCTCTCTCTCTCTCTCTCTCTCTCTCTCTCTCATTTTTTGAGGGATGCTAATTTAGGTCAATCCACTGGGTGTGATTAATTTAATGATAAAATATTTATCATTTTTTGGTACAGCTATTCATGGAAAATAACAAATGCTTTGTAATTTTTTAGGAAAATAGAAGGAAGTACTTACATTTGCATATTTTGGCTCCAAATCATTGTGCAATAATGCTTGTGGCAATAACAATGGTTATAACCTCAATGGTTTAACCTCTCTCTCTCTCTCTCTCTCTCTCCCCCCTACCTTCACAAATTTTCTTCCATTGTTGTTTTGAAGAGTTATGGGTGCAAGTGGAGCTAGTGTTTTGTTTTTTGCGCAGTGCAAGAGTGCTTTCGCTACTTATTAAGACTAATTTGAAGAAGAGCTCCTTTATTGTGCTCCTTGCTCAACACCTCTTCATGAGACAAGAGAGTTCATCGCCACCACTATGTAAAACCTTTGCATGCATTAGGAAGGGAATTGGGTATATGAGAGCCTCTTTATTTGGCAGTTTAAGGAAATACTTAAAACTTAATCAAGCTTTGATGAATGGCTAGAATGGTGGGGTAGATATCCTAGACATGCCTATATAAAAATATTTTTGATTATTTTCTTGGAGAATATATGTAGATTTTACTAGATTTGGTTGAAGTTACTCTCCATCAAAGGCACCTTTTCAATTTTCAAATATGAAAAGTTTCCCTCTCTTATCCCCTCTTTGTCTTCTCTTTCTTCTTCTTTCTTCCCCTCTCCAAAAGGGTCCCAAGCTCTCTTTCTCTCTCCTTAGTTACTAAAAAGTGCAGATTTGTCCTCACTCTCTCTCTCTCTCTCTCTCTCTCTCTCTCTCTCTCTCTCTCTCTCTCTCTCTCTCTCTCTCTCTCTCTCTCTCTAAAACACACTAACATATCTCTCTCCCTTCTCATGCTAGGGAATGTTTCTGTAAATTAGCCTACCACACAAAATTCTACCTCTGTAACATGTCCTTCTAGATTTGCAACCTCTCCCTCCATAGCTATAACATCTCCTTCTAAACTTGTAGCCTTTTTCTCCATAGCTACAATATCTCCCTCTAGATCTGCAATCTCTTTCTCCATAGCTCCAACATTTCCTTCGAGATCTGTAAACTCTTTCTCCATAGTTTTAATATCTTCTCTTCTAGATTTGCAACCTCTTTCTCCATAGATCCAACATCTCATTCTAGCTTTGCAACCTCTATCTCCATAGCTCCAACATCTCCTTCCTTGATGAAGGTTCAAACCCCAATCCACTTTCACTCTCTTCCCAAGCCTGCGTCTCTCTTTTGAGTTCCATAACCTCTTTCTTGACATGCATCATCAACTTTCCTACTCTAGCTCCCTATCTCTTTTCAAAAACCTTTTCACAATTGCTACATCTCCTTCCTTACTATGTGTGTGTGTGAACTATGCACTATGCAAGTAATTTCTAGCAGGAGTGTACTTACTCATAGCTACCAAATGACTAAAATGGAGTAGAGATCTAATATACATGGTGCCAATGTAGCGGAACACAAGGAGCATATATAAGGCTTACCAAGGGTCACAAATTTTCAATGTTGCCAAAGGATCCTGGGGTAAGCGCCAGTTCCTGCAAAGCATGTTTGATTAGTCTATTTTTCCCATGAATGAATTATCGAAGCTCTTTTTTCTTTCAAGTTAGAAGGATTATTTATTAATATCTCTTGTTTTAGCAGATTCTACTATATTCAACAACATTGGAAATTGGTACTAGTACCTCCAAAAGATTCATTTGTAAGCTTCTAGACAATGTCTTGGAAAACTTGACTCCAATGCATTTCAACAATGTAGGCCACAATATGGATTGGTCTAAATACAAAAATGTTCAAATACATGCTCTTGAAAGAGGTTAAGTTTTGAATGTTTATATTGCAATCAAATTTAGCTATGGATTTAAGAGACTCACATTGTATTTAGCTTTTAAATATATTGTACATCTATGTGTTCATGTTTGATTTGCAGAAGGTGTATTGCAGAATTTAATAACATGGAATTTCATGCCTACAATATTTGAATACTCAAGCCCTAGGGAGATATAATTAGTCACTTAGTGGCTCTATTGCAGACCAAGAAGAACCAACCAAGCCAAGATGGACATTGAAGTGTGGAACCAAATTTCAACAACCAAGAATCAATTGAAAGTGTCTGCTAAACTTACAACTACAAAGTAAGGTGCCACAAATGGAAGGCAATATGAAGGGGCCAAAAGGCGGAGTAGTAGAGTGGTAGTGAGAGAGAGAGCTAAGATCTATTTCCCATGTACAAAACACTTAAGTACACAACTCATATGCTAATCCAAGGGCTCATGTAATTGATTAATGCAATACAATCTTTAGCATCTTATAGTGTCATCTCTTTACTTGCATTGAACTTTGTCATTGTTTTCAAGTTACTTTATGTTGTCATTCAAATAGTGGTTAATTGTGTGCACTTGTCTTGAAATAACATTGTTTCCCTCATTTTCTAGGCCCCACAAAAATTTGTGTCGAGAATCAGATTAGCCAAGAACTATTGTAGTTGACACATTCTTGTACATAACTGGATATCAATAGTGGCTGGTGAATGGATGGTCACAAGGCACCATAAAACAAAGGAAAGTTCATTCTTTGTACTTTTAAATAAAGGATATCTAAATATCAAATGTGAACATGAAACATAGTTGTTAATAGTACAATCAACATTTATAGAAATTAGGAAGATAATGTGGTATAGGAGGGCCTCTTTATTTGGAAGTTTAAGTAAGTACTTAAAACTTAATGATTCTTTGAACAAGGGCTAGAATGGTGGGGTGTGTTAACAAAAGTCTTAGGGTGCACAAGAAATTTCCTTGTGCCAAGTTAGTGGTGGACTTTAGGACATGCACAAAGTGCCTTGAATCACGTTAGTGGAGGCTATGTAGCTTATGGTAGTTTTTGGTAATTTGACCATAACTTCTGTATACAATATGAAAATTCCTTGGACCAAGTTAGTGTGTGGACTTTAGGACATATGCACAAAAGTTCGTTGGATCAAGTTAGTAGCTTAGACCATACAATTCATGGTAGATTTGGTAATTTGACCATACTTTTTGTATAGAATATGAAATATTCATGGAAGTATAGTTTTAATATGTTAAAAAAATGAAAAGGCTCATAATTAATTTTAGAGGACCCAAAAAAAAGGATTTTAACAAAAAAATAGAAGTTTATGCAATAAGTTGCAATTTATTGTTGAGCTTAAATGAGTATTGAATTCCATCAATCTTTACTGAAATATCGTAGAAGATTCACAACTCTACTACATACCTAAAAATGGTATTTTCAAAAAAGTTTGAGCCAACTTAATAAATATTTGACTTGCATTTATGACTGAATGAAAATTCTTGCGATTTGACAAATTATTCCCTTAAAGATGGACATGGAAATGCGTTAAGTATGGAGCTTGATTTACCCTTGTAATTCTTATTTTAGAAAAGCACATTTGTAAGACCCCCATTATGAGGAGAAGCCATCATACATGAGATAAATCACTTGTCAATAAACTAAAATCACTTGTTAGAAAGGCAAAAATCAATTTCCGGAATATTCCCTTTTGTTGGGATATGTTGGCTGGATTATGGTTGGAAAATCAGAATTTTCCATGCGAGGCCATGCTCTCGGGGCAGATCGGGCATTTTTTGCAACAAAGAACCGCAGCGAGGGTTGTTTTGGGACTCGAGGGCCCGGACCGAGCCTAAGCCAAGCCAAAAATGGCTTTTGTGTGCTGTGGTGAATGGGGCTTGGTTCAGGCCCCTCGAGTCCCAAAACAACCCTTGGTGCGGTTCTTTGATGCAACAGGTGCCTAATTTGGTCGTAATCTACCCTGATGACATGGCTTTGCATGGAAAATTTTGATTTTGGGCTCCAAACATGTAGCATGTAACTTGACCATGGTGCAAAAAAACCTCAATACTTTGATGGACCCAACAAGTCTCCAGTGCAACACAATATTTTTCCAAGAGTTCGCAGTTTCCCAGAGAAGTAGAGTTCTTACAAAGAGGGTACACAAGACAAGATCCTTAGTGAACATGCTAAAGAAATTTTAAAAGAGGAAGACGAGTACAACTCAAACCACAGAGAAAGGACAATCCTAGAGAGTGAATAAAAAAGTATAAGAACGGTGTCCTTACATGGAAACGACAATCACCTCCTTCCCCACCATCAATGAATAAGAAGAGTAAGAAATGGAGAGCCATCATACTGGCTTTGCATGATATACAAAAATATTAAAAGAGCTTGAATACCATAATTTTCATAGCTCCATACTAAAGGTTGGAGTGTGAAATAATTAAGAATTTTTCTTATGCTACCGAAGTCCAATAGTCTTTTAAATGTCGTTGACAAAATAGTACTTGATCTATGTTCCGTTGGGTCAGAGTCCTGTAGAAGCACAAGTTTCATTGAGGCCTCTTAATGCACACTTATATCTTCAATCTCCCTATCTCTCTCCTCAACAAAGATTACAGGGGCTTCTTGCTTTCTTTTTCCTTTGTTCTTATCCCTCTCTATGTTCTCAAGCACTAGCAAAGCTAAGACCATATCCCACTTCAACAATTGTATACCTATACACGCCATGCGCAAGTCGATGAGACCATCCTAATCATCTAGCTTGTAGTCCCTCTTAGCAAGCCCTTGAAAAATCTCAACAGGAAATATAAAAAATATTAACAGATTTGTACATATGCTTTAGAAAACTAATCGACAACCATATGGTGTAAGTCCCTTAAAACGATCTCATATTCACATATGTGTGCCTCCATGTAGTACTACTTAAAGTTTACTCACTAAACAATGAAGCATTAAATTAATTTTTTGCGGAGAAGACAAATAGAGAACTAAACTTTCACACTTGCACAACAATACCACTCTTGGATGCCATTTTCTAAAACTTGATTACTTTTATCGTTGAAATACTCAAAACTCAAACAATTCATGAAATACCAAAATAATCACACCTAAATTGAATTAAAGATTAAAAGAACTTAAATTAAACTTTACAATCAACAATTATGCACAGAGTTATGCACAAAATTTCCATTAAGATAAGGCCTTATGGTTGAGCTTGTAGAATGATACATCGTGGGAATGAGATGTCCTTACAAGTAAAACCCTTCTCTTTTCTAGACCTTACAATTTTTCCATTCACACAAAATGAATCTTATTCAAGAATTGAGGTGCTTGCAAAGATGACTAAGATGCCAATCATCATTGACACAGATATCGGGCACAATATCAGTGTGGGAATATTTGAGGTCCACAATCTCTTGAAAACAAGAGTCAAGTGGCTCCCATACTCCCATTGTTTGCTTCCATCTTTTGTATGGAAACTTCATTGACAAGCCTTGCTTTGCATTATGATATCTGCATACTAATTTTCACCAATAATAGAGCATTTGATATGGCATAAGCATGGCCATAGAAAAATCTCTCTTGTGAGGAAGTGATTGCTAGATGAAGATGCTACGTTTCATGTCACTCCACATCGTGACTGGTTTGTAGCTATACTAGCGAGATGTTTGGTAGTGTACGCTTGATTGATGGTTCAATGCATGACATAATTGGTGCAAGAGAGGTGAGACTATCATTATCGAGTGGTGTATCATATGTGATTAGATTTGTGCATCATGTGCCATACATGACAATGATTTTGATCTCAATTGGCCAGTTCAGGGATTGTGGATGCCATACTTTCCTTCGAGAGCAATTTTTTTAAAATGCATTTGGGTTCACTGGTCCTTGCAAGAGGTGTCGGGGATGGCATGGTTTACCTTATGCACGTGGATCAGGTTCGAGATGGCATAATCTCAATTTTGTTGCTAGCATGCTTTGAGCGAGAGATGAGACATGTCTCCTTCATGGGTGAGCTCCACCATGCTCATGAGACAGAGCATTTGGCTGTGTAGGACCTGCCAGTAGACTTTGTACAGATAGAGGTAGAGCTGCAATGCTCTAATCATACATAGCAGGTGTTGTCATAGGAATCCCAAACTCCGAGAAAATTTTTTTGAGCCATGATAAAAGCGAGCAAGCCAATGAGAGATACTTTATCAAAACACACATAGCTAAGAGCTCCTATATGTCACTCATTTCTATAAGTCACTCATTTCTTCACTTGAGAGACTAAATAAATTGGCCCTAGACCTCATAAAGATGGTGATTAAATATAAGAATGGAAATGGAAAGCAAGAGGTAGGTACTAGCAAGCCTGACATTGGATATGAGCTTGTTCTTTCTTGTGTTTTTTGCTAGCAAGTAAAAGAAGCCTCGTAGCTTTTCCATTGCCCAAAGAAATTTTGTGAGTTTATCAAAATTGATTTTCCCTAACATCGCTGACATGTTGTCTGGCTTTCATGTGCATTAGCACTCGACCTTGAGGGTCTCCCCCTTTACTTTTGCACTATATTTGAATATTTTCAACTCTTTGCTTAATTATAGTAGACCATAGTATTTTTCAAATATTTGCTTAATTATAGCATACCTTAGTATTTTTCAACTCTTTGCTCATGGGACAACCTATTAGCCAACTATCGTGAATATTTTTTGGGTGTTGCAAATTGAGACCATCACCTATTTGTTGCTATTTTTTGGCTAGTATCAATATCCTCATTGAGTTTCATTAGCTTTTATAAGGAATCTAGCAAGATCCCAAAAGACAAAATCGACTACTGCATGTTTGTCTCCCCACCTTTTTCGAAAGGGAGAATCTTCATAAATTCCATTAATATTTTGCTCCCCACTTTTTGTAATCCCCCCCCCCCCCCCCCCCCCCCCCCACCCCCCCCCCCCCCCCCCCCCCCCCTCCCTCTCTCTCTCTCTCTCTCTCTCTCTCTCTCTCTCTCTCTCTCTCTCTCTCTCTCTCTCTCTCTCTCTCTCTTTGAATGTGTTGCACGTCTTTGATGACTCTAAGGCCATTCATGTGATGTAGCTTGCACACAACCCCTTCTCAGCAAGACAACAAGGCTGCCCACCACCACATCCACATCTAGTAGTACCACCACCATCTTCAAGTGCAAAGATTGTTGGGGGGGTTTTTTTTGTTGAGAGGAAACTCTCTGTCTCTCTCTTTATTTCTCTCTCTCTATCTCTCTCTCTCTAAGATTGCTTCTGGAAACCCTATGATGAGTAGGTGCAGGAAGTGTTTCCACCCAACTCATATTGGTGCATTCCCCCCTCTATTTCATCCTTCATGTTGAGGATGGGGCTCAAACTACACCACATAGGAAAACATATGTCCATGTCATATAAATATTCGCTTGGATTTTGGTTCTCTTGAAAACTGTCACTCGGTGTTGTATGGTAAGACTCGTGTTGTCAGAGTTTGTGTAGGCACAGGTAGAGGCAGGTCTACTCCCTAGAGACATAGGAAAAGATGAAAGGCATGTCTTTCTTTGATATGCTCATGCTAGAGGCTGATGAGTTGATGCTAGGATGTGCATTTTTGCTTATGGGTGAGAAGAACATAGCCATCCGAGTGTCGGCGTTGACACATCCATATGCGATGGATAGTCTTGATGATGTAGTGATTGTAGATAGCACAAGGGAGATTTCATAAGATCTTGCGCAGCTTTCATTAGCGTTTGGGCGTCTCATGTACGACCTACTAGTGTCGAGGCCCAACCTAGCATTTGCAATTGGAGCATTTGTAGCAGGGATTGTCAGTCGTACCGTGACTGACACTAGCATGATGCATAGTGGAGTTTTGCAGACCATACAGAGTAGTCTACGAGATTGTCAGTTGTACCATGATTGACACTAGCATGATGCATAGTGGAGTTTTGCAGACAATATAGAGTAGTCTGCAAGATTGTCAGTCGTACACCGTGACTAACACTAGCATGATGCATAGTGGAGTTTTGTAGACCATACCGTGGGTACGCACGCTCGCCTACCAATAGAGCTGATAAGAGTGTATGTAGATCGACTGAGCGAGCCAGTGTGTGTAGGTTGAGAGAGTTTCTCACTTGTTTTCTTGTACATACTAGTAGTTTAGCTAGTAGGACCCACTTATTGGAACATTCACCTTGAAGTGGGAGATTGTTGGGGTAAAGGCGTATGTGCCTTGCCTGATCGTCCTGGCCATGGACACCCATCCATTGACCACCTTATTTGTTGTACATATACACAACAAAAGAGTAGCTCACTTGAGCCCTACTCCACCCACAAACTCTTTACTCTCTCCTTCTCCCTTTCCCACATGCACACCACACCGCGCATGCACACATTCGTGCACACGCACTCTTCAACTAGACTAAGAAACCATGACCATTCAAAAAGAAAAGAGAAAAAAAAAATAGAACTATGTTGAATGCAAAAGGAAAATCACTACTTTAGCTACAATGAGGTAGAGCACACCGAGGACAAATGCCCAAAGCTCAGAGCTAGCACTAGTGGCAGTGAGCCTAAGAGAGATAGTAAATCCTCTAGGTGATTGCACACAATGTAGAGGATTCCTCTTAGTTTTTGAGAGTTAAGAGAGGTGACAATGTGTCACTATGAAGAATGCCATGCTTGTTCACTGATATTAGCTATGTGGAAGTCTAACATAGATCTGTATGACAGGAGCTAGAGATAACCTCTTAAACTACTTGTTGCTTAAGAAGTTAAGGTTGACCAAGACCGAAAGAAATCAGGAGTACACCGTTGGCTTGTTCAATGGTTATGATAAGATAGTATGGATTACAATAGTCTTGGGAGAACCATTAGCCATACAGGACTACAAGGCTTTGCTTGACTTTCACAAGTCATGCACTTGGCTAGAGGACACTTGTATCTAGGCTGGGAGTGGGTGTACAACCTAGGCCCTAGTCTAGTGAGGAGTTATTTTTCACAACACACTATAGTTTGATATAGTGGTAGGGCTATCACCCTAAAGGGTGACCATAGTTTCCCCTCTATCCCTATCATCTCTTCCATTGAGCTACACAGAGTAGCCTACAGAGGCCAAATAGTAGAGGTATTTACTTGTTACCCTCTTTTAAGCTCTATTGTTTTAAATGAAAATAACAAAAGTGCTTTCATTGTTGAAATTATAGGTAATTTTTGCATAGACAAACACACCAGAAAACGTGGACTTGGACAAGACCCGTCATTATAGCAAGTTTGAGGTCTCTTTTTTGTCTTTTAACATTAAGAAAGAGAGAGGTTTTTTGTTATGGAATCTTCTTTTTGAAAATTTCATTTGATTTCTTAAAATGAATTTTATTTTAGGCTCGATATGAGTAACCCTCAGGTACATGTTCCTTTACCTATGGGCCCAAAAGATTTTTGAATCTTCTTGCAATCTTCTTTTTCCTCCTTTTCCCACCCCTCTTCGTCTCACTTCCATCTCCCTACTCTTCTGCTTGTCCTCTGTTCACCTTCATCTACTATGTATCTTATTCTCCTCTAGCAATGGATTCCATCCGATCCAAATGTCCTAGCACATCCATTGAATCCATCACAACTTATGCCACATTAGATGAGCACAATCAATGGATTCCAATATCTATATCCAAAGGTAGTTGTATTATAATGAAGTAGAGTAGGAGAAGAAAATTCTCATTAAAAAACCCATTTTTGTCATGATGAAAAGGGAGAGTGAAGGACTTCCGACTAATTGGAGCCAAGATAATAGTGAAAGGGATTTTGGTGCAGCATATTTACATGCACAAGGAGCTTCATCTACAACCCAAATGCTCAAATATTCCTCTACACAAAGCTAATTTAAGTATTTCACACTTCTCTTCTTGTTTGTTGTTCTCTACATGATTGTGGTTCTCCACTATGCTTATCTTCTGTATTTGCTTTGTGGTTTGTGTTTCTCTACTACATGCTTATTACAGACCTATATCCCTCAAGCATAGAGGAATGTCAACCAGTGGAGTGTGACATAGATATTTAGATGTTTGGCATGCATCCATTGGTGAAGAGATTTAAAAAGTTTTTACACTTGGCTCTCTAGAAGAAAGAGGGATATTATTTTATGATCATTTTTATGTCCTCCCAAAATCTATGAGGAATTGGGGCACTGTCACCAAGGTTGCACTACCTTGTTTTAGAATAGATAATGGCCATTGCCAAGCCCTATAACAAGTGAAAGCAAGAGGTGCAAGATCTTCTCTAAGATCCAAAAATGTTTAAAGGCCAACATTGCAAGCAAGTTGAGCAGAGTTTTGATGTTTATGCCTCATTTATGCCCATCATTTTCTTTGTAGATTTATTTGCAAAGCTTGATATGAAAGTCTCTACAACAATGATGTTAGTTAAGTGCTTTGAAAGTGAAGATATGTTAGAATTTTTGGATGAGGGTTGGAGTCAAAAAATAGTGAATGGGGTCCTTTGCAAAGCGCTGGATCCATTACCTGTAAATACATGATCCATACCCACAAAAACTTTATTGTTTCTTTTTTTTTTTAAAGTCGATGGCATCGTGTTGGGGAGACTTGGTTCCTTTAGATCAGAACATGGATGATTTCAATGAGAAGGAAGATATGTAAATAATAGTTTCTTTTTTTATGGAGAAATTTTTGTGTGACCCATTCTTACTTTTCTCTGTGATTGCAGGTCTTGAGGAGAATTGAGAATAATATTTTATGCCAGGATGTGCTAGAAGGGATAGTACATCTTCTTCCAAGCTAAAGCCTCGTAAAGCCTATGAAAATTGTATCAAACTAGCAATTTGTACAAATGCTAGTTGTCCCTTCTTGTACCACACTGACATTTTGTACGTTTCCATATCAATGACAAATGACATTTTGGTTCAAAAGTCTTGTTTGATATATATATTTATTTATTTATTTATTTTTATTCCAATGTATGTCTTGTTTGATGTAATCAATATGTTTTTAATTATTCAATAAAGAGGAGAGCTCGATTTAGAATTATCACCATTTCTCCTCTTCCTCCTTTTGTGAGAAGCAGCTGAAGAGATATGGGTAAGGATCTACCTCCTCCTCCTCATTTCCATGATAAAAGTCCACGAATAGAAGGAAGAGAGGAAAGAAGATTATAAAAATCCATGAACAGAAGGAAGAGAGAGAAGAGGTGGAAGACCCTGAGAAACTCTTCATTATCTCCACCTACTTGAAAGAACTTGCACCATGGTTGGAAGATTTCTTAGGCCCCTCTGGGGTAGGGTTGGAGGATGGCATGGATTATGGATTGAGACTTGACATGTTGCTGTCAACACAGTTGGAGTATGAAAAACATGCACAGACAAATGCAAGGGCTACCATAATTGCAACAAAAATTGAAAGATTGTACTGGGGAGATCCATGAGAAATGGAGCCAATGAAAATTGTAAACTCTCAAGGAGAGAATTTGTATACTTTTCTCATTGCAAAAAAAAAAAGAGTATGTAATGTTGTCTCTTTACAAGGGTGCTCTCAAGTAGAGAGTATGTAATTTTCTCAAGTAGATGTTCTCGATTATGTAGTGATGTATTTAAAAAATTTTGCTTCACGAAACACTTTATGGGGTTTTGGGAGTCCTAGGACTCATTCTTGTGCTAGCTTCCTCTGTTTTCCTTTGTTTTGGGGGTGTTTTGGGCTCTACCTCTTCAAATGGCTTTCTCTTTTGCTCCTCTTTGGCATGTGTTTGTGTTTTTTTGGGGCTCTTTCTGGATGCAATAAGAGTCTTTGGAACCTCCTTCTTTGGCCTCTCTTCCTTTGGAACCTACTTGGGCTTCTCTGCCTTGGGCCTCTCTTCCTTTGGCCTCTTGTAACATTTAATGGCCTAAAAACTTGTGTGTAGCGGAAATTAGCATGAACATAGTGGGCATTTCATTAGAATAGATTCCTAATGAGAATTACAAGAGTGCTTGGGTGGAGAGAGCAACAAAAATCATAACACCTAGTTAGATAGCATGAACAATACTTTCAAAAGAGAGAGAAATTAAGCTATTGACAACAGTTGAGGACCGGATTTGCATGGAGCCGGTACCCCTCCAAAGGATTTGTATTATGGTTTCTCCCATCAAGAGAGACATTGTACAATACAATTCTTTGTGTTCCTTCAAGACTAGCTAGTGCAATGAAGATGAAAGCTTCATGCGCTAAGCAAAACACTTAGCAAACACAACATCAATTATCCCCAGTCTCAGACCCAAGACCTCACACACCTTCAAAGATGGTGAGAGCTAGCAGGGTATGAGAGTAGATTGAGAGGAAGAAGGAGTATCTTACGAGAAAGATGTACAACTCCTCACATAATCACTCATATTATCATAGCTTAGCTTAGTAATTAGCTTGGTAGAGGAGATGAGCATGCATTGGAGCTTGCCTCTTGGTTGGATTTGCATCCACATGCCAAGAGTGTGTCGATGTAGGCTTCTATCTCACAAGCTTGGAGTAGGTGATGAGCTCTCCATTAAAGCTTGGGAAGAGATAGTCTTTTTCTTGCTTCTCACATAGATTGTGTGAGTGTGTGTGTGTGTGTGTGTGTGTGTGATAATGCCTTGCAAAAATCATCCCCCTCTCTCCTTTGGGCGACCCCTCTTGCTATTTGCTCTTGCTCTTCTCCCATTGGACCTCCCTAGGACTAGCCATGACAATTAAGCAGCATGAGTGATAGCCTTCTGACATGTGTCCCCCTTTCCCCTTTTGTGAGAGCTTTAGGTAATTTAATAATTCAACTAAACTCTCATTGGACTCCTTTGCCTCCTGGCCAATAGGAATCAGGCAAGCCATCGGGCTGTTGAATGCTCATTGGACCCCTTGGGAGATTGTCCAATAGTCTTCTAGAGGACTTAATTTTCATTGGTTCTTTTATTAAGTGTTTTTAAATTAATTAAACTATATTTACTCTATCCTAATTCTCATTGGTCCACCTCCAAGTCCATCCAATAGGAATTGGGTACACCTTGTGGGCATCTGGCCTAGGGATCTGCCATGTGTCCCTCATTCCCTTTGTCTAAAGGGATCTTGTGTGTGTGTGTGTGTGTGTGTGTGTGTGTGTGTGTGTGTGTGTGTGTGTGTGTGTGTGTGTGTGTGTGTGTGTGTGTGTGTGTGTGTGTGTGTGTGTGTGTGTGTGTGTGTGTGTGTGGCTTTCTCTCTCATCCCCTACATGCAAGGCTCGCCCCCTCCTAAGTAGGGATTGCAAAGACTTTTTTGTACACACACAAAGCATCCAATTCCCCTATAGTTGACCTTTGGACACAACCTTTGAATTTTGGAACCTTAGCATTTTGAAAGTCTTAATGGGCTGAACCTTAGGGTCTTTTTAGCCCATTGTTGCACATGGCTCTTTTGCAAATGTCCCCCCCTTTGGATCCCTATTTTCCCTCCTTTGGATCCCTACTGTGGTCGGTCTGCTAGCTTAACCGATATTCTAGCTTTTTCTCCCCTGGCACTTCCCCATATTAATGACCATTTTACCATGAGAAAATCATTTAGGAGAATTAGATATTGATTATTATGACATTACCTCTCTCTTGAAATCATAGTCGTCCTCGACTATGGTGTAGAGAAGATAAAGCATATTCATGAGTCCTTTTCTTAGCGGGTAGAGGATCCCTATGTTACCCTACGACATCATTCCACAATGGATGACTAGTCCATTTGGTGCTTGAGAGCCTGAGGCTGCCGCAAGCATGCCTGCACATTAGTCCTATCAGTCTTCCATAGTAGAGTGACAAGCTCTACTTGGTGTTTGGGAGACGTCGTCTCCGCAAACTTGATCTAAGCATGCATACTACTTCATTTTTGTGCACAATAAAGAAAAAGAGAATCTTATAAGACAAAAACTTTGTTCATTTTGTACATTTGCTTACTCTTGGGAAGCATTGTAAGCATTGACAAGGTTTAGGTTATCCTTTAATTATGCCTTGCATCCATCTAGCATCTTCAAAAGGATAATTCTTAAACTTAATAAGATATCGTCGGATAGTCTTACTGCCTCTTAGTACCTTGTCTTCATGTCGAAGAATGGACTCGTGCTGCAGCACCTCCTCTTGGTCCTCGATCTCCGGTGGGTCTTCAGTAGTTGGTTCTTGAGGTGGATCTCCTTTGTAAGGCTTTAATAGGCTCACATGGAAAGCATTGTGTATGAGCCAATCATTGGGCAACTTGAGTTGATAGGCCATCTCATTGATTGGCCTAAGAATCTGGAAGGGACCATAGTACCTTTTTGCTAGTTTAGCATAGTACTTTTGGTGTCCTGTAGGATTCTTGCCCATCGTGTGCCTTAATCGAGCCTTGGGAAACTTTAATAAGACCCAATCATTTTCTTTAAAGGTTTGGGCTCTTCTGTGCTTGTCAGTAGCAGCCTTTTGCCTTTGCTGTGAGATAGAGATAGCATCCTTAATCTTTTGAAAAGATTCTTGTGGATCCCGGCTATACTCATCTGCAGCGAAGATCTTCCCATGTACATTAAGTAGCAAGGGACTTTTTGATCTTCCCTCAATTACCTCGAAAGGTGCTTTTGAAGTATGTACACTGTTATTGTAAGCATACTCCACTAAGGGTAAGTACTTCTCCCATTGGGATCTTTGATCTACTTCCATTACATAGGCTTTTAGTAGATCGAGAATGGTTAGGTCAGCTATTTCACTTTGGCCATCCGTTTATGGATGATAGGCTGAACAGAAGTTTAGCCTTGTCCCTAAATTCTCAAAGAGACCCTTCCAGAAATTACTGGTCATTCTAGGATCTCTATCCGAAACTATGGACATTGGCAAGCCATGGTACTTGAAAATTTGTGAAATGAAGAGGGTTGCCATTTGATGGGCTTTGATAGTCTTTTTGACAGGTATAAAATGAGCTTGTTTACTGAACCTGTCTACTATCGTCCATATTCTCGTATTCCCATGGATAGACTTAGGCAATCCAAAGATAAAATCCATGGATATGCTCTCCCATGATGAATTAGGGATTGGCAAGGGTTGAAGCAATCCAAGTTGCTTCCCTCTATCAAATTTTGTCTTTTGGCATACCACACGTTTAGAAACATACTCTTGTATGTTCACTTTCATGGTAGGCCAATAGAAATATGTTTCAATTCCCTTTAAGGTAGATTGAATCCCTCTATGCCCCGCATAAGGTGGAGCATGAGATTCATACATTACTTTCTCACGTAGTGAGTTAGTAACACAGTCTATTGCCGTAGAGAAGATAACCATCTTGTAAAGTAAATGGTTCTTCTTTCTTGCCTAATGCAAGGGCTGAATCACATCTCTAAAATTGGGATCAATAGCGTACTCATCTATCATTGAAGATAGATCATTGTGAGTTGCTATGGAAACCGCATTCACTCTCGGCCGTCTTGAGAGTGCATCAGCTACTTGATTATGCTTGCCAGCAATGTGAGCAATATGAAAATGAAATTGCGAAAGGAAATTTGCCCACCTCATTTGTTTGTCGGAGAGCTTGGTCTGCGTCATGAAGTACTTAAGACTTTGGTGATCCGTTCGCAGAATGAAAGGAGTCCCCAATAAATAGTGTTTCCATGAGTCTAAGGCATGTAGAACTGCAAGGAGTTCCTTTTCATATATGCTTAGAGCTTGCTCAACAGGGTCGAGCCTTCGACTCTCATAGCCTATGGCGTGCCCTTCTTGGAGCAAAACAGCTCCAAGGCAATCACCACAAGCATCACATTGGACCTCAAATGGTTTTGAGAGATCCGATAGTGTAAGCACAGGTTGAGAGATAAGCTTTTCGAAAGCATTGTTCTCCTTAGCAGACCATGTGTACCTAACGCTTTTCTTTGTTAGGTCAGGTAATGGTCCCGCAATTTGTGAGAACTTTTCTATGAAGCGTCTATAGTATGCACACATACCTATAAAGATTCTTAGTTCATGAAGATTCCTTGGTTTAGGCCATCCTTTTATTACCTCTAACTTTGATGGATCCATTTGGATGCCATCTTGAGAGATAATGTGACCTAAATATTGAATCTCTTGCAAGAAAAATTCACTTTTCTTTCGATTAACATAAAGTTTATTCTCTCTTAAAACTTGAAATATTACCTGGAGGTGTTGCTTGTGTTCGTCTAATGAATTAGAGTAGATGATCATATCATAAAAGAACACTCCAGTGAAGGTTCAATGAGGCCTGAACAACTTCTCCATCAAGCGTTGAATGTGGCTGGTGCATTGGTCAAGCCAAAAGGCATGTCAATGTATTCGTAAAGACCAAATGTGGTGCGAAATGAGGTCTTTACAATGTCTTGATCAACTATCCTTATTTGATGACAGCCACTTTTTAGGTCAATCCTACTGAAGTAGGTCGATCCTTGTAGCTTATCAAATAGGTCTTCTACCCATGGAACGGGAAACCTATTCTTGATAGTGATCCTATTTAGTGCTCTATAGTCGACACACAGATGATATGTGCCGTCTTTCTTTTGCACTAATAGCACAGGTGAGCAAAATGGAGATGAGCTAGGCCTAACCATGCCCTTCTCAACTAACTCATGCACTTGGTGCATAATCTCCTCTTGTTGAACTTGAGAAACTCTATAAGGAGGCTTGTTAGGTGGTGAACTTCCTGGAAGAAGTTCAATTGCATGGTCATCATTATCTCGTTTAGGAGGTAGCTCACAAGGGATGTCGTCAATAAAAACATCTTGAAACCCCTTGAGAAAATTGGATAACTCTAATTCCTTTTGATTGCTTTTATTTTCTTTTGCTAAAGCATTAGGTTTATTTTGAGAATCTTTAACAAAAATCATGTACACGGAAATAGAGCTCTTTATTGACTTGTTGAAAGCTGGTGTATGTACAATGGGGATAGTGTTACCCATTTCCTTAGCATCTATATACATGTCTTTTTCCCTGAACTTAAAGAAGATTCTCCTTTCAGAAAATTTAACATTGGCAGCCAGGCGGTCAAACCATGGTGCCCGTAGGATTACATCCTCATGCTTGAGACGAGAGATAAAGAAGTCCTCTTTGTCCACATAGCTTTGGACATGAAGACTCAATTTCTTGATTAAGGGAGTGACTGAAGCTTCTTGCCCCTTGAAAGCACTATCTGCGGGTAGGACATCTCCCATCTCATAGGCTTGTATGCCTAGCTTGGTGGCCAACTCTATAGATATAAAATTGTGAGTAGAACCAGGGTCAAAGAGAATAAAAGCATCATGTTTTCTTACCTTTCCTAAGCATGGCATAGAGGAGATCCTTTGTGGTGAGTTTGGTGAGTCTCCTCCTCTTGGATTTCAACCAAGGAAGCTCTAGGAGGATCTTGGTTGTTGTTCTTTTGGGAACAAGCGCGGTACGCATGCCCATGTTCGCCACACTTGAAACACCGGTTATCCTTGCGATAATGCTCAAGCTCTTCAGGAGAGAGTTTGTTTTTACCTTTGTAAACTCCCTTCTCTTTAGCTTTGTTGGAGTTGCCCTTAGAAGACTTTTGGACATTGTCCTTCCCCTTAGGCTCGTTGGAACCCTTGTTTTCCATGGGCTTATTATTTCTTTTAGCCCCCGTTTGGAAATTGATTCGAGAGGCCACCATAGTATGGTGTATCACTGTCGATATGGTACGTTGTTAACCCTCACGGCTCACGGACACCCTATCACCTACGACGGATGCTATAACCTACGGCGGACGTTGTATTATTTACTTGTAGAGTCAGGTACCGGGCTTGTCGGTCCAATAGGAAAAGGGTAAGAGTGATGGCCGATGAGAGGCGCACTCTAACTGGAACATTCAAGGGATTAGTTGGCTAAGCATAGGCGCCCAAGTGTGAATGGGGTGAGCTCATATACAAGTCAACTAAACCTAAAATTCACTCATTCTCTCATTTCTGCAATAGAAGAGTGCTCTTGCTCCATCTCCATCTCCATCTTCTCCTTCTTCACCTCCTTGTGTGTGTGTGTGTGTATGTGTGTGTGTGTGTGTGTGAGAGAGAGAGAGAGAGAGCGATCGAGCATTGCGGCGGCACGACGGCGGTGAAGCGGTTGAGCGCGACGTAGCGGCGTCTCCTTCTTCTTCGCGGCGAGAATCCTCCACGGTAGGAGCATAGAGCGGTGAGTGACACACCATTGCCCTCTTTTGAGATTACTAGTTAAGCTACTTGTGTGCTTGGAGCCGTCTGTGGCTCGCACACAGTTTTAGGTGTTAGAAAATAAGACGTAGCTAAATAGATTTTTGAGTAGATTACTTAATGGAGAGATAGATTTCACACACAAGAGATTATAGAGTAGAGAGAGAAAGAGAGAGTACACATGATATATGTGGTTCACCCAATGTGGGCTACGTCCACGGGAAAGCAGCCACTCAATGGCTTTAGCACTTCAAAAGAAGTAGTTTACAAAGGGATTAAACCCTTGATAGAGCTCCCGCCTTGCTTCACTCTCACCACCTCACACTCACCTTGTTGCATCAACTTCACACTATGAAATATGTGTAGAAATGGCCTCCTTTTATAGGCCAAAAGGGTTGCCCTCTCTTATGAGAGACAGCCATGTGTAGCCGCCCTTGTGCGAATAAGTCCAAATTGGACCCTCCAATCCGCCCATGTGTGGCCGCCCTTGAGAAGACAAGTCCGCTTTTGAATTTGGCCACCGGCCATTGAATTCGGCCACCGGCCACCGGCCATTGACTTCCGACCACTGGCCACCGTCCATTGACTTCCGACCACCGGCCAACCGACCGGTTGTTTTCCGACCACTTTCCGAACGCCGTCCGGCCATAATATTCCGGGGAAAAAAAAGTCTTGGGGGCCTCCGCCCCCGAGGCCTCTAAGTTGCCCCTGATTCTTGTTCGTGAAAATTTTGGTTTCCGGTGAGTGATTTTCCTTCACGCACGATGGCTTCTCCTCATAATGGGGGCCTTACAAATGTGCGCTTTTACCACAGAAAATTACAAGGGTAAATCAGGCTCCATACTTAACAATCTCCCACTTAGAGACTAATCTCCAAACCAAACCTGTGACTTCTTTCCATTCTGGCTTCTTATCCTTGAATGCCGATTGAAGATGAGCAAAAGCTCAACTTCTCTTTGTTGACCACCTTTGTAAACAATCCTTGAATGAAAGGTTGAGTTCTTCGCAAGATGGATAGCACTTTGGCTATCACTGTACAAGACACAATTGTCTTGTTTGAATCCAAGCTCTTCTAAGAATCTATGAAGCCACAGAATTTCTTTGCTTGCCTCCGTCATTGCTACATACTCTGCTTCCGTGGTAGAAAGTGAAACCACTTTCTGCAGCTTTGAAGCCCAGCTTACTGCTGTGCCTCCAATCGTGAACACATAGCCAGTAGTTCTCCTTCGAGTATCTTTGTCACCTGCCATATCTGCATCAGCATACCCTTCTAGAAAAATATCAGTTCCTCCAAAATACAAAGCATTTGTTGTTGTCCCTTTTAGATACCTAAGTATCCACTTCACAGCTTCCCAATGCTGTTTACCTGGGTTGTCCATGAACCTACTCACAACTCCCACTGCATGTGCAATGTCTGGCCTTGTCCAGACCATAGCATACATTAGAGAACCTACCACTGCAGCATATGGAACTTTAGACATATAGGCTATCTCCTCTTGTGTCTTTGGACTTCGTTAGTTTAAAATGACCAGCCAAAGGTGTAGAAACTAGTTTTGCATTATGCATTGCAAACCTTTCTAGTACCTTCTTGATGTAATCTTCTTGAGATAGCTTTATTGTCTTCTTCGTTCTGTCCCTTGATATTTTCATACCAAGTATCCTCTTTGCAGCACCTAAATCTTTCATTGAAAAAGATTTGGACAGCTCCTCTTTTAGGTCTTTGATGTCCTGCATGTTAGCACTTGCAATCAACATGTCATCAACATACAACATTAGGATGATGAATTTCCCATCTCCCAAATTCTTCGTGTAGACGCAGTGATTCGAGTTGCATCTTGTGAATCCGTGATCCAACATCCATCGATCAAACTTCAAGTACCATTGTCTTGATGCTTGCTTTAAACCATACAAGCTCTTCTTTAATCTGCAAACCATTTTCTCCTTACCTTTTACTTCATACCCCTTTGGTTGAAGCATGTAGATTTCCTCCTCTAAGTCACCGTGAGGGAATGCCGTATTTACATCCATTTGCTCGAGATTTAGATCATGAGCAGCCACAAGGCTTAAGACAAGCCTAATTGAGTTCATTTTTACAACGGGAGAAAATATTTCATTGAAGTCAATACCTTTCTTTTGAGAAAAACCTTTTACCACAAGCCTAGACTTGTACCTTTTCTTCCCACCTTCTTCTTCCTTCAGCTTGTACACCCATTTGTTTTGAAGTGCCCGCTGACCTTTAGGAAACTCAACCAACTCCCATGTTTGGTTGCGATGTAGTGAGTCCATCTCCACTTGCATGCTCTTCGTCCATTCTTCTTTGGATTCATGTTGCATAGCTTCTTCGTATGATTCCGGCTCTCCAGAATCTGAGATCAAGAGATGGTTGAAGGAAGGAACAAACCTTTCTGGAGGTCTACTTGCTCTTGTAGAGCTTCGGGGAATAGGTTGAGGCTCCTCATTTGGTTGACGTTGTTGCACATTGTCACCGTTTGTAGTCCTTGAGTCTTCACCGTCCTCAAGCTCCATGTACTCATCACCTGTTTCCTTTGTTTGTTTTCTTTCCAAGTAATCTTTGTTCATATTTTGTTCGTTAAAAATTACATCCCTACTCCTTAATATTTTACCATCTTCAGGATTCCATAGGCGATACCCAAAGTCTCCTTCTCCATAGCCAATGAAGAAACACTTTTTGGACTTTGCATCTAGCTTTGATCTTAGGCTTCTATCTATGTGCATGAAAGCCTCACACCCAAACACTTTGAGAAATGCATAATTCACCGGTTTACCTGTCCATGCCTATTCTGGAACTCCCCCATCCAATGCCGTTGAGGGTGACTGATTGATTAAGTACACAGACGTACTTACAGCTTCCGTCCAAATCTCAAGCGGTAGGCCTGCATGTAGCCGCATGCTTCGTGCTCGTTCCATGATTGTCCTATTCATCCTTTCCAAAATCCCAGTTTGTTGAGGTGTCCTTGGGGTTGTCCTTTGCCTCCGAATGCCATTGCTAGCACAAAAGCTTTCAAAAGCTTGGCTCCAATATTCGCCTCCATTGTCGGATCTGAGGCATTTAACCTTGGTACCTGTTTCATTCTCCACAAAGGCTTTCCACCTTTGAAATATGGAAAATACATCGGATTTATTCTTCATGACATAAACCCATGTTTTCCTAGTCGCATCGTCTATGAATGTTACATAGTACAATGAGCCACCAAGTGATGGTGTACTTGCAGGACCCCAAACATCAGAATGAACCAACTCAAGTTTTTTATTTTTTCTTTCATTTCCTGATTTTTGAAATTTTACCCTCTTTTGTTTACCATAAACACAATCTTCACAGAACTCTAAGTCCACTTGTTTCAAACCTGGTAGAAGCTTCTTTGTTTGAAGGATTTGCATTCCTTTGGCACTCATATATATGCCCAAGTCGGTAGTGCGACACCGCACTGTCAACTTCTGTAGTTGCTGCACAAGCTGAAGGTTGCGTGCTAACAGTACACAAGTAAAGTTTACTGACTTTTTCTCCCTTGGCAACCACCAAAGATCCCTTTGAGATCTTCCACCGTTTGTTTTCGAATGCAATGTTGTGACCTTCATCGTCCAATTGTCCTGTAGAGATCAAATTTTTGCGAAGAGAAGGAACATGCCTAACATCTTTAAGCTTCCATTCATTTCCGTTAGCAGTTTTGACAGAAATTGTACCTTTGCCGACAATCTCACAAGCTTCATCATCTCCCAAGTATACATACCCAAAATTACCTTTGGTGTAGTCTTGGAAATGTTGCTTGTGTGGTGTCGCATGGAATGAAGCCCCTGAATCTACTATCCAGGAATTATACACATTGTCTAATGAGAGAATTAGAGTATCTTGCTCTACTTTACCTGCCACATTGGCCTCCGATGTTGGCTTGTTGTCTTGAGACTCTGTCTCCTTCTTCTTCTTGGACCAGCAATCCTTCTTGACATGGCCCTTCTTGCCGCAGTTCCAACATTCAAGAACTGACTTTGTGCGTGACTTGCTCCACCTTGAGCGATCACGACCCTTTTGGTTTTTGAACCTCTCCTTAGGCCTTCCTCTTGTTTCCACTGATAGTGCAACACTTGATGATTCTCCTGTGCTTCTCCTTCACATTTCCTCACTTAGGAGAACACCCACAACATCATCAAACTTAAGAGTATTTGTGCCAGAGATACAATTACTTACAGCCATCACATGGCTGTCCCAACTATCCAGTAGAGATGATAGTATAAGGAGAGCTCGCACTTCGTCATCGAAATTGATTTTCACTGATTGAAGTTGACTTATGTTTGTGTTAAAGTCATTTAGGTGTTCTGCAACTGAACCATTCTCTGCCATCTTTAGATTGAACAAGCGCTTCATAAGAAATACCTTATTGGATGCCGATGGTTTCTCGTAGAAGTCGTCAAGTGACTTCATCAAGTCCTCCGTGGTTTTCATCTCCGAAACATTGAAGGCCACTGTTGACGCCAAGCTTAACCGGATTGTTCCCAATGCCTTTCGATCAAGGACAATCCATGCTTCATCTGCCATTATTGCGGGCTTCTTCGCAAGACCGCCTAGTGGGAAATAGAGGTCCTTCTCGTAGAGATAGTCTTCAATCTGCATCTTCCAATGTTGGTAGTTTTTGCCGTTAAACTTTTCAATCTTGAGCTTCCCTTCCTCCGCCATAACTCCCACTCAATTCAAGGAATCCTTTCCTTGAGATAATTTAGCTACGAGCAAACCTTGCTCTGATACCAGTTGTTAGAAAATAAGACGTAGCTAAATACATTTTTGAGTAGATTACTTAATGGAGAGATAGATTTCACACACAAGAGATTATAGAGTAGAGAGAGAGAGAGAGAGAGAGTACACACGATATACGTGGTTCACCCAATGTGGGTTATGTCCACGGGAAAGCAGCCACTCAATGGCTTTAGCACTTCAAAAGAAGAAGTAGTTTACAAAGGGATTAAACCCTTGATAGAGCTCCCGCCTTGCTTCACTCTCACCACCTCACACTCACCTTGTTGCATCAACTTCACACTATGAAATGTGTGTAGAAATGGCCTCCTTTTATAGGCCAAAAGGGTTGCCCTCTCTTATGAGAGACAGCCATGTGTAGCCGCCCTTGTGAGAATAAGTCCAAATTGGACCCTCCAATCCGCCCATGTGTGGCCTCCCTTGAGAAGACAAGTCCGCTTTTGAATTCGACCACTGGCCATCGGCCATTGACTTCCGACCACCAGCCAACCGACCGGTTGTTTTCCGACCGCCGTTCGGCCATAATATTCCGGCGAAAAAAAAGTCTCGGGGGCCTCCGCCCCCGAGGCCTCTAAAGTTGCCCCTGATTCTTGTCCGTGAAAATTTTGGTTTCCGGTGAGTGATTTTCCTTCACGCACGATGGCTTCTCCTCATAATGGGGGCCTTACAAATGTGCACTTTTACCACAGAAAATTACAAGGGTAAATCTGGCTCCATACTTAACATTAGGCAAGTCCCTTGCTTCGACAGTGCGACAAAGAGCTATATGATAGAACGTATAAAAATGTGCGCTCCTTGCCGCACTGTCGAAGCAAGGGACTTGCCTAACACTGTGTGCGAGCCACAAACGGCTCCAAGCACACAACTAGCTTAACTAGTAAGCTCAAAAGAGGGCAATGGTGTGTCACTCAGCGCTCTATGCTCCTACCGTGGAGGATTTCTCGCCGCGAAGAAGAAGGAGACGCCGCTACGTCGCGCTCAACCGCTTCACCGCGTCGTGCCGCCGCAATGCTCTCTCTCTCTCTCTCTCTCTCTCTCTCTCTCTCTCTCTCTCTCTCTCTCTCACACACACACACACACACACACACACACACACACACACACACACATACACACACACACACACACACAAGGAGGTGAAGAAGAAGAAGATGGAGATGGCGATGGAGATGGAGATGGAGATGGAGCAAGAGCACTCTTCTATTGCACAAATGAAAGAATGAGTGAATTTTAGGTTTAGTTGACTTTTATATGAGCTCACCCCATTCACACTTGGGCGCCCATGCTTAGCCAACTAATCCCTTGAACGTTCCAGTTAGAGTGCGCCTCTCATCGGCGATCACTCTTACCCTTTTCCTATTGGACCGACAAGCCCGGTACCTGACTCTACAAGTAAATAATACAACGTCCGTCATAGGTGATAGGGTGTGCGTGAGCCGTGAGGATTAACATGCCCCCCTTCCTGATGTAGATTCCGTCCTCAGAAGCTATTGAGTTGAAGCTCGTTGGTCGAGGTGGAAGAGCATTTGAGATGAATGTCCTTAGCCTTCTTCAATCACTGCAAAATCAAACAACATTGCACAGTAATTGCATTCTCATAAGCGATTAAAAATCATATGCAATTTTAGGCAGACAATTGATTGGTAACAAAATTTTAAACAATTTGTCAGCAATAAGCATTAAATTGCAATGTAATCAAATGCATAAACAGATGTAAAGGTAAAAAATTAAACAAGTCTGGGGTCGCTAATTTAACGGTCGAAAGGCACTAGAGATCGACTATTAATACCATGGGTAAGCTTCTTAATTTTCTATGGTTAATTAAGTTGTTTAATCGCGAGAGCCAAGTATTTCATGTTCGAGGGCTGACTAGAGGCTATACTTAGAAGACCTTGTAGTTAAGCTACGATAAAAGGAATTTCTCATGAAATCATCGCCTGACTGATTACCTTTTCTTTGACCCCCCAAAGTCTTTTCACAGTGATTCAATTGTGATGTGTGTGCTTATTTTGTATGCCTTGGGTTTTTTGCTTTTCAAGGAAAAGCACCCACATTGGGAACCTCTAGGGCTCTAGTACCATAGGCAATACATGTGAGTGAAGTACCAAATCAAGCTGAGATTTCTCTTCCAGCTTAAAATTTTACATTGTGGCACTTTGATATTTTTTGTGTTGTTTGTTTTCATCATTTTAATTTTGTAGCTTTGGGGGGTCATATAACTCTGATACACCTCCCCAGGCTCTTCACACTAGTAAACTCCCTTTATAACACTTAAGCTAAAGGTCAATAGGGTCAAGCCCACTAGAAAGCCCTAGTACATTTCACACAATGCTGCCTAAATCGGATTAAGAACCTAAGTAACCATTGCTTATTAGGAAGGCATTCCCCATGGTATTAAGAGAAGATTTCTAACACCTAGCTTGGTCAAACTAGCTTAGTCGGACCGCTTGATTTTTAAACCTAGACAAGTGATTATGACAAAAAATTACATTGAATTAACTATTTGATACTAAGCAAATGCTGTGAATATTAGGCTACCAATCACAATTAAAGCAGACAAACATGGATGCAAAATAGATAGGGGCAATGCTAATGGACAAAAAACACCTGTTTGTGTTGATGGTCGCGCTTGATCTGAAGTGTGAACGAGAGAAAGGTTCCATGAAGGTCCAAATCCTATCAATAGCAACACGCTCCTGTACACACTAGGAAACAAAAGGAATACCTCCAGGAGGCACATTAGTGGGAAAAGGTACCAACACTTATTGAACACAACAAAAAACATAAGGAACCCTAACCTGATTATTTGCACTCCCCCTAGAGAGTCAAGGGAATAGGATATTGTGAAGGTTGGGGGGAAACCCTAAGGCTAAACCCCTATCCTCGTCGTCGAGATAAACAAAGTCATCATCCATGAGACCATATGTGCCATCCGTGTAGTCCTATAAATTTTCTTCTTCATCATAAGTGCCCATGTTTACTAAGAAGGTCATTAGACGCCTATAGTCATCTTGGTCAAAAGGGTAGGCTTGTGCAATGGGAGAAACGCTCTCTACTAAGTATGGATCATACATGGTCAAGAGACGTATCAGCCATTCTAACTCCTCAAAATTCCTCTCACATGCTAGCATACCTATCAAATCCCATTCACATGCAAGCACTGGAAAGACCATGTGAAATATTTGTGAAAAGTAACGAGGGTACCTCTCACCCAAGTCAGGAGTGGATGACTCTAGTCTACTAGCCATATCTGTACACGCAAATAGATGATGGTTAGAGTGCAAATATTACAAGGGTCGTGTTCTTGTGCATAATTTGTTTTTATGATTTTGTGTTATGGCTCTTGCTCTTTTACTTTTTTATCTTGTTTTGTGAGTATAAGGCTTTATATATACATTCCCTAAGATTGGATATTAAGAGGTCAGGGAGAAAGGTTGAGAGGGAAGCAAGTGAATAATGGATGTCCACAAACACTCCCCCCTTCCTTGGGTAGATCATACCGTTTGAAATGATGTCGTCACCCTTTGAAACCAATTGTTCCAAGTTGTTATAGGTGAAGATTTTTGCCATCAGTTTTCTATTACCTTAGGTGCCTCGTTGAGTTGCAAGGGTGGTAAGGTACTCTCCCAGGATCGAACTTGAAGTGGTTCATTAGGTGCTTCTTGAACACTGGAAGGTGTGGATTCCTTTGTAGCTTCATGGAGGTCCACTATTGTAGGTGGAGGCTGTTGAGGCAAGCTTTTCCATGCATGGGAACCCCCCCATATATTTTTGCCCTTTTACCAAAATATTTCCCATTATATAAGTTACTTTTGATTTTTTCTTCCTTTTTCACAAACGTTTTAGCCTTTATTAAATAAATAAGACTTATGCTAATCAATCACGATGTAGCATAAATAAGTAAGCTTTCTTTGTTGATCTCTCTTTTGACCTTAAATATTAAATATATATAAATTACATTATATACTTTAGTATTTTCTAATATATTTTTCATGTATGTATATTATTCCACCCTACCAAATATTTTATTCACTAGTTTTCATTTTCAAACCTCAACCCCACTTTCAAATTTCAATAATACCTCCATCTAGATGATTGCCAATCTTTTCAAAACTCTAGGTCATGTTTTCATACACATGAAGGAGCTTACACTTGAAGGCAAGAGAGTAGTCCACTCAAAGGAGACCACCAAAAGACTTTTGCAGCCACAAATAATACATTATTTGGCTGAATTTTTTAAGTAAAGAAGAACCCCGAATCTGAAGGAGCGTTCAACATGAAAGATGTAGCTCGTCATCTCAACTTTTAGCTCAAATTTTTTCAGAATTTTTGGAGTTATGAATGCGGAGCTATGATTTTTGTAGTGGACCCCAGTTTTCTCATGTAATGGTGACACACGCCATCCCTAGTTTTCTTCCCTCTAGAATGGCTATGGTTCTACAAGTCTTCAAGCATGATTACAAGAGACAAGGCTCTTTTAATGAGGTCTTGGCAAGTCTAGAGTGATTCTATCACCATTTTTGGAGGATCCATCCTCATCAAAAAATATCCACCTTCGACAACCTCTCTTATAATTTTCTTACCTCTCTCTTCTCTCCCTAATAAGCTTATGTCTAGCCAAAGCTAGACTATTGTAAATATTTCCTATCCTCTACATCCTACCCACATTCTCTCTTCTTCTCGCTCTGGTATTTTAAATAATGAGGAGACAAGATGGGAGCTACAGTCACATGCACCCCATTTTCCTAGTCACCAGAGTGGGACACTCACTTCAATTAGAAATATTGCTAAATCCTCTCCTCCTTCCCTATATAAGGAGGCCATGAGAGCTCACCATGACACAAAAACACACACAACATCACCAAAGAATACACTATGCATTGTGTGTGCCTAGTGTGTGCACACACACACACACACACACACCATCACCATCACCGCAATCACCATGCTCGTCTTGAGCATGACCTGTACACCCTTGGGCTATGGAAGATGAAGGGCAGCTAAATGAAGGATGATGGCCATAACCCTCGTGCGAGTCTTCGCCATCAACTCCCACCTATCCGCCATGTGCTCTGCCACTCTCTCCCTTCTCATTCCCCTACCCTATGCTCCCCATTTCATCGCCTTATTCTCTAAATAAAGCTTGAGGTTTTGTGAGTATGTTTTCCTGCAATGTTTTGCCCATGTAAGGTGTGCGGAATCGCCACCAAGTCTTGTGTTTGGAGTGAGCTTGTGTATGTGTGAAGGGTGTGCGGATTCGCCATCCTTCTGTGGTGCCTAAGTACTAAGCCGCAATACCCCTTCCCTCACTCTCACTCTCTCTCTCTCTCTCTCTCTCTCTCTCTCTCTCTCTCTCTCTCTCTCTCTCTCTCTCTCACTTGATCTCATTTCCCTTCCTCTTCATCATTACTCCCAAGCATCCATCTCTCTTGGATGAAAACTTTGTTATGGTGGTGTGGTGTTTGCATCCTAGCCGCTGAAGCTAGGTGGTGCCCCCTGTTTGCTTTACCATGACGGGCTCGAGGCGTGCCATTCGGTCCCCAGTGTTTTAGAGGCCGTCGGGGTTCGAGGTTCGCTTTGCTCCCTTCACTGTGTAGAAGCTTTTACCGCTATGGATGTATTACATGAGGAGCTAGAAGCTTCATGGATTTCCCACCTTCCTGAGCTAGGTGGAATAAATTGGTTTTGCCTTGGAGCCCAAACTAGCTCTGGACTAGGTGTGTAGCATTCTATGATCTTTCCCTTCCCACGGTCTGCCATTGGCTTTAGCGTTACACTGTTTGACTCATATGGGTTTTTTGTCGATAGGGAAGGACACATTTTACATTTAGGTACCCAAATTTGCTCATTTCCATCATCGTAGCCTTGGGCTTCTAATAGTCGTTTTGGAATCCATCGTGATTTGGTCTTGACTCTCCTATAGCGCGCTCTTGGTTTTCCAGGGGAATTTTTTCTTGGAATGGATGGGAGGGTTGAGGTAGTTGGAAGTAAGGCCTTGGGGACCCATTGATATGTACTCTTAGGTCGTGCAGGTTGAGTACTTGCAAGATTACTGCTTGCTGCAACTACAAGTGTTGAAGTGCTAGGTTCATGGGTAGCCGGCAAAGACGAGTTAACCACCTTGGCTTGTGAATGTTGGCTATCCTTCAACTTTGTTAGAGTTTGCAACGTAGGTGACTTTGCTTGAATGATAGGGGTAAGAGTCGGTGGTCGCGTCGTGACACTACCAGTATCCCAATCAATAGTGCATTTGGTTGCCAACATCCACGTGCGTCCCAGGTTTACGTTGCCTTCCATAGCTCCCGCGGGCATGACTAGAAACCTCTGCACTATGCTTCCATTGTCATAGACAACAGGGGTCTGAAGGACTCCAAGAATAGCAGTTTTCTTTTTATTAATACCCTTGACTTGCATCGTACTCGTGGATAGGGTCGGTTTCCCTAATTGACACCAAACTCCATAGGACAACAAATTGTGTTTAGCTCCCGTATCTAATAAGGCATTGTATAGTACTTTCCCATAGGGGCTATTTAGCTCAATTGGGTATCGTAGGGGTGGCTCAGATTCTAATGAGTCGTCATCTGTGTCCTCGAAAAATGCTTGCGTGATTCCCAGATTAGCCTCTCGTTGGCGTCTAAGACGTTGTTGTCGTTCTTGAGCCTCAACTCTTGCTTGGATTTTTTTAAGCTCTGCTTGTTCCTTGGCAGCCTTCTTTTGATGGATGGCTTGCAACTCTTCCTGGCTTAGAGCATCATAATATCTTTTGAATTTACTCCCATTAAGGAATCCAATGGTTTCAACTCCATCTAGAGTCTCCACACGAATGGTACCTTGCAGGGTAATTTCACACACTCGATATGGTCCCTTACCAGCGTATTTCAACTTCTTCTTTTCATTACGTACCCCATACATAAGAACTTTATCACCAACCTTGATGTCTTTATCCTTTAAATGGCTATCAAACCACTTCTTTCTCCTATCCTTCTCCACTAGAGCATTTCGCACAGCTAATTGCCTCTCTTCATCTAGCCTTTCCAGGATATATAATCGCTCCACTAAGGGGTTACCATCCCAAACTTCTTGAGAAGCTACTCGAAGACTAGGAATGACAAACTCCCATGGCATAACTGCTTCTTGGCCATACACCATCTTAAACGGTGTGCAATTAATAGCAACTTTATACACAGTACGATAAGCCCATAAAGCTGATGTAAGCTTTAGATCCCAATCAGTGCGATGAGCCTCAACTGTCTTTGTCAAAATGGAGATGAGAGTTTTGTTGGTACTCTCAGCTTGGCCATTTGCTTGGGGATAATAGGGTGTAGACTTGTGGTGAGATATCATGAATTTTGATGTGAGTTCTTTTATTACTTCATTTATAAAATGAGTTCCATTGTCACTCACAAGTTCAAAGGGGCATCCAAAACGTGTGATAATGTTCTCAAAGAGGAACTTAGTTGTTGTTTTTGCATCCGCCTTTCGTGTTGCTTTTGCTTCAGCCCATTTGGTTACATAGTCGGTAGCCACAATGATATATCGTGATTGCGTGTTACGTGCAGCCAGAATAATCGGTCCTACAAAGTCTAAGCCCCACTTTTCAAATGGTTGGGTTACCTTGATGGGATGTAGAGGCATCCTATCCCTTCTTTGTGGCTTGTTGAAGCGTTGGCATTCATCACATCCCTTTGCAAAAAGTGATGCATCCTTAAACAGAGTGGGCCACCAATAGCCTGACTGTAAGATCTTTCGGGCAGTCAACTTTCCTGAAAAGTGACCACCAGCTACGCCCATGTGTGCCTCTTGTAGAATATATAAATACTCATCCTCGCGGGCACAGTGTCTAAGAACATCATCTTTTCCTCTCTTATAGAGAGTTCCAACCAGTAAGCAATAGTGTTCGCATTCCTTGATTAATTTTTGAGCTATATCTTTTCGCAGCTCTTTGGGTGGAAAACCATTAACTAAGAAGTTAACAATCTTTTCACTCCATTCAGGCATTGTCTCAACAATGAACAAAAGAGTATCAGGCAATTCATCATCAACCCCCGTAGGAGCTTCGCCATTAGGGATACGAGATAAATGATCCGCCATGACATGTTTCCTCCCAGGCCTCACAACAACGGTGAAGTCAAACTCAAGAAGAATTAACAACCATCGTGTACTTCGACCTGTGGAACACGGCTTGTTTACCAAATATAGCAATGCTTGATGATCAACATAAAACACAAACTTGGTAGCAAGAAGGTAATAGCGAAATTTCTTTACTGCGTAAATCATAGCTAGACCTTCGCGCTCTGTAGTAGTGTAGTTCATCTCGGCATCATTTAATTGGCGACTTGCAAAGCTAATAGGGTAGTCCAATTAATGTTCTCCTGGTTGAGTTAGAACACACCCAATAGCAAAGTTTGATGCATCAATATGCACATGAAAAGGTACATTCCAATCAGGTGTTCACAGGATTGGAGCACTTGTTAGGGCCTTCTTTAATAACTCATAAGATTGATGACATTCTTCTGTCCAGTGAAACTCAATAAGAAGCTTGTACAATGGACGCGCTATCTCGGCAAAGTTTAAAATAAACCTTCGATAATAACCAACATGGCCCATAAATCTTTGAACTCCTTTACAGTTTGTAGGTGGTGGAAAATCGGCAATGGCTTTAATCTTACTCTCATCTGTGGATATCCCGTTCTTGGACACTATATGCCCTAGAATGACTCCATGCTTAACCCAAAATTGGCCTTTGAAAGGGTTCAATGAGATGCGATAAAATCTGCACCTTTCAAATATTTTTCATAGATATAACAAATGCTTCTCCCAAGAAGAATAAACACAAAGGTCGTCTAGGAAAGCTTCACAAAACTCCCTTAGAAATTCTTTAAACGCAGTGTTTATTAATCGTTGGAATGTAGTAGGGGCATTTGTAAAGCCAAAAGCCATAACACGAAATGCAAACACTCCAAACTCTGTGATAAAAGCATTTTTAGCTTGGTCCTCTAATGCAATTGTGATTTGATTGTAACCAGAGTACCCATCTAAAAATCTATAAGCTTCCTTGCCCGCAACTCTTTCAAGCACATGTTCTAAATATGGCAAGGGATAATGATCTCTCCTAGTAACTGCATTAACTTTCTTGAGGTCCACGCACACTCTTAGTTTCCCATTCTTTTTTGGCACAATGACTATTGGAGAAACCCATTCTGAGTGCTCAATAGGGTATATGAATCCACATTGGATAAGTTTTTCAATCTCCTCTTGTACAATTTTGGCGTACTTAGGATTCATTGGATAGGGTCGTTGCTGCACGGGTTTAGCAATGTTGATCATGGGAGTTGTATGTTGCACCACAGAAGGTGGAACGCCCTTCATGTCATGATATGTCCAAGCAAAGATATCCTTGTATTCCTTGAGGAGCTCCTTCAGTACAGCCTCTTCAGTTTCGGTAAGGTCTTGAGCAATAAAGACTGGTTTAGACTCCTCACCTGGTTCTGCTAATTCTATTTCTCTAACTACCGTTGGACCATCATAGACTCCACTGCTTCCATTGGTAGGTATTCGTTGGGCTTTGGCATACACAACCTTTCGCTCCCCTGTGGTATAAGATTTAAAATGTTCAGGAGCCGTATGTAAGTCAGCGGGCTCTTGTCCTGACAGAGACCTTTCTTTTAGTTATGCCTCCTTTTGTTGTTGTGCTAACTCTTGGTTTTGACGTCTTCTTATAGTTCGACTCAATTTCGGCTTTGTAACCTCCAATTGAGCGAGGTCAATGGGTCGCGGGCTGCACCACATGACACTCTGGAGATGTTCACCCCAATTGTCTACTAGCTTTCGATGAGCATCACATGCCCCTAGATAGCTAAGCCATTCTGCAGTAGATCTTTCCTTGTTTATCCTAGCTCTCACATTTGCTCGATATCGTCGTCTCTTATATGACCTTTGTTTCTTGTTAAGGTTTTGATTTTGGTAAATGTTTGAACTCGACTTGCCTGATAGGTCTTCGCTTGTATCTTCTTCACTCTCATATAAATTACCATAGATGGTTGTACTAGGCCTTGAGTGTTTAGTTTCTATACTTGGTTCACTCGATGTTTCCTCAGGTTCTGAATCCATTTCTCCCTGAGATTCCGTTTCTGATGTGTATTGGATTGAAGCCTTTGAGGAATCATCAGTTTCACTCTCAGGTAAGTGTGCCTCTTTCTTATCATCGGATGTTACATGCGCTACACCTAACATGTTTACTGGTGCAATGTGTGATATCTCTTCCCCATCTGGTGTTACCCAGGTTGTTCCTCTAGCTCCCCATGTATCTATAGTTGCCGCTAGGTGCACCCAATCGACATTGTCTGACTCAGCCATTCCGCGTAGGATATCCATATAAGGAGAGTTCTCCCCAATATCCGTGTCTTTGTTACACGTGTAACAATACTGTAATGGAGCTGAGTGAATTGTTGTGTCTGATCGATTATCAATGATGAATTTATTTCCTAGAGGATGCGTTCACCACTTAAAAGATCAACTCGAATGACAGAGTCTTGGAACTGTAAGTAGACGTGGTTTTGGACCAGTCATGCACCATTTTTGCTTCCCTCATGAATGGACGCCCTAAGATCATCTCAAATGACATAGGATGCTGGGAAAAATCCATAACAATGAAAGTCTGCCTTACCTTGTGTCCCAAGACCTTGATCCTGAGATCCTTTAGCATTCCAATAGGCGTAACAATAGATCCATTAGCCATTTTTACCACTACGCTTGTGGCTTCAAGGTGAGGTCGCCCCATAGACTCCCAACAACTCTTTGTCACCATGCTGACTCCCGCACCACCGTCAAGGACCCCCTTTACAATTAATCCTTTAGTAGTGATTGGTAGAGTAGCATTAGATTCATCACCTTCAAAGTATTGCCCCAACTTGTTAACGGGTATTTCAATTACAGATTCATGTCCCGCTAGGTCAGATGCTGGTGCTAAATGTTCCTCATCATTCATTACCGAGTCATGTTTGTTCATATGTGCAAATTGTGGTAATCCGGCCTGTAATTCTCCATTGAGGAAGGCTCGAAGAGCCGAGACTAGCTCGGGGTCTTTATATAGTTTGGACATGATGGTGGTTCTAACTTCTGAAGACATGAAATCCATCAATTTGGCAACATTTAATGGCATCTTGTGGGACGTAGGACCCTGACAAGAGAATGGCGAAGATGGAATCTCCACTTCCTCAAGGGGGTCGGGCATTCCCTCACCAAACATTCTCTCTAGTAGGAAAGGTGTGTGTCCACTTTCAGATGTCCTACCCTCACTCTCTTCCCGAATGATATTGGGTATAGCTAACGGCCTGTAGTTCTTGTGAGGTTGAACTTGTGTGGGAAACACTGTGTCCGACATCTGGATATGTTTGGGTTCAGGTTCTAATGTTCGTTGAGTTTCTTCCACCAAACCCCTCAGTTGTTGGACTCGTTCAATTTCCACTGTTGGGTTTGGATAGGTTCCAATCTTTCTCTTGCAATCCTCATTTTTTGTCTCTCGTGGCTTATCTTGGGGGTTCGCAACTGGGTGGTTTAACTTTGAATACTCTTTTGGTGTTCGTCGTAATTCCCTCTCGTGATCCTCCTCACTGGCTTTTTCCTTTGTAGTAACAGTTTTGGTCTCCATGGTCTCTATCGAATCTGAGTCATCCTCAGGGTCATTCATATACACGGGATCCTCTCATGCCCCTATGTTAGTCTTTGAACTAGGTTTTGAGCTAGAAGCATTAAGGGATTTCTTTCTTCATGTTTTCTTCTTTCTCGCTCGGCCAATGGATGCAGCATCTCTCTCTTCGAGGATGTAATTTTGCTTTTGGAGCATCGACCGTGTGAGTGCATTCACTGGTGCTATGTTTATAGTTGGTGGTGTCCCATCAACAATCTCTATTAAGTTCAATGGTGTGATTTTCGGTGCGTTTGGATTGTTAGGACACTGTGCGATCAAATGATCTATGCCACAACGATTACAAGTGAGTATTGGCATTGCCAATGCACTCCCTTGAATTGTTTGCATTAGTGCAGCATTCTAATGGGGCACTCAGCTACTCGATGTGGTCCACCACATTCGTAGCACTGAAGAGGTGGTCTCCTGGAAAAACTATTAATGTTTTGGCCTCTTGCTGCTAGCGCAGTAGCTTGATATACCGGTTTGATTTGTCCCCAATGGTCTTCCATATAGTACATGGGACACTCCTCAAGCATGTCGACTCCATAGGTGATACTAGAGTCTATGTCCTCTTCGCAATCTACATAAGTACTAGATGACTCGCAACCTATTTGGTTCATAGGTGTAACTCTTGGATGAGGGCGTTGCGGTCCTAGCACTGGAGGTGGCAACGGTGTGGTTTGGTGTACCAGACGGTGGTCCAAAGTTTACAGGCGTGGCCCTAGGCATAGGGGGTGCCTGATATGGCATGTTATTATTAAATGGCATGGCTCCACTTGTATAAGAGCTTGGATAATGTCATTGTGGATTGTAAGCTCTTGGAATAATCGGAGGTGTAGGAGCTACATGAGGCTGATGTACGACATGTGCACATGATTGATACATACATGTAGGTATAGTTGGGGGCACTGTGCTACTAGGCATCGGCGCAGTATTAACAAATGAACTCCATGGTGTACTTCTTGTCATGCTCACCACTGGGATATGCATGGTAGCCGTAGTGTCATTAAGAGAAAGATGAGCTAGATCTGGGAAGGTAAAGCTGCCACTTGTGGGCTCAGATTGTACTGAGGCTCCTGGCGAAACAACATATGGAGGATCAATGGGACTCACTGAGGGAGTCTCCATTTGTGATAGGGTTGGTTGGTTGGCCTTTCCCGTATCCAAGAATCTCATTAGGCATGTTGAAGGCATGTTAATCCTCGTGTTCTGTCTTTCTAACTCGACAATCCTATGGAAGACATCACAGACTTTCTGTTGTTGCTCATCTATGCTAGTAGCACCCGATGTGGATTGTAGAACATCTAACCAACCCACATGATAGGTGTGTCCTGTGTACCGATCAGTTAAAGCTTTTGCTTGTAGGTCATACTCCCAATTTTTGTTTAGGAATATCCCATCTAAGCCTGGCGTGCTGGAGGTTTCCCTCGAAGTGGAAGCATTATTGCTCCCCATCGCTTGCCCCTCCATGACTGCTACCTTGGGAGCACTCGGTTGCTCAGCTGGCATGATTGTTTTCATAGGAGCCTTTGCTTTCAGGGCTCGACTTTGTTCTAGCCTTCGTAGGTTCTCAATATCCCTCTCCCTTGTTGCTTGCATATAGCGTTCGATCTCTTGTACTTCGGCAAGACTCCTACCATCGGGTAGTAAAACCTCAGAGGGAGATAGTCCTAAAGGATCAGGAGGTGCAGTGGATGGAACATTCACATGCACACTCTCAAGAAGCATAGGGTCTATTTTAGACATGAATGACGAATTTAGTTCCCCACTCCCTTCATTTATTTCATTAACCGCATGTTCGGAGCGAGTAGCTCTACTAAGGGTCTCTTTTAAGCGGCTAAACACGCTGGACCCGGGCCGTGGGCCCATGGCATGCATGTCTTGACTTAAACTATCAGGTTTTGGTGTAGGATACCCCTCCATGACTTCGTCGTCAGAGGAAGAATCACTAGACGCGATATGAGGATCTTGGGTCGCACTACCTTGAGTCCCGGCCGAACGTCCAGAACCTAGGGTGGAGGAATAATGGGTGCCCGCGTAAATGGAGGCACTACCAATATGCTCGTGCTCTAACACTCGTCCAGAGCATAGGTTCATATGACTTGGATCCCCTAGAAGTGTCAGTGAGTGCCCGTGAAGGCTACTCACCTAGTATTTTTGGGTGTTTTGCAACCCAAGTCTTTTCTTTTTTTTTTTGATTTTTTGGTCCTTTTTTTCTGACCCAGCTATAGAATAGAACGTATGATAGCTCAAAACGAGCATGTCGGTCAGAGGGACGTGCCATGCTTTACATCCCTCCGTTTGGTCACTTTATGCCCTCGAAATCCCTAAAACCGTCAATTTCTAGTAGGGAACTAGGCCCAAATTAGAAAGTCTAAGGGTGCAAGTGGGAAGAGAAGGGAGGAGAGTGGAGGACTTTCCCCACATGCTCTCATTCCCTCTTGAGGGGGTAGGGTATATATATAAGAGTGAGTCTAGTATATATCAGAGGACTGAGGCATGGGCCTGGACCTGGGCTTGGGCTTGGGCTTGGGGAAATGATCTCGATCCCGATCAAGATTTTGGTGTAGCCCCCTAGTCACTCACGCTTAAATATTTTCATTTTTTTTATTTTTTATTTTTACAGATTTTTTTTTGTTTTTTTTTTTTTGGCAACGACCGCGCGTGGGTTAGGTGACCCTTTCTTGGGCCACACACACTGTCAACACCTACCTAACCTCTCTGTCCACAACTCACTTAGCACTACCTTATCTACTTACTAACAATGCTGCTAACCACTAACTAATCTGTTAACCACTCTGCTAATTGCTTACTGACAGTGAGCTAACTGCCCACCTACTTCCTCTCTCACTACCTTACTGTGCAAAGACTGTGTGCAGGCAAACTTGACAGAAAACTGTTTACAGACTGTGTGCAAACAGAAATTGCTAACTGTCTACCTACTTATTCATTCACTGCGAACAAGCTGACGACTACTAATTGTGCAAAGATTGTGTGCAAGCAGAAAACACAAGATTATGTAGAATTCACAGAACTTGCAGACAATATAGAAATTAACAACTTGCAGAAAAATAACTCATTCCTCTTCCTCTTCCTCTTCCTCTTCTTTCCTACTACAAACAACTCATAGAAGAAGCACAAAGTGCCTCTTGGGCTTAGTGCAGGGCGATTCCCCGGCAACGGCGCCAAAAATGTGCGCTCCTTGCCACACTGTCGAAGCAAGGGACTTGCCTAACATTGTGTGCTTGGAGCTGTCTGTGGCTCGCACACAGTGTTAGGCAAGTCCCTTGCTTCGACAGTGTGGCAAGGAGCGCACATACGTGGCCTTTGGGAGTTGACATACTCCGCCATTTATTCGGTTAAGCCCGCACAAAATTGTTGCTTTTGCTCTCCAAAATCCAACTTTTTGAAGATAGTGTCTTTGAGTTGTAAGTCCCAAAACTTGTCTACATATTTGTGGATGGATTCATAGGGAGAGATCTTTAAGCTTCGCCATTCGATGAGTACTTTGTCTTTGGCATCGGTGGCCAAAAACTGCTTCATAATGGAAGCTCTTAAAGCTTTCCATGTTCGTGGAGCTTCACCGTTGGCTCGTAGGCTAGACCACCATTGCCTGGCGGACTTTTGAAAGTGCATAGCTACATGGTGTAGCTTAGAGGACTCCGTGAAGCCCTCATCTCCAAACGCCGCATCAAACTATTGGATAAAGGCCAAGACTTTTTCCGTAGCACCAAAGGTACCATCATAGGTAAGGAAAGAGATGCTCTTCCCTCCCTCTTTGAATTTCTTCAGCTTGGACGACCTCTTCCATGCGGCATAGGATTTCGTATGGCCTCTTCTTTTTTATGGTTCAAAGGTTGCACCATCACTTTCTTCAGAAGGTGAAGAATTTGAAGACGGTGGAGAAGAGGGTGACCTCTTTCTCACCTTTTTCTTGTCTTGATCTTCGGCGTCTTCACCATCACTTTCATAAGAGGAAGAGGATGAAGAAGATGGAGAATAGGGTGTCCTATTTCTCGCCTTTTTCTTCTCTTGCTTTTTATCATCCCTCTTTGAATTATGGTGTGGAGAAGAATGCGATGGTCTTCTCCGCTTTGGTGGTGATTGAGAGCGTTTAGCCTGCCTCTTCGTGGAGCCATCTCCGTCGAGGTGGCGGGAGACTCACTTATTTCTCGTTCCTTCAGTGGAGGCTCTTGAGTTCTCCTTTGGGAAGGAGATGCATCATCAAGAAGTAAATTCTTGAGCCCTTCGTATGGATTCTCTTCTTCTTCCCGAATCGGAGAGAGACTTCTTTTGCAAGTCTCACAAGGAGGCTTCCTAGGTGTTCTCTCATCATGGTGATGAGCTTGGAGAATCCCATGAGCACGGAGCTGTCGTTGCACTTCACTTTGGAGAGATGGATTGCCCATGGTTTGTAGAAGCCTAGAAACAAGATAGTTAACAAGCATCGAAGCATCATTAGTAGCTTGCTCATTAGCAAAATCAAAGTTATCAACATTAATTTCATTCTCTTTACTATTGTCAGCCATTCTAACAACTTCTAGGTGTAAACTTTTTAGGTGTACTTTGGCACTTCAAGCCCTAGTTGCTACTCCTCTTTACCCCTTTAGAAAAAGCACTCAAGCTACTGTACCCGTGGCTCAAATACCATTAATTGCAAGGAATAGAAGAGAGGGTCTTTCAACACCAAAACAGCACCGGCTCCTATCAAGCTTCTAATAGCTCAATAGTGGTTAAGCCGTAGGCAAGCCCCGTAGGACTCCACTATTAAGACCATAGGCAAGCCCCGTAGGACTCCACCATAGCTCTCGACGGTGATGCCCCGTTAACTGCACGAAGGCAAGCGCACTACAAGACTGAAAAATCCATATTCTACTTACTCACACACAATTAATAATACCAACCATTTATAGCTAGCTTGAGGACCTCTCTTCTTGAGCAAGAAAAGAGAAACCTTGTGCTCTGATACCAATGTAACATTTAATGGCCTAAAAACGTGTGTAGCGGAAATTAGCATGAACATAGTGGGCATTTCATTAGAATAGATTCCTAATGAGAATTGCAAGAGTGCTTGGGTGGAGAGAGCAACAAAAAGCATAACACCTAGTTAGATAGCATGAACAATACTTTCAAAAGAGAGAGAAATTAAGCTATGGACAACAATTGAGGACCGGATTTGCATGGAACCGGTCCCCCTCCAAGAGGCTTTGTATTATGGTTTCTCCCATCAAGAGAGACATTGTACAATACAATTCTTTATGTTCCTTCAAGACTAGCTAGTGAAATGAAGATGAAAGCTTCATGCACTAAGCAAACACAACATCAATTATCCCCAGTCTCAGACCCAAGACCTCACACACCTTCAAAGATGGTGAGATCTAGCAGGGTATGAGAGTAGATTGAGAGGAAGAAGGAGTATCTTACGAGAAAGATGTACATCTCCTCACATAATCACTCATATTAGCATAGCTTAGCTTAGTAATTAGCTTGGTAGAGGAGATGAGCATGCATTGAAGCTTGGCTCTTGGTTGGATTTTCATCCACATGCCAAGAGTGTGTCGATGTAAGCTTCTATCTCACAAGCTTGGAGTAGGTAATGAGCTCTCCATTAAAGCTTGGGAAGAGATAGTCTTTTTCTTGCTTCTCACATAGAATGTGTGAGAGTGTGTGTGTGATAATGCCTTGCAAAAATCAGCCCCCTCTCTCCTTTGGGCGACCCCTCTTGCTATTTGCTCTTGCTATCCTCCCATTGGACCTCCCTAGGACTAGCCAATGACAATTAAGCAGCATGAGTGATAGCCTTCTAACATGTGTCCCCCTTTCCCCTTTTGTGAGAGCTTTAGGTAATTTAATAATTCAACTAAACTCTCATTGGACCCCTTCGCCTCCTGGCCAATAGGAATCCGGAAAGCCATTGGGCTGCTGAATGCTCATTGAACCCCTTGGGAGACTGTCCAATAGTCTTCTAGAGGACTTAATTTTCATTGGTTCTTTTATTAAGTGTTTTTAAATTAATTAAACTTACTCTAGCCTAATTCTCATTGGTCCACCTCCAAGGCCATCCAATAGGAATTGGGTACACCTTGTGGGCATCTGGCCTAGGGAGCTGACATGTGTCCCTCATTCCCTTTGTGTAAAGGGAGCTTGTTTGTGTGTGTGTGGCTTTCTCTCTCATCCCCTACATGCAAGGCTAGCCCCCTCCTAAGTAGGGATTGCAAAGACTTTTTTGTACACATACAAAGCATCCAATTCCCCTATGGTTGACCTGTGGACACAACCTTTGAATTTTGGAACCTTAGCATTTTGGAAGTCTTAATGAGCTGAACCTTAGGGTCTTTTTAGCCCATTGTTTCACATGGCTCTTTTGCAGATGGATCCCTATTTTCCCTCCTTTGGATCCCTACTTTGGCCGGTCTGCTAGCTTAACCAATATTCTAGTTTTTTCTCCCCTGGCACTTCCCCATATTAAATGATCAGTTTAACATGAGAAAATCATTTAGGAGAATTAGATATTGATTATTATTACACCTCTCTTTCTTTAGAACCTCCTTGGGCTTATCTTCCTTGGGCCTCTCCTCCGTTGGCTTCTCTTCCTTTGCTCTTTTTTGTGTATCCTCCTTGCCTTGTGTGGTGACTGGCCTCTTCCTTTAGCTTCTCCAGTCCTTTGGAGGCTTTGATTTTTCTATGACTAGTGGTATATGGACACTAACCATATATCTAATCAACTTTGCCCTTGCCCGCCAAACATAGTTGTCAGTGTAGCAATTCTTATTGATCTAGCAAAGAAAAATTAGAGTGTTAGCTTACCCTAATAGTAATAGCTATTTATATGGTCAAAGTCTTACCCTAATGTCTTTTATAGATTGCAATAGGTGTAATCAATCACTAGCTTGGCATTTGTTATCACTCTCCATCCACGTGAGAAAGATGACTCCTCCAAAGGTGGCTACACAAACAAAATAGGAAAAATAAATACACCATTTGAAGCTCAATCTACTTACAATTTGAATATCAATCTACCTTCACATTTAAGATGCATGTCATCCATGAGCTTTGTAATAGGAGGAAATTGCTCGATTGCTTCTACCAACCTTGAAGCAGCCCTATTTTAGAAAGATCCAAATCATTGTTACAAAATAATTGAAAGTGGAAGCACTGGCTAAAGTATTGGATAGTTACACTTACAGTCTAGCCATTCCATGATGGCCCTGAAGAGAGTTCAATATGGAACATGTTTTCTCAGTGATATCAATTGCTATAACACTCCAATGAGAGTTGTGGCAAGAAAACTCCAGCGAGGGCTGTGGCAAGGCCTCAAAGGAGAAAATGAGAAGATAACATATGATTACAATAGAACATACCTCTCATGGTAGGGGTAGAGAAGGAGTTCACAAGTCTCAAAATCTATATTGGTGAGCCAGTTCCTTATGTCAAAATCAGATCTCAAATAAAGAGAGATGGTCGGGTCAACCATGCCCACTTTCTGTTGGACATCTACTTATAGTCATGCATCATTAATCTACAAAGAAATTTAAACAACTCCAAGTTAGTTATGAACAATCTTCAAATAGGCATATAGAATGTTGATGGCTAGTCTAACCTCAAGGATGCAATAATAATACGGTCATTGATCTCCCTCTACTAGTCTTTAAGGATATTAATAGACTTAGCATCTAGGGTAATATAATATGGTCTTTGAAGAACTTCACCCTCTAAGAAAGCAGCCACCAAGAAGCTCGTGGGATTGACAGCTCTCAACATTGAAGGGAGTAGAGCTAAATTAATCTCCCTAAGTTACTTTGTTTCCATGTCCTCCCTATCAACTTTGGGATCTTGAACATCCTCCTCTGTGATCTCCTCAATCACCATTTCAAACTCTTTTTCTTCTCTTGATGGGGGTATGTTGAGAATATTGAAGGTCTTCTCATCTTGTAGAGGTATTGGCTCACAAATTTTGTTGAATATGTATCTTAATCTCCTCAAGATAATCATATCTTTTTCCATAAGTGTTGGGCCTGTGAGAGTGGGTTGCACATATGTAATATGCATCTTAGAGAGCTCAATTAAAAAGTCTTCAGCAGCTTTCTGTGTGCATGCCAAAGCACCTCTTGTCCATCTCATGTCAATCCTAAAATGCTCTACTACTTGCCTACAGAGCCTTTGAAAAGGAAGCCTTGGCATTGCAAGTTGTAAGAGACTTCTGTGCTTTCTTTATCTCTCTTAAGCATCTAACTCCTTCTCTTTATAGGTAGGAGTTTTATATCAACTCCCTTTTTGGCATGTTGCTTGGGGGATGCAGCTCCATTATCTCCTTGAGCTTTCACCTGTGTCTGTTGGTTTATTTTCAGCTGGTGTTCCTTTCACTCCTAGCTTGACATTTTCTCTAGGAACTTTCCTTGTAGTTTTCTTGGTCCTTGCCATATCTGTAGACCTTCAAGGACAAAAATATAAAAACACATTTGAAAAAGTTATTAAAGTGTTCCTAATAAAAAAATACAAAGAAATACCTTGATTCCATCCCACAATATATCACTTATCTTTATTATCTCAAAAGGAGACACTCTCCATACACAACAAAGGTTGTTTTGTCCTTGTGCAAAAACAGTGTAGCAAACATCTGTCCGGCTACAATGTTTTCGCACAAGGATGACACCATAAAAAAACACTAACTAAAACTAATTTTTTGGTTCAATAAATTAAGGTAGGTCTACTAAATTAAATAGAGTAACATTTTTTCATTCCACTAAATCCCTATATAATGATTAAATGAGTCACTCTACATTAAGCTCAAAGGAGTCACTCTAAGAGTTGTGTCATCCCTATGCGAAAACAGTGTAGCCGGATAGATGTCCAACTACACTATTTTTGCACAAGGACGCCATCTCCAAAAAGGCAAACTAAAACTAGTTGTGTCGTCCTTATGCAAAATCAGTATAACCAAATATGTGTCCAATTACACTGTTTTCGCACAAGGACGACACATTTAAGAAAAAATTATCAAAAGTAGTAATTTGTTGCTTCAAATAATTAAGGTACACACTCAGATATTACAATCATGTCATCCCTATGTGAAAACTTTGTAGCCTGACCTCTATCCAGGTATACTATTTTTCCAGAGGGACAACACAACATGGTATACCAATAATAAGTAGTAGATGGTAGACAGCAACCATGCTCACCTACAAGATAATCAATAAGGATTATTTGATGCTACGAGATATAAAAACCTCTTTGATATAAGAGAGGACTACTACCTTGTTATTTTGGCAGAGTGGGAAGAACATGATAAAGGCTTTGTGGACCACAATACACCATGCCCATCATCATTACTTGATACAGATTTTGTTGAGAATTTTATTGATCATTCCCATGCTGGGGAGCATGTACTAGATATTGTTCAAAGCTATGAAGAGCAAGGGCTTCCCACAGATGAGGAGGTCCAACAAATTCAAAAAAGATTGAAGATTGAAAACATGGGCAAAGAAGTTGCAAGGGAGAGCCAAAAAATAAACCAAGATTTTCCATTGACCTTTGGAAAGAGGACATTTTTAAAGATGATGAAAACCTTAAGGTAAAATAATACATTAGTTGAAACTTCATTTTTATAAACTGATTTGATATGTTTTTTTTGCACAGATTGATATTGTAGATTCTGACAAGTTTTTGGGAGAGGTAAGGGCTCCAGGCCTCTGGATCTAAAGAAGGATCAGAGTTTGGGCCATTACATTGGAAAGCTCAACAAGGAGACAATAGCTTTCTACCACATGAATCTTTCCCAATCACCCACTCTCCCCATACTTGAACTAGTGGCTAAGAGTTGGAGTGGACAAGATCATACTTCTTGAGAAGCAAGAAGCCATTAGAGTTTTTGGACTTGCTCCAGTATTTATGGGCTCAAGGAGTGCATACTTTGGCACAATGGCCAATTGTATCTTTGCCTCTTTTGGTGACTTAAAGTAGTGCAAGGTTACAAGAATTAGGAGTAGTTGAAGTGGAGGGGGAAAAATGAAAAGCTTGATGTTGTCTTAATCAACCAAAATTAATCCTTATGTTATTACCCGATTGCTTCATTGCCTCTCTCTAGTGGAAAGCCATTATAAAAACCTTTCACTTGCAGATGATCTACTGTATGCATCCTTGTTTTTTTTTGTATACTCCTCTGTATAGCTGCATCAATATCAGAATTGTCTAATATCTTTTTGGTCTCTTGTGATCTTGTTCAGTGCCACACTTGTCTATAAAACCACTAGAATACTTCAAGCAAGCTATTAGCCTTTCGAGCTCCTCCACAATGGGACTTCTCCATACCTTGAGTAGACCAAATTGAAAGGCTTCCATATTTCTTTACAAACCATGCAGCATGATTGTAGATAATGTGTTTCACAAAAAAAAGATAATCTATTTAGCAATTTATGCAAGTATTGAAGCAGATTAGAAGAATCAAAATTCATAATTATTACCATGTAGTGTGTGAAGTGCTCTAAGCTCCAAGCACTTGTCATAGATTTTTTGAATGTGTTCAACTCTTTCTTAAAGCTGGAGAGGTCATTTTTTCCCCAATAACTTTTATCATAGTAAGAAAAGACTACATCCAAGGCTTCCCACACTTTTTCCTTCTCAGTTCTTGCTTTGCCATCTACTCCATGGTCCTTCACAACATTGTGCAGAGCCTTCCATTGGTTGTACCGGACTTTAGATGCACCCCTACCAAAATTTCCGTGAAATACCAAAAATGTTATGGCCTTCATCCCACCAATAGAAGCTTTTCTAGAGACATTATTTCCACCAGATGAGCTTTTGGGGTCTAACTCAATCACAACATTCCCCCGTGAAGTCCAACATCAGACAATACCCTCTCAATGCTTTGTATGGCATTGTAGTTTCCATGCAAACCCTATGTACATGGGCACAACCTTCTCAATGATTCTACAAGTGCATGCAATGTGTAGAGGTGGAAATTTGAAAGGGGAATATTTAAAATAGCTTGAAAGTTTGGATCTTTATAGTATCTATTTGGGGCTTTGTTCTAATTAGCAAGATTCAGCTCCTTTGCTACACCCATGCAGTAGATACAGGGGCTTTATGCATTGGCACCCCTTGACACATTGTACATACACTTCAGTGTCTTTAGGTCACCCCCATCTGCCATTCCACCTTGTACCTACCAAAGCCCTCAACATCTAGCTCTTCCCTAGCCTGTTGAGCTTTGATTATAGCAGGGATACTGGAATACCCAATTCAACACATTGAAATCTATCAGTCTCAAAAGCACCTAGCCAACAAATGTTCTTCTCTAACTGTACACTAAATTTTTTAGGGGTTTTTTCACCTCTGTGGTATGAAGAGATCTATTCATAAGGGTTATTGATACTCTCTCAAGCTTTCTACGCTTAACAATTTCACTCTCATCTGATTCTGATGACAAAAATGGCTTGCCCATTCACCTCAGCATGTTGAATATCATAGAATTTTATCATAGCCCTCTGCAAAGTTCTCAAGTCAAAGAATAGATTGTTGAAAGAGTTAAACATGAGGTTTTTCTTCTTACCAAGATATATATATGTTATTGATGTGGAATGGCTCTCCAAGCATCTCCATGACCTTGGAATTAATTCTCAGCCTGGCCTATTGAACAATTGATGGCTTCGGAAGCAAGGACCCCCTTACTCTTGATTGCTTCAAGTTTCTATTGATGAGCTTGAATAGCTTTTGATAGACTACCCTATTGATTTAACTATGTACAAAGTGCCTTGAACTTCATCTTTGTCCAAAGTAGAGCTTTGAAAAAACCATTGATGCATTTTTTCTTAAAAACCCTAAATCTTCTTTTATTCAATAGGTTGCCAGCAAGAACAGGTGGAATCACTTCACAAAATGATTGTGAAGCACCTCTCATTTTCTTTGTGAGATGTCTGGCTGAACCAAGGACTTGCAGTAAACACAAGGAAAGACTATAGCACCCCCACCTAGATACCAACTTACAAAACAAATATCAATGTGGAAAAAAGGCAATTTTACCTCACTTCTTTGATTCTTCTGTTACAACCTCCTTCTCCTCGCTTGAGACTCTCAATATTCTTCAACTCCTTTGTCTTTGTCTAAGTCCAAGCTGTGTCTTCTTTCTTCTGACTGTATTCAACAATGATTGGAGGTTCTTTACCTTATCCTTGCTTTATTGAAGCTGATGATTAAGATAATCCTTGAACTCTCAAAGAAAATGGTTTTCCAGCTTATGAATGTCCCTCCCTGCTCCAAGGTTTTGTGTATAGCCTAATAGCCCTTTCATACCATCTCCTACAGATCCCATCAATGAAGAAAAATTGAAGAATGGTGGGGTGCATTTGGTGATGGGTCTATGGGATATAATCTACCATTTGTCCATAGATCAATGTGCTTCATTTGTTCTAATCTCAATGCTTCTATGGCAGAAGGAGGAGTTTCACAAAGCCATTTTCTTTTGTGTAGAGGGGAATATTTATCTTCCAACTCAACATGGAGATGATAGATACCTCTTTTAGCAGGATTCATGGAGATGTGGGAAAGATGATGATTTGGATATGATGCAGGGAAAGATGCAGAGAAAAGTGTATAGAAAGGACATAATGAGCAGAGGGAAATCTGAAATTTGGACCACAAGAGAAAAACGATGCATTGGGAGGGAGAATTTTGGGGAAAGGGACACATTCCCAAGAGATTTGAAAACAACACTACATGCGGGACCTTGAAAAGTAACATCCCGTGCATCCAATAAAAATATAAAGGTTTTCCCCCAATTTTGAGATTTAAAATTCCTTGTTTAATTTTTCAAAAATAAAAAGTAGTTTCTCTCTCTACCATTTCTTATAGGGAAAACTCGAGACCTCAAACTTCCCGTAATGTGTTTGAGAACCTTGTTTGGCATCCATATGATTCTTTTGAAAAAAATCCAAGGCAAAGGAGACCGTTAAGAAAGAGCACGTAGAATTTTTTTATAAAACTATTAGAGGAGTTGCAAGATGTATTTTTTGGTGACTTATTGGATGGATTATCGCCATCTTCGGAAGTAGACCATGGCATCGAAGTTATGCCAAGTTCAAAACCTATAAGTAAACTAACTTATAGATTAAGCCACTCTAAAGCACAGGAGGTGAAAAAAAATTAAAAAAATATTGGGTTCGGAGGGACCATGAAAGTTTGAAATGAGTTCCAAGTCAGAATGAGTTGAAGGGAAGAAAATCTCAACGAGCAGAGATCCTACAGATGTTTAACCTTCAAGTATGCTACCCAAGAGGTAAACATAATGTAGTGGTGGGTGCACTTAGTTGCATGCCGCAAATAAGTGGATTAAGCTTCAAAGTCTTCAAGACTGAGTTCTTGGAGGCACTACGTATCTTATGTGAGTAGGATCCATCATGTACAAAGGTTTCGCATGCTATACACAATTGCACTGCTTCGCAAATGCGGTCACCTCCCTTGTCGACATGTAGTGCTAGTCTAGAGAGACAAGCTATAGGTGCGATGAGTAGGGAATCAAGAGTTAGTACAAAGAAACTAACCGGGATTTATTGGTATATTTTGGTGTTGGAGATCTCTAACATAGACCCTTCATCACCTTTGAGAGCTACCGCTTCAAAGGGGAGTGATAAACTTTCCCAGGGGAAGAAGAATTCTAACTACTCCATTGACAACGGGGTACTTACTCTGGTCTTACTCTATAAAGGTAGACTACTCATACCATCTATTGGTGAGTTTTGAATTTGGATTCTTAAAGAAAATCATTATAGTCCAAGTGCTAGTCATCTCCAGATTCAAAAGACAATTTTATTGGACTAGTTTGTCTAAGGACATCCATAATTATGTGTTGAAATGCAATAAGTCTCAGGTGAATAAACATGAATATCTTAAGGTTGGGAGACTATTCTATCCTTTAGAGATACCTCAAGGGAAATGGGAAATAATTTCCATGGATTTTATTACCGGTTTACCCAAGGGAATGACTCATTGTGGGTGGTAGTAGACATATCAATCAAAATGGAAAAGTTTATTGCCACAAAGAAAATTGTTAAAATGCTAGAGTTGGAGAAACTCTTTATTGAACATCTTTGCAAGCTATATAGCTTGCCTATAGATATAGTGTTCAGATAGAGATAGAAAGCTCAATAATCATTTTTGGAGGGTAGTCTTCAAAGATCTTGATACTACTCTGAGCATGGATACAACATGTCATCCGCAATTTGATGGTTAACCCAAAAGGGTTAACCAGATCTTACATAGAGGACATGTTGCATTCTTATGTAAGTAAAAAGAAATCTAACTGGCAAGAGACTTATCCATTTTGGAATTTTCTTGCAATAGTTCCATTCATGTTGATGTATGGTTTTCGACCACGATCTCCTATGGCTATAGGCCAAGAGAAGGAGAATATTCAATCGATCAAGTATTTCCTTAAAGATATGAATGATATGCTAAAAGCAGCAAAGGAAAGCATTTGTAGTGCACAAGATCGTGCTAAGACGTATGTTGATAAAGGACTAAGGAAAGCTACCTTTATAAAAGGTGACTTTGCATTCCTAAAGTTTCTTGCAAAGTCAAAAACCATAAAATTGGGAAAGTGTGACAAAATTTCTCCAACACACGGTGGTCCCTTCAAAGTTATTCAAAAGATTGGGCACATAGCATATAAACTTGAGTTACCAGATAGATCTCAAGTTCCATGTTAGTAAACAAAAGAAATCAATTCATGGTTTGGAGAACGTAGTTTCTCCAAAAATTGTGATTGACTTGATAGCCACCAAAGATACTACATGAATCGGAAACGATTCTAGGGTATTGAGATAGACAAACCTGTTATAAAGTATACCAAGAGGTACTAGTTAAGTGGACAGACTTAGATGAGGAAGTTGCATCTTGGGAACACCGTAGTGCAATTCGCGAGGGACCCACTCTATATACAAAATGGGACGTTACCTGTGCGCGGACAACTTTGATAAAACCCCTATATACAACTCATATTAAGGAATATGACCCACCTTTCTACGCTTATACAACAATCAATGAATAAAACTATCATACCCCTATCTTACATATAAAATCTAGGTCTCACATGATCTAACTGAGTAAAACTAGTGAAAGAGTGTGTAGCATAGTGCTTGGCAATGTACTAAGAAACCACTTTTGTTGATAACTAGATGTACCCTCAATGTGTCTTAGTTTGAATTTCAAACTATGTGTCCGATCAGCTTGCACTCTATCTACTCGTCCAATTTTTGACCCATGGTGTAAATCAACCCTTGACTTGCTCCAAATCAACCCTTATCTATGACCGGCTTGATGCACAATTTGATGTGTGACCTGATAAAAAACTTCCCCTAAATTCATTCGAGTTCTACTGTACATCAGTGACCAATTGTTACAAGTAATCATCCCACCAGGTTTCTTCCCCCCCCCCCCTACACTTACGTGGTGCGGTAAGTTTTCCATGGTGAATCCCCCAAGAGTGTGATTGCCAAGAGATTTCCCGCTTTTGTTTTTGAGGATGAGAACTGGGGAAGGGAGGTAGGTATGTCATGTAGCCTGTAATGGATACATCTAGGTTGACTGTCTTTTGGCACTAGAGGGAAGTTGGGTTCAATGGGAGATCGCTCAATCATAGTGCTCGGGTGGTCGTACCAATGTGGACATACATGCCACACTATAAGCAAGATTCTAGGGATGAGGGGCACTCATTCTCTCATGGCTGGGTGTGAGCTTAACAACTAGATCCCCTTGTGCTAGATTGTCTATACCGGAATTACACAATTGTAACAAATAGGAAAAGTAGTATATCCTTCTTCTCCTTTGTAAGTATTCTCTCACTTTGTTCATTGCAACATATTGTTTATGTTAGCATCAATAAATCTCAAAATTTTAGTGGTTTAATCTTCATAATAGTTTTTGTGTTTCTTTGCTTTATATTGTTTAGCTTTTGGCTATGATTGGACATGTCCTTTAAAAGCAAATTCACTTTGCATGATTTGGTCATAGCGCTTCATGTTCTTTTTACTTTTGTTGGCCTATGATATTTACTATTTACTTTGATTTTTGATAGATTAACATTTCCTCCAAGTACGCACCTTCCATCATGTCATTGTGATCTTGTTCAATGGAGCACAAGGATGTGCACCACATTAGGAGGGAGGAAATGTTAGCAATGGCCAACACATACACCAACATTGTACCAAGTAGAGGAGGACATGCTATAATATTTCCTATTAGTCTTGTTTAGTTTTAGACTTACATTTGTATATCCTACAAAGGTGGGCTTAGTAAATTTGTAATCCGTAAAGGCTTGGAGTCCATGCCTTTATAAAAGCCCTTTTTGTGCAAAGAGGCTTCATTCTTGAGAGCCCATTCTTGAGTATCACTTTTGTGGTCTTTCTATGGATGGCCTAGCCTTGTGCTTAATGCTTATGCTTAGAAGGCTAGTAATAATCTTTTTTAACTAGAGTATCTCTTTCTTGATTAATATAATCTCTATTTTTTTCGTTAATTTTATTTCTTCTACATTTCATTAATGTCATGAAGTAGTTTTACAGTCTCATTATTCTAGATTTCAGAGGGGGATACACTAAGTGCTAGTTGAAATTATTGTGTACATAAAAAAGGTGTAGTTGAGTGAAGTCTTATAGTGTACCTTACTAGCTCTCCTAGTTTGAAAATAGCGTCCCTAACTTTCTTATCCCCACATATACACATACTCACCGGTAGAATGAACTACAATGTAAATCAGGGAAAGGGAAAGTGAGTGATAGTCATACACACAAATTATAGATAGAATAGGGAGTATGAAGATTACGTGAAGCATCTTGTGCCAATCGTGGGACTTCAACCCGTACAATTGAACGCTTCCACCCTTCTTCGCTTTTGTGAAATCTCCCTTTAGCAACCTCATGTATCATGTTGGTGTGCAAATAGAGGTGATGGTACCCTTCACCTTGTCTAATTCTTATTTTTCTAGCATCCATGGTGCTTTGGGAAGCACCATCTTTCCATTTGGGGCACGCCATGGAGTAGCAGAGGTGGGGAGATGTTTTAAAAGCCTCAAATCCTCCCTCGCACCCAAAGAGTCCTTCTTGCCAATAATGTGGTCCCATAGTGTTTGGAATACATTCTTGAATATGTTCATGGGATCCAAGAGGTGTTGAATTTTTCAGTCCTTCCAATATGGAAGCCCTAAAAATATGGAATACATTGACATACCTTTTGGTGGAGGACACGGAGCCGGATTGTTGTTGTGGTGTTCCTCCCAAATGGTTGCCCAATCTACCATCGTGAGCTTTAGAGGAGCCTTCCCTTTTGTTGGAGCCTTGTGCTTGTTATGCCCTTGGGGTAAGAAACAATGGTTGTTTGGATAGATTACCTTGCACAAGGAATCGGACCTCTCCGTCACCAACAATGGCCCGCAAGTAGGACATGCATTGTGCCCGATGTGGACAACCGTGCATACATATCATATGGTTAGAGAGATGAGTGAACTAAAGTGAGCTAAAGGGAGACAGGGAATGAGGGAAAGAGAGATAGAGGATAGGGGGTTACCAGAAATCTCTCCAAGCCCAGGATAGTCGTGCATAGTCCACATAAAGATTCCCCCCACTTGAGCCTCTCTCCCCCCCTTTGCAAGTGAGACATCGACAACAAGAATGCCTCTCCATAACTCCTCCAACTCTTCGATGAGGGGCTCGAGGTAAATGTCAATATTTGACACTTTGCACTTCCCTGGCATAAGCAAGGAAAGAAGTATATTGCCCTTCTTGGTTGTGTCCCATGGTGGAATATTGTAGTTGACGATCACCACAGGTCAAGTGCTCCATGAAATAGACTTAGTGCCGAAGGGGTTGACACCATCACTTGCTAATCCAAGCCTCAAGTGTCGAGGCTCTAACCCAAACTCTGGCCATTGAGTTTTGATGTGCCTCCATGCAAGTGAATTGATAGGGACATGCATCATTTGATCATTTGAGCGATGGTTTGCGTGCCACGCGAGAAGCTCCACTGTAGGCCTTCTTTTAAACATGTGTTGGATGCGAGGAATTAATGGAAAATGTCTTAATACCTTGCGGGGTAGGTGTGCCCCGCTCACACCTGTCTTGTATCGTGCCTCCTCGCACACGAAACATGAGGTAGCATGTGAATGCTCATTGCGGTATAGCATGCAATCGTTGACGCATGCATGGATGCTCTCATACTCCACTCCAAGTGCAGTGACATATGATCTAGCTCGTCGATGATCTGGAGGCATGTGGTTATTTTCTGGCAACATTTTGCTCATCAAACTACAACATTATAATTCCTAGAAGACGACACCATAAAGAGAGAGGGAGAGAGTATATAAAATCCACATTCCATACTTACAGAAGTAGCGCATCGACACTTGCATTACTCCAACCAAATTTTGCTTGTTGCAAGTTGAGTACTTCCAATGATGCTCGGAGCACCGAGTACTGTGCACCATCGTAAAGAGGTGTTCGGACACTCGTCATCAATCTATCCTCCATTTTGGCAGCCCGTTTAGTGCAGGACCGACAATCTTCCTCGCACATGTCGCGCTCATGAGCTAGTAACTCATCACACATGTCAAACATGTGCTCATCCTCTACCTCAAAGTGCGACGAAGACACCATAGGCGCTGCCGACGTAGAGCCAATGGGAGGATCACCATGCGATGCACCCAAATCGCCTAGTCGCTCTTGCCTCTACCGTTCGGCTTTGCGCGCCGGTGCACCACCACCGAACACAAACCAATGGGGCACCTCCTCAAGCGACGGGTGAGTCGCGCTATCATCTCTCTGAGCGCTTTTCCAAGGATGCCAAAGCTCTTCGTTCTCCACGTGCTCCAAAGCAATGCGCTTCGAGCGAGGAATTGCTCTTTTGCATTTGGTGCAAGGACAAGCTAGTTTTTCCTTGAGCCAACGATCTCTCTCTAGGCCTCTAGGAGGACCACGATCATCCCAGTCGATGTGCTGCACACGCGAAAAGTTGTTTATTTAGTCATGTGTCCTAAAAAATAAATAATTAGCAAAACACTTAATTCCATTTAAAGAAAAATTACATATTGTTAACGTCAAAGGAATAAATGACAATGAGTGTTGAAATTATTTTTAACTAAAAGAGATTTTTTAAAATTCAATTAATAAACATTTAAAAGTACTACAAAGTAAAGTATCCATAAAAAATATAAAATCTTCATCAAAAAACTCAAAAGGCTAAAAAATGAAATAATGTATAGCTAAGGGTAGAGGGGGGGGGGGGTTTGTACCTCCCCCCCCCCCAAGCCTCCAACCTCGGATTCGCATGTATCTGTTTGAAATGATTGGGCGCGGTAATAGCTGGCACCTAAAAAAGGAAAGAAGGTAGAGTATTCCGCGTTTTTGCAGCATGCCTTGTGTTCTTGCTCTCCGCCATCGCTCCTAAGCTTCTCCCCGCCCCCCACCTCTCCCTTCCCCCTCTCTCCTTCTCCAAGCTTCTCAAGTTTCGTCGAAGAGGGTTTCGTCCAAGTTTCGGCAAGGGGGTATTCCGCCATCGTCTTTGGAAGCTCAACCTAGTCGAAGCTCAACCACGCTACAAAGAAGAGGTAAACACAAAAGCACATCCTCCCTCTTCCCCTTTTGTTTTTTACTACACACACACACACATAAACTGATGTCATCCATGTTTGGCTTCTCATTTCTGAGAGTGCTTGCTTTACATGGAGGCGCAGACATGACTCTGGGGGATGGAGCTTCCGCTTCGTAATTCAACTGCACGACCAAGAAGGGGAGAGCGAGAGGGATAGAGAGAGAGAGAGAGAGAGAGAGAGAGAGAGAGAGAGAGAGAGAGAGAGTCAATGAGAGAAACAGAATTACTTATTGCATTACGTTAGAATTATAATATTACGATCAATTCATCACTTAGACGTTGAATCTAGGTGCAACCAACACAAACGATGGTTACATTTACAACCTTAACATATATATGTGTGTACATATATATCTGTTTATGCATGTATGTAGACACTAAGTACAGGAGCATAGCACCCAAAGGTTAGGCGCTTCCTCTTGGGTATAGTCCTTTTTTAATTGTGGCGTTGTGGTCATTGATCCACTCATGCATGGATTACCGCAATGTACCTTTGGTTTTTCACGGTTGAGACTGCGATGATATTTAAAGAGGTGCAGTTGACCTTTGGCACTACTAGCGTCTACTTAGGTCTACTAGTATGTATATGTATCTACGTGTTTGTGTGCTAATATATATATCCTCTAGGAGAGAATTGTAATGTTACGATCAATTGATCACTTAGACATTGAATCTAGGTGTAGCCAACACAAAACAATGGCTACATTTATAACCATAACATATGCATATATGTAGGCACTAAGTACGGGAGCATAGCATCCGAAGGTTAGACGCTTCCTCTTGGGTATAGTCATTTTTTAATCATGGCGTTGCAGTCATTGATCCACTCATGCATGGATTACCACAATGTACCTTTGGTTTTATCACGGTTGAGATTACGATGATATCTAAAGAGGTGGAATTGACCTTTGGCACTACTAGCCTCTACTTAGGTCTACTACTATGTATATGTATCTACGTGTTTGTGTGCTAATATACTTGTGTACGTATTTATAGATGGATGAGTAGGGTGGAAAGCTTAATCTTATATTGCTCTTTGTAATGTAGATGTCAGACGAGAGACCAACTGGTGAGGAGTAGCCAGTTGGCTCTTCTTTTGGTTGGTTCACATCTCAGGTGGGCTCCCAGCCGGGGTGGACATCGCCTCCAGTGGACCCGGGTCTTGATTTGGTGCGAATAATCAAAGAAATAAATAATGTTTTTACGTAGTTAACCATAAACCATGAGTGTCATAGGTTTTCTTTTGTTATTTGCAAGCATGGCCATCCTACACCTACCCTTCTCAGATTCCTCCATCGGTTTTAGATCCTGACTTACAGCGGGCTATCTCTTTACGAGAGTAGTACCTCCGTTCGACGGAGGATTTGTTTGACCGCTACACTCTGCAGCAGCTTGCGACCTACGGCATTTCTCCGCATACTACACCATGGGAGAGTCAGGGAGGGACTCCTTACCTACAAAGCCTCGCACCGATGGCACCTCCCTCTACTCTCCCTTCCTATCATAGGTTATGGTGCATGAGACACATCCTCCACATGCATCTTGGGTGGAAAGTAGCTCTTACAAAAGCATAAAAATCTTCGAAGGACCCTTGTATCTAGCTTTGAATGACTTCTCTTTTCTTGTTTCCATGGGCAAATTGCTTGTTGAGGCAACAAGAGTCCCACTCATCTTCTAAAAGATTTTGGAAGTTCAATAATAGTTGATTATGCCTTTTATTTTAGCATGGTTTTTTGCTATGTTTATAATGCTACTTAATGAAGGAAGAAAATATAATTGCACACATGTGTGCACGTGCGTGCCCACACACACAAAACAAAAATGACACAACAGTGAGGGCCACATTTCCATGAGACCAAAAGACCAAACCCCCTTTGAAAGGAAATATATTGATAGAAATCCTTGCAGCTAAAGTGCGATTAGAACTTAAGAGAGGTAGTAGTCACGGTATGAAGTTTCTATATATATTCAAAAACCAAAACCACTTGCACATGGTATGTCACTTGTATACACACCATTTGCTATCTTTATCCCTCTCAAGACTCAAAACCACGTAGGTTAGTAGCCCTACCCTCTTCTTTGGACCTAGCAAAAATTAGTATGGAAAATGCCAAACTATGTTCATTCATTGTTTGCCAAAACAAGTAATCAGTGATCTTGGAGTATTCACATAAGGAAATTCTCTATTCTATATAGTTTGTTTCTAGCGGGCAATTTTTTTTACAAGCATTGAAAAACTAAGCAACATAATAAATTACAAAACCATTAAAAGTGATAGAGAAAGAAAAAAATTATTTACCATCTTTTAAGCGCATGCTAATCATTATATAATCTCTCTCTCTCTCTCTCTCTCTCTCTCTCTCTCTCCACCCACACACACACACACACACAACATGTGCTCTATCACATTGCTATCAAATTTTCAAGCATTAAATGTATTGTCTTGGAGAAAGAGACTCAAACAGAGCATCACATGCTCACATTACACATCACAGTTTGAAAGGGAATATGGATAAACCAAGAAAAAGGAGTTTAAGGATATCATCATTAAGTGATGAAAGACATTGAGAACAAGAAAACGAAATTCAAAGCCCCATTCAACATCATGTGGAAATTTTTGTACAAACATAAATACCTCTATCATGGAATTAGGTGTCTTACTCATTTTGCATGTGTGCTTATATAGCTTATTGTATGGATTATGTGGCATGAGAGCATGTGTGGCATCATACTCCATGTGACTATGTATGTTCTTGTAAGGGATGTCATGAGCAAATTAGTTGACAAGAAAAAACCTTCTTGTTTTGAGAGGAGGATCATGATGCAAAGCCCAAGGGTAGCATAACCCATGCAATTTCCATGTGTATACATGTGGTAGACCTAGATTTTCGTCATTAGGAGAAATTTTAAGCCACTTTTGCACCTTGTAAAAGAAACTCTAGAGAGAGAATATTTGTTCAAGTTTTAGAAAATGAGTTGTCAAAAGCATGTGACACTTCATGATTGTCAAACGCCACAGTTCTTATTCTCCCTCTTAGTCTTGTTTCCCTCTCATTCTTGTTTGCAAATTTAAAATACTTGTCTCCCTTCAAAATGGCTAGTTTGACATCTCTTTCATATTCAAGCTCATCATCTTGTCACCACACTCAACCCTATAATCTTCTTCTAAGTCATCAACATTGATGAGAGATCTAAATAGCCATAAGGAATGTAACTAAGTGAAAGCATACCAATCCATAATTTGGGATGAAGGAAGGAGAAGCTCAAGCATATACAAGGATGTTGCAACAAAGGTGAGAATTGTTCAGTTTTGTCATATCAAAATTTTCCAAGATTTGGTTTTAATAGTCTTTCTTAGTAGCTTGGTACTACTAATGAGTCATTAGTGTCTCCTAATGGTGTTCTTTTTTTTTTAATCAGTATTTCTAAGATCCCTAAAAATATTCTCTCCTCTCCCTTCCTCATTGCCTCACCTCACCCTCGCTACCTCCAGCCCCATGCTAACCTCACCCACATAGCTCACATTGCTCCTCTTCTTGTGGGCAATCACACCATGCTTGCCTGCTATCTAGCTCCATCTCCACCTTTAGAGTCTTGACAATCCCCTCAGCTACTCTCGTGCATGCCCTAGTCCATCACTCGCTTGATTGTCCCATCTCCTCAACCCATCACCCACCAGCAAGACCCTAGAGAGAGAAAGGAGGGAAGTTTGATGTACAAAACTGAGCAGAGGTGACATGGCAAGATGGAGGCAACATAAGCATGGCACAGTAGCAAAGATGAGAGAGAGAGAGAGAGAGAGAGAGAGATTCCAAACTGGGAATCCAAAAGGATTCTATTCACATGACATGCCTCACCCCATTCTCACTCTTGTTTGAATCTCTTAGGGCATCATTTCAAGATTCTCACAATTAATCACTCCTCTTTCAACAGATCAAGACCATATTGGCAACTCCGTTGTTATATTCATTCATTCACAAGGTATTTCATGATCCCACCATCCTTACATCCCAATGCTAAGGTTGGAACTCATTTAAGACCTCTCTCACCAGTTAAATGGAGGGTGTCTCGCATCAGCCCCTCCTCCCTTGCCCCCTTGTTTGCGAGATCTTGCTCAAACATCTTCTCTCTACCCCCAAAAAACAAGAGAGAATCTACTCAAGGATTATTTGACCTGATGAATTCTTCTGAGCTAGTACCCCTATTAATATAATTGTTGGAATTAGGGTTGCAGAGAAACGCACACAGCTTGGAGAAGATGAAGGAAGTTCAAGGCACACAATAGAGAGTGTGTTCTTTAGTGTGCAATGGAAGATAGATAGCCCTAGAGTGATGAGTGTATATACAATGCATGGGGGGAAAAACCTCCTAAAGAGGGGAAAAATGCCACGGCGGTCCTAGTGTCTTCACACACATCACTATCACATGTATATGGTAACATTCCCCCCTGGAGTGATGCGGTGAACGAGAGGTGGAACATGAGTAAGGGAAGTTCCATGCCCTGAGGACATGATCAGTCCACAAAGGGGAGTAACCCAAAGCTTTGTGGAAAGCTTCGAGCTTCTCATGAGACAATGCATTTGTGAAAAGATCTACAAGGTTGTCCTATGTTGGCACATAAGCCAAGCTGATCTCTCCTGCTGAGAGCCTCTCCCTCACATAGTGGTAATGCACCTCAATGTGATTTGTGCGAGCATGAAAAACTGGGTTCCTCGCAACTGCCAATGCGCTCTGGCTGTCAGTGTAGATAGTGTTGGCAGTGTCCTGTGCAACACCCAAATCAGCCATAAGGCGTTTGTGCCATACACACTCAACCGTAGCTGTGAAGACTGCCCTGTGCTCAGCCTCACAACTCAAAGTGGCCATAGTAGGTTGCTTCTTGCTCAACCATGCTATACATGAAGTGCCAAGCATGAAACAAAAACCACTTGTGGACACTCATGTGTCAAAACAACCAGCCCAATCTAAGTCCAAAAAAGCATGTAAGTTTGGCGGCAATGATCCCCCATTGGGATAAAACAAGCCAAGATGTAAAGTGCCACTAAGGTAGCGAAAAATCCTCTTGACAGCCTGCCAATGCTTAGACCCTAGGCTATGCATAAATCTGATGACCTGTGAGACTACAAACTAAATATTCGGCCTTGTGTTGCATACATAAATGAGGCACCCAACAGCAGTTTGGTAAAGAGTGACATCAGCAGGATCACCAACGTCATGAAGACTCAATTTTAAACATGTTTCCATGGGAGTGGCAATAGGTTTTCAATCCTCAAGTCCAAACTTACATAGCAATGTCTCTACGTAACTTTTCTAACACAAGGCAATACCACTGTCACACTGCTTAAACTGTATACCCAAGTAATGATGCAATAGCCCCAAATCTTTCATCTTGAAAGCGGCATACAAATCAGCCTTAAATTCAGCAATATGTCTCTCATTGGTCCAGTGATCATCAAATTATCTACATAAAGAACCACAATCAGAAGTACATCACCCTCACGCTTTACATACAATGTGCTTTCTGTTGGATAGTTACAAAAGCCTCGTTTGACCAAATGAGTGTCAGCTTTCTCATACCGAGCATGAGGAGATTTCTTCAACCCATACAAAGCCTTCTTACATCTCCACACTTTGTCCTCTTGTCCTTTCACGACAAAACCACGAGGCTGCGTTACATAAACTTCCTCAAATATGTCACCATTCAAGAAAGCAGTAACAATGTCTGATTGATGTACATCCCAACCAAAATGAGCTGCCAATGCACATAGAGAACGCATAGTAGTCATACGACGAGTGGGAGAAAAATTCTCTTCATAATCTATGCCTTTTTTATGTGCATAACCCTTTGCAACAAGTCGAGCCTTATGGCGATCGATCTCACCATCCGGCTTGCGTTTCAACTTGTAAACCCACTTCGTACCAATGGCCTTTTTACCAGGAGGCAAACAACATAAAGTCCATGTGTCATTTTCTATAAGTGCATCATATTCTGATTGCATGGCAGCCATCCAATTTTTTGAAATCTGTGCTTCATCAAAAGACAGAGGATCCTCAACATCATGTAAGCTAGACACAACCAAAGCATAAAAATCTGATGCATAAGATGCATGGCGAGAGCCTGAACCAGTACGACTAGACAAAGGTGCATCCAATTTACTGTCACGCAATGTATGCACCATCCATTTTGGCATACCTCTAGCCTGTTCATTTTCAGTCCTTTCCTCATCAAGTACATCATGTACATCTGCATCAGAAATAGGCTGATCTATAACATTTTCAAAAACCCCCATAGGCTGTACATTTGCCTCATTGGAATTTACATTCAAACGTCCACCACTGAAAAGAGGCAACAAAGTGTCATAAATGTCATGAGCTTACATTACTGTCTCTAGTACATGACAGCAAGGGCTGAACAGATCTTCCACAAACACTACATCCCCTGAAATCAGAATACACTTTGTTGGCAGATGATACAATTTGTAACCTTTGCTTTTATCACTATAACCAACAAAAATACATTTGACAGCCTTATCATCCAATTTTCTGCGCTGTGTTTGTGGCACCAAAGCATATGTCAAATAGCCAAAAACACGCATGTGCGCAATAGAAGGCTTTCTATCATGCCATGCTTCATATGGAGTAATAGACTGCAAAGCTTTCGTAGGACACCTATTTAGCACTAGAATGGTAATAGGACACTTTTATGTCCTTGGACACTTTTGTGTCCTGTTAAGTGACCATTTTGCTTGAATTATTTGAAGAGTATGAAAATGAATTTCTAGGTGCTATATATCCACAAAGTTGCCTTATGAGCTGAAAAAAACTTAGCATTTTTTTTGGAGTATCGATCTCACCATTAACCTTATTCTTGCACAACATTTTTGAACCTAAACTGTGTGAAAAAACGGATCCTGTTTTTGGCTTTTTTTCAATTTTTGGCAACTATACCACTCTAAACTTCATGTTTGTGAGGTTTAGATGGCTAGAGGTTAAGTCTTCATAGTTCTCAACATGTTTTGATGCTTGTAGGGAGAGCTAAGTGTTAAATTTGAAAGTTATGACCAATTTACAAGAATTGCATAATCTTGTTTTTTTGGCCAAAATTAGCACTTTTATGATTTTTTTGGTGGCTTTCTTGATATCCAAATATAATTTTGATTGTGTAAGTGTAATGTATAACATAAATCTAGTCTTCCTTGAGTTTTGGGGGACCTAATATGCTATATAGCATAGTATACGATGATGGTTGATTTTTTTGATTGCTGAAGAATACGATACATTTTAGAGTAGCAAATATAACTTTCTGAATATTGCTAGTTTCTTAGGCCAATTGTGTGTATTTTGTAGGTAGTAACCATATCTAATCATAGACTACAAACTTGGCTAGATATTAAGTAGTTTCTATGGGTTTCTAGAGGTCATAATGCTAAACCCAGTTTTTTCATGTTTGCTGTATTTAGCACTTTATCATTGCCCCCAAGGTTCCAATTGTAAGAGATCCTTTATCCTTTTGACATGCTCCATGGCTCCTTTTGAATCCAAAGGCCCAAACGGAACTAAGAAAACATGTATATAGTATCTGTATTGAGCGTGACTATAGAAACTTTGATGATAGGTCCGCAGAATGGCAAAAATGCAACTTTTTTGTACCTATTTTTTTTCCCAAAAAAAATTTAGTGAGGTAAAAGCAACCATATGTTTTGGTCACCAACCCATTAAAGTTAACGGGGCATTTTATCTCATGTCCTACAAAAATCCCCACTCTTATTTATATGCAATCAACCGTAAGAAATTGTTGTTTTGGGCAAAATGCATTGGTCCATCAACTTTGGAGGCTTGTAGCGACCAAGGGATGAGAAAAATTACAAGTTTCTCATTTTTTCCATATGTAGTAGTTATTGAACTATAAGCTCATGAAAGGATTTTTCAAAATGAGTGGATCTACTATGGTTTTGGAATTTTTTCCCAAAACCCTGAAAGGACACTTTTATGTCCTGTTAGGTTACCATTCTAGTGTTAGTCCATAAGCGGCACGCGTGATGGCCTCAAATGCGGCAAAGCTTGACTTTTGACCATACATCGTGCCATTTCCGTAAGTGACCTATTTTTTCTCTCAACAACACCATTTTGCTGAGGTGTATAAGGCACTCTACATTGGTGTTTTATCCCACGACTAGCCAGAAATGCATTGAGTCCATGAGACATATACTCCCCCCCTCGATCGGAACGGAGGGTGCCCATAGTACATTTCGAGATATTTTTAGCCATAGCCAGAAATTGTTCGAAGCACATAAAAACTTTGAAATTTGCTTTAAGCATAAATACCCATGCATGCCTTGAGTAATCATCAATGAAAGTAATGAAGTAAAGGTAATTGCCCAAGGACGGAGTTTGCATGGGCCCAGAAACATCACTATGCACAAGCTACAACCTGCATGTGGCCCGAACTGAACAATCCTTTGGAAACTTCGATCGCTGCATCTTACACAAAATACAGCCTTCACAAACATGTTTTGCAGGTGCTTCAAGAGGCGGCAAAGAAGCAACCATATCAGATTTCTGCAAACGCAGCAAACTGGCAAAATTCAGATGACCAAAATGTGCATGCCAAAGTTTTGCATCTGAAATAGCCCTTGAATCTACAACTGCATTTGCAAAATTTTATCCACACTTGTCATACACAGTGAGCTTATACAGCCCATGGCACAAAAGCCCAGATGCAACAATTTCATCACCCAAATTGAGATCATGGACTGTACATCTGTCATCCACAAATTTGACTACAAGTCCAGTCTAGCAAGTGCGGATACGGACAAAAGATTCTTCTTGATACCAGGTACATAAAGTGCATCAAAACCTCACTGAAATCGGAGAAAGTGAGCAGGCATGTGTTGGAGCTGTTGGCGACTAAGCCCGGGAGGATGCAACCTGCTCTGATACCAATTGTTGGAATTAGGGTTGTAGAGAAACACACACAGCTTGGAGAAGACGAAGGAAGCTCAAGGACACAATAGAGAGTGCGTTCTTTAGTGTGCAATAGAAAGATAGATAGCCCTAGAGTGATGGACGTATATACAATGCATGGGGAAAAAAGCCTCCTAAAGAGGAAAAAGATGCCCCGGTGGTCCTAGTGTGTTCACACATATCACTACCACATACCACATGTATATGGTAACAATAATAGCTCTCCTAATGGCTTTTAAATATATATATATAGATTCACTACTATATAGTGCAAGGACACTCTAGAGACAAAAACGCTAAAGTGAAAATAAGCAAAAGAAAAACACATATGTATCAATGTGCACTGGACCATCTCTTTATATGGACACAGAACGTCTTTTTTCATTTTCATGGGTCTCTTAATTTTCTAAACTCACCCTTCACTTATGCACTTTAGATTTTTTTAAGGGATTTTTATTTTTCCAATATTGGGTACTTGTTTTTTTTTAGAATTGTTGAGCTGGAAGATGCAACAAAGCTAGTCGAGCATTGTTAGTTCCTTGGTATTTCATGTGCTACTTCTTGCGTACTTGACCATGTATTGCTCTTAATAGTTTCTATTCAACCATATACACTTCTTTCGGATTACTCTTAACAGTTCCGTAATTACTCTTGTTGTTGTTTACAATGCTAAATATCATTTTGATGTGTGTCAGATGTCTATTTCCCCAGTGAAGTTTGTTGCTTGTGTATGAAAGAGTGCCAATGGATCCTTGTGATTCACCCTAGGTTGCAAGGATAATAAAGGGTTCAATAATACTCTTAAGTGAAACATGCTTTGTTGAGTAATCAAATTATTATTTTTTATGAGAAGTTTATAGTACACTAAATTTAGGACCTTTCTCACTTGTCTCCCTAAGTTCATAGGCTCCTTTAATGGTTTGTTGTAAGATTTTTCTCTTTCTTTCAGTTTTGATTCCTATATTGCATGGCAAATATCTCTCTTAGAGCTTAGCTACTTCTCTTGTATTCCTTACATGCTACTATGTATATGATAGTGATGTATGTGAACACGCTTAGGACTACCGGCACTTTTTTCCCTCACTAAGAGGTTTTTTTCCCCTGTGCTTTGTATATATGCCCATTACTCTAGGGCTATCTTAATTTGTATTTGGACACCAAGTAATACATTCTCCATTGTGTGCCTTGGGCTTCTTCACAATGTCCAAGTTGTGTGTGCATTCTTGCAACCGTAATTGCAACCCTAACTCCAACAATTGTATTAGAGCAAGTGGAATCCTCCAGGCATAGTCACCAACGTTTCCAACACCCCCTATTGGCATGCATTAGTAGGTGTGCTAAGAATTTTGATTCAGACTCATTTTGGCCTCCATTTCCACTGCTACAGGTACTGTGGAGGTAATTTCATTCTTTTGTGTAGAATTTCTTCCACTACAAATTTTTGCATAGTAGGCCTTTGACAATCTACTGTGGTCTGTGCTATATAACACTACAATTTTCCTTCATTTCTACTTAGTTTGGCACTTTCTATAGCAAGGTCAGTCTTTCACAATGGCTGAGAGCAATGATGTTTTCAAGATGTTGTCTAAGTATGACATATTGGATGGAGAAAACTATCCATTGTGGGCTTACATAATGCAGCATGTACTTGTTTCCAAGTGTGCATAAAACATTGTTAAAGTTCTTGATGTACCCCATTGTAGCTTATATTGAGAGCCTCGTCTTGTTATTGGAACATTTACACTAAATGAAGGAACTTTTTGTGTCAGCCAATCTGGTCCTCACCCCATCTAAAATATATTGATTTTGGAGAGTCCATTGTAACTTATACTAAGAGCCTCATCTAGTGATTGGAACATTCACACTAAATGAAGAAAGTAACTATATAATTTCCTACAGAAGGTTGAGTAGAAGTAGGTGAAGCTTTAGCCTAGCACATATGGCTCTAATACTAATTATACTTATCAGTGGGATAACGGCTAGCATTCATGTCTACGTGACATTGTGAAAGAGAGAAAGCCCAATAGATATAAACAGGCACCAAACTTGACTACGTCAACTTTACAGAGTACATCTTGCCAATACATGGACTTGGAAGTGAGAAACGATGACATCAAGGATGATTATTTAAGTGATTCTAGAGAACATTCGTAGGGAGAAAGCAAGGGACTAGATACTAGTGCTTGATGTGAGATTTGTTGCACCTTGTGTGTGTGTGTGTGTGTGTGTGTGTGTGTGTGTGTGTGTGTGTGTGTGTGTGTGTGTGTGTGTGTGTGTGTGTGTGTGTGTGTGTGTGTGTGTGTGTGTGTGTGTGTGTGTGTGTGTGTGTGAAACTAAATAAATAACACACCAATGAACAAGATGTTCAAAACACGACTGGCTAAAGATGTCAAGGCAAACATAAGTACACAAACAATCCAATCTTTGAATCATAACTGTACAGTATACTAAGAATGAAGTACCATTCCAAGGGAATTTGTACAAAGGTATCAAAAGCTATCCCAATTGCATCATTACATGTTTCCAAAGTCGGACTGCAGCAAGCTAAACCTCTTTAAGTCAAGATACAATTCTCACCTGCGTCCATATAGTCAAGACAACAGATATGTTAGACTTGACTACGTATGGCAAGCTTCAAGGAATCTATCAGTTGTTATCCATGTCAAACTTAAAAAGTTTTAGACTAGCTAATGTCCTGCATATTTAAAGTCTCCATCATGTTATAGCTACACATACAATTAGCTTCTTATTATATCATATCCATTAATTCCTTTTTTTAAATGTCGACTAATCATTATTATTGTAAGTAAAAAGCATGCAAGCAAAGCTTAGTTAAGTAATATCATCCTTAAAATGTATCCGATGTTAAGCCCTTCAAAGCCAGAAGCACCTAGGATTATCTTTTGACCAAGCAAGCCCTATCCTGAGACTTGGTAAAAACCAAAAGAATGTAATGCAATTCACTAGTCCCGCCAAATCGTAATAAGCAGGTTTATCCAACAGCATAAACAAAATAATCATCAGTAGCAGTTTTAAATCTCCAAATTTTCCCAGCATAGTTTCTTTAAACATGGACCAGATCAGAGCCTGGCATTCCAAAAGGTTCCATAAATTTAGAGAAAAAACCCAAATTTATTTATGTTTAGCTTCATCACAAGATGTAAGTAAAGAACCATATCTATGCCAAATAACCAAGCATCAGGTAAAGTTTAGAAGCTCTGTAAGTCAGAACATAATTCTCTCAATACCATACCAAACTATGGTAGCCAAAACAACCCAATCATTATCCATTTGTAAAGCTTAGTTTTCCCATACCATATCAGTATAATGGCAAACCAGATCCGGCTAATGTCCAATCACACCCAAGATTAAGCCGAAGATATAAAGTTTGTGTAAAACCAGTCAGACTAGGCCAGATCTCCATTTGAATGTAACTCAAACTATCAGAATATGGCAGCATTCCAGTAACCAGAAAATCCATGCATAACCAATATCACCACCGACATTCAGCCCTCATACTCACCATCTGATTTAAAAGAACCAAAAAAGTATTTGATGTCATATTCTAGCTCAGTAGCAGAGGATTAAGTGAGTATGCAGTCAGTTCCAGGCAAGAGCCAAACAACATCCTATGCTGATGTGAAAAAACTTTAACAGAATATGGCAGCATAGCCAGTATCCCATATTCGAGCAACCTAACAATTTGATGCCTTTTTTATGTCAAGCAATTAAAAATAGAGTGAGTGTATGTAATCAATAACAGGCAAAAAGAAAAACCCTAATGATGTGTATCGATTAATGCCGAAGGTTCCATTAAGTCAGAGCAGGCAGTAAAAGACCAGAATTTAATTTAAGTTTAGTATCATCACAAGATGTAAGTCAGGAAGCAGTTTTATGCCAGATGACCAAGCAATAGGTGAAGTTTTTTCTTTTTCCCATAAGTCACAACATTCTTCTCCCAATCAAGATACCAAACTAAGGTAGCAAAAGCACAAAAAAACCCCATCATTATCCTTTTGCAAAGAACAGTTATATTAGCCAAGCTCTGTATATGCTAGAAACACAAGTAGGTACAAACAACAGTGTAACTCAGAGTATCTCAGCGGGTGCACACCAATGAAGCGAAACCCAGCAGTCAGACAAACCATCCGATGCAACCTAGCAACTACAAATGAAAGAATTGATATGCACTACAACTTAAAAAGCCATCAGATTCAAAACGGTCCCAACCTGTGAGGCACCGGGCGTCCAACACCATGTATTCAAGAGATGAACCAACAGAACAAGCACCATTCCTTCCTCTCACTCTCTCTCAAAGAGAAAAATCAACTAAGTCTAAGTGAGGGAGCAGAAGATCCCTCGCCTCTTTATACATGGTTTTGAAACACCAAGGAGGATCATATACTGCACTGCCAGAGTGAATGTAAGATTCCGCAACAGAGGCAATCCCCAAAGAGATCCGGGGCCGCGATGCAGTATGAGAGCCGCGACAGCTTGATGAAAACCAAGTAGAATTAATGAACTCGAAAGCCGCCCAAGTTCTTAAGAGGCCAAAGAATAGGTTTTAGCTAAAAATAGGTAAGTGATAAGGCAAGACACAAAGCGCATCCATGTACTCAGAATTGTGGACCTTTAGTACCTATCTAGCATTTTGTGCCCCTTAGATTAGGGGGTAGTACCCATAGGGTAGCCCCAAAAAAAAAAGATGCAGGAAAGGTTGGTAAATACCTCTAATTTCAACCAATGTGATCCACATAATAAAGCTATCAGTTGTACAGCACAGGGTAATCTCTTATAAGGCATCAACTCAATTTATCCACACGAGTTCATAAACTTGGATGATACGGTAATAGTCAACAACTCCCTCCAGATGAGGTGCTAGAGCAACCACAACCCTAAGGCGGCAATTTAATATGTAAAGCATAAGGTAAACGTCCCCTAAAGCCACAACTCAAAAATAGTTTTGAGTGCAACAGGTTGGAAGTCATATATTGTGGCCATAAATAGTGATTCAAAACATTATCCGAGCCCCATAGATACTATCCAGGTCGGATGTTGTGACCAATTGTGTGTGTGTGTGTGTGTGTGTGTGTGTGTGTGTGAACCCTCTCCACTTATCAATCTATGTGGGCACAACCCATGAGTAGTTCATGTGTGTGCCTTGTATGTCAAGCCTAGTCATTGGTCCTAGTCAGTCTTACGTGCAACATCACCCTCCATGTGCGTCTGAGATGCCTAAGTCAAGGCTATCAAAGGAGCTCATGTACACGCAATTTCATAAATTAATAAAAGCATTTATTTCTTATCCAAGTCTCAAAGACTAGATCCCATAAAATGAGGCTTGAAGTCGGCCCCAATCAATAATCTAGACTTCCCATAAGTTCCTATGCATCCATGTTTCACAAAAAGACCCTTTTTCTTGTTTTGTTCAAAAACACTAACCAAGTGAACAAACATGCTTGCATACTCTTGGATTGGTACCAATACAAACACAAAAGATCACTTCTTTCTACATTGTAATCATCGAGGAGAGAACATAAATTGCCCGACAACAATCCATTAAATACATCATTGTTTGTGATCTTGACGTTATAGAGAAGATCAAAAAGTAATAAACAAGCTAATGAGTGGGTGAATGACAGAGAAAGAAATCCAAGGCCTGCATCAAAGTAACCAAGTAAACGGTTTGCAAATAGCCCATCAAGGATTCCCCATTCATTCTCCATCTTGGTGGTAAAACAAGTAAAGCCATCTGTAAGACCCAAATATCAAGCATTCCTTATTCACATAAATCATTCAAGGAAACACTAATCAAAGTTAAGTAATACAAAGAGCCAAACATCTACCACAAATCACAAATCTACCACATCTACTCTAGTATGGAAAAAACATAACTTTCTGTCAAGAATCATTATAACACCCAATCAATGGGCAAGTAAAGAAGTAGCAAAAGGAATAAGCATTAGACCTCAAACCAAAGAGGATCAAAGAAACCAAAATATCATAGTATGCCATTACTAGGGTAAAGGCCAAAGTAGGAGAAAATCACTCAAAAGCAAACAACCCACAATTCTTTCCAGTAACCGACCATTATAGAGAGAAACAACTCCAAAAGTCAAAAGGAGAGAATAGACAAGCTTTTTTTTTTTTAATAAAAAGCTCACAAAAAAACAGAGGCAGCCATATCTTGTTTAAAAAAACCAAGCATGTAATTACCCATATTGTTTTGATAAGTACAAGCATCAACAAATGCATAAGAATGGAAATCCCTCTTCTGTAGCAAACGAGCGTCCAAATCCAAGTGAGACCCCCTAGTACCTTTATCCATGTCACAAAGCTTTTCCCTTGCTCTGGAGAATCCAATCTCTCAGTTCAAACTTTTCCCAATTATTTTTATAGCAGATTGCTTAGCTAGCATCCTTCGATCTAGCTAGGCATTAATCCTAAAAAATCTAATCAATCCCTTTTTTTGCATGTTCAGTCAACTCTTTGTAGCCGTCAAGCATTTACAACTGCCATTTTTGTATAAAAAAACTATATTAACCAAGATTAGGACCAATATTCTATTAAAAAAATACAGTGTAAAGGAAAACCATATTAACCAAGATTAGGAGCAATATTCTATAGAAAACCATATTAACCAAGATTAGGAGCAATATTCTATAAAAAATATGGTGTAAAGGAAACTCATAGCTTTATTGTATTACAAAAAGTATCACAAGATAAAACTTCCCTCCAAACCATTTAAGTGCTTTTATCAATATCTTCCAAATCCTTGTTTTCCAATGAAAATAACTAGCAAGACAAATTCAAAAGGTTGACCAGATTGCCCATTATCCAAAAGAAAGAAAAAGACATTTAATCCCAGAAATGCAAATTATTAAGTTGTGTCAGTCATTTTAAAGTTCAACCAAGATATGAACATCACTTTGCTTCAAGAAATGAGACCAAATAGTAATCAAGCCTTTCGGAGTTGCATTAGACCAAGCAAAACGTCTTTGAAAAAAAAAACCATTCGGGTAATATTGAATAAAAAACATGAGAAGTAGCAGCATCTTCAACAATATCCATGTTTTTTTTTGGGTGAAAAACCCTCACCTTAAATAAGGAAAGAGGGCAATGAGGAAGACAAGCCTCCTCTTCTTCTTGCTAGCTTCAAGCATGCCAAGCTACTATATCCCATCAATGTAGTCCTATAGATGCAACGCGAAGAAAGAGCCTCATAGCATACATGGGTTATGCCATGCTTCATCAAGTTAACTGTTGGCATTAGTGCAAAAGCAGTCAATACAACAATCCATAGTATCGGTGTGGATCATGATGCGTAACGATCATTGTCAAAAACAAGAGAGAGAGAGAGAGAGATGTCATATACTCCTCAAATCAGAGATAGATCCATACCATTAAACTACATCAAAATATGGAGAATGTAGTATTCCAAGTTGCCTCAATTCAGAAGGGTAGTACCCATCAATAGACTAGGAGGAATGCATGATCTCATTATGTGCAGAGAGGTAGAGGAGAAACTTCAAAACATCCCCGCAGTGCAAAGCGGGATCCCAACATAGTGCATTCAATGCACCACATCAAAACCCAAGACAAGCCCATGTGAAAACTTCAACTACTGAGGAAGTTTCCACCAAGAAGAGCACCTCCAAGTGAGGGGATAGTTCCCACTATGAGGAACAAATTACAAGCACTCACAAGGTGAAGGGACAATTCCCTTTAGGAGGCACAACTTCATTGTTTTAAAAACAAACTGACCAAACAGAAAATATATTCAAGAGAGCCCTCGTTCAAAAGTGACCTTGTTTTTCAAGAAAGAACTAGTTCCAAGTCAAGCCAATGTATCCATATTGCATTGCTTATAAAGGGATTCAAGTAACATGTCCTTTATTTTGATAAGGTAAGGACACAATTTGTCAAGACAGTGAAGTCAAAGCCCAATGAAAAGGTAGATCTGGAAAAGATCAAAGATTCTAAAAGGCCAAGCTTTGTGAGAGACATAGATGAGGTAGCTATGGGTTAATGTCAAATAATAACTAGCAAATGTATAATTGTGTGTGTGTGTGTGTGTGTGTGTGTGTGTGTGTGTGTGTGTGAGAGAGAGAGAGAGAGAGAGAGCACCCTCTCCATTTCATCAGTCTATGTGGACAAAGCCCATGAGTAGTCTCTCCGTCATGACAAAAGCTGGTCCTCCTTATCCACCCTAAACCCTACAAGTGGAACCATTACAATGAGACCATTATGAATACAGAAATTGGTACAAGCACCACAAGGACCAAGCAAAACCTGAACCAGTAGTAATATACTAAGAAGTGGAGAAACAAGAAACCACACAATTGTGAACCTCCAAAGTTGTGCATTGAGACAGCCACCCCACACGCGCGCGCATGTGCATGCGGACACACGCACACACCCCAATCCAACAAATGTGCATGGCATACTCATGCACACCAACAACACACACACAGCCCATCCAACTATTTTACCTATGCTAGTCCAAATTATATTGAATTGTGTCCATATCTATTTCACTATCTTCAACCATCCCATTTCTACAATGCTTATTAGCTAGCACTCAACTAAATTGAATTGGATCCATATCCACTTGGCTTGACAACCCAATCCTAAAATGCTCAAGTTCCTCTCTCTATGTAGCAGGCTAAATTAACTTGGTCCAGTCCCCATCTATTTGCGTTGATCGAACCAACTTCAACCACAACAGCTGAGTGTTTGTGAGTGTTGAGAAAAAATAGGAGTAATTAGATTACAATTTTCGCGACTGCACGGCCCTGAACGGGTAGAGACAAGCAGACCACAATGCAAGACAAGAACCAATCCAATTTAGCCCTTAAGAGCCGGATTAAAACTTGTTTCAATCATACGATATGTCAAGACTTGGAGAGAGAGAGAGAGAGAGAGAGAGAGAGAGAGAGAGAGAGAGAGCAAATGGGAGAAGTTTAAGCTGTATTGAATGGAGAGTAGACCTTCAATAGGACAAAAAGGGAATCTGTCATGTGTACACTTCATTGTAGAGTGTGTCCTTTAGCTTCCTACTTTCTGGCCATTATCATAGAGCATCTTTGAAAGAAAATATATTCACTTACCCCTATCAAAGTAGACGAAACATGGTACTGAACACACTATGGAAACTTCCTTACCGTTCGTCACTGTGGTCACCCACTAATAAGTGAGATGATACTCAAAAACAAATTCGTGCCCCCATGCCAAAGATGGAAGAGTCCCATCGCTACCATGACATGCACCTGATGCTTAAAAGAACCAGACTCCATAGTATGACAACAAATTCACCTGCTACTTTGTATCGAGCAAGTCTTCTCAACTACCAGCTCCAGTCTGCGATTGCTCGTCTTGACAACAGCAAAATTAACATCTTTTGAAACTTCACTTCTTTTGTTCCGATAGAATCCATCAAATCACATTTCAAAAGGACCAAGACGCACTTGCTATATCAAGAGACCAATCCGTACTCATGCCTTGTGGCGGTTGGAAAATCTATGCAAACCTTCTCAGCTAACTTCATCCGAACCAGACGACAATCAAACCTGTATTAATCTCGCCCCCGCACCACGATGAATCACAGATATTAGGACAAACTAAAAAAGCAAAATTAGTATCAGTTGGAAATAAATACTACAAGAATAAAGCAATGCTTACGTCTGAGAATATGGAAAGAGACCAACAAGACAACACGAAAGTTCCCATGAGTAACAGTGGGCTTGGTACCAGAAAAAAATGCCCTCTACTTCAGACAGGCGCTTGAAAAATGCCAAACCCCCCAAACTTGTCATATGTCATATTTGGGCTTCTAAACATTCCAAAGAAGTAGATCGGACAATCTTGTTTATCAGGGACTATTCTGATTGATTGTGAAACGCGCAAAAAAGGTAATTGAAATAGAGAAAACTGTCTCGGCTCGTGTACATCAGATTCGATCATTTCTACATCCCGTGTAAGTGCAACAGATGATCTTGTGTTCAGATTAGTGGGTAACTGAATTAATAGAGCTCTGTGTTTTTTACTACTATATTTAAATACCTAGATGGTATAATCAAGAGAAGCTAAATGTCTCCAGTACTTTTACAATTGTCAGATCGTAGGGTACATTTGCAGTAACCAAGTGCACTCATTGATGAGACTGCTTCATTTCTCACACACACAGAGCAACTGGGCAACAATGTGAAGACACATTTCACTTCTTCTCAAGCCAAATGTGAAACCTGGGCAACGATGTGGACACATTTCACTTCTTCTCAAGCCAAATGCAGCAAACTGCGCAACGATGTGGACACGTTTCACTTCTTCTCAAGCCAAATGCAACAAACAGCAAGGATCAGAAACGATCATTTGACAAAGAATGCTAAATCGATGCGCGCACTATCAAGCTCGAACAAGGCCTGAACATTTAATGAAACACCACTCTTACATCAAGACGGCTGCAATGCTGGAATTTCTCCTGGAAGAGGAGCCAGCTCATTGACGTTGAACCTGTCTTCATCATAAAAACCAGCATGCACCACCCTTCCCCCAAAAAATCGACCATCCAAATCCACCAGAGCTTTGGTTGCTTGCTCAGAACGCTCAAACTGCACAAAAATACGCACAGCTTCTGTGGCAGGAAAATCTGGTTCGGTGATTTCGAATATAAGCACCCGTGTCACAGTACCATACTTAGCGCATTCTGATGCCACTTCATCCTCCAGTTCATCATCAACTTCTCCTGGACCAACCTGTCACAAAATACCAACAATTTGTCTACATTAAGGCATCGATGGCAGAATAGTGCAGCCGCTTCAGAGTTTGAAGGTTTCGAAATGTTTTGTTTTCAAGAAAGAAAAAATGGAAACACTATGTTTATACATCTAGTGGTAAAGACAACCACAGCACCTACAGTAAAGAGCGAGAGGGAGTTGGCCTAAACCATTTGCTTGCATATTTAGCATTCACCTTTCACAGTGTCCCTATATGTACGCCACCCGTCAAGTTGTAATAATTAGGTGATAGGGTATCAGCATAGATGTTCACTTTTAGGTCATGCATCATACAGCACAACTACAATTTAACTACTTTGATATCAAAGACAATCCACTCACAGTATCAACCAAATTACATTGGCTTTGAGCTTTCATTAAACAGTCCAAAGCTGTTCCAATATTAAACAACACTTTAAAACTGGAAACCTTGTTTCGTTCATGTAATCAGTCGCAGTCATTAGCTAACTGCCATGCTGACGTGGCACATGGCAGCCAGCCGCAGGAGAGACAAGCAGCCAATAATAATGGCACAGTAGGCAGCCAAGCACACATGGCCAGAAGGCAGGGTTCGCATAAAAAACAAAAGAAAGGAAGATTCTGGGCCAGAACACACACTCTCGGGGCGTGGGGTTAATTTTGGGCACCCAGCTTTGAAAAGGGAGCAGCGTTACAATGCAAGTGCTTTTGAAGCCTATAAAACTAGGCCAGGAAGTGTATGGTCTCACTTTCATGCGATTAAAGTCTATATTTTAAGCACATACAATCACTCATTAAGTGCATGCATGTCACGTGCGGACTTCACTTGCGCCACCTGGACACGCTTCTGCAATAGTCTAGCGTCAGTCTTAGCATAGGACCTAGCCTAGTTCCTTTGTGAGCCTCTAGCAACACGTGCATGTCCATGCCGGTCATAGTTGCATACCCTCTCTTGCACAAGAACAGTCATTTCATCGTGCAGGCATTTTACCGCGTGAACCACCTCTTATAAGTCATTTTATTAAAAGTGACTTTTGAAATTCTGTTTTTAAGTTTGTTGGGAAGCTTGCCCTACCCAACATATAATTCATATAAATGAAACCCATTGGGCACACAGTAGAAGCAAAAGAAGCAAAGACACAAGGAGGAACGCACCCAGCAGTCAGGCAGCACCTCAGCAGGAGCCCTATCGTTTTCTCAAGAAGAAGAAGAGACCCAAATCAGCCTAGTGTTTTCAGTTTTCAGTAGACAGCCCAGCGTTTTCAGTTTTCAGCCTTAGCCTCGCGAGAACCCGCTCCCACCCGGTTGCAGATCCTCAACAGATTCCCCATCTAGTCCCACGTGAGCCTAGCGTTTTAGGAATTCAGCCAAATCAGCCTAGCGTTTTTGCATTTATGCCCAAGTGCGACTTGGCAATTGCAGATCCAAGCCGCAGTGCCGCAACAGTAGCAGATCCCCGACAGGAAGCCTGGCGTTTTCAGTTTTCGGCCTTGACACCATCGTCGTCCTCAACATCCTCTTCGTCATCGTCGTCGACATCATCGTCATTGACACAAACCCATCAGTACCTCATCGTCGACATCACCGTCGTCGACATAGAACCAGTATCAGTAGCATCAGTACCCATTAGCATCAGCATCTCAACATTTAGTCACTGTAGTAGCAATTGTGAAGAATAAAGAAAGTACTTGCTTGCTCTAGCAACAGAGCAAGGGGGGCCTTGAGGGTTAGGACCCGACATCCCTGTGTCGTCTCTTTCTCTCTCTTCTCTCTCTTTCTTTCAGTTTCAATTCAGTTCTTTCAAGTGAAGCAAAGTGTCCTTTGTGTTTGTGTGCGGTGTACTAGATCCGAGTGAAAGCGCGAAGGAGAGACTACCGAGAGATGCGCGAGGTGAAGGAGTGCAGGATTGGGCCGGATGTAGTCAGGCGTGAGTGCAAGAAGGGGATAGCGCTAGGGATCGAAAATAGCAAAAAAAGAGAGCTCGCACGATTTGACGAAACTCACCATCAAATTGTGGGCTTTCCCACTTTTATTATAAGTGATTTTAGAAGATGTGTCCATGTTCAATGTGAACCTGGAAAAAGTATAGAATGTACATAAAAAGGGGTTATTTAGGCCTTTAATCCAACAACCTCCCACTTAAAGGCATAAATGACGCCTTTAAGTTAACCAACTCCCACCAGCTGTATGCAATGCTCGTGTTGAACCTTAGCAAGCCTTTTGGTGAGAGCATCTGCAAGATTATTGTTATGTCCCGCTCACAGGAGAGGGGATCTAGCCCAGATGCCGTCGGGATGGGCTTCCAGTGTCCGGGCGGACGTAGTGCGAACCCGGCCAATGTGGCCGGCCATTATTATAAAAGGGAGGCCAAGGCCTCATTTATAGTTATCGACCCCATTGGCAGAGTGCCAGTGGTTAGCCCGCGAGGCTAGGAGTGCGCGAGATCACCTCGAGGAGGTGAGGCCGGGTGGTATGGGACGCTCGGTCTTACTGGTGCACGCCTACGTCCTCAGACGCTCGCCCCTGCACGGGGGAGCTGCCGGATGGTGGCTATGGTCGGGTGGTTCGTCCGACGCGCATCTGTAGGCGGTCCGTGTGGCCAGGAAATCCATTCTCTGCTTTCGTTTCATGGTATCAGAGCAGGCTTGGCTGCACGAAGAACTGCGTGCACACCTACAGGCTGATTTAAGTCGGATAATATCTATTTCATGCAATTTTTGATGAATTGGTTATTTAATTAATCGTTTTTCTTCTCATGAGTGTGCGTGCAAGTGAAAATTGATATTTCTCTCTTGTTTTTTGATAAATTCGGCAATCTGACAAGCGGGAATGCTGAAAATCAGGGAGTTCTTTGTTAATTTACTGATTTATGATTAAAATTTAGCATATGTTATGCTTTCAAAACTCTCTGTAAATCCCTCTCTCTGTAAGTTTCTCTGTGCGAAGCATATATATATATATATATATATATATATAGAGAGAGAGAGAGAGAGAGAGAGAGAGAGAGAGAGAGCATGTGCTTTCTCTAGTAAGTGGGCACCTCAAGGAGTTGAGCACACCCAGTGTAGGTGTGCAGCTTTCACAGGAGTCCTGCGTAGTTTTTTCCTAAAGAGGACAATTCCAGCATGGAAAATTTCCCGTGCGCTGGCTCCAGGGTGGAGCCTATGGCGTGTGCTGGGCACGCATACCCACGGGCCTGGATATTTCTCTCCACGCGTCAAAATTCTGGCCAGTGCTGCCATCGAAGAAAACCCACGCTGATGGTTTTTTTTTTTTTTTAACACTGGCTTTATTAACTCCCCAAGGACTTTTTATTTAAGTGGCCAAAGGCCCTTGACTTATTTTTAAAAAGGGGGACTGGACACTTTACATTTTTTTCAAGAGAGTATGAAACCTACTGATTATTAAAAGTCACTTATAGAGACTAAGTTTTCCTACAGACAAACTCCTTTTCCAACTCTCTACTGCTCCCCTCTCTCACCCGCTCGCGCTCCCGCCATCACCTGCTCGCGTTCAGACGCTCACGTTGACGCGTAGAGCTCTTCGCAACTTCAACTTTTCGCGGCCGAAAAGTGCAAAAAAAGGCTCGGTTCCGCGTAAATTTTCCCGTTCTTCACGCACTTCACCATGGATTCCTCCAACTCGGATGTGCAACGTGACGACGCACCAGGTAACATTTAAATTACATTCACGCATGCTCTCTACACATGGATTACAAGCACTTTCCAGAGCTTCGACCAGCGTGTTACCGCTCTGGAAAACACGAATGTTCAGACGAACCTTCGCTTGGCCTCTCTCGAAGGGGTCGTACAGGAGCTCAGTGCCCGACTTTCTACTCTCAAAAATATGGCTCAGTCAACGACTACGTGTATTTCCGAGGGCAAAACCCATCTCCAGCATTTGCGGACACAGATTGCTGCTTTTGGGCGTTCGTAGGCTAGTCCGACTGCCACAATTCCGTATAAAACTACAAATTTCTCAGGTGAAGAGAAGGAGTGTACACCAGTGGACCACATACTTTGATCTCCATGGGGAGCATGATGAACGGAGGATTCAGACGATTCCTCTCTATCTGCGCAGCAAGGCGCTTACATGGTGGCGTGACATGACAAAGAAGCCTACGACGTGGGTTGACTTTTGCGTGAAATTCAAGAGGGATTTCGCCAAAATGGACCCTTTGAAAGCCTATGCCAAATTGCAGAGTCTTTCGATGAAAACTCTATCTTTTGATAAGTATACGACAACTTTCAAAGAGGCGCTCACCTTCTGCAAGGTGGATTCCACGCACGCCGTGCACATGTACTTACTGGGGTTACATAAAGATTACCGTTGGGCCTTAATCAAGGACAAAGCCCCGACTGATGTCGAGGATGCAGTGGCCAAGGCCAGGACGTTCCATTTGATAAATGGAGCGAATTATGAGAAGAAAAGAACTGCAGACCATCAATCCGGTGAGGGTGCTTCGAGTAAGCGACCCCGATTGCAACATAAGTCCAAATCATCGCCGAGATCTTCTCAAGAAAAGAAGAAAGCCAATTCAGTTGCTGACGCACTGAAAAAGGGGGCTTCCTTCAGATGTGGCCAGACGGGTCACCAAATCAAGGATTTCCCTAAGAAGAAGAAGACGCAGAAACCGCAAGGCCGTCCTTCGGTTCAGATTCACGAGATCTCAGGTAACTCTGATGTTGTTCAAGTTGAAATCCATCATTTAGCGCACAGTTCATGCACTAATTGTACTTTTAGCACCAAAGTGTTTAGTAAGCACGATCTTCTCCGTTTCCCCGAGTAGATCAATGGTCACGACGTGACCGTACTCCTTGATAATGGAAGCTTACACAATTTTGTGGATGCAAAATTGGTGTAGAACTGAACCTGCGGACACAGGACAGTGACCATGAGTATCGCGTGAAGATGGCTCGTGGCGTGGATACGGATGTATGGAATCGGATGGTTCCAGACTTGTCGCTCGAGCTGGCTGATTACAAAGAGAACCTGGACTTCCACATCATGCGCCTGAACAGAGCAGATGTTATTTTAGGAATTCCATGGTTTTATGATAAACAAGACTCATTGTATATAGACTATGTACATCACTCTCTTGTTTTTGTTAAGCAGTACATGCCTCATGTATCTGTGTCGCTTTGTAATCAAAAGTCTGTAAATAATGGTTTTGCAATACCAGTTGTTACTGCTTTGGAAATGTATAAAGAAATAAAGTCTTCTGATGTTGACTATATCAATGTGTACCATCTGGTTGGTTTGATTCATTAGTGCGTGGTACTAGTCACTGAATTTCGTAAAAATATTTCATGTTCTTCTGTTGAACTTGGGGATTCCGACGAATCCAACTTTATCCGAGAAATCATGACTGATTTCAAGGATGTTTTTCCTGATGATCTACCTCCTGGCCTGCCGCCTTCGAGAGGAGTAGATCATGGCATTGAGTTGGTGGCTGGTAGTTAGCCCTTCTCAAAGCAACCCTATCGGTTTAGTAAAACCGAGGAGGACGAGATTCAGCAACAGCTGAAGGATTATCTCGACAAGGGTTTTGTTCGGCCAAGAATGCTGAAGGATTATCTCGACAAGGGTTTTGTTTGGCTTTGGTCAAGCGATATTTCTATCGGCCAAGAATGCGCTCTTACATAGAGAGCTATGTGAAGAGATGCGCTCTGTGTCAGGTCAATAAGGCAGAGCGCCTTAGGAAAGCTGGCCTGCTACACCCATTGGAAATTCCAGATGCCAAGTGGCAAAGTATTTCCATGGACTTCATCGTTGGTTTGCCAAATACTAGTCGAGGCAATGACGCTATTTGGGTTGTGGTCGATAGACTCACAAAAATGGCCAAGTTTATACCAACGAAGTCGACAGTAAAAAGCCATGAGTTGGCGGTTTTATTTGTCAATCAGCTTTATAAGCTGTATGGTCTCCCAGAGGACATCGTCAATGATCGAGATGCTAAGTTCACTGGCTGATTTTGGCGAGATGTGTTCGCTGATCTTCAGACGAAGTTGAGTATATCGTCTTTTGACCATCCTGAGTCCGACGGACAAACTGAGAGGATGAATCAAACATTAGAAGACATGTTGAGAGCCTATGTCTCTCACAGGCAATCTGATTGGGAAAGGTATCTTCCACAGTTAGAGTTTGCCTATAATAGTAGCAAGCATTCTACTACTGGATTTAGCCCGTTCATGCTGATGTATGGATTTCAGCCTAAATCCCCAATTGCTATTGGCTTAGAGAAAGTCAAGGAACACCAAGCTCGTGATTTCCTGTATGACATGCAGGAAATGCTCGAATTGGCTAAGGATAGTATAAGAACGGCTCGTGATCGAGTCACTACTTATGCTAATCAAAAGAGATCTCCAAGGACTCTAGATGTGGGACAATGGGTCTATCTGAAGATACCCAAGGATTCCAAGACTATGCAAACAAGAAAGCATTATAAGCTTTCAACTAGATATTGTGGTCCGTTCTTGATCACAAAGAAAATTGGCCAAGTTGCCTACAAACTGGCTCTTCCTTCGGATGTTAAGTGTAGATCCAGTGTTTCATGTCAGCCGCCTTATAGTGAAATTGGGCGAAGCTGATGTTGTCGTGCCTATCGAGGAAAATGTATGGCAAGATATGCAAATTGAGTATATTCCTCGAGAACCAAAGGCAATTTTGGATCATCGTACCCGTCATTCTCGCCAAAAGGCTTATGACGAGTACTTAATTAAATGGAAGGGTCAATCCGAAAGGCTTGCTACCTGGAAACTTGTTAGAGCTTTGAAGGCTCAGTATCCCTATAACCGGCCCGTACAACGTAGAGGGCGGTACTATTTCAATTACCTGTAAACTTTACACAGAGCACTGAGAAGGGAAGAGAACACAGTTGCGTCCAGCGACTAGAATGTCACTGCGCACACGAGACCGACACCCTGTAGGCCCCAAAGACTGGCGCCCCTTTCGGTATTTCTTTAATTTAGAGAGAGAGAATTACAAAAAAGAGTCCCTGGAAGACAACACCTGCATCCAGCTAGTACGCTCTAGATTCAGCAAAATTTCGGCAACATAACAGTACCGAAATCAATCCGAATCAGTTTCTAAGGTAGGCCCTCCGTTCCACAAACATATTCCCTCAATCAGGAGCACAAAACAGTAAATTGCAGGTCGCTGTAATTTCTGGTTCAGCCCTGTTTTTGACCTGATTTGGGCACACGACTGTCCCTGCACTGTTCCCTGCACCTTGGGCTAAGTGCCCCTTGATTCTGGAAACATTTTGGGCTCAAAACAGCCCCAAAATAGAGTAAAAACAGCAAGCCTACAATGCTGAATTTACTGCGCAATCGAGAGGTTATCACCCTCTCGTGTACCTGCTTTGGTGCAGTAGCTAGCTACACCGGTTCCCGTGCAAAGAGGCTCTTGCCTCAGCACGAAAGCATATTTCCCCACAGCTGTACATAGGTCAAATGAGAAGCCCACTAGTGGGGCATAACATACTGTACGTAGGGGAGAAAGAGAGCAGTATGTAGCGTGCGGGGCATCACTCCTGTCACCATACTGTGCACAGAGGGCAAGTTAAGCATTCCATAGCTTCTATACCTGCTACAATCCACCTCAGGCTGAAAAATGGCGCCCCCTTTGTTGATATGCAGCTCGTTTTTGCTTCCCAGAGTGGCAGAATCGCTCACAGGTTGACACGTCGCCCAGTTTCCGAGTTTGGGCTTTCCCTGCTAAAAATATCTCAACTGGTGCGTCAGTTGACTTGGCAGCAGAGCAATAAAATGTTCCCCTTGCCAGAGCTAATGACGCGAACACATTTTCCGGTCAAAAATAGCAGTTCCCTAAATTTTAGGAGATGCTTCCATGGCGTCTCTATCGGTCTCCTGACCATCATTGAAGACTACCATTTGACCAACATCTACAATGTGGGTTAATTTACTGGCCCATTTCAACTTATAAAGTTGCAGTGACTTGACGAGTGGCCCAAATTCCAGTTTGGCGCACACGAGCTTCCATACTCATCAGAATTCAGTGCTAACTGGCACGGACAGTCCCTATCTGACCGACCTAGATCCCCGATGTGAGAAACCCATTTGGCTGCAGCCGTTTCACACTGGCCATGCAATGTCCACTTGCACCTTATCAAGGGTTCCGAGACAAACAAGAAAAAATAAAATAAATATATCTAATACTTATTTACGGAAGGCAACAGGAAAAATACACCTCCTGGTGACACACCCCACCCTTGAAATACTGCAAGCGACCTCGCTTGCATGCCAATAATACATGCGGATATCTCGTGATATCACATATATTCTATGATGGGAATCCAAGATATACATGCTTCCGAAAATGTAGCGTTGGACGATTAAACAATCCCACCAACCTGGCTACGACACATATATCAAGCATAGAAGTCTTCTAGTGTACTCATGAGCACAAACTTCTCTAGCTAAATTCTGTATGGAAAGAGTAGATACAATTGCTTAACTACTCTCTTGAGCATCATGAACCATGCTCTTGCCTTGCTCCAAAAAGGCTGCATTAAGTCACTGTGGGTTCCATCTGAAAGGCTTTAAGATACAATTGCAATAGCTGAGGTGAATCAACCAATTCAAACTCTTCCATCCATTTGGCATCTAATGATTGATAGTTTTTGAACTTCACCAAATAGCGTCTTGCAACTTTTCCTCTAACCTTTCTTTCTTTATGTGCCAATATCTGTTCAGGAACAAGGATTTCATCCAATTCTTCCACTTCGGGTTGTTCCTCATCAAGCATATTCTCTGGCACATCACCAACAAAGGGCCTTAGAAGGCTAACATGAAAAGCATTATGTATTTTCCAGCCTTCTGGTAGCTTTAACCTGTAAGCTACATCGCTGATCTTTTTTGAAATCTGAAAAGGACCATAATATCGCATACTGGGCTTAGGAAACAAGCGTTCCTTGCCTTTCCTTTTCCTTAACCTGGCCTTTACAAAGCGCAAAAGTACCCAATCACCAAGTGAAAATACAAGTTCACGACGGTGACGATCAAGAGCTTTCCTTTGCTTAGCCTGAGTCTTCTCAAGAGCAATCTTAATCTTCCTGTATGTTTCATCCATATCTTGCACATACTTGTCTGCCTCAAATATCTTGTCCTTAGTCTGCAAAATGGACGGGACTTTCTTTCCTCCTTCCACTATCTCAAATGGTGCCTTACCTGTTGACGTATGCACAGTATTATTGTAAGCATATTCAACCGATGGGAGATGGTGTTCCCAAGTTGCCTTGTGCTCTGAGACATAACATTTGAGCAGGTCCAAGACAATAGAATTTGCCTCTTCTGACTGTCCATCAGTTTGCGGATGAAACGAAGAAGAGAACTTGAGCGTAGTGCCCATGTTCTCAAACAATGCCTTCCAGAAAAGACTCGTCACTGACAATTGACTGAGGCATCCCGTGGTATTTAAAGATATTGCTCATAAATATCTTGACCATGTGTTCTGGCTTTATCTTCTTCCTCACAGGAATGAAATGGACCTGCTTACTGAACCTACAAATGATAGTCCAAATCCCATCATTGCCTGTTTGCGTCCTTAGAAGATCAAAGATAAAGTCCATTGCTATACTTTCCCATGGCCTATCAGGGATCGGCAATGGCTGCAACAATCTCGGTTGCTTTTGTCTGTCAAATTTAACTTTTTGGCATACTAAGCATGATCTTACAAATGTGTCAACATCTTGACGCAAAGCTGGCCAATAGAAGAATGCCTCAACCCCTTTCACTGTCGCATCAATTCCACGATGCCCAGCATAAGGTGGAGCATGACTTTCCATCAAAATCTTTGGCCGTAACTGTTTAGTAACGCATAACTTTCCATGCATCATGAGAAAGTCGTTCTTAAGCATATAGTACTCATGATGTTGCCCATCAACAAGCTGGTCATAAATCCTTGCAAAATCTGAATCTTCAGCATATTGTGTCTTCATTTCGTCTAGTTCACAATGGTACGGAATTGACACTGCTGAAATTTGGGGCTTTCGTGACAACACATCAGCCACCACGTTCTTTTTCCCTTGCAGATGCACAATCTGAAATGGAACATTGACAAGATGTTTGCCCATCGCATGTGCTTCTCACACAACTTCGTCTGTGTGAGAAAATATCGCAAGGTTTGATGATCCGTTTGGACAACAAAATCAGCCCCTAGCAAATAGTGTTTCCAACTAGTGATAGCATGAATTACTGCCAGCAATTCTTTCTCATAGACTTGCAAGTTCCTTTCAGTCTTCAAAAGAATTCTGCTCTCATATGCGACTACTCGGCCATTCTGCATTAGAACTGCACCAAGACTATGGCCACAAGCATCACATTGAGCCACAAAAGGTTTAGAAAGATCTGGCAAAATAATTACCGGATCTGAAGTCAGCTTCTCTTTCAAGTGTTTGAACGCTAAAATTTCCTTGGCTGTCCACTTGAAAGTAACTCCTTTTCCTTGCAGTGCATGGAGTGGAGAAGCAATCTCAGCAAAATTTCGGATGAACCTCCTGTAATAGGAACATAAGCCTAGAAAGCTTCGAATGTCATGTACGGACTTCAAGTCTGGCCATGACCTAATTGCTTCCACTTTAGCGGGATCCATGCGTACCCCATCTTTTGAAACAATGTGCCCAAGGAAGTGAATCTCTTGCAAAAAGAACTCACTTTTCTTCGCATTAATGAGTAGCCTATTCTTGCGTAGCTCATTGAAAACTGCGGTCAAGTGATCCCTATGCTCCTCTTCAGACTTTGAGTAGACAATCATGTCATCAAAGAAGGTACCCACGAAGTTTCTATGTGGTCTAAAAATTCGGTCCATCATTCTATTAAACGTGGCAGGAGCATTTGTGAGACCAAATGGCATAACAAGAAACTCATAGAGACCAAATGTTGTCCTCAACGCAGTCTTATGGACATCTTCTGGCCTAATGCGTATCTGATGATACCCGCTCTTTAGGTCTATTCTTGTAAACAATGACGCTCCCTCAAGCCGATCAAGAATGTCATCTATCCTCGGTATGGGGAACCTGTTCTTGATGGTATTCTTATTCAAGGCGCGATAGTCAATGCACATGCGCCATGAACCATCCTTCTTCTGCACTAAGAGTACAGGCGAACAAAAAGGGGATGAACTGGGCTGAATCAGCCCCTTCTCTAAAAGCTCGTTGACCTGACCCATAATCTCTTTCTGTTGGGCTGCACTAACCCTGTATGGTGGTCTATTCGGTGGACTAGAACCTGGCACAAGATCTATAGTATGATCCTCAGGTCTCTCAGGAGGTAACTCCTCTGGCAAAGAGTCCGAAAAACAATCACTGAAACCACTCAAAAAAGTTGACCTGTCTTTATCTAAGGTAGACAAATTAGATACAACTTGAGGTACTTCTTTTGCAAAGATCAAGTACGCAGAAAGATGATTCTTTATTACAGATGAAATAGCAGAAGCAGAAACAACTCGAACAGACTCGCCTTTAAGCTTTACATCAAGGACATGAGTCTTTCCTCTATGTACAAGGGTAATCTTTTTGTTGTAAGTATCCACCATAGCATGCAACCTGTAACACCATGGGATACCCAATAACACATCACAGCTCTCAAGCGGCATAATATGAAATTCTTCCGCATCCACATAGCTCTGAATGTGATTTCCCAGAATGGGAGTAACAGGCTCTGAATGTCCTGGGCATGCCAAACCTGCTTCGCCTGTCATACCTATCTCCTCTGCACGAATGCCCAACTTTGATGCCAATTCTGGTGATATGAAATTTGCACAGGCTCCTGGATCAAAGAAAACCAGCACTGTCTGGTCTCTGACTTTGCCCCAAGCTCTGCACAGCTCCGTGGCATCTGTGTTTGGCTGATCTCCAACCAAATCTAGAACAAGTCCTGCACTCGGCTTTGGCTTCTTCCCTTTATGGTCTGACTTGTCATCCTTATCCTGTGACTTCTTCTGTGGGCACTCATTTGCAAAGTGTCCTTCTTGTTCACAAATGTGGCATTTCTTGGCCTCCCTAAGAGCTTTCCTTTCTTGAAAAGTTTTGCCAGAAAAATGCCTTTTTTGTCCTTGTCCTCGTTCCGAAGAAGATTTAGACTGCTTCTTGGACGTATCAGCTTCTTCAGTGGAGAGCTTCTTTGCAGGAGACTCAGAAGGCTTTGCTGCAACATTGCCCTTGGCTGAAAACTGTTTGCCCTGGGCCCCTTTCTTGTGGCTATTAAATCCATCGGAATCTCCCTTCGACGGATTGTTGGCCACTCTTGCATTCTCTATCAATTGAAACATATTCATGACAGTAGTCTTTGTGCAATAGTCCCTAATTTTTTTGGGCAATCCGCAACAGTACTTCTCAATTTGTTCTGACAATGGCACAAACCTGTAAGAGGTGACTGGCAACAGTGCGGCCCAAAACCGTTTATTGTACTCTTCCAGATTCGCACACTGTTTAGCATTCAACTCGTGCCATTCTGTCATCACATCCACTTCAAAAGTGTTTGTCAACCATGCAGGCGCAAAAAGTTGTTTAAATTGGACCCACGTTGTTGGGGCTTGACCATGGTTCAATAATGCGGTCCACCATTGAAGCGCATTCCCTATCAAGAAAGTGGCAGCCTTGCGTATCTTTGAAGATTCCGTGAAGTTGCCTCCAGCATAAGCTGCATCGAACTGCTGTATGAAGGTCAAAGCCTTTAATTGGTCCTCAATTCCTCTGAAAGTTTCAAACTTCACTCCCTGCCCACCTTCCTTGTAATCCTTAGGCTGACTCAAAGGAGCCACATTATCATAAACAGGTGCCTGTAACAGTGGTGCTCCATGAGTGTTCATTCTAGCACTCGCATCAACTGTTTTCCTTGTCATATCTGCATTTTGTACGTATGGCTGCGAAAAACCAGCTATACCAAATTGTGTTCCAGGCACTCGAAACTGGCCATAGGCACCCTGAAAACATGGTTGGACACCCATGTTCGCGTACATAGGGTTACCCATGCCTATTTGCATTGTCCCGAACACATTCCCTGGCATATAACCTGTGGAAGGTCCAGCCATAGCTTGAAACACTGAACCACCTCCAAAATAACCAGGATACGTATTAGGTAATGGAAGGGTCTGACACATAGCCTGTTCATTGCTCCCTTGACCATTCACAAACGGTTCCTGTCCAGCTAAAGCAAGTTGCTTTGGATCATTGGACACCGCTAGTTGCTTAACCACATGGGCTTTCCCTCGAGCATCATGAGTCCTCTACGCATTGGAAATCTCCTTTTCCTGCAACGGCTCAGTCATGCCCTGTGTAGGAGGCTTAAAACCCTGTGTCGGAGCCTGCAAGAATTCCTGCATCCTTGGGTTGTTAGCCAACTGCTGAAACATGTCCATGCAACAACGCAGTTGAGTTCTAAACAACCTGTCCTCTTCTTGAAGAGTTGAAGGAATTTTCTCTGTGCCATGTGAGGAAGATCCCTCTTCAGATACTTGGTCTCTCTTCTCTGCCATATCGACAAGCTCTGTGTTGCTTTCACCCACAACAATCCACGCTGCACTTTTTGAAGAAAAAGTGACTATCCCGTCGATGGAACCATATAACCGGCTCGTAAAACGTAGAGGGCGGTACTATTTCAATTACCTGTAAACTTTACACAGAGCACTGAGAAGGGAAGAGAACACAATTGCGTCCAGCGACTAGAATATCACTGCGCACACGAGACCGACACCCTGTAGGCCCCAAAGACTGACGCCCCTTTCGGTATTTCTTTAATTTAGAGAGAGAGAATTACAAAAAAGAGCCCCTGGAAGACAACACCTGCATCCAGCTAGTACGCTCCGGATTCGGCAAAATTTCGGCAACATAACAATACCGAAATCAATCCGAATCAGTTTCTAAGGTAGGCCCTCTGTTCCACGGACATATTCCCTCAGTCGGGAGCACAAAACAGTAAATTGCAGGTCGCTGTAATTTCTGGTTCAGCCCTGTTTTTGACCTGATTTGGGCACACGACTGTCCCTCCACTGTTCCCTGCACCTTGCGCTAAGTGCCCTTGATTCTAGAAACATTTTGGGCTCAAAACAGCCCCAAAATAGAGTAAAAACAGCAAGCCTACAATGCTGAATTTACTGCGCAATCGAGAGGTTATCACCCTCTCGTGTACCTGCTTTGGTGCAGTAGCTAGCTACACCGGTTCCTGTGCAAAGAGGCTCTTGCCTCAGCACGAAAGCATATTTCCGCACAGCTGTACATAGGTCAAATGAGAAGCCCACTAGTGGGGCATAACATACTGTACGTAGGGGAGAAAGAGAGCAGTATGTAGCGTGCGGGGCATCACTCCCGTCACCATACTGTGCATAGAGGGCAAGGTAAGCATTCCATAGCTTCTGTACCTGCTACAATCCACCTGAGGCTGAAAAATGGCGCCCCCTTTGTTGATATGCAGCTCGTTTTTGCTTCCCAGAGTGGCAGAATCTCTCACAGGCTGACACGTCGCCCAGTTTCCGAGTTTGGGCTTTCCCTGCTAAAAATATCTCAACTGGTGCGTCAATTGACTTGGCAGAAGAGCAATAAAATGTTCCCCTTGCCAGAGCTAATGACGCGAACACATTTTCCGGTCAAAAATAGCAGTTCCCTAAATTTTAGGAGATGCTTCCATGGCGTCCCTATCGGTCTCCTGACCATCATTGAAGACTACCGGATGCTTCCATGGCGTCCCTATTGGTCTCCTGACCATCATTGAAGACTACCATTTGACCAACATCTACAATGTGGGTTAATTTACTGGCCCCTTTTAACTTATAAAGTTGCAGTGACTTGACGAGTGGCCCAAATTCCAGTTTGGCGCACACGAGCTTCCATAATCATCAGAATTCAGTGCTAACTGGCCCGAGCAATCCCTTTCTGACCGACCTAGATCCCCGATGTGAGAAACCCATTTGGCCGCATCCGTTTCACACTGGCCATGCAATGTCCACTTGCACCTTTTCAAGGGTTCCGGGACAAACAAGTAAAAATAAAATAAACATATATAATACTTATTTACGAAAGGCAACAGAAAAAATACACCTCCTCGTGACAATCCCACTTCATTGATGAGGACATCAATGGTTCTTAAGGGGGGAAGTATGTTATGTCCCGCTACAGGAGAGGGGATCTAGCCCAGATGCCGTCGGGATGGGCGTCCAGTGTCCGGGCGAACGTAGTGCGAACCCGGCCAATGTGGCCGGCCATTATTATAAAAGGGACCAAGGCCTCATTTACAGTTATCAACCCCACTGGCAGAGTGCCAGTGGTTAGCCCGCGAGGCTAGGAGTGCGGGAGGTCACCTCGAGGAGGTGAGGCCGGGTGGTATGGGACGCTCGGTCTTACAGGTGCACGCCTACATCCTAGGACGCTGCCCCAGCACGGGGGAGCAGCCGGATAATGGCTATGGTCGGGTGGTTCGTCTGACGCGCATCTGTAGGCGGTCCGTGTGGCCGGGAGATCCATTCTCTGCTTTCGTTTCAATTATCCTCTGTATGGATCTTAGTCAAGGTGACTAGAACATCCTCCAATACTTGTCATATGAAGTGGTACCGCACACATATGAGTTTGGTACGTGCATGAAACATGGCATTTTTTGCTAAATAGAGTATTATAACCCAAGACTGGGGTATGAGCAAGCATGCCAAGTTCTTTTGCAAGTCTATCCAACCAAATGGCTTCCTTTGAAGCCTCTCTGGCTGAAATGTATTCAGCCTCAGTAGTACTCAATGCCACAATTTTCTGCAACCTAGAACACCAAGAGATTGCACCACCAGCAATAGCAAATATATATCCACTGGTAGATTTCCTGGTATCCATGTCACCTTCCATGTCTGCATCACAATATCCCAGCAACTTTAAGTCACTTTTACCATAACAAATACACTTTGATTGTGTACCTTGCAAATATCTCAGAATGCATTTGAGAGCTTTCCAATGCACTTTGCCAGGATTCGACATGTATCGACTAACAACTCCCACTGCATAAGCAATCTCGGAACGAGTGGCAACAGAGTGTTAAATTCCTTGAATGCAAACATTTCATCTTTACATGAATCATCCGCATACATCTGCGCTCATTCATAAGTGAATCATGCTCATCGAACAATATATTATGCCTGTGAAAAGGGATCACATACGGACGGTGACTAAAATACAGGAAAGCATCAAAAATGAAACGCTTGAACAATGCGTGCTGACTAATCATCCATACACATAATACTTCCTGTGGGGGTTCTTTGGACATAGGCTCGAGGACCAAGATCGGTTCTTCCTGAGGGGGTTCTTTGGACCTAGGCTTGAGAGCCAAGATCGGTTCTTCCTGATTGATCGAATCTGCAATGAGATTAGCTTCACTAGAAATGTGAACAATCACATCGTGATCATACAAATCATCATGCTTGTGAGAAATCACATCTTGATCATGCAAATCATCATGCTTGTCATTGTCATACAATTCTTCATGCTTATCCTTATCATCCAAATCATCATGCTCATCATTATCATTCAAATCATCATACTTATCATCATGCAAATCCTGTGTGTCATGCTTTGGAAAAGAAGAGACTGAGAGAGTCTCCTTCTCTTGGCTCTTTTCAATCTTCGCATGTACATTAGAGATAAGAGAGGAAGAATGAACGTTCTCTCCACGAATGACAATGGGAGAGTCACTTTTGGCATTGAAAGTGAACGTATTTCTGTTGCTAATTGGACTATTTTCTTATTTTTAATGATTAATCTCTTTTTTAGGATATTTTATTGTGTGCACTAAGAACTGTTAAAAGATTGTAGCTACTGGAACTGCCATCAAGAACGGACAACTCTGATGTGTCATTTGATGGGTGACGGTAAACATCGCGAAGGAGTTTCCGTAAGTTCGGTGGAAAGGGCCGGGTTACGAGTGCCCCTGATGCGTCACATGATGGGTGACGGGTGCATCAGTAAGGAGGCATCCCGTAGGCTAAGGAGGAAATCCAAATTGAGTAAGAAAATACGCGTAAGAACGCAAGCACAAGAATAAAGATGGGTTCAATGAAGCTTTTTATGAAAAGCAGGAACATTCGCGGGAGGGCGGATGTTTTCCCGCGAGGAGTCTGTGTCTGCATTGCATCTGTGCCGTGTGTTGCACCCGGGGACGCCTGGAATGTGTTCGTGTAGCATTATTTTCACTAACTCAGTGAGTTTGAACAGGTCACACTTTATTTTATAAAGTGGCCGGCCACTTTTAAGTGACCAGCCCTATTATAATAAAATAAAGCAAGGCTCTTCTTTTAAAAAAAGTCAGCGCTAAAAAGCTACGAAGGGGGGGGGGACTGATTCAACGATCCCTCTCTCTCCTCTCTCTAGGGAGGCCAAGTTCTGCTTTTTTGGCTCCTATTCCTGCCGGGTGCCAAGCCCTATAAAGTAGTAGCCAGCGTTCCAGTTTTAGGAGGCCGGAAGCAGCAGAAGAAGCTAGCGCTGGGATTCTAGAGCAGAGGTTGGCGACGGAAATTGCAAGTGTTCGTGTGACGACTGAGTACGGAGGTCACTTTTCCGAGCAAGGAGCGACAGGTATAAGGTGTTGATACGCATTGAGAATTGTTGCTTTGTGTGGTTTGTTTTGCAGGAATCTCCCGTCTTACGAGAAAGCCCCTCACGGGAAGTACGGCTTCACGCCTAAGTCCCTTACGGGAAAGTACGGCTTCGCGCCTAAGTCCCTTACGGGAAGGAACGGTCTTGTGCCCAAGCCCTTTACGGGAAAGCACGACCTTCGGGTCTAAGATTACAGAACGGAGGGGTTTCCTCGGGTTCTCGTGCTTGTATAAGAATTCTCCCTGAATAAAGAATACTCTTAACAGGGGGGGGGTGCAGCCCATCTTCTGGTCCCCAATACTGTGTCGATCTTCTCCCTTCTCTCATGTTTGCATAAGAATTCTCCCTGAATAAAGAATACTCTTAACGGGGGGGGGGGGCAACCCATCTTCTGGTCCCCAATACTGAGTCGATCTTCTCCCTTCTCTCATGTTTGCAAAGTATTATATTTTTCAGATTTCTAAGTGCTCGTATACGCTCCCGTTTTGTGACAATGGTATCAGAGCCCGAACTCCTCTCTTTCTCTGCAAAGAAGGACGATTCCGAGAAGAACGGGAAGAACCATGTCAGGCCAAGGGAGAAGCGTTGAAGAGGAGCTTCAACAAGTGCAAGCTCAGCTTGCGGATTTGCAACAAATTTTACTATTGCTAGATGTCCAAAAGCTCTTGGGCGGAATGAAGAAAACGAATGGAACAGATGCAGCCAGGCATCAAGACAACATTGTTGGCGTGAGACCACAGGAGGAAAGAGAAGAAGAACGTGCTGAGGTGCACAAAGGATCTTCGGATCGGAATGAGCGGCCTACTCCAAGGAAAGGCCAAGAAAAAGCGCTCTCTTTGCTAGACGAGAGCAAGGACATCTCTATCTCATCTCCATCTTACTCTCCTGATTATACTTCTACTTCTCGATCATCTCAACAGAAGAAGGAAGCCGCTACTACTACTACCTTACATCAACCTAAAGATAAGCCTCGATTCAAGAAGCATGGTCGCAAGTCTCAACATCGCATGAGAGTCTTCAAATCGGGCGACAAGGACATCAAGTTGGAAACTACAACGGACGGAGAGACATCTCCAAAGCACTGTCCTTCATTAGACAGTTTGAAGTCGCCTTTACCGATGGGCACTTCACAGAAAGATCCAAATTACGCCATGTGGGGATGCACCTCAAGGAAACGGCAAGTAATTGGTGGTTAGCCAAGATTCTGGAAGGTTCACAGGCCAGAACTTGGGAAAGCTTCAAATCTGAATTTTATGAACAATTTCTTCCACCTGACTTTGAGCAGGACATACGGAAGGAATGGGATTGGCTTGCCCAGAAGGAACATGAAAGAGTAACGACCTATGTGGACAAGTATTGGTCGGTTCTTCTGAAGGTCACTCCCTTCATGAAGATTGCCGACGAGGAAAAGAAACGGAAGTTCGAAGCAGGTCTCCAACCGCAACTTCGAAAGAGTATGAAAGTGTATCCGCATGACACTCTTCAGAGGATGATGGAGTCAGCAATCATTGCTGAGAATTTGCACTCAACCGGGACACCCAGAAAAATGGAGCATAGCACTTACCGTGCAAGACAAAGAGGGGTCTACGATGACCAAGGGAGCCAAGGAAGAAAACGTCCATCTAGGGACTATGATCATTCTAAGAAGCCAGAGGGCAATGACAAGCGAACTAAGTATCTTTCTCCTACTCAACTTCAAACTTTCAGAGAGGAAGGAAGATGCTTCTACTGCGGCGAGAAAGGACATATGAAACCGGATTGCCCGCTAAAGCAGCAACGGCAAGAACAAGCCTCTACGAGGCAAGAGAAAGCAAGGAAGGAACCGGCTCCACCAAGCTCGAACTCAATTCCATATGTTCAAGGAAATACAGAAACGGAGAAAGGAAAGCGTCAACTTCTGAAGGGCTGGGGGTCTTTGAACAACCAGCGAGTATTGATTCTTTATGATCCAGGATCCACGGATAACTTCATCTCCCTGGATACTGCGGAACGTTTGTGCCTCACACCGGCTCAGCTTGGCACACCGGTTACATCCGGATCGGCATTCAAGGGGTTGACAACCAATGCAACTCCCGTGCAAGGACAGCTCAATCTTTGGATTGGCAAGTACAAGGACCGCGAATCATTTTTGATGGCACCCATCGAGGGATGTGATATCATCTTGGGTATGCCATGGCACTTGCACATGACACCTATTCCCGATTATGTGGAAAAGACCCTCACTTTTGATCATGGGGGTAAGAAAATAAAGATTCATGCTGATGTAGGAGATTGGCAGTTCCCAATTGTAAGCCATATCTCCATTAAGAAAGAAATGAAGAAGTGTGTTTCTACTCACTTGATTTTTGCACGTGAGAAGGATAAAACTAGTAGGGACTCTCTCTCTAGTCTGGAAATTAAGCGTCTTCAATTTATTGAAAAGTACAAAGATTGTTTCACGGAAACACTTCCTGATGAGCTCCCTCCGGTACGCCCGGAAGATCACTGCATAGATCTCATACCGAGTAGCTCGCCTCCCAATCAACCCCCTTATCGGGTGAGTCTTGCTCAGCAAGAGGAAATTTTGAAGCAAGTTAATGAGCTTCTAGAGAAAGGGTTAGTACAGCCCAGTGCTTCACCCTACTGCTCTCCAGTTCTACTAGTGCAGAAGAAAGATGGCACGTTTCGAATGTGCATAGACTATAGGTCTTTAAACAAAATTACAATCAAGAATCGCTTTCCAATCCTTCATATTGATGATATACTTGATAAGTTGCAGGGTGCAAGTGTCTTTAGTCACATAGACTTAAAGAGTGGGTATCACCAGATACGGATCGCCCCTGAGGATGTCCATAAGGCTGCTTTCCGCACAACCTTTGGACTATATGAATTTTTGGTAATGCCTTTCGGCTTGACCAATGCTCCTGCGACGTTCAATCACATGATGGACCGCATTTTCAACCCGTATCGAGCTTTTACGGGAGTATTCTTTGACGGCATACTCATCTTCTCTAAGTCAGAAGAGGAACATCAGAAGCACTTGGACTTAGTGTTTCAAGAATTGCGAAAGCATGAGTTGCATGTGAATGCAAAGAAGAGCGAGTTCTTCCTCTCAGAGATACACTATCTCGGCCATATAGTCTCTCACAATCAAGTGAGTATGGATCCTGCCAAGATCCGAGTGGTAGAAGATTGGCCTATTCCCACTACGGTACATGATGTACGTAGTTTCCTGGGATTATGTTCGTATTATCGAAGGTTTGTCCGAGGATTTGCTCATGTAGCAGGACCACTTCATGACTTGACAAAGAAGAAGATTCCTTTCAGATGGGGATCGAGACAACAAGGAGCTTTTGATCGGCTCAAGTACTTGCTAAGCCATGGACCTATTTTGATAGTGCCTGACTTAAGAAAACCATTCGAGGTTCACTGCGATGCTTCAGGCGATTGCATCGGAGCAGAGTTAAACCAAGAAGGCCATGCAGTGGCCTACGAAACCAGACGGCTTAAGGATGCAGAGTTGCATGCATCAATCTACGAAAAGGAACTCACGGTTGTGATTCACGCCTTATCCAACTGGAAGCACTATCTTCTAGGAGCGGATTTTGTGATCAAGACTGATCACCAGAGTTTGCGGTATTTTCTTACGCAAAGGAAACTATCTGAGAGCAGATGAGATGGGCAAACTTTTTGTCTATGTTTCACTTCCAGATCCTTCACACGGCTGGGAGTAAGAATGTGGTCGCGGACGCATTGTCTAGGCGGCCAAGGGTGAACGCTATCACTTCGGTGTATCACCAAGAATTAGAAGCACTACCAGATTTGTATCCGAATGATCCAGACTTCTCCACCATTTGGGAAAAGCTACATCGTGGAGAGAATGAGTTTCCCTATTCCATTCGGGACGGTTATCTCTACCACCATCAGGCCATATGTGTGGCGGAATCATTAAGAAAGAAGATCATGGATGAAGCACACGCTTCGCCTTATGCGGGTCATCCGGGTATTCTCCCTACGACCTTAGCAATGGAAAGATATTTCTTTTGGCCTAGCCTTAAAGCAGACATTGATAAATATGTCAGGGAATGCTTGGTTTGCCAAAGAGTGAAGTATGATCGACATAAGACGCATGGGTTGCTGCAACCATTGCCTGTGCCTAATGAACCTTGGGAAAGTATTGCCATGGACTTTATCATGGACCTCCCTAGAACTCAGACTGGAAATGACACAATCTGGACCATTGTGGACAGGTTTAGCAAGCAAGCACACTTTATACCAGTCAAGAAAACGATCAAAGCAGATCATATGGCTAGGGTCTTCCTGGCACAGATCTTTAAGCATCATGGAATGCCTAAGTCTATTGTGAGTGATCGAGATCCTCGCATGACAGGAAATTTTTGGCGTGCCTTGATGGATAATCTTGGTACGAAGCTGAATTTTTCATCTGCCTACCATCCTCAAACGGACGGGCAAAGTGAGATAGCCAATTCCACAGTATTGGATATGTTAAAAGCTTATGTGTCAGACCGGCAATCTGACTGGGAGAAATATTTGCCTCTTGTTGAGTATGCATATAACAATACCATACACTCATCGACGGGGAAAGCACCTTTTGAGATTCTCTATGGTGAGCCTTTGCTTCCATCGATCCTTTTAACTAAGGATAAGATCTTTGCAGCAGATGAATTTGTCAGGGATTTGGACATAGCCTACGGGCAAGTTAGGAGAGCTATTCTACGCTCTCAGGAAAAGCATAAGAAAGCTGCAGACAAGCACAGGAGGAATTTAGACTTGACAGTCGGACAGTTAGTCTTACTCAAGTTTGACAAGGCAAGACTTAAGAAACAAGCGTCTCATAAGGGTAAGGTGGTAAAACTTTCTACCCGTTATTAAGGGCCGTTTAAGATCACTGAGCGAGTGAATGATGTCACCTTCCGATTAGAGCTACCGCCTAATTGGAAAATCCATAATGCTTTCCATGTCAGTTTACTCCGGCCGTATATGGGACCGCCTCCGAGCCAGCCTAGTGCTGAGGAGCCTCCTGAGGTTGAGGAAACAGAAGAAATACTCCAACCGGAGCAGATAGTAAGTCATCAGGAGCGGCCTCTCAAATCCGGAAAAATAACACGGAAGTATTTGGTTAAGTTTAAGAACTATTCGAATCTAGATGCTCAGTGGATGACGCAGGAGGAATTAGCAGCTTATCCCGAGATACTGGAGATATATGTCCAAGCACTACAGTTGAGGTCAACTGTTTAGAAGCCAGAGGGATGTTGCTAATTGGACTTTTTTCTTATTTTTAATGATTAATCTCTTTTTTAGGATATTTTATTGTGTGCACTAAGAACTGTTAAAAGATTGTAGCTACTGGAACTACCATCAAGAACGGACAACTCTGATGTGTCATTTGATGGGTGACGGTAAACATCGCGAAGGAGTTTCCGTAAGTTCGGTGGAAAGGGCCGGGTTACGAGTGGCCCTGATGCGTCACATGATGGGTGACGGGTGCATCAGTAAGGAGGCATCCCGTAGGCTAAGGAGGAAATCCAAACTGAGTAAGAAAATACGCGTAAGAACGCAAGCACAAGAATAAAGATGGGTTCAATGAAGCTTTTTACGAAAAGCAGGAACATTCGCGGGAGAGCGGATGTTTTCCCGCGAGGAGTCTGTGTCTACATTGCATCTGTGCCGTGTGTTGCACCCGGGGACGCCTGGAATGTGTTCGTGTAGCATTATTTTCACTAACTCAGTGAGTTTGAACAGGTTCACACTTTATTTTATAAAGTGGCCGGCCACTTTTAAGTGACCAGCCCTATTATAATAAAATAAAGCAAGGCTCTTCTTTTAAAAAAAGTCAGCGCTAAAAAGCTACGAAGGGGGGGGGGGGGGGGGGACTGATTCAACGATCCCTCTCTCTCCTCTCTCTAGGGACGCCAAGTTCTGCTTTTTCGGCTCCTATTTCTGCCGGGTGCCAAGCCCTATAAAGTAGTAGCCAGCGTTCCAGTTTTAGGAGGCCGGAAGCAGTAGAAGAAGCTAGCGCTGGGATTCTGGAGCAGAGGTTGGCGACGGAAATTGCAAGTGTTCGTGTGACGACTAAGTACGGAGGTCGCTTTTCCGAGCAAGGAGCGACAGGTATAAGGTGTTGATACGCATTGAGAATTGTTGCTTTGTGTGGTTTGTTTTGCAGGAATCTCCCGTCTTACGGGAAAGCCCCTCACGGGAAGTACGGCTTCATGCCTAAGTCCCTTACGGGAAAGTACGGCTTCGCGCCTAAGTCCCTTACTGGAAGGAACGGCCTTGTGCCCAAGCCCTTTACGGGAAAGCACGACCTTCGGGTCTAAGATTACAGAACGAAGGGGTTTCCTCGGGTTCTCGTGCTTGTATAAGAATACTCCTTGAATAAAGAATACTCTTAACAGGGGGGGACCAGCCCATCTTCTGGTCCCCAATACTGTGTCGATCTTCTCCCTTCTCTTATGTTTGCAAAGTATTATATTTTTCAGATTTCTAAGTGCTCGTGTACGCTCCCGTTTTGTGACAATTTCCCGCCCAATCAATGAGAGGGTTATGCTCACAAAACCATCGAATGCCCAAAATCATATCACATCGTAAGAGAGGAGAATTTTCTACGGAAAGCGGCTTGTTGAACCGTAAACAACACATCAAGGCACTCTTTCGTGATGAGAGTCCATACCGGGAGCGAAGCTAGAGACCTCGAGAGGAGATTTCTGACTAACCTCTAGGTGGGCTCTCTCAACAAGAGAAGAACTAATCACATCATGCATACTGCCTGGGTCAAACAATATGACAAAACGCTGCCTCGTCATATGACCATAACATTTAATGAGAGACTAATCAATGGGATGCGAAGTGGATGGAGGAGGAGGACCTAGCAGATACTCCTCGGATTGTGAAACTTTACCTTGATGTTTTGGTTTAGCATAGTCTACTCCAAACGGAACCCAGAAATTCAGCTTGGCCGAAGATCTGGTGCAGTGGGAGCGAAGCTAGAGACCTCGAGAGGAGATTTCTGACTAACCTCTAGGCGGGCTCTCTCAACAAGAGAGGAACTAATCACATCATGCATACTGCCTGGGTCAAACAATATGACAAAACGCTGCCCCGTCATATGACCATAACATTTAATGAGAGACTACTCAATGGGATGCGAAGTGGATGGAGGAGGAGGACCTAGCAGATACTCCTCGGATTGTGAAACTTTACCTTGATGTTTTAGTTTAGCATAGTCTACTCCAAACGGAACCCAGAAATTCAGCTTGGCCGGAGATCTGGTGCAGTGGGATGCACAAGAGGGGAGTTACAGTTTACTACGCTCCTTTGTCAACAGATGCCTTGATTTTGATACTAAAGTCACTGATGTCTCTTTGAGCTTCAGGGATACTGAGAGCTGACAGTATTTTGTTGGATGACTTTATGAAATGGAATTCCTGATAACGCTACTGATTTGTTCTTGACTTTGAGTGCAAGAACTAATAGACGAAATGACTGCAACATTTTGGTCTGATTGATCTCGAACAAACATGGTTGCAATAGGGGTTAGTCAATCGGACATCGATGAGGTCCCGATTGGACCTAGATGTGATTGCTAGCTACATTGCCGATAAATCAAGCTCTAAGATCCAAATGAATGTTGAATGTCATGTGATGTCCTGTGATGTCGTGTGATGTGAGTGTCGATTTGGTACATGTGCTAGATGTGTGTTCCTAGTACGTAGGTACTAATAGTCACTGTCCGGTTATGGCTTTTGTCGGTTTTGCAGGCGTAATCGCGGTCGATTACAATGCTTTCAAGAGGGGGGTATGTCACAAAGTAATGACGTGGCTACCGACAAGAGAAACCCTAAATTCTGCCAAAAACCCTAATTTTTGGAAACCCTAACCCTAACTGCTAACTGGAAACCCTAATCAGGCGGGGAATGCCATGTGGCATCAGGTACGGATTTTCGGGATTTGCGGAAGCAAAAAGCAACTGCAAGGGCGACGCAATTCTTGCTTTATTTTTGCTACGCAAGGAATTGGAGAGAGAAAAAGAGTTGACTTGCTTTTATTTTAATTGCTCTCTTGAGAGAGAGGGAGATTGCTTTTTGAATTGAAAGCTTTTTGAGACTCTACTTTTGGGCATCCCTTGTAATCTTTTTATATGCGGTGAGGGTCTGACTTCTCAGAGCATCTGGACGCAGAGTCTGAGAGTGAAACCCTAACCCCTCTTGTACTTTGATATTGATTTAATACATAAAGAAATACCGAAAGGGGCGCCAGTCTTTGGGGCCAATATCTCTAGGCACGGAACTCCGCCGGGCCAGTGCAAATCTATTGTGATATGTGAATTGTTTTGAAGTGGTTATTTGGTGCTGTCGCGATTGATTCTTGACTTGGAGTGTCCAAGTCTGTTACAGTTGTGGTTTTCTACCACTCCGTATGCACCTCCTCCAAAGAGATCTTGCTCGTATATTTTGCCATCTTCGGGTCCTTGGCAAAATTAAGCATCATCTTTGTTGCATCATTGATCAATTGTCGGCGCTCCATCTCTCAATGCTCCGTTTGAGTAGGCCGAGGCGAGCCATACTGCTCTCGTGAATCTTCGTTGTGATCCCTTCCCGCATCTCTAGATGCAGAGGGAGTCGACTGATCCTTGTCTGAAGCCATAGGTGCACCGGAAAAAAAAATTGGGATCGGATTTCCCTTAGAAGAGAAATCGGTCGTGCTCTGATACCACTCTAACAGACTTGGACACTCCCAAGTCAAGAATCAATCGCGACAGCACCAAATAACCACTTCAAAACAGTTCACAGTTCACAATAGATTTGCACTGGCCCGGCGGAGTTCTGTGCCTAGAGATATTGGCCCCCAAAGACTGGCGCCCCTTTCGCTATTTCTTTTTGTATTAATCAGTGTTCAAAGTACAAGAGTGGTTCGGGTCTCACTCTCAGACTCTGCGTCTGAATGCTCTCCAGAGTCGGAGCCCAAACCACATATAATTTAAATTACAAGGGATGCCAAAAGCAGAGCCCCAAAAGCTTCAAACCAAAAGCCTAAAAATAAAAGCAAAGGCTCTTTTTCTCTCTCAAGCTCTCTTGAGCTTTAGAAAATAAAGCTAATATTCTCTCTTTCCATCTCAATTTGCATAGAGCCAAAAAAGCAAACTGCCGTACAATGCGCCGCAAAAAGCGGAATTTTGCCGTACGATGCCACGTCATCATGTCAGTGCTTTCTCCGGGTTCATCCCTAGGGTTAGGGTTAGGATTTTTGTTGTTTTAGGGATTCCAAAATTAGGGTTTGGCAAAAATTAGGGTTAGGGTTTTTGGCAACATTTAGGGTTTTTGCAGATTAGGGTTTCTGGCCATCATATCAAGCAACCACATCATCACTTTGAGACATGGGAGTGGCTAATAAGTCCGGGTTGGAGGGCGAAGATACCTCAAATAATATTCCAGTAGCTCTGTCTACTCTTTTGTAGGACCGGTATGCTTTCAGAAAAGCACACGCCTGATGCTCTGATACCATTGTCACAAGACGGGCACCACGTGCCAATAGAAAAGAACAAACTGAACAAACTTATAACACTTCAATAACAACTCAACTCAGAGAGAGAGAGAGAGAGAGAGAGAGATGACACGCGACATGGAGTGGCGGAATTCCACCCCAGAGAGTATTGGCCCCAAACCTTGGCGCCCCTTTCAGTATTTCTTTATATTGCATCAACACAGTACAAGCCGGTACTCCAGACTCTGCACCTTCTCCAGGAAGCATGCCAGAGAATGAGCTCTAACCTCATATTTAAAGGCCCTTGGCCTCAAAAGCAATTATAGTGAAAAGCCTTCAAAACTCAAAAGCTTCTCGTCCAAAAAGCAAAGCAAAAAGCTGCTAGCGTAATTTACGAAAATCAGTACAACTTGCCACGTCATCATGCCAACGCAATTTTCAAAAATCTGCCACGTCATCAATTTTTGCGTGTCTCCTGCTTTATTTTAGTCCTTTATGTCACTTGGGGCCCCATCGAACGAGGGGAGTTGGTAGGACTTCTTCTTCTATTACTTGTTCTTCTTAGGGTTTAGGCCCCTCGGCCGGCTTCTGTAAGTTGACTCCATTCTTTAGGCTTTGACACGTCAGTAGTTTGTTACAAGGTATGTCACAAAGTGATGATGAGGCTGCCCGCTCTAGAGGAAACCCTAACCCTAAAATCAAAAACCCTAATTTTGTTGAAACCCTAACCCTAAAATGCTGACTGGTTGACTGCAGCATAAAAACGCAGAAAGGCTGCCACGTGGAAAGCTGTTCCGAATTCCGAGATTCGCGACGCATATTGCGGCAAATTTGGACAGCTTTTGGGCCTTGCTTTTCTTCGCAAATTGCAAGAGAGAGACACCCAGCTTTTGCTTTATTTTACTAAAGCCTAAGAGAGAGAAAGCCTCTTTGCTTTATTTCTATTAAGCAAGAGAGAGAGAGAGAGAGAGAGAAAAGTCTTCTGCTTTATTTCAGGAAGCTTTTGATTTTCAGCTTTTGGGCTCTGCTTTTGGCATCCCTTGTAACCTTTAAATACGCGGGCTGGCTTCTCACAACTCAGAGCATCTGGACGTAGAGCCTAAGTGTGAGCGCTTGCCCGCACTCTTGTACTTTGAACTCAAATTAATACAAAAAGAAATACCAAAAGGGGCGCCAGTCTCTAGGGCCAATCTCTGGGCACGAAACTCCGTCGGACCAAAGTTGAATCAATTCTAAACTGTGAACTATTTTTAAAGTGGTTATCTGTGCTGTCGCAGTAGATTCTTGACTTGGAGTGTCCAAGTCTGTTACATAGAGTCACATTGAGTTTAAGACTTAAGTGTACTTTAATCTTTACACATTTCAATTTTCAATCAAATTATGTGCAGAACTAGGTCTTCAAGTGGACTACCTATTCTTATATTGTGAGAAGATACATCTTTTAAAAAACCAACGTATTTTATTTTTATCCGCAAAAATACGTCTAGTACACGTTTATACGCCCTATATTATATGTATCGTCCTGTACCATAACTATTATGCTTCACAGGCTACCACAAGCATATCACCACTCCTTTTCTCTCTTGCTCTAACTCTAGCATTGAAACTTGCAGAGTTCGGAGCTTTGCTTCCCCAATGTCCCCTTTCATGGCTTGAATTTTCGCAACTTGAATCAAAAAGCTTCTATCACCACAATCTCTCAGTCCTTATACTATTCCACGTCGTCTTCTCCTTCCACAAATGAGACAGAGTGGCAAGAGTTCCACTCCAAACAGCATTGGGCCCTCAACTAGGCGCTCCTTAGCAGTATTTCTTTACTTCATTAGACCGAAGTCAAGAACTACAAACTCGAAGACTCCCTCTAAGTCAGCACACAGTTGTAGTCTACCGAGCCAATCTACTCTAATGGCAGGCATCGATTCAAAACCAACTTTAAATATAACAAATATTTTTACAAATGCAAAGCACCAAAAGTCATTGCTCATAAAAATTAATCCTCAAAAATGTTTTTTTTAACTAGTGCCCAACAGCTACCCCAAGTCCCCCAAAAAAAACAAAATAAATGAATAGGATCACAATGAGGAGTCACTTGGGATGCATAACTTTAACAACCCCCCCCCCCAACAACTATTTCAAAATAAAGACCCCAAGTGCATACATTAGTAACCAACCTCAAGAGGAGGGAACTGAACCTTCGAGTCTCCCTCAACCATCAAAAAACATTTGAGATTAACAATCAACTTTATTGATTCGTGGCATATGTAATATAAGGCCGAGTAGATGCAACAATAACTTCTTTTTTTCCTCAAGAGGTAATGTTCGCGCAGGCCACCCTCTAAAAAAATGGTCGCTAAAGTTGCTCAGCTTGGGCCTGCCTATGAATCTCTCTTTTGCTGGTCTTCAAGAAAGTTTGCCCACTTTTGATGGTTTTCAACAAAATGACAAGATAGTAAGTCAAGGAGAATATGGATTCACATAAAAAGCACATCGTTAGAATGTCTGCTTGCATCTTGGAGGGGCATGCCACTCTACAAAGAGTATACTTATTACAACACTGCCAAAAGAAGACTCCAATTTTATGGGACACGTGGAGTGAGGCAGGGGAGTATGTGGATCCTGAAAACATGGTCAATTTGCGGCTGATGGGAGGCTACCAACACGGCTGTAGATGGGCAACTGAAGCAAAGACAATCGATGGCCCCACTCTCAAGGGATTCCTAGGCGAAAGATTTGATTGTGAAGGATGAGATTTAAACCGAGTTGTAACAAGTCAACTGCTATCCCAGCCAATTTATACAAGCCAAAAGTAAATATCGACATTGATGACTCCTGCTTCATCAGCATCTCTACAGACACGCACTGAAAAGAGAGCTAGCTGTTGTTCTTTTTCTAACACTATCAGCTTGGCAGATAGCACACTTAACAGCTCTGAGACATCCACCCACCCAAACAAAGGGACCAAAAAAAAAAAAACCTTTTGGAAAGACAAATTGCTTAATCAAAAGGACTATGCACGCACCATGTTTCTGAGAAGAACAACACGAGTTGGTGGGCCTGAAATGGAAACTCCTGTCTTGGCTTTTTTCTCTGCACTTGCATTTACAATAACACCTGCTCTCCTATCTGTTTTGCGGGCCATAAGGGGTGTTGTGATTCCTTGTTCCTGCTTACCCAAACCTTGGCCTTCTTTCCATCCCATTCGAGCCATCATGCGCTGTGCAGCTGTCATTTGCCCACCTGCACCTAAACCTAAACCTGCCGTGGCCGACTTGCTTATAGAGAAACCCTCCCCTTCTTCTGGAGAAGGAGACCTCTGCCTGGCAACAGGACTCGTTTCTATGGGCCCACCTTTGTTTGCACTGAGCATCGCCCTTCTTTTCCAGGCTTCTTCCCCACTGATGTTGAGGGATACTGACCTCATTTCAGCAGGCTCTCTTTCTCTCTCAGCTTCAAGCTCCCGCAATCTATTCATTTCTCTCTCTCTCTCACGGTCTCTTTCTTCTTCCTCCTGCCGTCGCCGTTCAAGCTCACGGCGCATTTCCTCCTCAAGTTTGCGCTTCCGCCTCTCTTTGCAGAATTCCTCATAATCATTGGGGCGAGCAGGATCATACTCGTCAGTGAGTACTGCCGATGCACCCACTAACTGGCGAGGTGGGGAGGGCGGAGCAAAGGGCCTGTCAGTAACGTCTGAAGATCCATAGGAAGGAGGAGCAAAGCTTCCAACCTTGCTTGTGATAACGGTGACGCTTTTGGGTTTTGCAAGCAAGGCCTGATTTTTCAGCACGGAAGGGAGAAGGGCAGGCTTTCGCAAGGTGGAAGGGGCCAGCTTGGCTGCGCTCCCAGACCATAAAGAAGCACCTGCAGATGCACCGCCATTGTTCAACAAAGAAGCTCCTTTTGATTCATCCTCCCCTATACTTGATGACGAAGGGGGAGGCAAGTCCCCATACAAGCCGCCCAACATGATCGCCCAAAGACAAGTTGACCCTAGTCTATCTCATCCTGCACTGCAACCAGAGCTACCCGTTGAACCGGAAACCCTAATACGCAGAAAACCTAAAATAGACTCAGACAGAAAATTAGCGAAAACTTGGTTAATCAGACTATTTCTAATTTCTTACGCGTTATGCAACTTAAAAACTTAGAACTTGGTTAATCAAACTATTCTAATTTCTTACCAGTTATGCAACTTAAAGACTTGAGTTATAAGAGCCGGGCTGCACCATGGGTTAGTGGGGGCAAGAGGGGTGAAGCATTGCACACGGCCGCACTCATAGTAGTATGTGAAATATTTTTAAGGAGATCGTGAGGGATGTTTGATTGGAGATGGCAAGCCTACGTTTAAGGAGAGCTTTACACTGCCTAAAAGATAGCTTATTCCCCTCCTTTTTCAAAATGCTAAGTGGGGTTTGTAAACGTCTTCTACATTTGTGGAGGAAAACATGGATATGCATTTATTTAATAAACTCTAACCCATGGTAAACTCGAAAAACGAGGGCAAAGTGAAAGGCTCTCATTACCCACTAAACTACTTGTTGCCACTGCTGATGATATGGAACCAGTGCATAGGTGGGGTCTGAAATTTTGAGGAAGAGATCATGCCTTCCACCACATTCTTAAATGTAAGCATCAACCACCTGTAGCAATGAATTTGAAAAAGAAAAATTGATTGTCCATGGTGATGCATTGAGAAATTGCAAGTGTAGAGGATGCAAATACAAAAGGCAACTAGTGCCCTAATATGAATATGCCCTTGTTGGTGAAGTTAGCTTGGGCAGAAGTGCCTTGACCACCTTCCAACATGAGTTGCCATTTCTTAGTTTCTTTCTTACACAACTTCTACTCCCGCACGATCAAAGTATGACAATGTAACATTTAATGGCCTAGTAACTTGTGTGTAGCGAAAAATAGCATGAACATAGTGAGCATTTCATTAGACTAGGTTCTTAATGATAATAACAAGAGTGCTTGGGTGGAGAAAGCAACAAAAAGCATAACACCTAGTTAGATAGCATGAACAATACTTCAAAAGAGAGAGAAATTAAGCAAATGACAATAGTTAAGGACCGGATTTGCATGGAGCCAGCCCCCCCTCCAAAAGGCTTTGTATTATGGTTTCTCCCATCAAGAGAGACATTTTACAATACAATTTCTTGTGTTCCTTCAATATTAGCTAGTGCAATGAAGATGGAAACTTCATGCACTACGCAAAACACTTATCAAACACAACATCAATCCCCTTACGGTCTCAGACCCAAGACCTCACACACCTTCGAAGATGGTGAGAGCTAGCGGGGTATGAGAGTAGATTGAGAGGAAGAAGGAGTATTCTTACGAGAAAAGGTACATCTCCTCACACAATCACTCATATTAGCATAGCTTGGCTTAGTAATTAGCATGGTAGAGGAGATGAGCATGCATTGAAGCTTGGCTCTTGGTTGGATTTGCATCACAAAGCCAAGAGTTGTTGGTGTAGGCCTTCCTTCTCACAAGCTTGGAGTAGGTGATAAGATTTCCATTAAAGCTTGAGAAGGAGAGAGAGTCTTCTTTACTTCACACATGAGATAGTGTGAGTGTGTGTGTCAATAATGCCTTGCAAAAATCAGTCCCCCTCTCTCTCTTGGTCGACCCCCCTTGCTAATTACTCATGCTAGCATCCTATTGGACCTCCCCAGGCTTAGCCAATGACAATTAAGCAGCATAAGTGATAGCCTTCTGACATGTGTCCCCCTTTCCCCTTTTGTGAGAGCTTTAGGTAATTTAATAATTCAACTAAACTCTCATTGGACCCCTTTGCCTCCTGGCCAATAGGAATCAGGCAAGCCATTGGGCTGTTGAATGCTCATTGGTCCCCTTGGGAGACTGTCCAATAGTTTTCTAGAGAGCTTAATTCTTATTGGTTCTATTATTAAGTGTTTTTTGAATTAATTAAACTAGATTTAATCTAGCCTAAATCTCATTGGTCCACCTCCAAGGCCATCCAATAGGATTTGAGTACACCTTTTGGGCATCTGGGCTAGGGAGCTGACATGTGTCCCTCTTTCCCCTTGTGTACAAAGGGAGCTTGTGTGTGTGTGTGTGTGTGTGTGTGTGTGTGTGTGTGTGTGTGTGTGTGTGTGTGTGTATGAGTTTTTCTCTCATCCCCTGCTTCTTGGGCTCGCCCCCTCTTATGTAGGGCTTGAGAAAGACTTTTGGGACACACACAAAGCATCCAATTTTCCCTAAAGTTTACCTTTGGAAACAACCTTTGAATTTTGGAACCTTGGGATTTTGGAAGTCTCAATGGGTTGAACCTTAAGGTCTTTTAAGCCCATTGTTGCACATAGCTCTTTTGCAGATGGTCCCCCCTTTGGATCCCTGTTTTCCCTCCTTTGAATCCCTACTGTGGCCGGTCTGCTAACTTAACCAATATTCTAGCTTTTTCTCCCCTGGCACTTCCCCATATGAAATGATCGGTTTAACATGAGAAAATCATTTAGGAGAATTAGATATTGATTATTATGACATTACCTCTCTCTTGAAATCATAGTCGTCCTCGACTATGGTGTAGAGAAGATAAAGCATATTCATGAGTCCTTTTTCTTAGCAGGTAGAGGATCCCTATGTTACCCTACGACATCGTTGCAGAATGGATGACTAGTCCATTTGGCGTTGAGAGCCTGAGGCTGCCGCAAGCATGTCTGCACATTAGTCCTATCAATCTTCCATAGTAGAGTGACAAGCTCTACTTGGTTTTTGGGAGACGTCATCTCCGCAAACTTGATCTAAGCATGCATATTACTTCATTTTTGTGCGTAATAAAGAAAAAGAGAGTCTTATAAGACAAAAACTTTGTTCATTTTTAACATTTGTACATTTGCTTACTCTTGGGAAGCATTGTAAGCATTGATAAGGTTTAGGTTATCCTTTAATTGTATGTCTTGCATCCATCTAGCATCTTCAAAAGGATAATTCTTAAACTTTATAAGATATCGTCGGATAGTCTTACCGCCTCTTAGTACCTTGTCTTCGTGTCGGAGAATGGACTCGGGCTGCAGTACCTCTTCTTGGTCCTCGATCTCCGGTGGGTCTTCAATAGTTGGTTCTTGAGGTGGCTCTCCTTTGTAAGGCTTTAGTAGGCTCACATGGAAAGCATTGTGTATGAGCCAATGGTTGGGCAACTTGAGTTGATAGGCCATCTCATTGATTGGCCTAAGAATCTGGAAGGGACCATAGTACCTTTTTGCTAACTTAGCATAGTACTTTTGGTGTCCCGTAGGATTCTTACCCGTCGTGTGCCTTAATCGAGCCTTGGGAAATTTGAGTAAGACCCAATCATTTTCTTTAAAGGCTTGGGCTCTTCTGTGCTTGTCAGCAGCAGCCTTTTGCCTTTGCTGTGAGATAGAGATAGCATCCTTAATCTTTTGGAAAGATTCTTGTAGGTCTCGGCTATACTCCACTGCAGCGAAGATCTTCCCGTGTACCTTAAGTAGCAAGGGACTTTTTTATCTTCCCTCAATTACCTCCAAAGGTGCTTTTGCCGTGGAAGTATGTACAATGTTATTGTAGGGATACTCCACTAAGGGTAAGTACTTCTCCCATTGGGAACTTTGATCTACTTCCGTTACATAGGCTTTTAGTAGATCGAGAATTGGTAGGTTAGCTATTTCACTTTGGCCATCTGTTTGCGGATGATAGGCCGAAGAGAAGTTTAGCATTGTTCCTAAATTCTCAAAGAGACCCTTCCAGAAATTACTGGTCATTCTAGGATCTCTATCCGACACTATGGATATTGGCAAGCCATGGTCCTTGAAAATTTGTGAAATGAAGAGGGTTGCCATTTGATGGGCTTTGATAGTCTTTTTGACAGGTATAAAATGAGCTTGTTTACTGAACCTGTCTACTATCGTCCATATTCCCGTATTCCCATGGATAGACTTAGGCAATCCAAAGATAAAATCCATGTGTTAACCCTCACGGCTCACGGACACCCTATCACCTACGACGGACGTTGTATTATTTACTTGGTAGAGTCAGGTACTGGGTCAATAGGAAAAGGGTAAGAGTGATTGCCGATGAGCGGCGCACTCTAACTGGAACATTCAAGGGATTAGTTGGCTAAGCATGGGCGCCCAAGTGTGAATGGGGCGAACTCATATAAAAATCAACTAAACCTAAAATTCACTTACTCTCTCATTTGTGCAATTGAAGAGTGCTCTTGCTCCATCTCCATCTTCTTCTTCTTCATCTCCTTGTGTGTGTGTGTGTGTGTGTGTGTGTGTGTGTGTGTGTGTGTGTGTGTGTGTTAACCCTCACGGCTCACGGACACCCCATCACCTATGACGGACGTGTATTATGTATTTGGTAGAGTCAGGTACCAGGCTTGTCGGACCAATAGGAAAAGGGTAAGAGTGATTGCCGATGAGAGGCGCACTCTAACTGGGACATTCAAGGGATTAGTTGGCTAAGCATGGGCGCCCAAGTGTGAATGGGGTGAGCTCATATAAAAGCCAACTAAACCTAAAATTCACTCATTCTCTCATTTGTGCAATAGAAGAGTGCTCTTGCTCCATCTCCATCTCCATCTTCTTCTTCTTCACCTCCTTGTGTGTGTGTGTGTGTGTGTGAGAGAGAGAGAGAGAGAGTGTGTGTGATCGAGCATTCCTACGAAGGCACGGCGGCGGCGAAGTGGTTGAGCGCGGCACGACTGCAGCTTCTTCTTCATCGCGGCGAGGAATCCACCACGAAGGCGAGCGTAGAGTGGTGAGTGACACACCTTTTGCTCTCTTGAGCTTGCTAAATTAGTCTTCTTGTGTGGTTGGAGCCATTTGTGGCTCGCACACGGTGTATCGGCAAGTCCCTTGCTTCGACAGTGTGGCAAGGAGTGCACATTTTTGGCGCCGTTGTCGGGGAAATGCCCTACACTAAGCTCGGTTAAGCACTTTACGCTTTCTTGTGATGCAATTTCAATTGAAGGATTTGTGAAGAAGGAAGGTGTGTGGTTGTGTGGAGAAGATTTTTGTTACACTGTATTGTCATTTTTGTTTTCTGTAAAGAAGGAGTTACAATTTTTTTTGCAATGTATTGTTAGAATTAAGGTATTAGCTATGGAATGTTAGTTCTGTAAGGTTCAATGTTAGTTCTGTAAGGTTAGTTTTGTAGATCTGTTAGCTACTGTAGTACTGTGTAAACAGTGTTAGAGTGTGTATGGCAGTATCTCTATTAGTTGTAAGCAGATAAGTTAGGTGTAGGTTAAGTGTGTGTGTGTGCGCGCGCGCGGCGCGGCCGCGGCGACTTTATAAAAAAAAAAATCTTTTAAAAAAAATATTTTAAAAAGAAGGATCGGGCTGGGGATCATTCCCCAAGCTCAAGCCCAAACCCAAACCTCAGTCCTCAGTTTTAAAATATAGTTTATACACCTTTTTATATTTAAAAACTATTTTTAGTATTTCAAGGACTATAAAGACTATTTTTAGGATTTCGAGGGCTTCACGTAGCCAAATAGGGAGCTGTAAAGCACGGCACGTTCCTTTAGCCAAAACGCTCGTCTTGAGCTATTGCATGCCATATTTTGTGGCTCGGTTACAAAAAATAACCAAGAATAACGAAAAACTTGGGTTATAAACACCTTTAAAAAGAAAAAAAAACTAAGTGAGCGGCCTTCACGGGCACTCACCAACGCGTTTAGAGGGTGGAAGTCATATGAACCTATGCTCTGGACGAGTGTTAGAGCACGAGCATATTGGTAGTGCCTCCATTTACGTGGGCACCCATTATTCCTCCACTCTAGGTTCTGGACCTTCGGTAGGGACTCAAGGTAGCACGAACCAAGATCCTCATATCGCGTCTAGTGATTCTTCCTCTGACTACGAAGTCATGGAGGGGTATCCTACACCAAACCCTGATAGTTCAAGTCAAGACATGCATGCCATGGGCCCACGGCCCGGGTCCAGCGTGTTTAGCCGCTTAAAAGAGACCCTTAGTATAGCTACTCGCTCCGAACATGCGGTTAATGAAATAAATGAAGGGAGTGGGGAAGTAAATTCGTCATTCATGCCTAAAATAGACCCTATGCTTCTTGAGAGTGTGCATGTGAATGTTCCATCCACTGCACCTCCTGATCCTTTAGGACTATCTCCCTCTGAGGTTTTACTACCCGATGGTAGGAGTCTTGCCGAAGTACAAGAGATCGAACGCTATATGCAAGCAACAAGGGAGAGGGAAATTGAGAACCTACGAAGGCTAGAACAAAGTCGAGCCCTGAAAGCAAAGGCTCCTATGACAACAATCATGACAGCCGAGCAACTGAGTGCTCCCAAGGTAGCAGTCACGGAGGGGCAAGCGATGGGGAGCAATAATGCTTCCACTTCGAGGGAAACCTCCAGCACGCCAGGCCTAGATGGGATATTCCTAAACGAAAATTGGGAGTATGACCTACAAGCAAAAGCTTTAACTGATCGGTACACAGGACACACCTATCATGTGGGTTGGTTAGATGTTCTACAATCCACATCGGGTGCTACTAGCATAGATGAGCAACAACAGAAAGTCTGTGATGTCCTCCATAGGATTGTCGAGTTAGAAAGACAGAACACAGGGATCAACATGCCTTCAACAGGCCTAATGAGATTCTTGGATACGGGAAAGGCCAACCAACCAACCCTATCACAAATGGAGACTCCCTCAGCGAGCCCCATTGATCCTCCATATGTTGTTTCGCCAGGAGCCTCGGTACAATCTGAGCCCACAAGTGGCAGCTTTACCTTCCCAGATCTAGCTCATCTTTCTCTTAATGACACTACGGCTACCATGCATATCCCAGTGGTGAGCATGACAAGAAGTACACCATGGAGTTCATTTGTTGACACTGCGCCGATGCCTAGTAGCACACTGCCCCCAACTATACCTACATGTATGTATCAATCATGTGCACCTGTCGTACCTCAGCCTCATGTAGCTCCTACACCTCCGATTATTCCAAGAGCTTACAATCCACAATGGCATTATCCAAGCTCTTATACAAGTGGAGCCATGCCATTTAATAATAACATGCCATATCAGGCACCCCCTATGCCTAGGGCCACGCCTGTAAACTTTGGACCACCGTCTGGTACACCACCATACGAAATATGGGACCCAAGAGCCGCGCATATGCTAAGGCCAAGGCCAACTCCCATCTCACATACACCCATTATACCTGCTCAAATAGGAGATTTGGCAGCATTTGCTCAAACTATCGGTCACTCTATTGCGGAAAACATGCGTAGTGCACCTGATAGAGAGCCTAGGAGCAAGGCAGTTCAAGTAGCTAAGCTCACACAGAAATTTAGTGGAGACGGAGATGCTAGAAAGCATATGGAAGTCTTTGAACATGTGTGCAATTCCTTGGAAGAGCACAATGAGCTACATAAGTGTAAGGCTTTGAGTTTGACCCTAAGCGGAAAGGCTGGAGATTGGTATAGAACCTTAAGAGTAGAAGAGAAAACGATCTACTCTACTCTTAGGAGATTGTTCTTGAAAGAGCACATACGAGAGGGAGTACTTTGGGGTGTAGCCTCTCAGCTCCAGAAAGCCCAACGAGAAGAAGGTGAATCCGTGAGAGACTTCATTAGTCGCCTAAAGAATTTGAATTCTCGATGCAATCCAAACGAGCGATTCAACAACAACCAATTGCTCGATGATTCATTAAGGGACTACGACATGAAAGTATTTATAATGGCCTAGTCATTAGAGGTATCACTACTTGGGAAGCAGTCACCATGAATGCAATCCAATTGGAGGATAATTTAATGATTGTAGGAGAAAGAGTGTCCGCCGAGCCAAAGTCTAGTAGCTCGCAAGCGTCAGGGCATGAGCCAATGAAGATAAAGCCAATCGTGAAAGAGCAAACGATATCTGAGATGACTTTGGCAGATCTCACCAAGGCCATCCAAGAAAGCCTTAGGGGTAATCGTGCTCCACAAAACACTCATATGTATCCAAGAAGGGAGCAACAATGGTGCTCAATTTGCTTGGGCCCACATACTACGAGTGAATGCCCTACTTTCATAGTAAAGTTTAACGGGACTTGTAACGCGTGTGGTAGGTATGGCCATCAAGCGAAGGATTGCCTAATGCTTAAACGCATCATGGAAAATAGACCGCCTATAGCTTGGGCAGACTCACCTCGAGTTCCTGCATTGATGCCTACCCCACCCATGGAGCAACAATTGCCATTACAGCACATGGTCCCTAGAACCCAAAATGTGGTCCAAACCACACCGTTGCCACCTCTAGTGCTAGGACCGCAACCCCCTCATCCAAGAGTTACACCTATGAACCAAGGGGACAAATCAAACCGGTATATCAAGCTACTGCGCTAGCAGCAAGAGGCCAAAACATTAATAGTTTTGCCAGGAGACCACCTCTTCAGTGCTACGAATGTGGTGGACCACATCGAGTAGCTGAGTGCCCCATTAGAATGCAAAAGAATGCTGCACTAATGCAAACAAGTCAAGGGAGTGCATTGGCAATGCCAATACTCACTTGTAATCGTTGTGGCATAGATCATTTGATCGCACAGTGTCCTAACAATCCAAACGCACCGAAAATCACACCATTGAACTTAATAGAGATTGTTGATGGGACACCACCAACTATAAACATAGCACAAGTGAATGCACTCACACGGTCGATGCTCCAAAAGCAAAATTACATCCTCGAAGAGAGAGATGCTGCATCCATTGGTCGAGCGAGAAAGAAGAAAACATGAAGAAAGAAATCCCTTAATTCTTCTAGCTCAAAACCTAGTTCAAAGACTAACATAGGGACAGGAGAGGATCCCGTGTATATGAATGACCCTGAGGATGACTCAGATTCGATAGAGACCACGGAGACCAAAACTGTTACTACAAAGGAAAAAGCCAGTGAGGAGGATCACGAGAGGGAATTATGACGAACACCAAAAGAGTATTCAAAGTTAAACCACCCAGTTGCGAACCCCCAAGATAAGCCACGAGAGACAAAAAATGAGGATTGCAAGAGAAAGATTGGAACCTATCCAAACCCAACAGTGGAAATTGAACGAGTCCAACAACTGAGGGGTTTGGTGGAAGAAACTCAACGAACATTACAACCTGAACCCAAACATATCCAGATGTCGAACACAGTGTTTCCCACACAAGTTCAACCTCACAAGAACTACAGGCCGTTAGCTATACCCAGTATCATTCGGGAAGAGAGTGAGGGTAGGACATCTAAAAGTGGACACACACCTTTCCTACTAGAGAGAATTTTTGGTGAGGGAATGCCCGACCCCCTTGAGGAAGTGGAGATTCCATCTTCACCATTCTCTTGTCAGGGTCCTACGTCCCACAAGATGCCATTAAATGTTGCCAAATTGATGGATTTCATGTCTTCAGAAGTTAGAACCACCATCATGTCCAAACTATATAAAGACCCCGAGCTAGTCTCAGCTCTTCGAGCCTTCCTCAATGGAGAATTACAGGCCGGATTACCACAGTTTGCACATATGAACAAACCTGACTCGGTAATGAATGATGAGGAACATTTAGCACCACCATCTGACCTAGCGGGACATGAATCTGTAATTGAAATACCCGTTAACAAGTTGGGGCAATACTTTGAAGGTGATGAATCTAATGCTACTCTACCAATCACTACTAAAGGATTAACTGTAAAGGGGGTCCTTGACGGTGGTGCGGGAGTCAGCATGGTGACAAAGAGTTGTTGGGAGTCTATGGGGCGACCTCACCTTGAAGCCACAAGCGTGGTGGTAAAAATGGCTAATGGATCTATTGTTACGCCTATTGGAATGCTAAAGGATCTCAGGATCAAGGTCTTGGGACACAAGGTAAGGCAAACTTTCATTGTTATGGATTTTTCCAAGCATCCTATGTCATTTGAGATGATCTTAGGGCGTCCATTCATGAGGGAAGCAAAAATGGTGCATGACTGGTCCAAAAACCACGTCTACTTACAGTTCCAAGACTCTGTCATTTGAGTTGATCTTTTAAGTGGTCGAACGCATCCTCTAGGAAATAAATTCATCATTGATAATCGATCAGATACAACAATTCACTCAGCTCCATTACAGTATTGTTACACGTGTAACGAAGACACGGATATTGGGGAGAACTCTCCTTATATGGATATCCTACCTGGGATGACTGAGTCGGACAATGTGGATTGGGTCCACCTAGCAGCAACCATAGACACTTGGGGAAATAGGGGGACGACCTGGGTAACACCTGAGGGGGATGAAATGCCTGTACCCTTAAATATGCTACAAGCAATGCATATAGCTTCTGACAAGACTCATCCTAATGTAACGAAGAAAACATACAAGTGGGTCCCTAAAGCTTCTTTAGTGACCATAGCTAGTGCTAAAAAACAAAAGCCTTGTAAGAATTGTACCACTCACTCCAAGAAAAGTAAGAAAATGTTGCGATGGATCCCTAAACGACTATTGGAAGCCCAAGGCTACTATCAAGGAAATGATCACATCTGGGTGCCAAAACGTAGATTGTGCTCTTACCTATCACCTGACCCATGTGAGCCCAATCCCGTAGCTCCAAAACGAATCAATGATCGTGGACAGAAAAAGATCACAGAATGCTACACACCCGCTCCCGAGCTAGTTTGGGTACCAAAGAAAGAACGATTTGTTCCACCTAGCTCAGGAAGGGGGGAGTCCCATGAAGCTTCTAGCTCCTCATGTAATGCATCCGTAGAGGTAAAAGCTTCTCCACAGCCTCCACCTACAATAGTGGACCTCCATAAAGCTACAAAGGAATCCACACCTTCCAGTGTTCAAGAATCACCTGATGAACTACTTCAAGTTCGATCTTGGGAGAGTACCTTACCACCCTTGCAACTCGACGAGGCGCCTAAGGTAATAGAAAACTACTGGCAAAAATCTCCACCTATTACCAACTGGAACAATTGGTTTCAAAAGGTGACAAGCTCATTTCAAACGGTATGATCTACCCAAGGAAGGGGGGAGTGTTTGCTGACAGTCATCATTCATTTGTTTCCCTCTCAACTTTTTTCCCTGACCTCTCAATCACCAATCTTAGGGAATGTACATATAAAGCTTTATACTCACAAAAAACAAAAAAATAAAGAGCAAGAGCAATTAGCAAACGAGTATGCACAATAAAAGTCAAAACATTGACCCAAACCTACACATTTACATCCGGTACACTGAAACAGAAACCTATGTCATGAAACACCTTTGATCCTCATCACTTGAGTGATGGAGGGTAGGTAAGATTAGTACGATAGGAGTGTTTCTGTTTTAGAGTTGAGTGATTAGCAAAGTTCTCTTTTCCCACTGATGTGCCTCCTAGAGGTATTGTTTGTGTTTCATAGTGTGTACAGGAACGTGTTGTTGTGGTTAGGATTTGGACCTTCATGGAACCTTTCTCTCATTCACTCTTCTGTTCAAGCGCCACCATCAACACAAGCAGGTGTTTCTTGTCCATTAGCATTGCCCCTTATCTTTTTTTCATCTATGATTGTCTGCTTTAATTGTGATTGGTAGCCTAATATTCACCGCATTTGCTTAGTATCAAACATTTAATTCAATGTAATTTTTTGTCATAATCACTTGTCTAGGTTTAAAAATCAAGCAAGTTCGACTAAGCTAGTTTGACCAAGTTAGGTGTTAGAGATCTTCTCTTAATACCATGGGGAATGCCTTCCTAATAATCAATGGTTACTTAGGTTCTTAATCCGATTTAGGCAGCATTGTGTGAAATGTACTAGGGCTTTCTAGTGGGCTTGACCCTATTGACCTTTAGCTTAAGTATTATAAAGGGAGTTTACTAGTGAGATGAGCCTGGGGAGGTGTATCAGTGTTATATGACCCCCCAAAGTTACAAAATTAAAATGATGAAAATGAACAAAAAATAATTCAAAGTGCCACATTGTAAAATCTTAAGCTGGAAGAGAAATCTCAGCTTGATTGGGTACTTCACTCACATGTATCGCCTATGGTACTAGAGCCCTAGAGGTTCCCAGTATGGGCGCTTTTTCTTGAAAAGCAAAAAACCCAAGGCATACAAAATAAGCACACACATCAAATTGAATCATTGTGAAAACACTTTGGAGGGTCAAAGAAAAGGTAATCAGTCAGGCGATGATTTCATGAGAAATTCCTTTTATCGTCGCTTAACTACGAGGTCCTCTAGGTATAGCCTCTAGTCAGCCCTCGAACATGAAATACTTGGCTCTCGCGATTAAACAACTTAATTAACCAGAGAAAATTAAGAAGCTTACCCATGGTATTAATAGTCGATCTCTAGTGCCTTTCGACCGTCAAATTAGCGACCCCAGACTTGTTTAATTTTTTTACCTTTACATCTGTTTATGCATTTGATTACATTGCAATTTAATGTTCATTGCTGACAAATTGTTTGAAATTCTTTTACCAATCAATTTGTCTACCTAAAACTGCATATGCTTTTTAATCACTTATGAGAATGCAATTACTGTGCCAATGTTGTTTGATTTTGCAGTGACTGAAGAAGGCTAAGGACATTCATCTCAAATGCTCTTCCACCTCGACGAACGAGCTTCAACTCAATAGCTTCCGAGGACGGAATCTACATCAGGAAGGGGGGCATGTTAACCCTCACGGCTCACGGACACCCCATCACCTACGACGGACGTGTATTATGTATTTGGTAGAGTCAGGTACCGGGCTTGTCGAACCAATAGGAAAAGGGTAAGAGTGATCGCCGATGAGAGGCGCACTCTAACTGGGACATTCAAGGGATTAGTTGGCTAAGCATGGGCGCCCAAGTGTGAATGGGGTGAGCTCATATAAAAGCCAACTAAACCTAAAATTCACTCATTCTCTCATTTGTGCAATAGAAGAGTGCTCTTGCTCCATCTCCATCTCCATCTCCATCTTCTTCTTCTTCACCTCCTTGTGTGTGTGTGTGTGTGTGTGTGTGAGAGAGAGAGAGAGTGTGAGAGAGAGAGAGAGAGAGAGAGAGAGAGAGAGAGAGAGAGAGAGTGATCGAGCATTGCTACGAAGGCACGGCGGCGGCGAAGCGCGGCACGACTGCAGCTTCTTCTTCATCGCGGCGAGGAATCCACCACGAAGGCGAGCGTAGAGCGGTGAGTGACACACCCTTTGCTCTCTTGAGCTTGCTAGATTAGTCTTGTTGTGTGCTTGGAGCCATTTGTGGCTCGCACACGGTGTATCGGCAAGTCCCTTGCTTCGACAGTGCGGCAAGGAGTGCACAGTGTGTATGCGTGTGTGTGTGTGTGTGTGTGTGTGTGTGTGAGAGAGAGAGAGAGAGAGAGAGAGAGAGAGAGAGAGAGAGAGAGAGAGAGAGAGAGAGTGCGATCGAGCATTGTGGCGGCACGATGACGGCGAGGCAGTTGAGCGCGGCGTAGCAGCGTCTCCCTCTTCTTCGCGACGAGGAATCCTCCACGACAGGAAGCATAGAGCGGTGAGTGACACACCAACGCCATCTTTGAGCTTACTAGTTTAAGCTTGTTGTGTGCTTGGAGCCATTTGTGGCTCGCAGACAATGTATCGGCAAGTTCCTTGCATTGACACGTGCGACATAAGCGCACATTTTTGGCGCCGTTGCCGGGGAATGCCATACACTAAGCTTGAATGGCACTCTGTGCTTCTTTTGTGGTGCAATTTCAATTGTAGGAAAGGTAAGGAAGGAGGGTGTGTGTGTTGAGAAGAAGGATTTTGTGTTACTTCTGTGTATTTTTTTTGTTAATGGAGTTTTCAAAGGTACTGTGTTTTTTCTCTGTGTAAGGTGTTAGTATTAAGGTTGTTAGTTTTGTGTAATGTAATGTACAGTAAGTAGGAAGTAGATCCGCAAGAGCTAATTGAGTGTGTTAGTGTGTAACAGTAGGTGTATTAGTTGGAAGTAGGTAGGTAGAGTGTGTGTGTGCTCTCGCACAGGCCGCGACGACCTTATCCTTAAAAAAATAAAAAATAAAAAAATAAAAAAATTTAAAGGTAGGATCGGGATCGGGAATATCTTCCAGACCCAAGCCCAAGCTCATGCTCAGGCATAGGCATCTTTCGCCCTTTAAAATTACGAATTTTAGCTTCACACGTAGCTAAAAATCGACTTTTTTTGAGGACCAACGGAGCTTCAGGTGACCGAACGTTGTGCTGTAAAGCACACCGCGACCCTCTGAGTGATACGCTCATTTTGAGCTATCACACACTTTAATCAAAAAAATCGATCATTAAAATAATATTCAAAACGTAAAAAACACGAGTGAAAACAGACGCTTAAAAAAGTAAGCGGTTAACCTTCGAGGTTATTCACCGACGCTTGGAGGGTGCCAAAGGCACATGCATCTGCGCTCTGGTTGTGTGCTAGAGACGGAGAAACTAGAGAGAATTTTGACTTACACGAGTTCTCAATATCCACCTACTTTAGGTTCCGGGCTCTTGGCGGGGACCCAAGGTAGTACAAACCAAGACCCGAACATAGCGGCTAGTGACTCTTCCTTTGACTACGATGTCCTGAAGGGTTTCCCAATGCCTAATCCCGATAGATCAAGCCAAGACACGCATACCATGGGTCCACGGTCCGGGCCGAGCGCGCTTAGCCGCTTGAAGGAAACCTTTAGTAGAGCCACTCGCTCCGAACATGGAGCTAATGATGTAAATGAGGGGGGTGGGGAAGTAAATTATCCATTCGTGACCAACATAGACCCTATGCCCTTAGAGAATGTGCACGTGAATACTTCATTCACTGCACCTCCTGAATCTTCAGAGCTATTCCCCTCCGAGGTCATATATACCTGATGGTAGAAGCCTTGCCGAAATGCAAGAGGTTGAGCGATATATCATTGCAGCGAGGGAAAAGGAAATTGAGAGCTTACGCAAGGCGGAGCAACGAAGAGAGTTAAAATCGAAAGGGCCTATGTCAATATCTTTGCTAAGAGAGCAATCAAGTGCTCCTGACTTAGCAACCGCTAAGGGCCAACCCCTAGAAAGCAACATTACATCTAGCTCAAAGGACACCCCTAGCACCTCAATCCTAGATGGAGGTTTCTTAAATGAGAACTGGGAGTACGAACTACAAACAAAAACTCTGACCGACCTATACACTGAAGGAGTACGAGCGGAAGTGCGACGCGAGAGAGAGTGCGAGAAGAAGAGCACGACGATATGGTGAACTCGCTCTACTGTAATGTGTAGAGCATAGTGAGTTCTTATTAGGTTTTTACAAAAGAATATGTGTACATACCTGGTGGCCCGCCCACTTACCTGGGCTACCACATTGGGCTTTATACCCCAACAACCTCCCACTTAAAGTCCAATGTGGTACTTTAAGTGTGAGAGAAGCTACTATACAAGCTAATATACAAGAGATGTAGAGAAGTGATGTACTACCCTACACCTAACTGCTTGCGAAAATGCGCAAAGCTCTCCAAGGGAAGTCCTTTTGTAAGTAGATCAACAGGATTTTCTATGGTGTGAACTTTGACAAGCTGAAGTTGCTTATCCTCGAGCATTTCCCTGATGAAATGATACTTCACATCCACATGCTTTGTCTTTGACTGATAAACTGGATTGCGAGCCAATTGTATAGCACTTTGACTATCACAATATAACACAGGCATCTCTTCTTTGATTCCCAAATCTGTTACTAGTCGATTAAGCCAAATTGATTCTTTGCATGCCTCTGATGCTGCAACATATTAGGCCTCTGTAGTAGACTGAGTAACTCAATCTTGTAATCTAGAACGCCATGATACTGCTCCACCAGCCAATGTAAAGACATACCCTGACGTAGACCTTTGGTTGTCTAAGTCACCTGCATAATCTGAGTCTGTAAAACCCTTTACACTTAGCTCCTGACTCCCATAACATATACGCATACTCTTTGTAGCTTTCAGGTATCTCAATATTCCTTTCACTGCCTCCCAATGTTTCTTGCCTGGGTTTGAAATGTATCGACTTACTACTCCCACTGCAAATGCAATGTCTGGGCGAGTAGCAATCATTGCATACATCAAACTACCCACTGCAGACGCATATGGAATCTTATCCATTTCAGCCTTTTCTTCCTCAGACACAGGACAATCTTGTTTGCTAAGTTTCACATATGGTGGCAATGGAACACTCAATGCCTTTCCCTTCTCCATATTGAAACGTTGCAAAACCTTGTCAATATACTCTGTTTGAGATAACCAAATCAACTTCTTTGATCTGTCTCTCTCAATGCGCATACCAAGTATATGACTTGCCTCACCCATGTCTTTCATGTCAAACGATTTTGCCATCTTTGACTTCAAAGCTGAAATCTCTTCCAAGTGCTTGCCAGCAATCAACATGTCATCCACATACAAAATAAGGATCAGCCAACTACCATCCTTAGCCTTCTTTGTATATAGACAGTGATCGAACTCACTACGTTTGTAGCCTTGAGAAAGCATAAACTTGTGGAATTTAGGGTACCATGCCCTCGGTGATTGTTTTAAGCCATAAAGACTCTTTAGCAACTGGCATACCCAATCTTCCTTGCCTTTCTCAACAAACCCTTCTGGCTGCTGCATGTAAATTTCCACATCTAGATCACCATGCAAGAACGCTGTCTTGACATCCATTTGGTGCAACACCAAATCTAATATGGCAACCAATGCAAGAAAGCATCTCAATGTAGTCATCTTGACCACCGGAGAGAAGACTTCATCAAAGTCAATGCCTTGTTCTTGCTTAAAGCCCTTGGCAACAAGCCTTGCTTTGTACTTTGGCTGACTATCATGAGCGGTGATCTTATACCTGTAAACCTATTTACAAGGTAGAGCCTTTTTGCCCTGTGGTAATTTAATTAGTTTCCATGTCTTGTTTTTATGTAGAGCTGTCATCTCTGACTGCATGGCCAATTGCCAATTCCCGGAGTCCTTCATTTGCACTGCTTCCTTGTAACATGAAGGCTCATTGCAATCAGTCAACATGACATAGTTCATAGATGGAACAAACCTATCAGGAGGTCGCGTGACACGTCCAAATCTACGCACAATAGGTGGCTCAGGCTCAGCCACAACCTGTGGTTCCAATCTATCCTGTCCTTGCTCCTCTTGACCCTTGACATTTTGTCTTGCACGTGCAGGTCCATCTTCTTGGAAGACAACTCTTCTAATCTCCTCAACCCTCTCTGGTTTAGAATGATATTTGGATTCATTAAAGTGAACATCATTGCTGCGGACAACCTTTCTGGATTCGGGATCCCAAAGTCTGTACCCCATCTCACCAGAATTACCATAGCCTAGAAAGATGCACTTTCTACTCTTTGGCTCAAGTTTGTTCCTAAATTCCTTTGGAACATGAGTATATGCCTCACAGCCAAAGACTCTGAGATGCTTGTATGAGGGCATTTTGCATGACCATACCATCTCTGGCACTGAATCCTTCTGCAAAACCTTGCTAGGAGATCTATTTACAAGATGAACAGCTGTTGATACAGCTTCAGCCCAAAACCCATTTGGCAGCTGTGCATCAGACAACATACTTCTGACCTTCTCTTGTATGTACCTATTCATCCTCTCAGCAACACCATTTTGAGGAGGATTGTAAGGAGCAGTAAGTTCACGCTTTATACCTTTTGACTCACAAAAGTCCTGAAAGGCCTTTGAAACATACTCTCCACCATTGTCAGTGCGTAAGCATTTAAGCTTCTTGCCACTCTGATTCTCCACAAGTGTCACAAACATTTTGAAAACACTAAACGCTTCGTCCTTGTGCTTGAGAAAGTAAACCCATACTTTCCTCGAGTAATCATCTGTAAATGTCATAAAGTAAGAAGCTCCCCCTAGAGATAGGTTAGGCATAGGTCCACACAAATCACTATGAACAAGTGCCAACTGTGTATCTCTTCTACTGCTTCTATGCTTATGTGGCTGTTGTGTTTGCTTACCATATAGACAATGTTCATAGAATTCAAAATCATTAAATGAAAAGCCAGGCAAATAACCAGAACGAGACAAGATTTCCATTCCCTTCTTGGACATATGTCCTAACCGGCTATGCCACAAAGAAACGTTCGGCTGCTCAGTTACATTGATTACATTTTTAGAGACATTTGATACATAAATCATGTAAAGTCCTCCAGACATTACTCCATGTGCTACTGTCATAGAACCCTTGGATATCTTCCACATGTTCTGTCCAAAAGTGGTGACGTAGCCAGCATCATCAAGTAAACCTGTGCTGATCAAGCTCTTTGTAATTGTGGGAACATGTCTCACATTCTTCAGCGTGAAAGAAGAGCCATTCTGAAACTTCAATTGAACATCTCCAACACCTAAGATCTCACATGTCTGCCCATTGCCTAGCCGAACATGATCTTTAGTGGTCACATAAGAGGTAAACCACTCCTTGTTTGGAGACACATGAAGTGATGCCCCTGAGTCTATAATTCAGTCACTCAGTGCATTTCCATCAGATGCTGTAAGAAGAGCTGAGTCCATTGTATTCTTCAAGAAGTAGATGTCTCCTAACACTAGACTGTCATCCTCTACAACAGTGTTTGTCACATTTATTTCTTGAATCTTCACTGAGGATTTGTTCTTCTCACCATGGTCTTCAGCTTTCTCTTTGCCTTTTTCTGCTTTCCATTCTCTGCAGTCTCTTTTCATGTGACCCTTCTTGCCACAATGGTAGCATTTTATGTCACTCTTGCCATTAGCACTGCGGGACTTGCTACGAGACTGATTCCTCTTTCCACCTTTGTACTTTTCTTTGGTCCTTCCCCTGACAACTAAGGCTATTCCTTTGCCTTTGTCCATTGTCTTTCTATTGGTTTCTTCAGTAAGCAGACTTCCTTCTACACCTGCTATGTTCAAACCATCTAGAGGTGCAGAATTACTCAAAGCTGTGCGAAAAGTGTCCCAACTTTCCGGCAATGTGATCAACAGGAACATGGCTCTAATAGGTTCATCAAACTTGACACCTTGAGCTGACAACTGACTGTAGATTGTGTTGAATTCATTCAGATGATTGGACATAGGTGTCCCTTCTTTCATCTTCAAGTCAACAAGCTTCTTAAGCCAGTATACTTGTGAAGCTGCACTCTGCTTCTCATAAAGATCACTCAACTTTAACCATGCTTGATAAGCCGACATCTCGTCTGCTACATTGAAGTAAACGCTTTCTGCCAAAGTCAGCATAATGGTAGAAAGTGCCAATTCATCCATTTCGCTCCATTCATCTTCGTCCATATCTTCTGGTTTTATCCCCTTGAGCTTTATAGGTTTTATCTGCTTCTTTTGTACCAACACGTGCCAAATCTGCTTCTTCCACAATGGGAAATTGGTTCCATCCAGCGTCTTGATATTGTAAAGAGCAGTGTCCTGTGATCTAGCCATAGCTACGCTTCACAGTAGTTTACTTTCCTGGGAAAAATTCGGCAAAGTTTCCCCTGTAAACTGACCTCTGAACCAATATCAACCTGTCAAATGAACCAAGAAAGCTTTAGATTCTGCATAAATTTCGGTAGAGTCTCCTTTGTAAAATGGCTCTCGTGTACTAAAAAAACAGCTCAAAAAACCACTGTCTCTCTTTGACATTGTAAGCTGCGGGTAAACCTGTCCTGCACCTATACTGTCTCTCACTGTCCTGTCACTGTCCTATAAGCATAGACTGCGACAATGCCTCAACGGCAGTAAAGCAAAGATGCAATCCCAACTGTCTAACTCACAGTCAATACATCCTAGCTGCCTATCTAAGGGTGCTCGAGGGATCGCTCCAAGACCTGTATCACCGAAAGGATCTCAACATTCGAGAATCCCCCAGCTCAATAAAACCTCACTCGACCCCAACAAAGGCTGCAATAAATCTGACAGTACATAGACTTCCCACAAAGTCATACATCCACAAATTTCCCATTGTATGCTGTAACCGCTGCGGCGGTTGTTTGCTGCGTGACTCACAGCCAGCAAACCCTCAACAGACATACATCATCTCTGACAATACATCCCATGTGGAAGTACCTGCAATGTCAGGATGAAATCTGGAATATCAAGCAACAAACACAAGCTACCTAATGAACTAGTGGATGTTGCCTACAGTCTGTGTGTAGATGCGCCCGTGTCGTATGTGACACGCCTCCAAGAACTGTGAGCCGTCCTTCGATGTGTAGACAGCCACAAATCAACACTCTGGGAGTGTCGATATCCTCAGCACCTGCAGTCGTAGGCCGAAAACCCCGAATTTGCAGAGTCGGATTTGCACCCGTCGAGACCACGTAGTCGAAAATGGCCTGCGTAGACCTTTGTCGAAGCCGAACGGTGGCCGAGATGACCTCAGAATGAAATTCTGTGCACACCGATCCCTACGAGCTCACCCACAAGATTTGAGGCCGTGTCTTTGCCTGTCGAATTTCACTCCAATATGAGTTGGTGACTCTAGCCTCCTGCAGTGCTGCCCCGAGCCTCGATCTGAGCTCTGATACCAGTTGAAGGAGTACGAGCGGAAGTGCGACGCGAGAGAGAGTGCGAGAAGAAGAGCACGACGATATGGTGAAATCGCTCTACTGTAATGTGTAGAGCATAGTGAGTTCTTATTAGGTTTTTACAAAAGAATATGTGTTCATACCTGGCGGCCCGCCCACTTACCTGGGCTACCACATTGGGCTTTATACCCCAACATACACAGGTCACACCTATCACGTGGGTTGGTTAGATGTCCTACAATCCACAATGGGTGCTACTAGTGTGGAGGATCAACAACAAAGAGTTTGTGAGGTCATCCATAAGGTCATTGAGTTAGAGAGACAGAACAAGGGGATCAACATGTGTTCAATGATTCTCATGAGATTCTTAGATACAGGAAAGGCTAAACAACCAACCTTATCACAAATGGAGACTCCCTCGGTAAGTCTGATGGATCCCCCATATGTTGTTTTGCCAAGGGTCTCGGTGCAATCTGAGCCCACAAGTGATAGCTTTACCTTTCCAAGTCTAGCTCATCTTTCCCTTGATGACACCACGGCTACCATGCCTACCCCAATGATGGGCATGCCGAGAAACACGCCATGGACCTCATTTGTTAGTAAAGCACCGCTACATGGTAGCTCAATGCTTGCAACAGTACCTACAAGTATGTACCAATCGTATGCACCTATGGGTCCTCGTACTCATGTAGTCCCTACTTCTCCCATTGTTTCAACTACCTATGCTCCACAACCACAACACCCAAGTTCTTATTTCCATGGGACTATACCGGCTAGCATTAGCATGTCACATCCAATGTCTGCTATGCCTATGGCCACACATGTGAACTTTGGGCCACCACATCGCACAACATCGTACCCAACGTGGAACCCAAGGACTTCCTATACGCCAAGCCCAATGCCAATACTTACTTCACATGTAGTCTCTGGAGCACCTCCACCCACGGTGCCTGCTCACTTAGGTGACTTGGCAACATTTGCTCAAGCTATTGGTCGATCTATCGCTGAGAATATGCGTAACACGCCTGATAGAGAGCCTAGAAGTAAGGAAGTACAAATAGCCAAGCTCACACAAAAATTTAGTGGAGGCGGGGATGTGAGAAGCATATCGAAGTGTTTGAACAAATATGCGATTCTCTAGGAGAACACAATGATCTACATAAGAGTAATGCTTTAAGCCTAACCTTAAGTGGGAAGGCGGGGGATTGGTATAAAACCCTAAGGGTGGAAGAAAAAACGATTTAACCTACTCTTAGGAGACTGTTCTTGAAAGAATACATACGAGAGGGAGTACTTTGGGGTGTAGCTTCTCAGCTCAAGAAAGCCCAACGAGAGGAAGGAGAGTCGGGGAGAGACTTTATTAGACGCTTGAAGCATTTGAATTCTCGTTGTAATCCAAATGAGCGCTTCAATAATAATCAATTGCTTGATAGATTCATTAGGGGATTATGACATGAGGATATCTACAATGGCCTAGTCATTAGAGGTATCACCACTTGGGAAGCAGTCACCATCAATGCGATCCAATTGGAGGATAATTTAATGATTCAAGGAGAAAGAGTGTCTGTTGAGCCTAAACCTATTAGCTCGCAAGCATCAGGGCATCAACCAATGACCTTAAAGCCTATTGCTAAGGAGCCAAAGATATCTAAGATGACTTTAGCAGATCTCACCAAGGCTATTCAAGAGAGTCTTAGAGACAATCGTGCTCCACAAACAATCATATGTATCCAAGAAGGGAGCAACAATGGTGCTCAGTATGCTATGGACCGCATAGTACCAGTGAATGCCCTACTTTTAGAGTAAAATTCAATGGGAACTGCAATGCCTGTGGAAGGTATGGTCATCAAGCTAAGGATTGCATAGTATTTAAGCGCGCGATGGCCAATAGACCAACCTTAGCATGGACAGACACACCTCGAGTGCCTGCATTGATGCCGGCCCCACCTCTTGAACAAACATCACAACACGTGGTCCCTAGGGCCCAAAATGTTGTTCAAACAACACCCTTACCACCTCCAGTGCTAGGACCGCAACCACCACATTCGAGAATCACTTCAGTGAATCAAGTGGGTTGTGAGTCATCTATTGCTTGTTTGGAAGACTGTGAGGAAGATATAGATCCTAATATTGCCTATGGGATGGATGTGCTTGAAGAAAGTCCACAATACTACATGGAGGACTATTGGGGACAAGTCAAACCTGTATATCAAGTAGCTGCTCTTGTGGCAAGAGGCCAAAATATCAATTACACTGCTAAGAGACCACCTCTTCAATGCTATGAGTGTGGAGGCCCACATCGTGTAGCCGAGTGTCCTATTAGGCTACAAAATGCCACACTAATGCAAACCAATCAAGTGAGCACGTCTACAATGCCGATACTCATGTGTAATCGATGTGGCATAGATCATTTGATTGCCCAATGTCCAAATAATCCAAATGCGCCGAAGATCACGCCACTAAACTTGATAGAAGTTACCGAGGAGCCATCACCAAGTACACCTGTGGTACCGGTAAACGTACTCACACGATCGATGCTCCAAAAACAAAATTATATTCTTGAGAAAAGAGACACAGCATCAATTGCCCAATCTCAGAAAAAGAAGAAAACACGAAGGAAGAGATCGCAAAAAGCAGCGAAGTCAGACCTCAGTTCAAAGACCAACAAAGGGACTGGTGACGACCCCGTATATATGAACGATGCTGAAGAAGATTCTGATTCAGGTGAAACCATGGAGACCAAAACAAACACTAAGATAGAAACCAACAAGGAAGATCTTCATGAGCCACAATGGCCAGGATCCAAGAAGAAGATAGGAACTTATCCAAACCCACAGAGGAGATTGAGCGAGTCAAGCAATTAAGGAGTTAGGTAGAAGATACCCAAAGGGATCTAGAACAAGCACCTAGGCAGATCCAGATTACAGACACCGTGTTCCCTACGCAACAACAACCTCACCAAGTCCATAGACCCTTAGCCATACCTAGTGTCATCCAAGAAGAAAGTGACTTAAAGTCATGGGAAAGTGGGCGTACTCACTTCTTGATGGAAATAATGTTTACATAGGGACTACCTGATCCTATCAAAGAAATGGAGATCCCATCTTCCCCACGTCAAGGGACTCAAGGCCAAAAGGTGCCGTTAAACATTGCCAAATTGATGGATTTCGTGTCTTCAGAAGTTAGAACCACCATCATGTCCAAACTATATAAAGACCCTGAGCTAGTAGAACCTTGTTATAGAGGTACAAAACAATACTTTGAGGGTGATGAATCCAATGTGACCATACCAATCACTACTAAGGGATTAACTGTGAAGGGAATCCTTGATGGTGGCGTTGGGGTTAGCATTGTGACTAAAAATTGCTGGGAAACTATGGGAAGACCTCCCCTTGCAACCACAACCATAGTAGTGAATATGGCCAATGGGTCTATTGTTAAACCTATTGGGATGCTAGAAGATCTCAAGATCAAGGTCTTTGGACATAAAATAAGAATTACCTTCATTGTTATGGATTTCTCCAAACACACTATGGCATCGGAGATAATCTTAGGACGTCCTTTCATGAGGGAAGCAAAAATGGTGCATGACTGGTCTAAAAACCATGTCTACTTGTAGTTCTAAGATTCTGTCATTCGAGTGGATCTTGTGACTGGTCAAGCACATCCCCTAGGAAACAGGACACCACAGTTCATTCGGCCCCATTGCAGTATTGTTACACGTGTAAAGCGGACACTGATGTTGGGGAAGATTCTCCTTATATGGATGTACTACCTGGGATGACTGAGTCAGACAATGTGGATTGGGTCCACCTAGCAGCAACCATAGACACTCGGGGGAACAGGGGGACGACCTGAGTAACACCTGAGGGGGATGAAATTCCACCACTCGTACCCTTAAATATGCTAGAAGCAATGCATATAGCTTCTGACAAGACTCATCCTAATATAACGAAGAGAATATACAAGTGGGTCCCTAAAGCTTCTTTAGCGACCATAGCTAGTGCTAAAAAATAGAAACCTTGTAAGAAACATCCCACTCGCTCCAAGAAATGTAAGGAAACGTGGCGTTGGATTCCTAAAAACCTATTGGAAGCCCAAGGCTACTATCAAGGAAATGATCAAATCTGGGTGCCAAAACATAGATTGTGCTCTTACCTGTCACCTAACCCATGTGAGCCCAATCCCGTAGCTCCAAAACAAATCAACGATCGTGGAAAGAAAAAAATCACTAAATGCTACTCACCCGATCCAGAGCTAGTTTGGGTACCGAAGAAAGAACAATTTGTTCCACCTAGCTCAGGAAGGGAGGAGTCCCGTGAAGCTTCTATCTCCTCATGTAATGCATCCACATAGGTAAAAGCTTCTCCACAGCCTCCACCTACAATAGTGGACCTCCATGAAGCTACAAAGGAATCCATACCTCCCAGTGTTCAAGAATTACCTGATGAACCACTTCAAGCTCGATCCTGGGAGAGTACCTTACCACCAAAATAATGGAAGCTCTTAAGGCTTTCCATGTTCGTGGAGCTTCACTGTTGGCCCCTAGGCTAGACCACCATTGTTTGGCGGACTTTTGAAAGTGCATAGCTACATGGTGTAGCTTAGAGGACTTCGTGAAGCCCTCATCTCCGAACGCCGCATCAAATTGTTGGATAAAGGCCAAGACTTTGTCCGTAGCACCAAAAGTGCCATCATAGGTAAGGAAAGAGATGCTCTTCCCTCCCTCTTTGAATTTCTTGAGCTTGGGCGACCTCTTCCACGCGGCATAGTATTTCCTATGGCCTCTTCTTTTTGATGGTCAAAGGTTGCACCATCACTTTGTTCACAAGATGAAGAATTTGAGGAAGATGGAGAAGAGGGTGACCTATTTCTCACCTTTCTCTTTCCTTGATCTTCTTTGTCTTCACCATCACTTTCATAAGAGGAAGAGAATGAAGAAGATAGAGAAGAGGGTGTCCTCTTTCCCGCCTTTTTCTTCTCTTGCTTTTTGTCATCCATCTTTGAAGTATGGTGTGGAGAAGTATGCGATGGTCTTCTCCGTTTTGGAGGTGATGGAGAGCGTTTAGCCCGTCGTCTTCGTGGAGCCATCTCTGCCGAAGTGGCGGGAGACTCACTTCTTTCTCATTCCTTCGGTGGAGGCTCTTGAATTATCCTTTGAGAAGGAGATGCATCATCAAGGAGCAAATTTCTGATCCCTTCATAGGGATCAACTTCTTCTTCGCGAATCAGAGAGAGACCTCTTTTGGAAGTCTCACAAGGAGGCTTCCTATGTGTTCTCTCGTCATGGTGGGGAGCTGGAAGAATCCCATGAGCACGAAGTTTCCGTTGCACTTCACTTTGGAGGGATGGATTGCCCATGGCTTGTTGAAGCCTAGAAATAAGATAATTAACAAGCATCGGGGCATCATTAGTAGCTTGCTCATTAGCAAAATCAAAGTTATCAACATTAATCTCACTCTCTTTACTATTGTCAGCCCGTTAACAACTTTTAGGTGTACTTTGGCACGTCAAGCCCTAGTTGCTACTCCTCTTTACCCCTTTAGAAAAAGCACTCAAGCTACTGTACCCGTGGCTCGAATACCATTAATTGCAAGGAATAGAAGAGAGGGTCGTTCAACACCAAAACAACATCGGCTCCTGTCAAGCTTCTAATAGCTCAATAGTGGTTAAGCCGGAGCAAGCCCCGTAGGAATCCACTATTAAGACCATAGCTCTCGACGGTGATGGCCCGTTAACTGCACAAAGGTAGGCGCACTGCAAGGCTGAAAATCCCTATTCTATTTACTCACATGCAATTAATAGTACCAACCATTTATAGCTAGCTTGAGGACCTCCCTTCTTAAGCAAGAAAAGAGAAACCTTGTGCTCTGATACCAATGTAACATTTAATGGCCTAGTAACTTGTGTGTAGTCGAAAATAGCATGAACATGGTGAGCATTTCATTAGAATAGATTCCTAATGATAATAACAAGAGTGCTTGGGTGGAGAAAGCAACAAAAAGCATAACACCTAGTTAGATAGCATGAACAATACTTCAAAAGAGAGAGAAATTAAGCAATTGACAAAAATTGAGGACCGGATTTGCATGGATCCGGTCCCCCCTCCAAAAGGCTTTGTATTATGGTTTCTCCCATCAAGAGAGACATTTGTGTTCCTTCAATACTAGCTAGTGCAATGAAGATGGAAACTTCATGCACTACGCAAAACACTTATCAAACACAACATCAATTCCCTCACGGTCTCAGACCCAAGACCTCACACACCTTCAAAGATGGTGAGAGCTAGCGGGGTATGAGAGTAGATTGAGAGGAAGAAGGAGTATTCTTACGAGAAAGATGTACATCTCCTCACATAATCACTCATATTAGCATAGCTTAGCTTAGTAATTAGCATGGTAGAGGAGATGAGCATGCATTGAAGCTTGGCTCTTGGTTGGATTTGCATCACAAAGCCAAGAGTTGTTGGTGTAGGCCTTCCTTCTCACAAGCTTGGAGTAGGTGATAAGCTTTCCATTAAAGCTTGAGAAGGAGAGAGAGTCTTCTTTACTTCACACATGAGATAGTGTGAGTGTGTGTGTCAATAATGCCTTGCAAAAATCAGTCCCCCTCTCTCTCTTGGTCGACCCCCCTTGCTAATTACTCATGCTAGCATCCTATTGGACCTCCCCAGGCTTAGCCAATGACAATTAAGCAGCATAAGTGATAGCCTTCTGACATGTGTCCCCCTTTCCCCTTTTGTGAGAGCTTTAGGTAATTTAATAATTCAACTAAACCCTCATTGGACCCCTTTGCCTCCTGGCCAATAGGAATCAGGCAAGCCATTGGGCTGTTGAATGCTCATTGGTCCCCTTGGGAGATTGTCCAATAGTCTTCTAGAGAGCTTAATTCTTATTGGTTCTTTTATTAAGTTTTTTTAAATTTGAATGACTACTTAGTGCAATCGATGGTCTGACTTAAGTATACACACATTGCATTTGGAGGCCTCTATAAAAGGGTGGATTGTTTCCAACCAAGCCTAATAGGATTACCGCAAACAAAGAGGGCTGCTAAATGAGTGGCTTGTCAAGGGACTCACAACTTGCAAGTTGGGTACACCGTTTAGCTCTTTAAAGAAGCCATGAAAGTAGCTTAAAAAGAATAGTAAGGAGCTACATAAAACATCTATAGAGAATGGTGCTTTATAACGTCATGACATCTCATCGAGTGGACTTTCTTTGACTTAAGGCAAGCCCCAAGTTGAATGAAGTTTTTGGAATACCTACCTAGATGATAGTTTCAGTCCATTGTCAAATTTAATATCTTTCTTGGCTTGAAAATTGATGGCTCTCTTATACCATCAAATCTTGAGCCAACCGTACCAAATTTATCATGCACTTCTCCATCAGACAAAAAGAATTTAATTGATACAACCATATTAATAATTCATGAGTTTTCAATACGTCAATATTCCTCCCGAATTCTGTAAATCTTTTCATAAGTTCTCTTCCAATCCAAACCTAGATCCCAACACTAAGATTATGTAAGCCCAAGCCAAGATAGGCAGGGGGCCCTTGTGGGAATTGAGCACAATTTCTCGGCTAGCCACAAATGGGCTCGGGAGTTGGGTGGAGTAGACAATTTCCAATACTCTTGGGCCTTAAATTGGTATCAGAGCGCCAGTTGCAAAGGGTGTGGGTTTTCCATGCATGCAAGAAGGAGGGTCATGGAGAGGAGGGTGAGCCAAGCACGACATGGGAAGGGACCCCTGCATACACATAGCTCTCCTCAGCAACCTGCATCAAATCTGGCCTACTCTAGCTAGGTGGGCACACATTGCCGAGGAGAGCAAAATATGTTGCTGCAACTCTTGCGTCAGAGCAATGAGGCAGGCACTAGCTCGATGTCGTTGCAGACTGGTTCGCCATAGCTAAGCCTTCGATTCATATTAAGGCCATAAGATTTGGGCGTTTAGGTTACCTAAGACAGGTTCCCCCATAAAGACAACAAATTTGAGCAAGTTCGACCATCAAGTTCGGCGTCAGAGAGGCTTCGCAAGGCAAAAATAAATAAATAATTGCAAAGCTTAAGTGATTTTGAAAGCGGTCTTCTCGAAAGCAAAAACCGCAATCCAATAGTCATTAATGCAAAGCAAAATACTAGGTTAATATTCTTAAATTTGCGTCAATCTTAGAGATTGCTCTTTTGTTGATAGCAATCCAAATCTTTATCCATTGGTTTCACCACCTCGTCTAACATCAAATCATTTCGACAAGTAAATCTGGATGACTTTTTGACCAAAATTTTGAAGCCGGCTTTGATAACGCCTTGGCTTTGGCAAACCATCTCAATGTAGGGATTTGATTTGGCAAGGCTAAACAATCTCTTGGTTTTGTGGTTGCTCGTCGCTTCTCACATAACGTTTTTAAAAAAAACAAGGTATTATCTTTTCTTCTCAGTTGAACACTACACCATCAATTCAGACATAGATATGCATCAAAAGTTTGACTTTGAGCATCCTGCACCTGATGCATCTGCTCACGTTTGACTGTCGGCTACTCTCACAAAGGGTACTCGTATGGCAGCAGGTATAGATGATACCATAGAGTTGCTAGACTTTATGGCATTACAATCATGCATGCCTATCATAGAAACAAGTTTTGCACGATTGAATAAAAATGTCACAAAGCTGTTTGATTCGATAGTGCAATATCTGCATCAGCAGACCAAGGGCCCGATAAATGAGGAATGTATGGTTCCATCAGGCATTGTGCCTGTAAATCGTGTCCCTAACATTTTAGAGCAAGGCTCCAATCCGGATTCATTGCCGGTTCTTACCCAGAAAGAAGTGGATGAGTTGTTGAAAACACAAAACCACCAACCTTTTTGTAGGGAGGAAAACGAACGCAACTAGGATGCAATCAATATCTTCATAAGTAAATGGGATGGTATTCATGATTTGTGTCGAACTCAAAATGTAGTCAAGGCAATGCAAACTAGTTTTACACTAGAAGGTAAAGCTTATAAGTGGTGGATCTCATTCAAAGAGAAGTGCATCATGCCATGTTCATGGGTTGTCTTCAAGGATGTGTTTAGAAAAGAATTTTTGACCACTAATGAGAAGGACAGAAAGTAGATTGCATGGGATAAGTATTTAATATGTCACCATAAGACACTACCCGATTACATTTTGCACTATAGAGATGTTATTCTCAAGTTGGAGGGTTTAGATACCTTTTAGTAGGTGAAAGGATTCATCCATAGGCTAAACTTTGAGCTTAAAAAGCACGTTAAAACACACTATGAAATCTTTGGACTTAAATTTAAGCAGATACACCCATGCATGATTGGAGTAATCATCCATGAAATTCATGGAGAACATGTAATTACCCAAGGATGGTGTTTGCATAGGGCCACAAACATCACTTTGGAAAAGTTGTAACTTGCATGTAGCGATTACTAAACCATCCTTTGGAAACTTTAAACGCTACATCTTACCCAAAATATAGCCTTCACAAAAAGGCTTAGAAGGTGCTTCAAGAGGCGGCAAAGAAGCAACCATATCACATTTGTGCAAATGTAGCAAACTGGCAAAATTGAGATGCCCAAAGCATCATGCCATGTAGCATTTGAAACAACCTTTGAATCCACAAATGCATTTGCATAATTTTGCCCACACTTGTCATACAAAGTGAGCTTATACAACCCACCACACAAAATGCGAGATGCAACAAATTCATCACCAAATCTGAGATCATGGAGTGTACATCCACAAATTTGATAACAATACCAAGTCTTAGAAGTGCAGATATAAACAAAAGCTTATTTTTATCCCTGGTAAATAAAGTGCATTAACAAGTGTACGCTTTATCGTACGTGTTGAAGGCTGGGAACTTGCATGTGCACTGTGTGCGAGCCTCAAAAGACTGCAAACACACAGCTAGAGATTTCTAGCAAGCTCAAAGAACAATGGTGTGTCACTCACCTCTCAATGCTTCCGTTGTGAAGGATCCTATGCTACGAAGAAGAAGGAGCTGCCATCGATGCCACGCTCTACTGCCTCTCCGCCGCCGATGTCGCCTCAATGCTCAATCACTCTCTCTCTCTCTCTCTCTCTCTCTCTCTCTCTCTCTCTCTCTCTAGCATACACACACACACACACACACATACACGATGGAGAAGGAGACAGAGATGGAGCAAGAGCACTTCTTAGCTTACACCCCAGAGAATGAGGATTTTTAGGTCAAATGGACCTTTTATAAGAGTTCGACCCATTCACACATGGGCGTCCCTAGTGGCTGGTCGTTGTAAAACTGCTATAAAAATAAGATAAGTGGTGCACCTCTCATCAGTGATCACCTAACACACCTATTGGACCGACAAGCCCGGTCCATGACTCAATCAAATAAATAATATGCGTCCATCAAAGGCGATAGGGTGTCCATGAGGGTTAACATGCCCTCTTCCTGATGTAGATTCCGTCCTTGGAAGCTATTGAGATGAGGCCCGTTCGTCGAGGTGGACGAGCATCCGAGATTGAATGTTCTTAGTTTTCTTCAATCACTGCAAAATGAACCAAAATTGGCACAGTAATTGCATTCCCATATGCAGTTGTAGGCAGACAAATTGATTGGTAATAGAGTATTAAACAATTTGTCAACAATAAACATAAAATTGTAATATAATCAAACGCATAAATAGTTGTAAAGGTAAAAAACTAAACAAGTTTGGGGTCGCTAACTTAATGGTCAAAAGGCACTAGAGGTCAACTATTAATACCATGGGCAAGCTTTTCAATTTTCTATGGTCAATTAAGTTGTTTAATCGCGAGCCAAGTATTTCATGTCCGAGGGCTAACTAGAGGCTATACCTAGAAGACCTTATAGTTAAGCTACGATAAAAGAAATTGCTCATGAAATCATCACCTGACTTATTTTCTTTTCTTTGACCCCCCAAAGTCTTTTCACATTGATTCAATTTTGATGTGTGTGCTTATTTTGTATGCCTTGGGTTTTTTGCTTTTCAAGAAAAAGCGCCCACACTGGGAACCTCTAGGACTCTAGTACCATAGGCGATACATTTGAGTGAAGTACCAAATTAAGCTGGGATTTCTCTTCCAGCTTAAGATTTTACATTGTGGCACTTTTTTTTTTTGGTCTATTTCAACATTTTAAGTTTGTAACTTTGGGGGGTCATATAACACTGTTACCCTCCCCGGACTCATTACACTAGTAAACTCCGTTTATAATACTTAAGCTAAAGGTCAATAGAGACTAAGCCCACTAGAAAGCTCTAGTACATTGCATACAATGCTTTCTAAATTGGATTAAGAACCTAAAGTAACCACTGATTATTAGCAAGGATTCCCCATGGTATTGATTAAAGATCTTTAACTCCTAACTTGGTCAAACTAACTTAGTCAGACTGCTTGATTCTAAAACCTAGACAAGGGATTATGACATAAAATTATATAGAATCTAATGTTTAATCTAAGAAAATGCGCAAAATATTGTGCCGCCAATCACATTTAAAACAAACAATCATGGATGCAAAAACAAAGACAAGGGGCAATGCTAATGGTCAAGAAACACCTGTTTGTGTTGAGGATTGCACTTGATTTAAAGAGTGAACGAGAGAAAGATTCCATGAAGGTCTAAATCCTAACAATAGCAACACATTCCTGTACCCACTAGGAAACACAAAGAAAACCTCTAGGAGGCACATCGGTTGGAAGAGGCGCCAACCCTTATTGAACACAATCAAACAACATAAGGAATCCTAACCTAATTATTTGCACTCCCCCGAGAGAGTCAAGGGAATAGGATATTGTAGAGATTGGGATGAAACCCTAAGGCTACACCTCTATCCTCGTCATCATCAAGAAAAACAAAGTCATCATCCGTGAGATCATATGTGACATCCGTGTAATCATGTAACTCTTCCTCATCATTAGAGGCACAAATGTTCACTAAGAGCATCACTAGACGTCTAAAGTCATCTTGGTCAAGAGGGTAAGCTTGTGCAATCAGAGAGACATCCTCTACTAAGTATGGATCAGTCGTGGTCAAGAGACGTATCAGCCATTTTAACTCCTCCTCTCACACGTTAGCGTATCTACCAAATCCCATTCACATGCAAGCACCGGGTAGACTATGTGAAACACTTGTGGAAAGTAAAGAGGGTACCTCTTACTCAAGGTAGGAGTGGATGATTCTATCGTACTAGCCATATCTGTACACACAGATAGATGATGGTTAGAGTGCAAATATAATAAGTGTCGTGTCAAAAGATCGTGTCTTTGTGCATAATGTGTTTTTATGATTTTGTTCTATGTATAGAACTCGTAGGTTTTCAAATTTTTGTTGGGTGGCTCTTGCTCTTTTACTTTTTTATTTTTGTTTTTTGTGAGTATAAGACTTTATATATACATTCCCTAAGATTGGGAGATTGAGAGGTCAGGGAGGAAGGTTGAGAGGGAAGTGAGTGAATGATGACTGTCAGCAAACACTCCCCCCTTTCTTGGGTAGATCATACCTTTTGGAATGATGTCGTCACTTTTTGAAACCAATTGTCCAAGTTGTTATGGGTGAAGGCTTTAACCAATAGTTTTTGACTGCCCTATGCGTTTCATCTAGTTGCAAGGGTGGTAAGGTACTCTCCCATGATTTTATTTGCAATGTTGTTGTAGGTGGTGAACTTACAACGGGAGGTGCAAAATCTTTCTTGTTTGTATGGACATGTACAATGGTAGGTGGAGGTTGTGTCGAAGCTTCTATTTTCTTATAGGAACTACATGAAGAGCAAGAAGCTTCATTTGACTTCCCTGTTCTTGAGCTAGGTGGAACAAATCGTTATTCCTTCGATACCCAAACTAGCTCTAGAGAGGGTGTGTAGCATCCCGTGAATTTTTTTCTTTCCACGATCTTCAATTCGTTTTGGAGCTACATGATTTAGCTCACATGGGTCAGGTGATAGGTAAGAGCACAATTTAGGTTTTGGCACCCAGATTTGATCATTTCCTTCATAGTAGCCTTGGGCTTCCAACGCAACGTTTCTTTACATTTCTTGGGGCGAGGGGGAAGTTTTTTAGCACTAGTAATGGTCGCTAAAGAAGCTTTAGGGACCCACTTGTATGTTTTCTTTGTTATATTAGGATGGGTCTTGTGTGTCTCGAGCTTTACTTCAACTACAGAAGTTGAAGCTCTAGAGAGTTGGGCTATGGGGACGTATGGTTCAACCTCTTGGACATGCAATTTTTTGGGTTTTATTTCCTTAAGAGGCAATATCTTAGGGACTATGGCTTGAGTGGCAGGGCAAAGAGTTGGTTTCTGCGTTTTGTGACATCCCCAGTCTCCCAATCAATAGTGCATTTGGTGGTTATCGTCCACTTGCATCCTAGGTTTATATTACCCTCCATAGTTCCAACAGGCATACCAAAAAGTCTTGAGCTACAACCCCGTTGTCAGAACTGACAAAAGTGTGCCAGATACCAGAAATCGAAGTGTTTTTCTTGTTGACACCCTTGATTTGGATAGTACTCTTAGATAGGGATGGCTTTCCCAACTGACACCACACTCTGTATAACAACAGATTATATTTAGCATCCGTGTCCAACAAGGTGTTATATAACACTTTTCCATAGGCGCTATTTAGCTCAATAGGGTATCGTAGAGGTGCGTAAGAGTCCAACCAATCATCCTCTGTTTCAACGTGGAATGCATGTGTAACTCCCAAGTTGGCCTCTCGTTGGCAACTTATACGTTGTTGTCGCTCCTTAGCCTCAACTTGAGCTTGTATCTTGTTCAACTCGTCTTGTGCCTTGGCTGTCTTTTTCTTATGGATGGTGCGTAGCTCCTCTTGGCTTAAAGGATCATAATATTTTTTAGATTACTCCCATTGAGGAATCCAATGGTTTCAACTCCATCAAGAGTCTCACATAAATGGTACCTTGTGGGGTGATTTCACATACTCTATATGGTCCTTTTCTGGCATATTTCAACTTTTTCTTCTCGTTTTGCACTCAATACATAAGGACTTTATAACCAACATTGATATCTTTATTCTTTAGATGATGGTCAAACCATTTTTTGTGCCTATCTTTCTCCACAAGTGCATTTTGCACAGCCAATTGTCTTTCTTCATCTAACCTCTCAAAGATATGTAAACGCTCAACTAAAGGGTTACCATCCCAACCTTCTTGTGAAGCTACACGTAGACTAGGAATTACAAACTCCCATGGCATAACTGCTTCTTGGCCATATACCATTTTGAATGGTGTACAATTAATAGCCACTTTGTAAGACGTACAACAAGCCCATAGAGTTGAAGTCAACTTCAGATCCCAATATGTGCGACGAGCTTCGACTGTTTTGGTCAAGATAGAAATTAAGGTCTTGTTAGTGCTCTCAGCTTGGCCATTTGGTTATAAAAGCCATCTTAGCTTGGTCCTCTAGTGCAATCATGATTTGATTGTAGCCAGAGTACCCATCTAAAAAGCTAAAAGCTTCCTTTCTCGCAACTCTTTCAAGCACATGTTCTGAATATGGCAAGGGGTAATGGTCCCTCCTAGTGGCGGCATTGACCTCTTGAGATCCACGCACACTCTGAGTTTCCCATTTGTTTTCTGCACAATCACTATTGGAGACACCCATTCTGAGTGCTCAATAGGGTATTTGAATCCGCATTTCACAAGCTTTTCAATCTCTTCTTGAACGATCTTTGCATACTCGTTGTTGCTGAACTTATTTAGCCATGCTATTCATGGGGATTGTGTATTGCACCATGGAAGGTGGAACACTTTTCATATCATGATATGTCCAAGCAAATATATCCCTGAATTCCTTGAGAAGTTCTTTAAGTACATACTTCTCAATCTCTGTCAGATCTTGGGCAATGAAGACAAGTTTGGACTCCTCACCTAGGTCTGCTAACTCTATTTCCTTAACTATTGCTAGACCATCATAGACTCCATTGCTTCCATGGATAGGTTTTCTTTGAGCCTTTGTATACACAACCTTACGCTCCTCCGTGGTGTAGGATTTGAAATGATCGGGTACAGGGTGTAAGTCTGTGGGGTCTGTTGTTCTGTGGACTGTGATTTCACTTCCGCTTCCTTTTGTTGTTAGGCTAACTCTTGATTTTGTCGTCTCCTTACGGTACGGCTCAACTTTGGCTTCTCTGTAGCCTCTAGTTGTGCGATGTCAATGGGTTGTGGACTACACCACATAACGCTTTGAAGGTATTCACCCTAGTTATCTACCAACTTCCGATGAGCATCACATGTCCCTATTTAATTAAACCATTATGCGGTAGATTTTTTTTCATTTATTCTAACACACATATTTGCTCGATATCGTCGCCTCTATATCTCTTACTCTTCTTGTCTAATTTTCCATTAAGGTTGATCTCTAGTGAAGAGTCACTATATGAATCACCACTTATGTCTTCTGCTCTCCTGGATAGATTGTCATCTAGGGTATAACTAGGCCCTGAATTGTTTGTCCCCACATTTGCACTAAGATTTAACTCAGATTCTTTGTCCTCAGAGTTGACTTCAATTGATGATTCTAACTCCAAATCGTGTAGGCTATAGTCTTGTGAGATGATATTGTTTCCAATGTCAGTCAAGCCTTGATCTTGTAGGTCAATAGAAGCTATATGCATTGCTTCTATCATATTTAAAGGTACGAGTGGTGGCATTTCATCCCCCTCAAGTGTTACCCAGGTCGTCCCCCTATTTCCCCAAGTGTCTATGGTTGCTGCTAGGTGGACCCAATCCACATTGTTAGACTCAGTTATCCCACGTAGAACATCCATATAAGGAGAATCTTCCCCAACATCAGTGTCCATTTTACATGTGTAACAATACTGCAATGGGGCCGATTGAGCTGTGGTGTCAGATCTATGATCAATTATAAATCTGTTTCCATGTGCTTGACCAGTTACAAGATCCACTCGAATGACAAAATCTTGAAACTGCAAGTAGACATGGTTTTTAAACTAGTCATGCACCATTTTTGCTTCCCTCATGAAAGGACGTCCTAAGATCATCTCAGATGCCATAGTGTGCTTGGAGAAATCCATAACAATGAAGGTATTTCTTATTTTGTGTCCAAAGACCTTGATCTTGAGATCTTCTAGCATCCCAATAGGTCTAACAATAGACCTATTGGCCATCTTTACTGCTATGGTTGTGGTCCCAAAGTGAGATCTTCCCATAGTTTTCCAATAATTTTTAGTCACAATGTTAACCCCAGCGCCACCATCGAGGATTCTCTTCATAGTTAATCCCTTGGTAGTGATTGGTATGGTCGTATTGGATTCATCATCCTCAAAGTATTGTCCCAACTTGTTAACATGTATTTCTACAACAGGGTTCTCATCTAGGTTGGGTTGTGGATCTAATTGTTCCTCCTCCATTGGCATCTCCCTAGCTCCATCCATCTGTGCAAATTGTGGTAGCCCAACTTTCAGTTCTCCATCGAGAAAAGCTCAAAGAGGTAAAAATAGCTCAAAGTTTCCATATAATTTGGACATGATGGTGGCTCTAACTTTTGAAGCCATGAAATCCATCAATTTATCAATATTTAACGGCACCTTTTGGGCTTTAGTCCCTTGACGTGGGGAAGATGGGATCTCCAATTCTTCGATAGGGTCGGGTAGTCCCTCTGTAAACATTCTTTCCAATAAGAAGCGAGTACGCCCACTTTCCCATGACTTTAAGTCACTTTCTTTTTGGATGACACTAGGTACGGCTAGGGGTCTATGGACTTTGTGAGGTTGTTGTGTAGGGAAAATTGTGTCTGTAATATGGATCTGCCTAGGTGCTGGCTCTAGATCCCTTTGGGTATCTTCTACCAGACTCCTTGATTGCTTGACTCGCTCGATCTCCTTTGTAGGGTTTGGCTAAGTTCCTATCTTCTTCTTGGGTATGGCCATTGTGACTCATGACAATCTTCCTTGTTGGTTTCTTTCCTAGTGGTCGTTTTGGTCTCTATGGTTTCACCTAAATCAGAATCCTCTTCAACTTCGCTCATATATACAGGGTTGTCACCAGTCCCTATGTTGGTCTTTGAACTGGGGTCTGACTTGGCTGCTTTTTGCAATCTCTTCCTTCGTCTTTTCTTCTTCTTTTGAGATTGGGCAATTGATGCCGTGTCTCTTTCCTCAAGAATATAATTTTGTTTTTGGAGCATCGTTCGTGTGAGTACATTTACTGGTACCATAGGTGTACCTTGTGATGGCTCCTCGGTAACTTCAATCAACTTTAATGACGTGATCTTCAGTGCATTTGTATTATTCAGACATTGGGCAATCAAATGATCTATGCCACATTGGTTACACATGAGTATCGGCATTGTAGACGTGCTCGCTTGATTGGTTTGCATTAGTGTAGCATTCTTTTGTAGCCTAATAGGACATTTGGCTACACTATGTGGACCTCCACACTCATAGTATTGAAGAGGTGGTCTCTTGGTAGTGTAATTGATATTTTGGCCTCTTGCAGCAAGAGCAGCTACTTGATGGACAGGTTTGAATTGCCCCCAATAGTCCTCAATGTAGTATTGTGGACTTTCTTCAAGCGCATCAATCCCATAGGCAATATTAGGGTCTATATCTTCCTCACATCCTTCCAAACAAGCAATAGATGACTCACAACCCACTTGATTCACATAAGTGATTCGTGGATGTGGTGGTTGCAGTCCTAGCATTGGAGGTGGTAAGGTTGTTGTTTGAACAACATTTTGGGCCCTAGGGACCATGTGTTGTGACGTTTGTTCAAGAGGTGGGGCCGGCATCAATGCAGGCACTCGAGGTGTGTTTGCCCACTCTAAGGTTGGTGTATTGGCCATCGCACACTTAAATACTATGCAATCGTTAGCTTGATGACCATACCTCCCACAAGCATTGCAATTCCCATTGAATTTTACTCTAAAAGTAGGGCATTTATTGGTACTATGTGGACCACAGCATACTGAGCACCATTATTGCTCCCTTCTTGGATACATATGATTGTTTTGTGGAGCACGATTGTTTATAAGACTCTCTTGAATGGCTTTGGTGAGATCTGCTAGAGTCATCTCAGATATCTTTGGCTCCTTAGCAATAGGCTTTAGGGTCATTGGCTGATGCCCCGATGCTTGTGAGCTAGTAGATTTAGGCTCAACAGACACTTTTTCTCCTTGAATCATTAAATTATCTTCCAATTGGATAGCATTGGTGGTGACTGCTTCCCAAGTGGTGATACCTCTAATGACTAGGCCATTGTAGATATCCTCATGTTGTAATCCTTTAATGAATCTATCAAGCAATTGGTTATTATTGAAGCGCTCATTTGGATTACAATGAGAATTCAAATGCTTCAACCGACTAATAAAGTCTCTCACCGACGCTTCTTCCTCTCGTTGGGCTTTCTAGAGTTGAGATGCTGCATCCCAAAGTACTTCCTCTCATATGTATTCTTTCAAGAACAGTCTCCCAGAGTAGGGTAAATAGTTTTTTCTTCCACCCTTAGGGTTCTATACAATTCCCCAGCCTTCCCACTTAAGGTTAGGCTTAAAGCATTACTCTTATGCACGTCATTGTGTTCTCCTAGAGAATCGCATATTTGTTGATATGCTTTCTCATATCCCCATCTCCACTAAATTTTTGTGTGAGCTTGGCTATTTGTACTGCCTTACTTCTAGGCTCTCTATCAGGCCTATTACGCATATTCTTAGCAATAGATCGATCGATAGCTTGAGCAAATGTTGTCAAGTCACCTAAGTGAGTAGGCACCGTGGGTGAAGGCGCTCCAGGGACTACATGTGGAGTAGGTATTGGCATTGGGCTTGGCACATAGGAAACCCTTGGGTTCCAAGTTTGGTATGGTGTTGTGCCATGTGGTGGCCCAAAGTTCATATATGTGGCCCTAGGCATAGCAGACGTCGGATGTGACATGCTAATGCTAGCTGGTATGGTCCCATTGAAATAAGAGCTTGGGTCTTGTGGTTGTGGAACATAGGTTGTTGAAACAATGGGAGGGGTAGGAGCTACATGAGTATGAGGACCCATAGGTGTATACGATTGGTACACACTTGTAGGTACTGCTGCAGGCATTGAGCTACCATGTAGCGGTGCTTTACTAACAAATGAGGTCCATGGCGTGTTTCTTGGCATGCCCATCATTGGGGTAGGCATGGTAGCTGTGGTGTCATCAAGGGAAAGATGAGCTAGACTTGGAAAGGTAAAGCTATCACTTGTGGGCTCAGATTGCACTGAGGACCCCTGGTGAAACAACATATGGAGGATCCATTGGACTTACCGACGGAGTCTCCATTTGCGATAAGGTTGGTTGTTTAGCCTTCCCTGTATCCAAGAATCTCATGAGACCCATTGAAGGCATGCGGATCCCCTTGTTCTGTCTGTCTAGCTCAATAACCCTATGGATGATCTCACAAACTCTTTGTTGTTGATCCTCTACACTAGTAGCACCTGTTGTGGATTGTAGAACATCTAACCAACCCACGTGATAGGTGTGACATGTGTTTAGGTCGATTAGAGTTTTCGTTTGTAGTTCATACTCCTAGTTCTCATTTAGGAATGATCCATCTAGGATTGAGGTGCTAGGAGTGTCCTTTGAACTAGATGCAATGTGGCTCTCTATGGGTTGACCGTGGGCCCATGGCATGCATGTTTTGGCTTGAGCTATCGAGATTAGGCATTGGGTAACCCTCCATGATGTCATAGTCAGAGGAAGAGTCACTAGACGCAATATGCGGGTCCTTAGTGGTACTGCCTTGGGTCACTGAGGGCCTAGAGCCCAAGGTAGAGGAATAATGAGTGCCCGCATAAACGGAGACACTCTCGATGTGCTCGTACTCTAGCACATGTCCAGAGCATAGGTGTATGTGACCTCCCCACTCCAGAAGTGTTGGTGAGTGCCTGTGAAGGTCGCTCACCTAGTTTTTTAGGTGTTTACAACCCCAATTTTTTTTTGTATTTTTGGTCCCTTTGTTTAATCGAGCCACGGAATGTGGCGTATGAGAGCTCAAAATGAGCATCTTGGCTAGGGAGACGTGCTGTGCTTTGTAGCCCCCGATTCGGTTACATACATTCCTCAAAATTTTAAAACTAGTCTTAGGTGGGAGACGGCTAGAATTAGTAAGTCCAAAGGGTGAGTGTGAAGGGGATGGTGGAGGACTTGAGGAACTTATCCCACATGCCCTCCCTTCACTTGAGATCCTAGTCTTTATATATAAGGTAGTGTGTGTAGTATATCATAAGATTCAGGATTGAGGCCTGGGCTCGGGCTCGAGCTTGGGGGAATGATCACGATCCCTTCCTTTTAGGATAACGTTTTAAAATTTAATTTTCAATTTTATTTTTGGTCTCAATATTCTCGGGCGTTTTTTAACATTTAATTTTTTAATTTTAATTTTTTTTTAAAAAAAATGAGGATAATGTCGCCGCGTGGACGTCGACCTCCCACGCCCACACAATAGCTCCTAGGAGCTCTATCTAACCTCCCTGCAACTAATTGAAAGTTAATTAACAACTAATTAATTATCTAACACAGAATTGCACACTCACACACAATCAAATTTGCTACTCACTGTCTACTCTACTTCTCACTGTCTACACTCACTAATAGCTCTGCTAACACCTGCACATTACAGATCTTGCAAAACTAACAAAAACCAGTACAATGCAACACGAATAGAGCTCATAGTTACTAACAGAATCTGACAAAAACCTGCTAATCTACCCTTTATAGTCACTTAACAGTTCTCACAGAACTGAGCAAAAAACAGAAAATAGATGGAAGAAAAGCTTCCAGAGGTAGCACCGAGTGCTCCTCAAACTTAATGCAAGGCTGTCCCCGAAAACGACCCCAAAAATGTACGCTTTGTCGTATGTGTCAAAGGATGGAAACTTGCCTGTGCATTGTGTGCGAGGATCAAAAGGCTAGAAACACACAGCCAGAGAGTCCTAGCAAGCTCAAAGAACAATGGTGTGTCACTCACCTCTCAATGCTTCCGTCGTGAAGGATCCTATGCTGCAAAGAAGAAGAAGTTGTCGCCGATGCCGTGCTCTACCGCCTCACCGTCGTTGATGCCGCCCCAATGCTCGATCACTCTCTCTCTCTCTCTCTCTCTCTCTCTCTAGCATACACGTAACATACACGAAGGAGAAGGAGCCAGAGATGGAGCAAGAGAACTTCTTAGCTTACACCTCAAAGAATGATGATTTTTAGGTCAAATGGACCTTTTATAAGAGTTCGACCATTCACACATGGACGCCCACAATGGCCGGTCGTTGCAAAACTGCTGTAAAAATAAGATAAGTGGTGCACCTCTCATCGGCAATCACCTACACACCTATTGGACCGACAAGCCCGGTCCATGACTCAATCAAATAAATAATATGCATCCGTCGAAGGTGATAGGGTGTCCGTGAGGGTTAACAACAAGTGCAAAAGAATTGCATTCGCAACAATTAGCACAATCTTTCCCACTCCCTTGATCGGATAAGAGGCATTGTTGGCACAAGGAAGAGGACATGGACACTTTTTACTGGTATCAAGGATATCAATGCGCAACTCATTTTTGTAGGTGAAGTTATTCCTGACTTCACTTGTTTAGATTATTCTCGATGCATTGTGAGACTCTTGCCATACTTTTGCTAGTAATTATAGACTTATGACCCAAGGAAACCCTCAAGCTATCAAATTTGATGCATTATGCACATTTCTATTACAAGAGTCACTTTCAAGAAAGAACAAGGCAAAACAACATGCAGTTGAATCGGCTTTTGATGTTGCTCAAAGAAAAGGTGGTAATAGTAATGCACCCACTTCTCATGGTTCTTCAGTGGGTAGCAGATCACGTATATCTAAGTTTGCTTCTGCTGACAGCAATTTATCTGGGAATTTTGGTGAAAAAGGCAATAAAAAATGTGTTTCCATTATTGCAAGATTGATAAAGCAATGGCAACAATGCCTCCTATCCGGTCAAGGGAGTTGGAAAGATTATGCTAAATGCTGCGAATGGCAATTTATTCAAGTTGTTGATGCACTTTATGTACCACGGATAAAAAGAAGCTTTTGTCTGTATTTGCACTTGCAAGACTTGGTCTTTTTGTCAAATTTGTGGATGATAGATGTACACTTCGTGATCTTAGATTTGGAGATGAAATTGTTTCATCCGGCATTTTGTGTGGTGGGCTATATAAGCTCACTTTCTATGACAAATGTGGGAAGAATTTTGCAATGCAATTGTGGATTCAAAGGCTGTTTCAAATGCTAAATGGCATGCACGTTTTGGGCATTTGGATTTTGCCAGTTTGTTGCATTTGTAGAAATATGATATGGTGGCTTCTTTGCCGCCTCTTGAAGGCTATTTTTGGGTAAGATGCAACGTTCAAAGTTTCCAAAGGATGGTTCGGTAAGGGCTACATGCAAGTTACAACTTCTGCAAAGTAATGTTTGTGGCCATGTGCAAACTCCATCCTTGGGTAAGGGCTACATGCAAGTTACAACTTCTGCAAAGTGATGTTTGTGGCCATGTGAAAACTCCATCCTTGGGTAATTACATATTCTTCATGAATTTCATCGATGATACTCTGAAAATGCATGGATGTATCTGCTTAAAGCTAACTCCAAAGATTTCACGGGTTGCAAGCAATTTTTGGTTATGGTTGAAAATGTCTTTAAATGTATTATGGGTATCCTCCATTTAGATCGAAGCGGGGGGGGTATATGTCTCATGACTTTAATGCATCATTTTAGGCTAGTTTTGGGATAAAACATCAATGTATAGTGCCGTATACACCTTAGGAAAATGGTGTTGCTAAAAGAAAAAACAAGTCTCTTATGGAAATGGCATGGTGTATGGTTAAGAATCAAGCTTTACACATTTGTTTTGGCTTGAGGCTATCATGTGTGTTACTTATGTATTGAACAAGCGTCCTAACAAAGCCTTGCATTCTATGAATCCTTATAAAGCCTGGTATTCTAAGAAGCCATCTATTGATCAGATGCACCTTTTTGGTTGTTTAGCTTTGGTGCCACAAACATGGTGCAAAAAATTGTATGATAAGGCTATCAAATGCATTTTAATTGGTTATAGTCCTGAAAGAAAATGTAACAAAACGTATCTTGTTTTCACAAGATGTTGTATTTGTAAAAGATTTTGTTCAACCTTTTGTTATCATGTACTAAAGAATAATGTAAGCTCATAGGACATTTATGACACCTTGTTGGCTCTTTTTAGTGGTGGAAACTTAAATGTAATTTCCAATGAGACAAATGTATAGCCTATGGGATTGATGCACATGTACATGCTAGAGGTAAGCCAAAATGGTTGGTGCATACTTTGTGTGAGAGTAATTTGGATGCACCTATGTTGCTCAAGTTCTTGCCATGCATCATATGCATTAGATTGTCATGCTTTGGTTGTTTCTAGTTTGTGTGATAAAGAGGAGCTTCTTTCTTTTGATGATGCATAGAATTCAAAAAATTGGATGGTTGCCATGCAATCAAAATGTGATGCACCTATAGAGAATGGCCATGGACTTTATGTGATTCAACTCCTGGCAAAAAGGCCATTGGTACAAAGTGGGTTTACAAGTTGAAACATAAGTTGGATAGTGTGATTGACTAGAACAAGGCTACATATGGCTTGAAATCACTCTCAAGTGCTAGTCCCGCATAATTCATATGCATCCACACCTCCGCTAGAACTGTAATGGTTGTCACTAGCAAAGATGCTCGCAAATATACTATGTCAAGAGGAACATTTGACTTTCCCTATGCGTGTAAATCTGTATCTAAGAGATGTCTTTGAGAAGTCATCAGTGGCTATGCACAGGTATTATTACAGAGAACATACAACATGGCTAAAGACATATGGAAATCCAACAAAGAAAAATTGCTCCCAAAATTATATGAGACTGATGCGGCTAACCGCAATCTACAACCTGTCTCCCATTGTCAACAAACTATCTCTCTGTGTCACTATCTACAATGCTAAAGAGTGTGCAAAAATCTATAGTCGATGTCATTGAACTTGATCCCAATGCTGATGAAGGGTGTCACTCCTATATTGAAGAGGCACCTCACTTGTGCACATCAATGTTAGAGGAGAAGTTGATGTCGACGAACTTCATCCCAATGTCGATGTAGGGTGTCACTCCTCTATTGAAGAGGCACCTCACCTATGCACATCAATGTCAGAGGAGAAGCCGATGTCGTAAGGTGAGAAAATGGGTTGTAGATGTCAAGAAAATTGGGTGTCAATACCAACTTCCACCATCAAATGGAAATGTCTGATCTGCTAAAAAATGTAGTAGTTGTCAAAGCCAAAAATTAGAGTGTGTGTATATCCAATACCAAGAGGATAACTCATGGATGCCAAGAGTGTATGTGTTGTTTGAAAATTATCTTCTGCTATGCTACTCAAATGGAGATTTTGAAAGCATAAATGACTTCAAAAGGGGGGTAAAATCCAAGGACACCTAGTGAGAATACTCCTAGGACAAAGAAGCTACAATAGCAACAACCAGAATCAAAATCCAACCTAAAACTTCATGTGCACATAGATGCAAATTTTAGCTCTCTCTCTCTCTCTCTCTCTCTCTCTCTCCTGCTCTGAGATCTCCACGTCACTATTGTGTGCTAGATTCAAGCTATAAAGTTCCTCTCTTTAAGCTCTCTCTCTCTCTCTCTCTCTCTCTCTCTCTCTCTCTCTCTCCTGCTCTGAGATCTCCACGTCACTATTGTGTGCTAGATTCAAGCTATAAAGTTCCTCTCTTTAAGCTTTTGCACAGTCTAGAAAATCTCTTCACAATGTACAATATCTTTTTGTGTCCTTCACCTAAGGTTGCAAGCCTTAGCTCTTGCTAAAGCTCGTGCACACATGAGGAAGGAAGACATTACCTTAGCTCTAATATGACTTATAGAGTGTGCAGTGTGTATTGAGTGCAAGGGAGAAGAAGAGCATGCATAGAGTGTTGGTAGAGCTTAGCGTGAGGATTACTTTACCTCTCCTTATTGTTCTATATGATCAAAATTATAGATAAGGTTAGTACAATCAGTGTGATGGGTGTTTGGCTAGTTGGCCTGTACCCTAACAATGGTAGACCCCAATATGACATCGTTATCAAGCTTAGCAACCGGGCTCTTTCATTAAAAAATTATATGTGGTCTTGGATTGTTTAATAGGGGCATCCCTTCCTTGAGCTATAAGGCACTATTAATAGCTACCCCTTGAATACCTCTCCAGTTCATGATCTCGCCATCCCCCTTGCTGATGCTCACCCTATCGTAGACTTATCAATAGTCAATTCTCTCTACTTCCTGACCTTTACATGCCACACATGGTCTCACTACAAGAGGTACTTAATATTAGCAACGCTCGTAGTGCGACGCTCAAATGTGAAAACCCATGGCATCGCTATGGGCGTCGCTAAGTTATAAGTAACTTAGCGACGCCCATAGCGACGCCGACAGGGGTAAAAAAATAACCGAGAGCGTCCAAAAAGTCAGATCTCAGATCTGAGTTTTCGGCGCGCGCTCAAGCAAGCAAAGGTAACCCGCGCTCTCCCTCTCTCTCTCTTTCTTCTCCACACACACACACACACACACACACGCACACACACGAGGAGAGGAAGGAGAGCCAGGTATGCTCCTTCCCCCTCCTCACTCTCGTGTTCCCTTCCCCTCTTTCTCTCTCCCTCTCTCTTTCTCTCTCTCACACAGACACACACACACACATTGAGAGAGGAAAAGAGAGAGAGAGAGAGAGAGAGAGAGAGAGAGAGAGAGAGAGAGAGAAGAAGAAGAAGAAGAAGAGAGTCTTAATGTCGCAGGAAACTATCCCAAGACCTTAAAGATCTAGTCGATGAGGAGTTGAACTCAAGACTTGTTATTCATGAGGGAAATGACATAACCAATCTATCACATTTGGGTGATAGAAAAGTGATACCATTTTCCTCCTTTTATTGGCGTGCACACCCACCCACCCACATACACACACCCGAGAAGAAGAGAGTTTAATTTAACGTCGTAGGAAACTAATTCAAGAGACCTTAAAGATCTAGCCGACGAGGAGTTGAAGTCAAGACCTGTTATTCAAGAGGGAAATGGCATAACCAATCTACCACACTTGGGTGATAGAAAGGTTATACCATTTTCCTCTTTTTATTGGCACACACACATCCACACACACACACACGAGAAGAAGAGAGTTTTAACGTCGTAGGAAACTATCCCAAGAGACATTAAAGATTAGGATAGATGTAGATTTACATTAGATTAGATTTAGGTTTATTTAAGTTAGATTATATTAGATTTATGTTTATTTTTAGTTAGATTAGATTTAGGTTTATTTACGTTAGATTTAGATTTACGTTATATTAGATTAGATTTAGGTTTATTTTGAGTTTAAGATTAAATTAGATCTAAATTTATGTTCGATGGACTAGCTTTTTTTAGATTTAGGTTAGATTTTAGTGCATGTCAATGAAGGTGCGCTCATGATGGTAAGCATTGTATGAAAAACACTTGCTCATATGAAAAACACTGAAAAAGATTCCGTTTTCCTACATGAGAAAATTTCTTACACTCACAGCCTCGACACTCCATGCGGACCAACAATTCCACCTGCATGTTCGACTGCTGCTACCATACAATAAGCCGTCATGATCAGCCAATGGAAGAGCAAATTGAGGCTACACAGAAATTAGTGATGCAAGATGACGATTCGAAGGGTCTCTCTCTCTCTCTCACACACACACACACACACATGTTAAGTATGGAGCCTGATTTACCCTTGTAATTTTCTGTGGTAAAAGCGCACATTTGTAAGGCCCCCATTATGAGGAGAAGCCATCGTGCGTGAAGGAAAATCACTCACCGGAAACCAAAACTTTCACGGACAAGAATCAGGGGCAACTTTAAAGGCGTCAGGGACGGAGGCCCCTGAGACTTTTTTCCGTCGGAATATTCTTTTTCACCGGAATATTATGCACGGACGGCGGCCGAAAAGTGGTCGGAAAACAACCGGTCGGTTGGCCGGTAGTCAATGGCCGATGGCTGGTGGTCGGAAGTCAATGGTCGGTGGCCGGTGGTCGGAAGTCAATGGCCGGTGGCCGGTGGCCGAACAATGGCCGGTGGCCGAATTCAAAAGCAGACTTGTCTTCTCAAGGGCTGCCACACATGGGCGGATTGGAGGGTCTGATTTGGACTTATTCGCACAAGGGCGGCTACACATGGTTGTCTCTCATAAGAGAGGGCAACCCTTTTGGCCTATAAAAGGAGGCCATTTCTACACACATTTTATAGTGTGAAGTTGATGCAACAAGGTGAGTGTGAGGTGGTGAGAGTGAAGCAAGGCGGGAGCTCCATTAAGGGTATAATCCCTTTGTAAACTACTTCTTGTTTTAAAGTACTAAAGCCATTGAGTGGCTGCTTTCCCGTGGACGTAGCCCACATTGGGTGAACCACGTATATTGTGTGTACTCTCTCTCTCTCTCTCTACTCTATAATCTCGTGTATGTAAATTTGTCTCTCTCCATTAACTAATCTACTCAATTATCTATTTATTATCTATTTAGCTACATTGTCTCTCTCCATTAACTAATCTACTCAATTATCTCCATTCAACGGAAAAAACTACCAACATTGGAAGATGCAGATTGAAGACTATCTCTACCAGAAGGACCTCTATTTGCCACTAGGCGGTCTTGCAAAGAAGCCCGCAACAATGGCAGATAAAGCATGGATTGTCCTTGATCGAAAGGCACTGGGAACAATCCGGTTAAGCTTGGCGTCAACGGTGGCCTTCAATGTTTCGGAGATGAAAACCACGGAGGACTTGATGAAGTCACTTGACGACTTCTACGAGAAACCATCGGCATCCAATAAGGTATTTCTTATGAAGCACTTGTTCAATCTAAAGATGGCAGAGAATGGTTCATTTGCAGAACACCTAAATGACTTTAACACAAACATAAGTCAACTTCGATCAGTGAAAATCAATTTCGATGACGAAGTGCGAGCTCTCCTTATACTATCATCTCTACCGGATAGTTGGGACAGCCTTGTGATGGCTGTAAGTAATTCTATCTCTGGCACAAATACTCTTAAGTTTGATGATGTTGTGGGTGTTCTCCTAAGCGAGGAAATGCGAAGGAGAAGTACAGGAGAATCATCAAGTGCTGCACTATCAGTGGAAACAAGAGGAAGGCTTAAGGAGAGGCTCAAAAACCAAAAGGGTCGTGATCGCTCAAGGCGGAGCAAGTCACGCACAAAGTCAGTTCTTGAATGTTGGAACTGCGGCAAGAAGGGCCATGTCAAGAAGGATTGCTGGTCCAAGAAGAAGAAGGAGATAGAGTCTCAAGACAACAAGCCAACATCGGAGGCCAATGTGGCAGGTAAAGTAAAGCAAGATGCTCTAATTCTCTCCTTAGACAATGTGTCTAATTCCTGGATAGTAGATTCCGGGGCTTCATTCCATGCGACACCACACAAGCAACATTTCCAAGACTACACCAAAGGTAATTTTGGGTATGTATACTTGGGAGATGATGAAGCTTGTGAGATTGTCGGCAAAGGTACAGTTTCTGTCAAAACTGCTAACGGAAATGAATGGAAGCTTAAAGATGTTAGGCATGTTCCTTCTCTTCGCAAAAAATTGATCTCTACAGGACAATTGGACGATGAAGGTCACAACATTGCATTCGGAAACAAACGGTGGAAGATTTCAAAGGGATCTTTGGTGGTTTCCAAGGGTGAAAAAGTCGGTACACTTTACTTGTGTACTGTTAGCACGCAACCTTCAGCTTGTGCAGCAACTACAGAAGTTGACAGTGCGGTGTGGCACTACAGACTTGGACATATGAGTGCCAAAGGAATGCAAATCCTTCAAACAAAGAAGCTTCTACCAGGTTTGAAAGAAGTGGACTTAGAGTTTTGTGAAGATTGTGTTTATGGTAAACAAAAGAGGGTAAAATTTCAAAAATCAGGAAATGAAAGAAAAAATAAAAAACTTGAGTTGGTTCATTCTGATGTTTGGGGTCTTGCAAGTACACTATCACTTGGTGGCTCATTGTACTATGTAACATTCATAGACGATGCGACTAGAAAAACATGGGTTTATGTCATGAAGAATAAATCCGATGTATTTTCCATATTTCAAAGGTGGAAAGCCTTTGTGGAGAATGAAACATGTACCAAGGTTAAATGCCTCATATTCGACAATGGAGGCGAATATTGCAGCCAAGCTTTTGAAATCTTTTGTGCTAGCAATGGCATTCGGAGGCAAAGGACAACCCCAAGGACACCTCAACAAAATGGGATTTCGGAAAGGATGAACAGGACAATCATGGAACGAGCACGAAGCATGCGGCTACATGCAGGCCTACCGCTTGAGCTTTGGGCGGAAGCTGTAAGTACGTCTATGTACTTAATCAATCGGTCACCCTCAACGGCATTGGATGGGGGAGTTCCAGAAGAGGCATGGACATGTAAATCGATGAATTATGCATTTCTCAAAGTGTTTGGGTGTGAGGCTTTCATGCACATAGATAGAAGCCTAAGATCAAAGTTAGATGCAAAGTCCAAAAAGTGTTTCTTCATTGGCTATGGAGAAGGAGACTTTGGGTATCGCCTATGGAATCCTGAAGATGGTAAAATCTTAAGGAGTAGGGATGTAATTTTTTAAGAACAAAATATGTACAAAGATTACTTGGAAAGAAAACAAACAAAAGAAACAGGTGATGAGTACATGGAGCTTGAGGACGGTGAAGACTCAAGGACTGCAAACGGTGACAATGTGCAACAACGTCAACCAAATGAGGAGCCTCAACCTATTCCCCGAAGATCTACAAGAGCAAGTAGACCTCCAGAAAGGTTTGTTCCTTCCTTCAACCATCTCTTGATCTCAGATTCTGGAGAGCCGGAATCATACGAAGAAGCTATGCAACATGAATCCAAAGAAGAATGGACGAAGAGCATGCAAGTGGAGATGGACTCACTACATCGCAACCAAACATGGGAGTTGGTTGAGTTGCCTAAAGGTAAGCGGGCACTTCAAAACAAATGGGTGTACAAGCTGAAGGAAGAAGAAGGTGGGAAGAAAAGGTACAAGTCTAGGCTTGTGGTAAACGGGTTTTCTCAAAAGAAAGGTATTGACTTCAATGAAATATTTTCTCCTATTGTAAAAATGAACTCAATTAGGCTTGTCTTAAGCCTTGTGGCTGCTCATGATCTAAATCTCGAGCAAATGGATGTAAATACGGCATTCCCTCACGGTGACTTAGAGGAGGAAATCTACATGCTTCAACCAAAGGGGTATGAAGTAAAAGGTAAGGAGAAAATGGTTTGCATATTAAAAAAGAGCTTGTATGGTTTAAAGCAAGCATCAAGACAATGGTACTTGAAGTTTGATCGATGGATGTTGGATCATGGATTCACAAGATGCAACTCCGATCACTGCGTCTACACGAAGAATTTGGGAGATGGGAAATTCATCATCCTAATGTTGTATGTTGATGACATGTTGATTGCAAGTGCTAAAATGCAAGACATCAAAGACCTAAAAGAGGAGCTGTCTAAATCTTTTTCAATGAAAGATGTAGGTGCTGCAAAGAGGATACTTGGTATGAAAATATCAAGGGAGAGGACGAAGAAGACAATAAAGCTATCTCAAGAAGATTACATCAAGAAGGTACTAGAAAGGTTTGCAATGCAAAATGCAAAACCAATTTCTACACCTTTAGCTGGTCATTTTAAACTAACGAAGGATATGTGTCCAAAGACACAAGAGGAGATAGCCTATATGTCTAAAGTTCCATATGCTGCTTAGGCGTGGCTATGGATGGCGTAAATCCATTTGGTCAAAGATCAACTTCCTTCAGTGTATGGCCCGTTGTCATCGTCAACAAAGAAGGGGAACCTATGGCTAAGCTTGATTGTGCCGGGGCGATATAAAGTGAAGAATGTGGATGTGTATCTTCGTCCACTATTGGAAGAGCTACAACAATTGTGGATTGGCATAGAAGTGGTGGATATGACCCGACACAAAGGTCGACGGAATGCTTTGATCAGAGGCATTCTAATGTGGACCATGCATGACTATCCCGGACTAACAGAATGCTCAGGTGATTTACACTCCTCACTCAAACACTGTAAATCTGGGTTTTTCTCAAACTTATCTATTATCATGTGTATACATGCAGGGCTTTAAACAAGCGGATACAGAGCATGTGTCACATGTGGACCTAAACTGAATGCACGTTGGGCACCGTCATTGAAGAAACAAATCTACGAACGTCATTAAGAGTATCTTCCAGAGAATCATGTGTTACGCGATGGCTTTTTGGGAAGAGAGCCACCGAGGATTTCTGCACAAGCATGGTTAGAGCAGAAGGAGATGTGTGATGACGGATTGCCCCCAGGGATGAAGAGACTATCTCCATGGTACGAGATACCATACTGGACCCGACTCATGATCAATCCTTGCTCGATCCAATGCACATATTCAAGAATGTGGGTAATCTACTATGGGACCATCTGACCGACAAGAAAGATACTTTGGGAGCCAGGGTTGACCTTAGAAATGTGGATCATATGGAGAAATATTGGCCACAAACAGCGCTCCGATGGATCGATAAAACTCCCTAAAGCACCATGGATTTTCACAGGAGCCCATGAACGCAAGGTAAAATAGACCATTCGATCTTTGCGGACCCCCACTGGCGTAATGCACTCGCTCCGAACGTGTTTTACTAAAGAAGGAAAGCTTACCGGTTTGAAGTCACACGATTGGCATAAAATGTGTCAGGTATGTTCATAGTGGAATATATCATAGTGGGAATTGTGTAACAAATTCGTGTGTGGACTTTAATATCATTGCTGCACGTGTTTTGCAGTTTATTTTATCGGTTGCCATAGAGGGATGTTTGTCTCTTGATGCTCGTAACACAATCTACAAACTTGCAAAGTTGGTGCAATGGATCTCACAAAAGGAGATCAATGTAGACTCCATACCATTCGCCAAACTAAACGTTGCGGAGGTTGTGTGCATGTTTGAGAAACATTTTCCTACTACCATGCTAACCATTCAAGTGCATCTTCTTGTTCACATAGTTGATGAGGTGAAAATAGCCGGCACAGTACATTCCAGATGGATGTTCTTTTTAGAACATTCATGAAAACGCTCAAGGGATATGTGCGTCAGAAGGCACGTCCGGAGGGTAGCATGGCAGAAGGTTGGCTGGTATCAGAGTCCCTAGTGTACATTGGAGAGTGGCTAGACGGATTTGATAAAGCTCGGGACACGCTATGGCGAACCATAGATGATGAGCGCAAATCTGGGATTGTCATGTGCAATCTCGGTGTTGAGAAGAAAATGACGGAAGATCTAGAGGCTAAAATACCCCGATTTTGCATGCTTCACAATCCAGTGATGCAAAAGTGGATTTCACAATATGAGGATGCAAAGCAAGAGCGACAAAGGGCACGAATCGAGTGGAGACGGGAAAGACGACCACCGATGCACTATCCAACCGGTCTGGAGAGCCTACCAACATTCATGAGCTTAAGATGGTTGCACAACCAATTGAAAAGCACACAACAATGCGGTGAAGAAGTGACCGAGGAAGAGTGGGAGTACTCTCGGGGTTGTGCGACCAAGGTAAGCTTGCAATGTACGACTAGTGACTTTCTAAATGTTTGAACAGCCACTCATAATCTTTGTTCGTTGTAGTATAAGTCATACATAGCAGCATGGTGTAAAGGTCGACATTTTAGGGTGGAACGGATCGACAAAAAGCATTTTACTCAAGATTGTGGAATCATGGCAAAATTTGAACAGTCTAGTCAACGACAGTCCTCTGATGCAGATCCTTCAGCAAAAGGTATCAACGCCGACAAGTAAGATGTCCGCACTCATAGCCCTACCTTCACCAACGACCGCACATCAACTGGTCTCTTTTCTACAGAAGGTGAGGTACTTAAGTAGATTCATACATCTACTATCACAACTTGTTCTACCATTGCAACAACTCACTCAAAGATCAACTTTCACTTGGGACGAGGAAAGCAAACATCACTACAACAAGGTAAAGGAGGTCTTAGCCACTCTGCCAACTATCTCACCACCTAAGTGGGTTGAAAAATTCTATGTCACCTCAAGTGTTGGTGATGACTCATTGGGGGCTGTGCTACTCCAAAAGGATACGACAACATCTTTCATGAGGCCAATCTACTTAGATTTGCAACTACAAAGTTTAGGTCATATTTGCTGCCTAAGCAATTTGTGATTCTAACCACGGATGAAATATTTCCCTATGTTGTACAACACATGGATGTGTCTGCTAGAATTACTAAATGGCTAGTTCGTCTGCAAGAGTTTGACTACACGGTACAGGTAGAAAGCACGACAAGGGAAAGTTTGGGGGGACTCATGACCTACCAACTCTTTGAAGGGAAGGAGAAGCAATCTAAGGAAGGAGAAGTCCGATTACCTCCAGTACCACCGATGGTAGAAGGAGCATACTCTCTCTACTTTGATGGAGCCTACAAGCGAGCGCCTGACAAAGCAGCTATAGGCATAGTGGTCTTTGATGACAAAGGGATGGGGGCTTTTCACAAGCCAAGCTCCCATACCCCTCTTCTCTCGTCCCCACCCAATGAAAACCCCCTCTTAGGGAGGGAGTGATAAAAGGCATTGGAAAAAGTAAGAAAAAAATAAAGTATGATTATGTAAATATATGAGAAAGGTAAAATAGGCCACCTCATGCCTGCGGGGCAGCCCATTCCCACCTTGCCTCCTTTTTCTTCACTGTTGCCCCGCCGTGTGTCCCTTTTCCTCTCCTCCACTCAAAAGGTCAACCCTTCTCTCTTCCCCTTGTCCTTTCTCCTTTCTCTCTCCCCTCAAGCTACCCCACCCCTCACCAATAATACATTCTAACTCACCAATAATGCACCCTAACTCACATGCCACTTATCCTATCTTCCAGAACAGTATACCCCACCCCCCTTTTCTCTCTCCTATCATATCCCATGACGCAAATATCCCCCCCTCTCTCTAAAGGGCGCCATGTCTCTTTTCTTGTAGCCAGATAACCTCCCCCACACTCACACACACTCAATTTCACTGAAAAAGGTGCCCACAAACCCATCCCCACCCGGTGGTTACCTGATTTTTCTTGTGTTCACACACATCTGCACATAGATTCACCTCTGAACACACTCCCCTCTCTCCCCTCTTGTAATTACTTTATTCTCCATGTCACCTCTCCTTTTTCCATTCACCCAACTCTCTCTCTTAGTCTCTCTCTCATGAGACTGCTGTTTTGGCACATATACACACAGCCAGACAAGTGGGGCCCACAATCACATGGCGTGTGTAGATAATGATTTCTTCATTTCTAAATTCTAGAATTTCTTCCCCCTCCACCCCTATATAAAGAGGGGTCACCATCACACTAAATACACACACAACATCACCGAAGAGTACACTATGCACTGTGTGTGCCTAGTGCACACACCCACACCCACACCCACACCCACACCATCACCATCACCATCACCATCACCGCAATCACCATGCTCATCTTGAGCATGGCCTCACCCTTGGGCTATGAAAGATGAAGGGCAGCTAAATGAAGGATGATGGCCATAACCCTCGTGCGAATCTTCGCCATCAGCTCCCACCTATCCGCCACGTGCTCTACCACTCTCTCCCTTCTCATTCCCCTACCCTATGCTCCCCATTTCATCGCCTTATTCTCTAAATAAAGCTTGAGGTTTTGTGAGTATGTTTTCTTGCAATGTTTCGCCCATGTGAGGTGTGCGGAATCGCCACCTAGTCTTGTGTTTGGAGTGAGCTTGTGTATGTGTGAAGGGTGTGCGTATTCGCCATCCTTCTGTGGTGCCTAAGTACTAAGCCGCTATACCCCCTCCCTCACTCTCTCTCTCTCTCTCTCTCTCTCTCTCTCTCTCTCTCTCACTTGATCTCATTCCCCTTCCTCTTCATCATTACTCCCAAGCATCCATCTCTCTTGGATGAAAACTTTGTAATGGTGGTGTGTTGTTTGCGTCCTAGCCGCTGAAGCTAGGTGGTGCCCCCTGTTTGCTTTACTATGACAGGCTCGAGGCGCACCATTCGGTCCCCGGTGTTTTAGAGGCCGTTGGGGGTTCGGGGTTCGCTTTGCTCTCGTCAACGTATATAAATAGAAATGGACAAAAAGCCACGTGAACACAATATATATTATAAAACGGAGCAAAATTGTTCAAAACGGAGAATCCTACAAGAATCGCAACCATCTCTTTCTTTTATGACGTAGAACTTGAAGGTGCTTGTATCTTTGGAATGTTCAAAGGCTAGCAGCAAAAGAACGCGTTCTTCTTCTATTCAACTGGAGTGATGGAAGAGGCAAGTCGATAACTCAGAATTTTCAATCGAAAGAGAGAGAGAGAGAGAGAGAGAGAGAGAGAGAGAGAGAGAGAGAGAGAGAGAGAGAGAGAGAGAGAGAGAGAGTGCACACAATCAAATCTTGTAGTCGAAAAACCAGGTGGTGGAGCTGCATGTGGCCATGGATTGCCCAAGATATGAGCGCAAAATCAAAAGAGCGTTATACAACATGGAAGGTACGTAGAGAGCCAGAGTTTTTACAAACCCGAACAAAATTGTTCAAATACAATATTTATGGCTTTAAGAGGTCTCTCTCTCATCCTCGCATAGCTCAGCATAACTTCCTATATCTATATAGAGCTCTCCGTTTAAACAGATGTCCTTCGTTTCATTTTGTAGATCCTCTGCATGCACCCCATAGAGAGTAGCATCTTGATGCTCGTTTGGCACCACCTCAGCGGCTTCTGACTGAGCATCTTCTCTGATATCCTCCATTGATGCCGCTGTGATGGGCACATGGTAGCTTTCATACGTCCGTGCACTACGAGGGGCTAGTGACGTACCACCACTTTGATGCAGACTTTATAGGATGAAATATCACCTACCAGAGCCACGTAACTTACATGAGAGCTTCCAAGCACATAAATTCTAAAATGGGATGTTAACTATTTACATACTTACTTGTTCACAATGCTCGGGTAGTACGAAAGTGTCTCTTAGGTCAGTCCATTTCTTAGTTGAATCCACCTTAAGAAATCCAGACTCTCCTCTACACACAGTAGCGTTGCAACCCTCCATGATTATCTTGAACCATTGCACGTCGAACAAGTCGACAAAAAATCCTCTATAATCGATCCTCAAAATCTCTTGTAGCATGCCGGAGTAAGTGAGTTCCGCCACCAATTTCATGCCCTAGTAGAATGACTTTACTCTCCCCGATGTGGCATTTATCCACATTTAATTGCCCACCTAAGCTCTGCAACCTGGCCAAACCTTCAGTTACCTTTTCTAAATGTGAAATACGGGAGCCATATATACAAAAATCATCAATGAACACTCTTATGGATGTTCCAAAGAACGGTTGAAAAACATATGTGACATATCTTTGGAATGTGGCAGGTGCATTTGTGAGACCAAATGGCATAACCCTGTATGCAAAACAACCCCATGGCGTGATAAAAGTGGTTTTTAGTTGATCTTCCAAGGCTATGCGTATTTGAAAGTATCCAGAATAACCATCACAGACGGTATAGCATTCAAAACCTGCTACTTCATTCTGAATTTCATCCAGGAAAGGGAGAGGAAAGTGGTCTCTCTTTGTAGCTGCATTTAGTGGTTTGTAGTCAACACAGACCCTCCACTTACCATTCTTTTTAGGCGTCACCACTACGGGTGACACCCATTCTAAGTTTTCTACAGGAGAGATGAATCCCGCCTTCAGCAGTTTCCTTACCTCGGCCAAGAGTGCCTTTTCTTGTATGACCCCCAGTCGTCGTAGCTTTTGCACAACTGGTTTTACCCCTTCCTTCAGCTTAATATGATGTTCCACCACTGTAATGCCTGTGATTCTTTCATAGTTGTCAATGAACAGGTTAGGAAATCCCATCAACATTTGCAAAAAACTATCTTTCTCCTCAAGTGTTCATTCCGTAGACAACATACCCTTCAACCTACTTCCTCCTAGGCCAGGTGATTTGCTCTCCTCTTCATTGGGTTGCCCTTTCGGTGATGGATCACCAGTTGTGCTTACCCTTTGTGGATCCTTCATAATGATACCCATCACATCAGTGGAACTGTCACTATCGTCGGTGGATGTGGTCTCCTCCTCAGAATTGGAAGATTCGCTAGTGGTTTCATTTGTCGATGTTTCCAGATTCATTTGCTTCTGCTTGCCAATCCTCATGTCGTAGTAGATTGTCTCCCCTTTCTTACCGGTCATGCGTAGAAGACTAGTACCCCAGTCTTGTTTTGCCTTCATGGCCATCAACCATGGCCTTCCCAAGATTAGTGGATAGCCCTCCCCCTTAGTAGGCATTACAAAAACATCTACCTCTACCTCAGTGTTGAAAGCTTTTATTTTCACGGCACTTACCACACCCACACACTTTACTTTTGCGTTGTTTGCCATCTTTGCCTTGCATGGAGAAGGCCTGTCAACCTCGAGCCCTAATCAAAGCATCATAGCTTCGCTCATTATACAGATTTGTGCACCTCCATCAATGTAGGTGTTTCCAACCCTCTTTCCTTTTATGTTTACGTCGACAATTGGAAGGATGTCATCCATGTTGCATCCCGAAATTGCTCCGGCTACCTTTTTTTTGGAGCATCTTGTACTTACCATTTTGGACCATTGTTGCCTTACTTTAGGTGCAAGATGTAGCAGCTGTGGCCATGTAATCTTCGGTCCTTGCTCTGCCACATCCAATGTTAGATCATAGGGCTTAGAACTTTCCCCTAGCTAGAAGTCGGTGATGCCCAATTTTCGTCGTGGCCTGGATGGCCTCTTGCTAGTTTCTCCTCTCATGCTTCTCTCATCATCTGATTGTGTAGCTTTCTCCCTCCTAGCTCTTTTCACAGTCATGGCTTCAAGTGGTTCTAAAAAGGTTACCTTCTCCTTACCCTTGTCCCTCTCCTTTGCTCTGGGTGGATCCACTACTACGGCTTTTCCTTTCTCTTCTAGCCTTATGATGTTTACAGGGCGATCAGGTGGTGGGGCTGGTGGAAGAGGTGGAATGGATGCTTGTAGTGGTGTCTGGGATGGACGTAGAATTTGTGTTGGTGGGGCTGGTGCTCGGGGTGGGGGTGTTCTTTCTCTAAGGGGTGACAATTGGTTCCTCCTACCTCCTCTATTATAGTTTTGTCGTGGTTTGGGACAGTAGTACATACCGTGACCGTCTTCTCCACAGTTGTAGCAATGATACTCCCTATTTTGTCGTCGTGCTCTTCCAGGGTCTTGATCTCTTTCTTGACTCCTCCCTTGCTGTATAAATTGGACAGACAAATTCTGCAGTTGGTCAGTAATATGGGCCAACATATCTTGTTGGTCATCTCTTACCCCAAGAGCCGGTGGTGGTGGTGGTGGAATGGTGGTTGTCGTAGTTGCTGGTCGACGCGATGTTCCTGCTTCTGTTGACTCAGTTTCTTTGGCTTTCATTCGCAACTTCTTGTCCTTAAGGCGAGCAATCTCAACGGCTAACTCGTACGTAGCCGGGAATCTACCCTTCACCTTCTCCTTGAGAAGTGGCCATAAGCCATGCATGAACCGATCTTTTTTTAGGAAATCGGGTACAGCTTCCCCCCTTGCCAGTGACTCAACCCACCGTTCCCACAAATCCACAAATTTGGACTCATAGGTGGCATATTCTAAAAGACCCTTCTGCTTCAAGTCTCTCAACTTGTCCCACAACTTTTCTGAAGTGGTACCTCCCCCAAAGCGCCTCTTAAAAGCGGTTTTTAAGGGTTCCCAGTCATCCTTGGTTGCTTGTGGAAGTGCATTGTACCATGATCTAGCTTCTAGCTTCATGAGATGCTTAAAGATTCTAACCCGGGATTCATCCGTATCTTTGTTGCTCACTACACATGCTACTTCAAAGTCATCTAGGAAGTCTGTTACCAAATCCTCCCCCTTCTTTCCTTTAAATGTTGGAAATGCTACACTTTCCATGATTACTGAGAGAGAGCTAGAAAGACACACTCCTTAACTTGCAAAAGATTTTTTCTTCTTTACAAGGAGGCGTGTATACCCTCTTATACTAGGACATAGATTAAAACTTCAAACGGTACATTGCCTTGTACCAAAGGTAAGACAAATGGTTGATCTAATGCCAGAACCTCAAAAAATCGCTCCCCACCCAGCATGGTGTCAATGACGTGCTGGTAATGAGCCTTCAAGTCCAGTATTACCTTGATTGAGCGTACACATGTTGGTATGTGTGATCTGTCTTGAGGTAGGTTGTACTGATTCATGTGAAGCTTAGAGGTGCTTAGTCACTGTCCAAGCTTGTGGGAGAGGGTGGTGTTCTTTCCTGAAACAAACTCAGTAGATCCCTAGTTTCTCTAGTGAGAGTGTGAGCCAATAATTCCGTTATCTGTGCTGTAGCATCAAGTGCGACTTGAAAACTGACTGTGATAATTACCTCGGTGACTTGAGTTACCCGATTCTCAAAGTAGAATAGTGTTGATTCTCTATTGTGCAGAGCTCCTTCCATTTTGTTGTTGTGGGTTGGTTGTAGGTTGCGGACATGGTTTCAACCTTCTCCTTCTTCTTCTTGGCACTTGGCCTATGTATATCCACTGGGTTTGGCGTGTTGGTTGACTCTCCCACTGCAAATCGATTATCGTTACACCTGGCACTCGAGTTTCGATGGAGATGCGGAGTTCGTCTAGTTGTGCTTGGAGCTCTTCTTCTTCTGTCGTCCAGTTAGCAAATCCTGCTAGCCATTCATCCATTGACAATAGTTTAGGGGTTTCAGTCTTGTAAACTGAACGGTTTCATGAAAAGATCCTCGGTAGGGGCACCAAATGACGGGAGCAAAGCGAACCTTGAACCCCCGACGGCCTCTAAAACACCGGGGACGGAATGGTGCGCCTCGAGCCTGTCATAGTAAAGCAAACAGGGGGAACCACCTAGCTTCAGCGGCTAGGACGCAAACAACACACCACCATAACAAAGTTTTCATGCAAGAGAGATGGATGCTTGGGAGTAATGATGAAGAGGAAGGGGAATGAGATCAACTGAGAGAGAGAGAGAGAGAGAGAGAGAGAGAGAGTGAGGGAGGGGGTATAGCGGCTTAGTACTTAGGCACCACAGAAGGATGGCGAATCCGCACACCCTTCACACATACACAAGCTCACTCCAAACACAAGACTAGGTGGCGATTCCGCACACCTCACATGGGCAAAACATTGCAAGAAAACATACTCACAAAACCTCAAGCTTTATTTAGAGAATAAGGCGATGAAATGGGGACCATAGGGTAGGGGAATGAGAAGGGAGAGAGTGGTAGAGCACGTGGCGGATAGGTGGGAGCTGATGGCGAAGACTCGCACGAGGGTTATGGCCATCATCCTTCATTTAGCTGCCCTTCATCTTTCATAGCCCAAGGGTGAGGTCATGCTCAAGACGAGCATGGTGATTGCGGTGATGGTGATGGTGTGGGTGTGGGTGTGTGTGTGTGTGCACTAGGCACACACAGTGCATAGTGTACTCTTCGGTGATGTTGTGTGTGTATTTAATGTGATGGTGACCCCTCTTTATATAGGGGTGGAGGGGGAAGAAATTCTAGAATTTAGAAATGAAGAAATCATTATCGATACACGCCATGTGACTGTGGGCCCCACTTGTCTGGCTGTGTGTACATGTGCCAAAACAGCAGTCTCATGAGAGAGAGACTAAGAGAGAGAGATGGGTGAATGGAAAACGGAGAGGTGACATGGAGAATAAAGTAATTACAAGAGGGGAGAGAGGGGAGTGTGTTCAGAGGTGAATCTATGTGCAGATGTGTGTGAACACAAGAAAAATCAGGTAACCACCGGGTGGGGATGGGTTTGTGGGCACCTTTTTCAGTGAACTTGAGTGTGTGTGAGTGTGGGGGAGGTTATCTGGCTACAAGAAAAGAGACATGGCGCCCTTTAGAGAGAGGGGGGGATATTTGGGTCAAGGGATATGATAGGAGAGAGAAAAGGGGGGTGGGGTATACTGTTTTGGAAGATAGGATAAGTGGCATGTGAGTTAGGGTGCATTATTGGTGAGTTAGAATGTATTATTGGTGAGGGGTGGGGTAGCTTGAGGGGAGAGACAAAGGAGAAAGGACAAGGGGAAGAGAGAAGGGTTGACCTTTTGAGTAGAGGAGAGGAAAAGGGACACACGGCGGGGCAACAGTGAAGAAAAAGGAGGCAAGGTGGGGATGGGCTGCCCCGCAGGCATAAGGTGGCCTATTTTACCTTTCTCATATATTTACATAATCATGCTTTATTTTTTCTTACTTTTTCCAATGCCTTTTATTACTCCCTCCCTAAGAGGGGGTTTTCATGGGGTGGGGACAAGAGAAGAGGGGTATGGGAGCTTGGCTTGTGAAAAGCCCCCATCAACATCATTGCATGTATTTAATGTTCTTTGCATCCACTCCAGGTACGTATGCTTTAGGTATGTTCTCACAAGCAGGGATGATGAGCACTACGCTCCGAGTGGGATGGAGACTGAAGCTGCAATCGTGAAGGGAGTGATCTGTCTTTGCTCATAGATGTAGCTCGTCTCACCGCTAGATCTAATTGATTGGGTGAAAGAGACACTAAGAAGCACTACTACTGCTTACTTAGCGTCTCTTTCACCCGATCAACTAGATTTTGTGGTGAAAGAGACGCTAAGAAGCACTACTACTGCTTCTTAGCGTCTCTTTCACCCGATCAACTAGATTTAGTGGTGGGGCAAGCAACATCTATGAGCAGATATGGACTTCCTTCGCTATTGTAGCTTCAATCTCCATTGCACCTGGAGCGTAGTGCTTTTACAAATTCACAGAAATTCAACGAAAACTCTCTAGACTGGAATCCCTCCTCCTCTCTCTCTCTCTCTCTCTCTCTCTCTCTCTCTCTCTCTCTCTCTTTCTATCTATCTATTTACTTGTCCATGTTTTCTACTCCATTCATTCAATATTAAGTTTAAATGTTCATGTGTTTATGTAGGTATGGATGATGAGCAGTTTCTTTATTCTTTGTCACCCGAGCAAAGACAGTGGTACGTGCAGCGTCATCGCTCTGGCGCACCATCGCGCGTTCCTACTCCGGCCACATCTCCCTCTGTTTCGGAGCATTCAGCGCCCTCCCAAGCTTCGCTGTGGACGAGACGATCTTCACACTCGTCTAGGCACCGACGCTCTAGTGGTGATGGTGGCGGTTGTTGTAGGGATTCCGTCGTCGATGCTTTGACATCGCCTCGTGTTCGACGAGGCTCTTTACCCTCCCCTTCTTTGCTCGCCCCGACACCAGCCACAACATTGCCATCGACACCAGGTTTTGCGCGGCTGACGACCGTTCCTAGCGGCTACACACCACTAGCTACTTCTCCAGGAGTCACTCCAGTGGACACTCCTCGCTTCGGGGCCCAGAGTCCAGTGGAGACACCTGACGTCCGTACCCTCGTCGACACGCCGCTAGAGACCCCTGCCGAGACACCGAGGTTCACGCGTCACCGGCGAGAGGGCTTGCCTTACTCTGTCGACTTCAGCGGCGGTATCATCTTGGATGATGAAGGCAAGAAGGTGATTTCACGCATGCGCGATATTTGATCTCAGGTGTTTAGACACTACATACTAAACACCTGGAGTGAAGTACCGAGTGATTTAAAAGACAGAGTCATCAACATGCTTCATGACGAGTTTCCCATTTCAACACGGGATGAGCGCTTCAATAAAGATCTGATGAAGGTTCGAATGCGCGAATACTGTAAGCACAAGCGTTCTGAAGTGCAAAAAGCAATCAAGCATGGGTGGAACAGACCAGATTGGCTAGCCAAAGAAGATTGGAAGAATGCGAAGAAAGCAGCGCGCGAGAATCCCGACAAGTGGAAGCAACAAAAGGAGGCAGCCAGAGCACGAGTAGAGGCAGGGAGCTCGCACCACTTGGGGAGCGGCGGGTGGGCATCATTTGAGGCCGATTTTGTAAGTGTTTTCACATTGCTCTTTATGTTTGATAGTTTAGGGTTTATGGGTTTTTAAATTCTGACATAATGGATCCTTTGTATGTTTTGACAGTGGTCGATGGCAAGATGTGATCCCACACCGTACGAGCGCGAGTACGCAGGCAGGAAGGGCTTAAACGCCCTGATGGACATTGTGAGTTCTCGCGGCGGCATGGTTAGTATTAGGGTTTACTCTTTTCTATTTGTTGTATTGTTTTATAAACGTCGCTATATGTTTATACTTACAGAAAGCTGTCTTATTGTTTTTTTTTGCAGAATTCGACATGCGATGAGAGGTCTGATTAGATGACGTCAGTATAGCCATAGCTAGATAGCATTAGTTTCTTCTTGTCATAGCTTATGTATCATGAGACGACTTTTATACGTCTTTTTGAAAACCATGTATATTTTTTCAATAATGACAATGATGTTGTAACTATTACATTTGCAAAGTTTAACCAATCAAGTGATTTTGCCTATGATGTGTACAATTGTCATTGATTTACTTTCATCAATTTACGTTTGTCAGTTTTGTATCTTTATTTTGCAAACAATACGTATTATGGATGATGGAGTTAATGTTTATATTGTCTTGTGGGTGACTATTTTGGGTCTATATCTACCTACTTTTTTTCAAAGGTGAATCAATTAATGAAACATTCAATATGGTTGATGGGTTGAATGCCTTGCCACCAAATTTTTTTTCTCTCGGGTGTCGCTATGACCGTCGCTATATAAGACTCTGCAACGTCGCTATAGATGGCCTGCAAACGTCGCTATAATCGTCGCTATATAACGACGTTTATAACGACCGTTATAGCGACGTTCCCATATCGACGCTGTTAGCGACGTCGGGGGTTATAAAAACCCAATGTATTTCCGTCGTTAATAACGTCACGAGAGCACACAACCTCTTGTAGCGTCTACTCGGCTTTTGGACTCATTAGGCCAAAGAACCATAGTTGTTGCCTCATGTGCTATAATCATTTGGCATGGCTTACACCCAAAGTTAGTGCACTTCTTTTGGGATGGCTTACACCTAGAGTCAGTGCACTTCTTTTGACATCTATCAATAGTGGAGCCACAAAAACATTGGAGATGAAGAGAGTAAGGGTACAGACATATAAGAGAGTACTACTACATTCAAAACAAGACTAACAAATGGAATAGAGGTACACAAAATTTGTGTGTGTGCACACGTGCACATGCATACTCTTGAGAGAGAGAGAGAGAGAGAGAGAGAGAGAGAGAGAGAGAGAGAGAGAGAGAGAGAGAGAGAGAGAGTAGGTCATACCTTCGTTTTCCTTCTCATTGGCATTCATATTAAAAATAAAGAGGTTCATTCTTTTCCTCTATTGGGAATGGGTTGTGTCCTATGTTTTCAGTCTTCTTTAGGAATTGCTTTCTTAGGACCGTGGTGTTTTACACCCATGTAACTTCCCTCTAGTCTACTAGGCATCCTAGGTGGTAGAATTGATGTGACACCTCATGGCAAGATGCTTTAGGGGTATATGGATCCATGTTGATTCACTTGGAGATAAAATAGGCCTCTCAAAAATCCCCTAAAAGTGAGCATACGAGTTTTTGAGCCGATCTTAACCTTTGTATGATGCGATCCATGTTGTCAAATGAGATTCTCTCTCAAGCCCTATATAAGGAGCTCTATAGTGCCCATTTCTATGCAATGAATCATCTTGTGTCAAAACTCTACTCCATTGTCTCTAGCTAGTGAGTGAGATCTTCACCTTCACTTGCACCGTGCCTAAGCTATGAGTGGCTCTCTTATCTATCCGCTATCGCCATCCTATCTCCAACAACTGGTATCGGAGATTGTAGGCATAGGGGTGTTTGTCCTAGGCATTTGTCTATGCTAGATCGCCTGGCATCTCTCTCTCTCTCTCTCTCTCTCTCTCTCTCTCTCTCCTCATTATTTTGGTTGATTCAATTTCCCTTGCACTTGATATAGGGTTTATTTCTCACGGAGTTCTCTCTAATTGCTCCTTTTGATGGAATATGTACACATGCATGTGCCACTACCCACATGAGGCTGTTGATTAGTGAAACACATTCCATAAATTGCAATTTCTTTTAAGGTTGATTCATTACATGTGCTTAGGGAACTCTGCTATAGCTCTCTGTAGAGTGCTTAACCTCATATTTTTGGTTTAGGCCTTCTAATTATCCTCCAAGTTTAAGTGTGTGTTCTTGTGGGTCATTGTTTGCAGAATCGTGTTTAATTTTTCTAACTTTGAAGGGAAGCCCATGGGAAAGGCTTGAGTTTTATTGGTCAAGGCACTATTATATTGGCATGTTGTTGTTGTGAGTTCATAAGACACATAATTTTTATCTTGTGGCTCGTAAAGGGAGACCCCAATTATCTTATCAAATTTAGTTTAATATATAGAGTCTCTTGGATATGATCCATTGTCATTTTGTTTGCACTAAGCCATCCTTGCAACCACACGCCATCAACCCATGTCGAACAAACTCCTACCCTAATAGATTGCCTCCATTACCTGACGACAATACCACACATCATATTTGTTCGGGTCCACCCCAGCATGGCCCTCTTTCCTACTTGGGTTTACTACTTGGCCCTCCTTGCTTAAGAGGCAATGCACACTAGGCACCCACTATTAAACCTACTTAAGAAAAGCTTCACATAGAGATTCAAAATTATCTCACCATCTAATAGCACAGTCATGCAAAAAGATTAGAGAAATAATGTCTGGAAATTTTGTGCATGGTATTGAGCTTACACAACCCATTGAAATGTATGCTTTCATTCACATGTACGAAGATGATGTAGTGCTTTGTATATTATGAGGACTAGATATTGCCATAGAACAAGGAAAATATGGTAAGACCTTCCTCAAAAACACGTTTAAACTTAGAGTTGTGTATGCCATGATTAATAAGGCATCAACAAACATGACCTGTCTATTATGGATTTAAGCTTGAGAGGGGAGGACTATGCAAGAAGCTCTAGCACTTAGTGTGAAAAGGAAGCAATAGCAATAGCTTCAACAATAAGAAGCATTGACATCAAACAACAACGACAAAATTAAAACGAAGATCCCATGTAGCATGGAAGAACTACCATATGAAGATGAAGGATCCAAAATTGTTGGTATAACTCAAATCTTCTACAAAGACACAACTCAATGAATGAATGAATGTGTCTATCATAGTCAATTGCCCAAGGGGATGGTTGTTGGGAATGGACTTTGTCCTAATGTCCTTGCCTTCTTTATCCTAATGTCCTTGCCTTCTTTGTGAACCTCTCCTTAGGAGCAAAATGTTTTATACACGTGTAACTTCCCTCTAGTCTATTAGGCATCCTAGGTGGCAAAAATCATGTGGAACTTCATGGAAACATGTGTTGGGGTAAATCCTCATATGATCGGATAGGCCAAGCGCCAACCCACTATACTTATCCATTATGTACATAATAGAATAAGGGGGCTCACATATTGAGGGTGAGTTTTAGCCCCTGCAAACACAAGGTCTCCTCTCTTTTCATTGCTGCACACACTCACACATGCTCCCGCTCGCGCACTTCAATTGGGATCAGAGCTCAGGGATCGGGAGCACCATTGGAGCTCGGCAAGGAAGCATGCGAAGAAGCAACAAAAACAGCATCACATATTTGTAGATTTGTTTTGGCCTATCAAAACGTCTTCATTCAAGTTGATTCCCACTAGACCTAACCGGTTTTTTGTCCTGTTCATTTTTGCAGAAGAAAGTTTTCTCAAAATCTTCACAAATTTTGAGATATGCCACTCACACTATCTGTCGGTCATGAAGTACACAGTTGTAGATTTTACAAATCTGTCTTGACCTGTAAAAATAGCCCATTTCAGGTCCATTCCTGCCTATCTTGACCTTTTTTTGACATCTACAACTTTGCAGAAGGAAGTTTTTGCAAATTCTGAACAGTTTGAGAGATATGGGCTGACCGGCTGCAAGGTGTTCGAAAAGTTGAAGATTATGTATGCCTATTGTGGTGATTTGCTACATTTGGAGAGCTCAGATTGAGCTTTGTCATTCTCTTGTTTTGGGCACTAATGTTTTTCTCTCAGTGAAGAGAGTGTGGGTTGATATTTTCAACAAATATATGTGCATACGTTGAGAACACTTTGTGGATTTATGCATTCTTGTGGACACTCAGGATTTGACAGTGGATTCATCACAGGTTATGTACATTGATTTGTGTGATTTGTGCGATTGAGCAGATTTTAAAAAAGTGGTGCACAGATTTGTAGAGAGTTTTGCAACCATTTTTAGCATGTGTGAGCTGAATTTTCAGTTGATTCAGATGCTCATTTGTTGGTGTATGCTTGATGCTCGTTCTTCATATTTCCATGTGGATAAACATGATGTGCGCTTTTTGATGGATGATATTCTTCACCTTGCAATGGCATATGTGGACTGATTCTTAGCTATTTTGAGCATCAATTTGTGCCATATTTTTGGTTGGTTTGCATCCAAGTTTATGCTAGTATATGCCTCGCTTGTAGAGTACGGTTGATGCACTTTGTGTTTCGGATTACAGGATTGTTTTTCAGGTTTAAAGAGTTGAGACTTTGGGGCAACTCATGTATACTTGAGTGCGGATTTTATGCATGACTTGCTCTTGGTTTTGAGCATGTTTATAGCATGTATGGCTATTATGGTTAGATAGCCAAATACTGGTGTAATTATGCTGGATTTTTCTTGCAAGTTTATTTGTTTATGCGCGTGGTTTGAAGTCATGTTTTGATTGCATTTGGCACTCAGTGGTTGCTTTGCCATAGTGTTTTGGCATCGCATTGTGAGAGTGTTTGCTCACCGGGTTATGTCAATTGACATATATGTGGTAATCTCTTCAGGAGGGAGATTGTTGATGATAGTTTCATCGGTTATCACATAGTGCTCTTCGATTAGAGCGGATTTTTTGGCATCATTTGAGTGGTTTTTCTCAGTTGGAGCTAGGCATTGCTCTTGCCACATAGGGTTCGAGATAGACAGATGCTCATCGTGCACATGTGACATGTGATGGACACGATGATAGATTCCAGGAATCGGAGTTCGGGTGTCAGGGTCATTTCCATGAGTGGAGTTCTGAGCTTGATTTGACTGAGATAGTCAGATTGGCAGATATTGCCAAGATTGCATCAACATTCGAGAGTCTCATGTATGAGATATTGATCTCAAGACTTGAGATTGCATTTACAATAGGTGCAGTGGGAGTCTCATGTATGAGATATTGATCGCAAGACTTGAGATTGCATTTACAGTAGGTGCAGTGGGAGTAGTTAGTCGTGCAATGATTAATGTTGGCCTTGAGCATAGGGGTACTTTGCAGCGTATGGTGAGATACCTGCAGGATGTGTGCAGGTTGGTGAGGAGTATGTGGTTGATTGCTCTATACTTCCTCTACGATTAAACCTGGATGCACACAAATTCAGTGAGCCAGTGGGCATTGGCTAAGGTCATACTTGTGATGGCCTTTTACAAATTTTGTACGGTTTTATTTTTCTCTCACGGCCACATTGGTCTTTACATGGGAGGTTGTTGGGGTAAATCCCCATGTGGCCAGTTAGGCCAGGCACCCGCCCACTATACTTATTCATTATGTGCATAATAGAATAATGGGGCTCACATATTGGGAGTGAGTTTTAGCCCCTTCAAACACAAGGTCTCTTCTCTTCTCCATTGCTGCAAACACTAACACACACTCCTACTTGCGCACTTCAACATGCCCTAGGTATGGATCGGCCATGTGCATTCACTTGAAGATAGAATAAGCCTCCCACAAACCCCCTAAAAATGTGCATACAAGTTCCTAAGCTGATCTTGAGCTTTGTATGATGTCATCCACGGTTTCAGATGCGTTGCTCTCTCAAGCCCTATATAAGGATCTCTGTTTTACTCATCTCTATGCAATGAATCAATCTAGTTTGTGCCAAAACTCTACTTCAGTATGTTAGCTATTAAGTGAGAGCTTCACCTTCAATTGCACCATAAGTCTTGAATGGATTTCACATATATCCTCCATAGCCATACTATCTCCAACACCCTTTCTCCCTCTTTAGTCCATCCTTGAAAAAATTGAACAAAGAGAGAAAAATATTTGCACAAAGAGAGAGAGAGAGAGAGAGAGAGAGAGAGAGAGAGAGAGGGAGAGAGAGAGAGAGAGAGATCTCATCAATAAATGCTATTGGGTCCATAAATATCCATGAGCAATTCTATGGGAAAATGAGATCTTCCTACAACCACATGACCTCTATATGGTAGCTAGTGTGAGTTCGTAGACATGACCTTGCACTTGACACATCTGTAAAGGACCTTGGTGGCATGTATCATTCTTCTCCTCGATGTTACATCTATGTTTCAAACAAAAACTAGTGCTATGGTACCATGGAGTGTGTTGTGTAACATTTCTTTCTCCCCACCTTTAAACAAATCACAATCGTTGTGAGAATCTTTTATATCAATTGCACCATTATATTAAAGAGTACCCACACTTGCTTATGTGGATTTACATGTGCTATATTTGTCTTGCAATTCATAGTGAGCTTATAGAGCATGTTCAATAACTTCTATGCTTGTTCAATTATCATGGTTGAACTTTGGATTTTATTTACCTTGATTCTGATTCTTTTGTTTTTGGGCATCTAAAGAAATCATCTAGCTTTATACTAGGGCAACAAAGAATTTCACTATAATTGCGAGACATCTTTATAAGAAGCGTGGCAGTAGCATCACCAAGGCTTCAATGGCCTTGCTTACTAATTTTCCAAAAATGGTAGCAATTCTCCATGCATGCAAACCAAATCTTTGTTGAGGATAAGGGTGCAACATGGAATTACTTGCAAACTTGATACCGGTTGATCCAAGAAAAAATTTATACAATTTCTTCAAGACCATTGATCACCTGCTCTTAGAGTGAATCCATGAGGTCAAGGCCATGTAAAGAAAATAAAAGCTTATGTAGGTTGGCCAAGAAAGCAATTCGGGAGAACTTTACATAAGCCCGACCAACTAGACAAGACTACGGATAGCATGGCTGGTACCATCACACAATTTCATGACTTGGTGCTTGAGCAGTTGGTAAACAACATGGTCAAGAAGCATGTCTTCTACCATGCATAGCATCACATAGAGCACGACTAAATTTTTGATGCAAAGGCAATGGCTGTTGCTAGCTTTTCTGGTCGGATTGATGTTTGGCATGGCCAACCATTTGTTTCAATTCAAGAATCCAAAAGAAGTCTCTCTCTCTCTCTCTCTCTCTCTCTCTCTCTCTCTCTCTCTCTCTCTCTCTCTCTCTCTCTCAGTTTTGGATTTGATTTTTTGGGAGGGCATGGCTCCTAGGCAAGGTTTTTGAGATAGATGTAGTAAAAAATGACTACGATTTGTACCCACCAAGAGCAAGATTTTGATCTTATCGAGGTCGATCAAAACATGTTTGTACATGGTGAAGCACGACTTCTACACGTACGAGGCATCTTGCATAAGCAAACCACACCAAGGTGTGATACAGATTCCGGTGCCAATGGTGGTGATTCAAGGAAGTCAGTAAGCAAGTTAAGTTGAAATTTTATGATTTTGAACTTATTAAATTTTGGAAATTTTTCTACAAACACAGCTTGGCAAGCAAAATCTACTTCGATCAAGAAGGGCTTTGTAGTAAGAGGAAGTTGATAGCTAAATTTAATGAGTTATCTCATTTCAACATTGGGGAATCTAAGGTACTTCTATGATTCTTGATATGACGTATGATTCGACAAGATAGATGATCTAAAAGTGAATGACAAGGTCAATTTTCTTTTACCTTGACATCTATATGTTAGCAAGAGCACCTGCTAGCTATGAGAACACATGCTCCATCACGTTTTACCTTCCAATGTACTTATGTGAAGCAAGGCTTCAATATTAGGCATATTTCATAGAAGCTTCCAAAGTTTTGAATATGTTGTCAGCATACTAACTTGGGAGGACTCTGCAACATGTTTAAATGATATTTTATTGGGCGTCAACATGAACCAGGCCAAGTGGGCATGCATGGCACATACAAAAACTCTACAACATGTCTAAATGAAATTTCATTAGGTGTCAACATGAACTAGGCCAAGAGGGCATACATGGTACATACGACAACTCTCAATTTATAAGCATTCATGGAAGGGAAGTAAAATTCACTCTTAGGCAATAATTTATTTTAGATTTCAAGACAACTGGCTGTAGAGGGGAAACCAGTTTAGACAATTTCAAGTTCTTCTTGTTTTTTTGTGTTTTAACCTTTACTTTGGATAAGGTTTCTTACAATGCAAAGCAAAATGCTTTGATAGACTTAGCGAGAAGTGAGGCTTCTACTCCGTGCCAAAGTACTATCCATTGACTTAGGATTCAAGGTCATGGCACACAGGTTTGGTGAATTAGCAATATGCAAATATAAGGTGACATTGTACATTTGGCAATGTTGAACTATGATGTATCCATGCTAGTACAAATTGTGCAAGCCATGTATGGAAATATCTCTAGCTGTTAAGACCATCATTGAAGCCAAGGACTTATTACTTTTTTCTTTGATATATATGCATGGCATGCAAGTGCGGTGGAATTAATTCCACTGAATCATTGTTTATGCTTTTGCTATGAAATCAACTACTATATTCAGGATGAGTTGAGGTTGGTATATTTTCTTTTGTTTGTTGCATATGATTGTAGCGATGGGCATTGTATATCATTGGTTATATGCACAAGGTGCATGCACTATAGATGAGGTTTTCTGTCTGTAATAGGTAGGCATGGTCTTATGAACCAACTAATTCATGGGATGACATGAATCTACTAAGGGAGCATCATGGCACGTAATCTCTTGTTAAAAAAAAAAAGATATTCTAGTACAAGTAACTTCATTTTGTTGTTGGAAATCTTTCTCCTCTTTGCATGGGAGATATGATTGTTTTAAGGTCCAATTGTGAATACAGTTCCAACTTGAGAGCATATGCTGCTTAGCTTGATCCAGTTGGAAATACATTCCAATTTGTGAGGATCTTTAGTCTACAGCACTGATTGTGGCTATAGGAATGGTATTTTCAAGGGTATGACCCAAAGAATGTCAAATCACTTTGTGGTTGTTGAGGGTCATTGATTTACATCTTCACACTTGTCCTTTCATGGAAAGTAGTTTTTACTTTGCAAAGGCATTGTAGACAAGTTTAACCTTCCAAGTTGCTTACAATCCCTATTGGAGACACGATAAACTATGATGGTCACAATTAGCCGAGAGTTTAAGTAGTTTCCATGCAAAATCTAACCAAGGAATTTGGATTTCCAAGGCAACACCCAAGGTTGCCGATTAAATATTGGTTTATTTTCACTAATCTCTCATTTAGTGTTTAGCAGCTTAAAGAACCTTTGGGCCATTTGAGGTTGAACTTTGGGTAATGTACATTTTAGGTTTGGAAAGTGCACTTGACTCTTGGTAAGTATAAGCTATTTTCCACCTCCTAGCTAGCATATGATTTGCACTTGGCCCTTGGTAAGTGTAAGTTATCTTCCTCCTCCTAGTTAGCATATGATTTGGTTTGATTTCATTTTTGAATTTGCTTTGATTGAGTTTTCCAAGTGGGATGCATATGCTGGAATGATTTCATCCATTTCGCTCTTCAAACACATGGCAAAGTCAAGTATGAGCAAAGAATATGGGGATAGTAGTGTGCCAAATATAGTTCTGCACCCCTTGCAATTATAAACCTACATGGTAGGGTTTTGTTTGACACAGGATGATAGTCACAAGGTGTGAAACATGGGTCCCTCTCACTTATGTCATTGAGTGTGTACAATTACCTCTGCACACAAGTACATCTCGTACTCGAGGGGTGTCATATTTCTTGACATCATTCAATGAGACATATTCCACATGTGCCAAATATGAGTCTCTGGGACTCACATTGGTGCCTATTTCTTCAATTTAATGTGAGCCTGTTTCTTCAATTATGTGTCATGACGGAGTCCCTAAGTGCTAGCCAATTATGTTTCTCAAACCATTATAAGTACATATTATCAGGAACAATTTTCGTGGCAAGAAATTGTTGGAAATTTATAAAGACTTCTCAAGGTTACAAGTACTATTGAAAAACATTAACGGATGGTTGTTTACGGATATATCAAGGCTACGTTTTGTTAATGAGAATGTTTCATTCTTTGTACCTCGATGTGATTTAGTTTTCACATTCTATTACAGTTCAAATATTTTAGCAAGGCTCTTAAGTGATTGCAATGGGAAGTATTTAGTTTCTTTTCATAAAACTGCTTTCCCCCCTATTCCGAGTATAACATCCGCCATAAGCATTGGCGGCTACGGTCATGAAAATGTAGGTTCGAACCAGTTTTTACTAAATGCATGCACACTAGGTGTTATGGGACCTAGTGATTAGTAAAGTAAATCCATAAAAATGATAGCTTATGCAACATTTTGCACTATAGGTATGGTATCTCTATGAGATTTATTGTGGGTCTACCAATCACCATCAGAGGTAATGAATCAATTTGGATGCTTGTTATTAGTTACCTGTTTAATCTTGAAAGTTAACCTAGCTGGTTGTTTATAATCTGTATGGATTATATACATTACTCAAAATATTGGGAGTCATTGTCACTCCTATTTACCAGTCAAATTTTAAGGACTGTCCGTAAATGATTGGGGAGAAACAACTCTATATTAATATTGCCAGTCATCCAAAAATGGATAGGCAACTCACAAGTGTTAAGGCTTGTACTAGGGGATATGCTAAGAGCATACGTTAGCAAAAAGCAAGCCAATTGGAAAGGTTATCTCTCTAGTTGGAGTTTGCTGACCATGATGCAAAGCATGATGTGACTAGGTTTAGTTCCTTCATGTTTAGGTCGGTTGTTGTCAACCTTGATCACCAGTTATGGTGGGGCTGCCTACGAATGAGAAATCATAGCAAGTCAAGAACTTAATCTTCAATAATGAGTTATGTTAGCATGTCACTTTCATGGAAAGTTGAGAAGAGGTATTCTTGCATGTTCCTGTACCTTCAAAAAGTTTGAAGCCCGATCATTCATTTAGACGTCTCGATGTCGTAACTCATTTAAGTGAGTTATAAATAGAGTCTACACACTATTTTTCAAAGAGGCTAGTTACACAAACGGTTGCAAAGGGATAACAATGTGGATGATTAATATTTTTTTTTTGGTTTCATTGAATCTGCTTTTGAATTGCATATTGGTCAAATGGATAGTTGGGTCCGTGAGGGATGCCACTGTGGAAAACATTAGTGTTATCACAAACTTATCATCACTTTTGTTTTTGAATACAAAAACGCTTCTCCAAGGGGGAGAAATGATAGGCCTAAAGTACGATTGGGGTGGGCAGGACCCTAATCTACACATGCATGGTGAAGGGGGCTCCTAAAATAGGGACCTGGAATCTATCTAGGGCAAGTTGGGTTGAGATTAGCATGCCATAGTACCTTTGTTCTTACAAGTTGGGCAATGTGATATGGCATATGCATGACCATAGGAACATGTGGTGACATGTAGATGTTGGAATTGCAAGAAAACACACGTAGGTTTGAGAAGATGAAGAAACTCAAGGCACACAACAAAGAGTAGATTGCTTAGTGCACAATGGAAAGACAAGTTGGCCCTAGAGTGATGGACGTATATACAATGCACAGGGGAAAAAACCTCCTAGTGAGGGAAAAAATTCCTTGAGGGTCCTAAGTGCATTCACACACATCACTACCACATGCATATGGTAACAATTGGAAGTGGCCATTGTACATTGCTTTTTGCTCAACCATGAATGCATGAACTACAGAGCATGAAACAATAACCACTTGTGAACACTCGCATGTCATAACAACTAGCCCAATCTAAGTCCAAAAAAGTATGTAAATATGGTGGCAAATATCCCCCCTTGGGATATAATCAGACAAGATGTAAAGTTCCAGTCAATTAGTAAAAAATCCTTTTGACAGCCTACCACTGCTTAGACCCTAGGCTATGCATAAATCTGCTGACTTGTGAGACTACAAATTGAATATCGAGCATTATATTGCATATATAAATAAGGCATTGATAAAGAGTGACACTCGCAATATCACCAACATCATGAAGAGTCAATTTTAAACCTGTTTCTATGGGAGTAGCAATAGCTTTGTATTCTTCAAGTCCAAAGTCTCTGTATAGTTTGTTTGACACAAGGCAATACCACCATCATACTGCTTAAATTGTATGCCCAAATAATGATGCAAAAATCCCAAGTCTTTCATCTTGAAAGCAAACTAGCCTTGAATTCAACAACATGTTTCTCACTCAGACCAGTAATCAACAAATCATATGGAACAACGATAAGAAATACATCACCCTCACACTTTACATACAAAGTATTTTTTGCTGGATTGTTACAAAAGCCTCATTTAACCAAATGATTGATAGCTTGAGGAGACTACTTCAACCCATACAAAGATTTCTTACATTTGCAATCTTTATCTTCTTGGGCTTTCTTGACAAAATTGCAAGGCTGCGTTACATAAACTTCCTCAAATATATCACCATTCACAGTTAAATGTCTGATTGATGTACATCCCATCCAAAAATGCACATAGAAAATGAACAAAGTCATACGACAAGTGGGAGCAAAAGTTTCTTTGTAATTAATGCCTTTCTGATGTGCATAACCTTTTGCAACAAGTCGAGCCTTATAGCTACCAATCTCACCATCCGGCTTCCATTTCAACTTGTAAAACCACTTTGTACCATGGCCTTTTTGCCAAGAGACAAATTACATAAAATCCATGTGTCATTTTTTATAAGTGCACCGCATTCTGATTGCGTGGTAGTCATCCAATTTTTTGAATTATGTGTTGCATCGAAAGATAGAGGTTCCTCTACATCACATAAACTAGAAACGGCCAGAGCATAAAAATTTGATGCATAACATGCATGGCGAGTACCTGAATCAGTATGACTAGGCATAGGTGCATTCAATTTTTTGCCACGTAAAGTATGGACCATCCATTTTGGTATATATATCATATTTTTGCAAATGCCACAAACTTGTATAATTTAGATGTCCAAAACATGCATGCCAAGTTTTTGCATCTGAAATTGCCTTTGAATCCACAACTGCATTTGCAAAATTCTACCCACACTTGTTGTGCAAAGTGTGCTTATACAACCCATGACACAAAATGTCAAATGCAACAATTTCATCACCAAAACTGAGATAATGAACTTTACATATGTCACCCATAAATTTTACAACAAGACCAAGTCTAGCAAGTGCAAATACAGAGAAAAGTGCAAATATAGAGAAAAGGTTCTTTTTGATCCTAGGTACATAAAGTTCACCAACAAGTGTGAAAGAACTATCGTTTGCAGCAGTCGACACAATCTTTTCAACTCCCTTGACTAAATAAGAGACGTTGTTGGCACAAGCGACCATATTTGCATGAGGGATAGACTTGAGAGAGGTAAACAAGTCACGATGTGAGGTAATGTGCTCTGTAAAACTTGCCTTTGTCACTAGAATTCCCAAACAAAGTGCTCCCGATAGAAGCATTATGAGTAGGTGATTTGCCACTTGCTGACAAACCATGAGAAGTGGCTACATTGTTGTTACCACCTTTTCTTTGAGCAACAACAAATCATGTTCAACTACACGTTGTTTAGCCCTGTTCTTTCTTGAAAGTGACTCTTGCAATAGCAATGTTCATAATGCATCAAACTTGAAAACATCACGACTTCCTTGGGTCATAAGTCTCCAAGTACTAGCAAAAGTATGGTAAGAATTTGGCAATGCATTAAGGACAGTGTGCACAAGTGCACTGTCAAAAATGACTTCACCAACAAAAATGAGTTACTCAATAATATCCTTGATACCAACAAGGAAAGTGTCCATGTTATCTTCCTTATGCATAATCTTTGACTCCAGCTCTTTACACAACAATGTAGTTTTAGCCTCATTACGACATTCATGAAGACCAGCAAGAATATCCCAAGCCTGTTTTGCTGATTGAGCTATGTGAGGATTAATAGTGCGCTTCACAAATAATGCAATCAGTGCATGAGCCTGTGCATCTCTAAAACCCCAATGAGACTGCTAAGTTGTAGGCAAAATAGCTCTAGCAACAACAGTCCTGCCACCAAAAACTTGCAGCATCTTGAGCCTGTATCTACAAAAAGCGGATGTACATCAATGACTTGCAAAACATTTCAAACACCCTTTGAGACAAGAACATGCTGCCTCATGTAAGCCCACATTGGGTAGTTATCTCCATCCATTTTATCCTCAGCAACAACGTACATCTTGAAAACATATGTGTTGTTTTCCGTCATGGCTAGCGACTGCACCTAATGTGAAAACTATTCGAAAAGAGAAAAAAACAAAATCGGAGCAACACATGCTATGTAGCACAACCCAAAGAACACTGTAAGAGACTTGTCCTACAAGAAATTGTCCTGATAGAAATTCTATACAAAAGGACAAAATTGCATGCACATTACTGGCTGTAGTGGAAACAGAGGCCGAAAAGAGCCCAACGTATTTTTCGATCTATTGACGCTCACCAAATCTCACCCAAATTAGAGAAAGTGAGCAAGCAAGTACTGGCAATGTTGGCGACTATGCCCCAGACAACGCAACCTGCTCTGATACCAATTGTTAGAAATAGGGTTGCAAGGAAATACACACAGATTGGAGAAAATGAAGAAGCTCAAGGAACACTAGAGAGAGTATATTGCTTTGTGCACACTGGAAAGATAAGTTAGCCATAGAGTGGTGTGCATATATACAATGCATGGGGGGAAAATCCTCCCAGTGAGTGAAAAATAGCCCAACGGTCCTAAGTGTGTTCACACACATCATTACCACATGTGTATGGTCACAATAGATGCATGGTTTGGAGCTACTGAAGACACCAAGTGTTGAGAAGATGGCCAATTATGTTGCAATGCGGATGACTAATATGAAGTCTCTTATTGATCATCTACAAGTTAGGGGCAAGGTTCAGATCATTCATCCATGATTATAACAATGGCCAAGATTTACTGCAAGAAATGTTTAAGGGAAATTAACGACCAAGATTATTTGCAATAATTTCGAAGGGAAATTAACACCAAATTTTGATATCCACAATTGTTTTGGGTCTGATTGGTGGTCTAGGCAAATCATTCCTACCCAATTATATCTATAGATATATTAAGGCTCATTTCCAATGCTCTACCCTCACATGGTAATACATGAATTTAGCGACCCATAGTTAAATGTATGTCACTTAGAGAAGCAGACACTTCTAAATTACTTCCAACCTTTAAATCCGCAATGCGATGTTGTGCTAAATGATCATTGGGCTTGGTAAAAGTTCAAACTTGTAAATATATTGTAGTTTGTGATGCCTAGGGGATTAATCAATTATTAGAGGAGCGGTTGCAAACCACGGTGAAAGGAAGAGAAATCGGTGAATATGTGAGAAAATAGTTCAAAGATTCTACAAATCTTAAAATTTATGCTAGTATTTTTCGGTTTGCTTCTTTGCAAGAAGGAAACCAGAGGCCACTCAATAAAGGAGACTTTCCCGAACATTGACTGGAATCAAGCTATAAAATGCAAGAAAGTCAAGCCACGTGATTATGCAAGGTGAGGTTCATTTTAGCATTCTAAAAAAATAGAATGCAGGAAAAGTTAAGACACGTAGGATGTGAAATGGAAGGCGAAATAAAAATATCCATTTAATATTTTTCAATAACATTTAAAGTAAGTCTCAATCATCATTGAAGACATTGAAAGTATGCCTAACTCGACTCTCCTCTAAGGCTTCTTTTAGAAAGCCAAAAAAATAAAATGATAATGTCACTTTCTTATTTCTCCTCTCACAAAGGACCCTGTTATTATTAAATTCCTCTCGATTATTATTAAATTCTCATTTTCTCATAATTTCACTTCTCATTTTTCCTCTCACAAACAGCCATATTATTATTAAATTCCTCTCAATTATTATTAAATTCCTAGCAATAGCATTATGTAGGCCATAGTGAAGGAAAATTTTCCCATAGCCATTCCAAGGACAACATCCAAATTTTCAAGCCATTAGAACTTCCTATGATCAAGATTCAAAACTTACAAAAGTAAGCCATTAAAACCTAGTACATGCTACAAAGATAATATAATCTAAATCCACAGTTTTATGCATGCATTAAAGAAAATAGATAATTGCGCTGAGCGAGTAAGAAGATTGCACATGTACACATCAAGCAATGGGGCTTCGTCAATGCACACTAAGGTTGCAACTGGATGAGTAGATTAGTAGGATGCCTATTTGCTGACATTCTATGCTAAATCATGAGTGTCCTTATGGAGGACCATTTTTTTGGTCTGCTGAAGAAAGGCCTTAGTATTGGGTTGAGTTAGGCGTACTTTCACGGATGACGTCCACATGGATGACCAGGGTTTAGGGCCCGTTCTTAGAACCTATAGGTGAAGGAGGCCATTAACAAAGGGAATACGATGCAAGAAATTGTGGAGAAGTTGCGAGAGAGCGCGAAGGGTGGCCAGGCCTGTGGTGAGGTCAGCAATACACACAGAGTGTGAGAGAGGTTGATGGTGATGTGCCGTAAGCATTAAGAGCACGGTGGTGATGCGGTAAATATAATCTGATTCCTAGAGGATGTGCTCGAACAGTTACAAGATCCACTCAAATGACGGAGTCTTGGAATTGCAAGTAGACATGGTTTTTAGACCAGTCATGCACCATTTTTGCTTCCCTCATGAAAGGATGTCCTAAGATCATCTCAGATGACATAGTGTGCTTGGAAAACCCATAACAATGAAGGTATGCCTTATTTTGTGTCCAAAGACCTTGACCTTGAGATCTTCTAGCATCCCAATAGGCTTAACAATAGTCCCATCGGCCATCTTTACCACTATTTTTGTAGTCCCAGGTGAGGTATTCCCATATATTCCCATCAACTTTTAGCTACAATGCTAACCCCAGTGCCACCATCAAGGATTCCCTTCACAATTAATCCCTTGGTAATGATTGGTATGGTCGCATTGGATTCATCACCTTCAAAGTATTGTCCCAACTTGTCTAAATTTTTCAAAAAACATGGTTATAAAGTTATGTCAGCTTCTCTGTGTAAATTTGCATCTATACAAACTCTTTATAGCTTTCATCCCTCAACAAATGAACTATAATAACAAAGCAAGCAATTGATACAAAGCAGTGTTGGTTCTTGCATGTATCCTGGTAGCTATTGACTCACAAGTTTGAGGGAAGACTCTTTTGGGAAGCCATAATTTTCAAACACAAAAAATTCCTTTCATTTTTTCCTTTTCTCACTTCCCCCCTGCCCCCCTAAATATGATACCCCTCCCTTATTTTTAAGCTTAGGAGATAAATTCTTGGGGGCCTACCTCTAACTTATATGCTTATGTAACTTGTACAAAACCCCCCCTCCCTTGCACTTATGTGGTGCGGTAAGTTTTCCAAGGCGAATCCCACAGGTAATGTGTGAATCCATGAAATCCATCAATTTGGTAATATTTAATGGCACTTTTTGGGCTTCAGTCCCTCGACATGGGGAAGATGGGATCTCCATTTCTTTGATAGGGTCAGGTAATCCCTCTGTAAACATTCTCTCCAACAAGACGGGAGTACGCCCACTTCCCAATGACTTAAAGTATATGTGATCATGATTGTAACAAGGTGCATATGGATGGCACTTTGCCTATGAAGACTCATACACACAAAATGTTTTAAAACATCAATAATTGAGCTCGTCCTTGACAGAGTAGCTAGTGCTATAGCGGAAGCGTATGCAATGATGGGGTTGTACTGCCATCGGACTAGTATGCGATGCATACCAACCAAAAAAATAGAATAAGAAGCCCTTGCTTCAAGAATAGTCTCAACCATGTAAGCATGTGGTATACGTGCTTGGCCCGAGGACATTGGCATGGATACATCACAGTGCACCGTTGCGTAAACTGTGAGCTTATATCCACATAGTGCCAAAGATGTGTGCCATTATCACTGATATGAAGTACTCAATTGATATTACATTGGAAAACAAGAGAAGCCGTGCTTCACATGGAGTCTGTCCAAGCACTTTGCCTTATACAATAGCTTCTTATGGAGTCTACCCAAGCACTTTGCTTTGTAGAACAGAGAGATCGTTTCCAAAATGAAAAGTAAAACATAGACAAGAACAAACATAACTTAAAATGGACTAACTTTATCGCCGACTTGTGGCAAGGTTTCTGGTAGTTCGCTGGAATCCGGCTCATAGCCATATATGTACTCTTGGAGTGAGTTAGCGTATGTATCATATACACCTGTATGGGATGTAAAAACCGGCAACTTTGTGACAAGTTCTCCAAGTTCCTATGCTAAGAGCATATTCCAAACTGGGATAGCACGATGCCAAATACCCAAAAGGGAAACCTTGCTTCACATAAGTACTCATGTAGTTCTGGTACGCATAGCAAATGCATACTCTTGCCAGTTGACAAGCGCATTGCAAAAAAAAGTCAACCATGTCGAGCATTCACATATAATTGACCATTTCGAATTGTAGTATGTATTGAAAAACAAAAAGAAAGAATTCGTACAAAATATATACCTTGTACCTGATTGGTTGGATTATTGTAATCCGGAGGATTTGTAGACGGAGCTCTGCTCCCGTGATGGTGTAAAAAACTTGTCGAAGCACGCTTGTCGACAATAGGTGGTCCAATTGTTATCTGATTAGACAACCCACCTAGGAGCCATGTCCTAGCAAACTGAAGCCTTTGCTTCATAGGCAAATACTCATGCCCTGCATGTTAAAAATCGTGTCACTAAGCAACAAAGAATCAACCCGCGGTGCATCGACATTCGTTGCCACCGTTGCCTGTTGATCAGTCTTGATCATGGTGCTCCATCTGAACCTTGTTCAAGTCAACCCACAAGCACATCCCTTGAATTAAAGCTCCCTTGGAGCATATTGAGAACATGCTATTTGTCGATTTAGCCTTGAAAATTGGGCTAACACTTTGTTTCCGAGTACATGTATTACTAGGCCAGTTACGGCGTTCAGTAACCGCCCAAACACACCGTGATTTGCAGTTCACTATGACATTGGCGCTTCTCCAAGCATTCTTGCACCTTCCATGCCCTGCATGTGTCAGCCCTTTCTGGTGGTGCTAAGGAATTTCCTTTGTCTGTCAACGATCGTACGCTCAACAACTAATTTGGAGTTGTTGTTTGCAACCGTCTTTAACTTTTGTAGCTCGCAATACTCGAGCCTACTGATCGTTGGCTCTATGCTGTCTTCAAAACCAAACACCATGGGAACTGCCAGTTATCCAAGAAAACCTAAGGTCGCTTAAGTAACCTGTGTGAACACCTCGCAGCCACCATGGCGGACTGCATGCACCGCGCAGAGGAAGAGGATCCATCGCGCGTAGGGGAGTTGTCAACACAAGGTGGCCGAGTGACGAACCCTCAAGCATGCTCTCCAGCGCGTCAAATGAGCTCCTCAAGGACAATTTTCGTGCAGGTCGACAAGCAGGCCCTCCCGCCTAGCAAGGGATTATGCACACGCGGTGTGCCTTGACCCCGATCGCCTGCTTAGCCTCCTTGCACACCACGGTTGCATGTGCCTCGACCTCGACCGCCTGCTTAGGCTCGTTGCACACCACAGTTGCATGATCATGCAAGGAGCCTGCTGAGGCTCCTTGCAAACCACGGTTGCATGATCATGCGAGACATGCACGTCCTGCTCCTCAAGAAGTTGGAAAGAGAGAAGAATCCGGAGAGGTGGAGGCCATGCCCCATGCGAAGAATCCAAAGAGGTGGAGGCCATGCCCCATGCTGAGATAGAGAGAGAGAGAGAGAGAGAGAGAGAGAGAGAGAGAGAGAGAGAGAGAGAGAGAGAGAGAGAGAGAGAGAGAGAGAGAGAGAGAGAGAGAGAGAGAGAGAGAGAGAGAGAGAGAGAGAGAGAGAGAGAGAGAGAGAAAGAGAGAGAGTCCTTCCCCCTCCTCCATAGCTCTGATACCAGTGAAAGACCAAAGGATGGACTGGCATAACGTTCTCCTCCCAGCCTCCCTACTTATAGCCCCTGGCCCTTGCAAGTAGGACCCCTTAACTTATGCCTCGCCCTCGGCTCCTAGCCACACTGAGCCACTTAGTCCCTAGCCCTTGTTCTGCTGCCTGGTCCTACCCTTGGCCTGAGAATGCGTGTGTAAATAGGTTTTGATTTAGAACAGTTTCACATCTACTGCATAGGTTACATGGTTTCAACGGGGCTAAATGCAATGGTGAATAGGATCATGGTGGACAACAACTTTTTCCTCTTAGAGCATCACAATGGCTGGACCTGGCATGTTGCAAATTTTGAGAGCTCATTGCAGATCTAGCAAACAGCTTCTTGTCTGTACAAGCTTACATATTAGGGATCTTTTGCCTTGAGACTTAAGCAGCCTTGAACCACGTCATCCCTCCAAAGCTGTTTGAGAGGTTCAATAGCACGTGGGAAGTTGGATGTTATAGTCATGTCTAAGATTCACGTGGAACATGTAGGACTTGCCGCCCCTGGAAGTGATCAGTGTATCGCATCATTCACAACGCATACCTGTAGTGGTGGCCTCTCCAATTGCAATACAAAGGCTCCATGTGTTTGTGAGAAGTGTTTCCACTTGTCATTCGCTACCCTCGAATCCACAAACACTCCTTTTCCACCCATGGATGCCACCATTTCTCTTCGAAAGTCTTGGCTTTGTCCCCAACTCTAGTGTGGAACCTAGCCTCATCATGTGCATGATTTACCTCTATCAGTGAAATGGTGCTCCTAGGTCCCAACGGAACCTACCAAATGTGTTCTTTGTTGTTGCACCTCCCTTAACAGGAACTCTACAAGTCTTCTTGTTATCTCCATAATTGGTTGCTCGTAGCTTTGGAGGTTTATTTGCTTCTTTGCTAGTTGATGTGTCCATGGCGGGAGGCATTCCATCAAAGCTACAATGCATCTCATCAAGGGGGTTGTGAAGATACCAAGCACGACAAAGGTTGAGAGTTAACAACTAGCTCCTAAAATTGTGATTCATTCAAGTCCATGTCCAAAAGTACCCTTCCTTGAGATTCGGTTGGGAGTGAAGGCATGTAATCATCGTGATGCTTTGGAATTTTGCCTTGGAGTTTGATGCACATATAGCTAGTGTGTGGATACACAGGAGCACTAACATCTACTAGACTTTTTGCAGCAAAAGTTATGACTACAAACGCTCGATCAGTGACAACACAACACTCGTAATTCCACGCTTCTCTACACTAGTAGTCCTTTCCCTACACCATATTCATTAATCAGATTCCAGAAGGATGTATGTAATGTTCCCAATAAATTTCATGCAAGAAAGAGGTATGTCAACCACTTCAAAATTTGAAAAGGCATGTCACTGATTAGCACCTCACAAGTCGAGCCAGCTGAAGCTTCGACAATCGTAGCAATAGCTTCTCATCCCTTTTCCTTTGCCATTTGAGATAGCCCACACACAAGACTTCAAGCACAAATTTGGCAAAACAAAATCTGACCCAATACTAAGTGGGAAACAAAAATTAGCTCACCTTTTATATATGCAAGGAGAGACTATTTTTTCCATGTGTCACTAGGCTAGAAGTGGATAGAGGGAACTGCTACCTTCCACCACACCAAGTTGCCTCTGCTACCTTCGTTATTTGCTCTTGTGACTTGCTCTACAAGGCTCATGCAAGATTCGAAACAGGTGCAACTACAATATGCATCCCTCAAATAATTGAGCCAAGCACATCATTTTGTTGTTGCTGCACATGCATGTGCATTTGCTTCCACCTATCATTAATGCTATTGACAAATGCATATATTCTTATTACCTCTATTTGCAAAAACCACATCTTTGTACACACATCCTTGCTCTTGCTATATTAAATTGCTCCACCAGGGGCTACCTCTCGTGAATGCCGCTTGTGTGTTAGGTAAGGTCAAGCCACAACTGGCTCTTCCTCAACATGCTGGCATTGAAGATAATGTAGATGATGCAAGAAATGGGAGTGAAAGGCTTGCTCATCATAGGCAGTTCCTCTACACTCGTGACATTCCGTCGCCCTATCATGAAGAGCTGCTTCCAACATGCTAAACCTCCCTTGCACCACTTTCCAAGTTCCCCCACCACTTCCACTCAAGGATGCCAATCTCTCTCGAGTCTTGAGCTTACCTAGATGATCGTGCTTCATCATTTTCTTGACAACAACATTTGTCCCACAATGAGTGCCCACTAACTTAATCTATTAATCAAGAAAATTAAATAAATTGTATTTTTGGTCAACAATAAAGAGAAGTCCCCTCTAACACTTCTGCCCTTTGGGCACTAAATGGGCAGACCAAAAAATATACTATATACACTATGGCTTTGAAGCCCATCATGAGATGTCTCTCCTTCATCGTGAGTGCTTTGTGTTTAAAGCCACTATATCATGAGATGTCCCTCTATCTACATTAGCCAATAAGAAATTATGTCAAATTTTGATAAAGTAAAATTAATTTTAGCCAAAAAAAGAGAAGCGCAACTCTAAGTCTTTGCCCTTTTTAGCAGGGCCAAAAAAAAAAGAAGATCCTGCCCATGGGTAGGGACCATAGAATTTACCCACTTGGGGTCACTACGACCCTTTGGCCTTTAGTGTTGAGGGCATGCAACACTATGGCCAAGGCCATGCCCTTCAAGCGGGCAACAAAGGCTGGATACACACCAACAACGCGCCTGCCCATCTCACCATGGGACGGGCGGGCAATGTTTACAGATTGTGCAAACAAGTATTTTTATGTATTTAATTTCTCAGCCCTATTTCAGCGAGTGCTGGTTAGCTGATTGGTTCAGCCATCCCTTTTCAAGCGTGGGGTCCGCGGCTCAACCCCTGCCCATCTTTGGACGGGGGAGCTCCGCTGCCCAACTCATGTCCAGAGCGAGATTCGCGCAGCCTGTAATTTTTTGACACACCCCTACCACATTGGCGCTCGCAATGCCTGCCCATCTTTGGGCACCCCGGTCTGTAAGCACCCAAAGTACCTACCTAGCTTTAGACAATATGATATGAGAATTTATTAGAAAGTGTTGCCACATGGCAAGCAAGTGATTCGGGCATGCCATCAGAACTCTCTCTGTCTCTCTCTCTCTCTCTCTCTCTCTCACACACACACACACACACACATACACACACACAACACACGTTTTCTTGAGGAAGCACGCAAAGCACCAGTTGAATGATTGCTCAAGTATTCTCAACTCATTCCTTCAGTTGAGTTGTATGAAGGGCAATCTCTATGTTTCGCAGGTTCTTCTCCACCTCTTGAAAACTCACCGCTCGAAAAAAACGAAAAAACAGAATCAGATTACTGCTCTCTGGAGTACACCATAATAATGTGCAGAGATTACAATCTCCGTGTCTTTTGTGTCAGCAGGTCAAGCCGGGAGGTTCGCTTGATCGACAAGGGAAACCATGTAAGTCCATAATTTTCTTAGCTTATCTTGCTTTGTAGCCATTGCACTCCCAATGTTGATTTCAAGTCCACTGTTTACATTTGTTTTTAGTGTAATCTACATACATATGCATGTAGTGATCAGCATTCACCCAGACACATGCGCACACGTCCGCATTTTGTGCTTTCATATAATCTATAGATACCGATATTCCATTTTATGCTCTTCATGCTGAATGTATACCCCTGCTAAGTAAAAATTAAACTGTTTTCTTGCCAAGTAATTTGTTGACCATTGAAGTGTTTGTAATTAATGCATTGAAAGACTGGCAGCAGGGCTTTTCTTTCCTTTCCAAGAAAAAAAGGAAAGAACAATCAAACAAATTGAAGGAATTGATTGACGTCTTCTACTTGACTAAAGATAGAGAGCTCGTAAATGTTATAAGGAATATAAATATTCCATTTCTATGGTTGGACAGATTGTTCTGGATAATGGAATTCTTGCAGTCACTCTCTCAAAGCCAGGGGGTCTTGTTACCTGTCTTCAGTATGGTGGACTTGAGAATCTACTGGAAGTTGCAAACAGAGAAACAAATAGAGGGTAATGATGGATTTTTAGCATGAATTATCTAAGTTATGCATGCCTTTTGACACTTAATGGAGTTGTTTTTGGTTTGTTCGGATCCATTTTGCAGATATGGGATTTTGTTTCATAGATTCTCTCTCTTTCTAAAGTATTATTTTCATAGTATTGTTCGATATATTGAATGCTAATAAGGGTTCGCATGTTCATAGTCAGAATTGAAGAGATGTATCTTGGAGGGTGTGACTTCTAGATAGTCCCTTGCTATTCTTCTCTGACTTCAAGAAGTCCTATGATTGGAATAGTTTGGGACTTTCTGGAGGGTACATGCAACGAATGGGCACCAATTTTGCATTAGACTGACACCATGTAGACATGCCATTGACCATCCACACCAGACAGTACACTCACAAAGCATGCACTAGCTTGTATTGACAATTAACAATCCCATTCACATCTTGGTCTGCACTGGACTTTGGATGCATCAGTGATCTGCACTATATCTATCTGGCCATCACATCCAAGGCCTCACCGAACTCTATACCAATGTCTTAGTGCACTAGACTCATCATCTTAAATCTCACTAGTGAACATAGAGAAATGTTGCAGACATTCTACCTCACATACACAAATAACATACAATTTGAAAGAGTAAACATCTTTCTTGCAACAATATATTGGTGTGTCAAATTATATCATAGGTTCATATATAGTCGTCACCATACAAAGTACCATAAGCTTGGTACCCCCAGAAATGTCCAAGACATAATCGGTTGACTATATTCTCAATCTGTGTTGACAAGTGACAAGAGAGTGGAATGGCTCTCTTGTTCAGGGGAGGCTATACCATACTCGACCGCTGAATCCACTCGCACACTTGAGAAAACAAATGAGGACTATCTGCCAAGTCGTCCTCTATCCACTTGGTGTCAAGAGCAGGTTAGTTTATGAACTTGTCCAAGTACTAAGGCTACTTTGAGGCAAGCGCTAGGAGAGAGAGATGGTTTGCAAAGCACAAGGGGAAGCTCCCCCCTCGACGTGGTTTACAAGGGCTGTCATGTCAGCTATGTATGGATGGTGATATCATCAGCTTTAAATGCGGTGCCTTTTAGGCACACCGCCACATGTTATTCTTGATCTCTCTTACTGCTCGCCGGGTTGACACCATCACATTTTGTTACATGTACCCCCAAAAGAAGAGTAGTCGCCCTCGATTATGACTGCAAAACAGACAATGGACAATAAAATAGCTTAGTAGACACTGCCTATATGCTTACATGCATTTGACGACTCAAACCATGCACTGACACAAAGACACAAGTCAATGAATAATCATAATCACATTCACATCACTATCCCCATTGAGAATTTTTTTTCCCGAAAAAAAGATCCTTCTATTAGTTAATGAAACTGCCCATAGGGCTACAAACACCTCTACTATAGAGGTCTACAACAATCATAAGGGGAGACTCTCCCAATGAAAAAAACAACATATGTACAATGAGGCTAAATCAGGAGATGGGAGGAGGGAAAAGCCACACAGGTGGACGGTAGTGCCTTCTGAGCCCACCCTGGACTGTGGTGAAGAAAGACGCAGGGCACCAGAGTCGAAGGAAAGCCACTCTACGCTCCCGCATGCGGTTGGAGCTGCCTTGGAGTCTCTCGAACTCTCCTCTGAGAGTATGGATCAGCTCTAGCCAAAGATCTCGAACTCTCTGCTGGTGGTACAGGGCGAGACTAGAAGATGCGGAAGCAACGGGCCTGCCAGATGAACCAGAGTGTTAAGCCGCAGATAAGCTCCCAACACTCCTCTCTCACTGCACACTCCTGTGGAGTAAGCTCGATAGCAGATTGGAGTGTAGGTCGACCCCCCTGCATCACTATCATCATGCTCGTGGAGGATAGCTCAAACTGTAGTGCCGGGCCCGTGAGAGTGGACCAAGCAGCTACCCCCCAAGTGTACTATCGTGCTGTGGAAAAAGTTGGCATCAGCTGAAGGACACGAAGCCAAATCTGGTGTGCCATAGAACAGTCCCAAAGACAATGACACTGACTCTCCACAGGATGGCCACAAGCTGCGCATGTGTAAGGTGCAGCAGAATGAATGTTGTACTTTTCTCAAGATGAGTGCTCCGTATTGTGCTCAAGGTTCCTTTTGTTCTTATGGAAGGGAGAGCCTTCCGTTCTTAATGAGAGAGTGCAATGATCACAAACAAGTGAATGGACAGTGTGCATGAAAGTGTATGAGACTGAGAGATAGAGAGAGAAGAGAATATGACACCAGAGACGTTGTAAAACCCTCCTCCGAAGGCCCCAGTCTCGTTGGCGAGAGTGGTCTACTATTGATTGCACAAACTCGTACAAATGGATGACTGAGAACTAATGCAAGTCTAGGCTAGGTTGATGTCGTCCACGGGGATGACGAGACCGACTCTATGGCTGAAACTGATGCACTTTTATCTGCTGTCCAAAACCGCCAATGGCTGAAATCTGCTGAAAAACAAAAACGCTGGTTTGGGGCTGATTCCTGCTGGCTGAAAACCGCTGTTTTGGGCTGTCAAAACGCTGAAAATCTGATGCTATGCACTGCTGAAAATGCCGGGGAAGTGGCGATCATGTCCTGTTGAAAAATGCAAGCAAAGGGAAGGATCTATGGCGATGAGGCTGTGGATGAAAAACGCTGGATGCTGGGAGGTCTTGGCGATGAGGATCTTGTCGAAAACGCTAGCAGATGGGATGAAAAACGCTAGGTGCTGAGGGTTCTTGCTTGGAGGAAAAACGCCACCAAGGGGGGATCTTGCTTGAGAGAGGGGGGGGGGGGGGGGGGGGGGGGGGGACCTACTGCCTGTGGCTTGTGTTCTCCTTCCTCTTCTGCCAAATAGTGCTAGCCTTGGTTTGCTTATATATTATCTTACCCAATTTTCCCTACTCAGTTCCCAACAAAAGTCACTAAAAATAATAAGTGAAAAATGTCAAAAATAGGGAAAATAGGTCAAATACACTGGAAAATTCCCTTGAAGGATTCTGATGGGAATGCTTATGATCATGCTGTGTGCAACCAAAGAATATGCATCTATACTAAGTGCCTGGGCATGCACGGTCTGCGAATAGACTCACAAAAGTGCCAGAACACTTGCTAATCTAGACTGACTGGACTGGCGGAACCCTTGTTGTGCTGTAGCTTGTTCACGGACACATGGGGTTGGATGTGTCACGTGACATCCCCTCCTTTTCAAAGTGAGGTACTTGTACCGAACTGTATGGCGTCGAGGGAGATCGCCAATAACATTGGAAGGGACTCTTCGCCTGCCCACTCTGATGTGTGGGTCGTGCGGTACTTGAACTTCATAAAGGTCTGCAACGCTTGCTTCTTTGGGCCGCGCCGAAAGCGACACAAAGTCTTGTGGCTCATTCAATGCTTCAACTTCGTCGAGAGTCATGCTTCATTCTTCTTCAAGAATCTCCATGGCTGAAAATTCTTGAAACCATTTCCAACACAAAACCATGAACATACATACCTATTCCATGTAAAGTGAGTGGAAAAAATCTCGTCTTCCTCAAAGACTGTGCATGCAATGTAGATGAACAAATAGACGAAGTGCCAAATGGTTCACCACACACATGCAAACAATGAGATCGAATCTTTTTGTTCTGATCTAAAGCAATCCATTATGGCAATTCACAACGGAAATGCCCATGTTGGTGCTCATACTTTCATGTGCTCTTTCGGATAGTGTGTCGTGCCAAGGAAGAGACATGGAATGTGACTTCCTTGAATGCATACTTTTCAGCTTTTCATGAATAATCGGCATACATTCGCGCTCATTCATGAGTAAAACGTGCTCAACGTACAATATGTCATGCTAGGAAAAGGGATCACATAAAGACGCTGACTAAAATATAGGAAACGGTCACGAATGACTCACTTGAACAATGCCTGCTGACCAAACATGCGAACACATGGTACTTCCTATGAGGGTTCTGTGGACCTAGGCTCAAGAACCAAGAGTCGGTTCTTCCTGAGGGGGTTCTTTGGATCTAGGCTCGAGAGCCAAGATCGATCCTTCGTGATTTATCGAATCTGTAACGAGGTTAGCTGCACTAGAAAAAGCCTCAACTAACTCATCATCCTTGTGAACAATCGTGTCATCTTCATGTAAATCATCATGCTTGTGAGAAATCACATCTTGATCATGCAAATCATCATGCTTGTCATTGTCATCTAAATCATTAGCATTCAAATCATCATGCTTACCATCATGCAAATCCTGTGTGTCATCCTTTGGAGAAGATGAGACCGAGAGAGTCTCCTTCTCTTGAATCCGTTCAATCTTTACCTGCACATTAGAAATGAGATATGGAGAATGAACAACTTGCTCTCCACAAATGACTATGGGAGAGTCACTCTTAGCATTGAAAGTGAACGTATTTTCCACCCAATCAATGAGAGGGTTATGCTCACGAAACCATCGAATGCCCAAAATCATATCACATCTTGAGAGATTTGAGACAAAAAATTTTCTTCGGAAAGCAGCTTGTTGAACTGTAAACAACACATCAAGACACTCTTTCGTGATGAGAGAGTCCATACCGGGAGCAAAGCCAGAGACCTCGAGAGGAGATTTCTGAACAACCTCTAGGCGGGCTCTCTCAACAAGAGAGGGACTGATCACATCATGCATACTACCTGGGTCAAAACAATATGACAAAACGCTACCCCGTCATATGACCATAACATTTAATGAGAGACTCATCAATAGGAGGGTCATGAGAAACTTGGGACACACTCGTGTTGTCATTGATTGCATTGACAGAGGAAGTGGGTTCTGTGGATTTTTTAGATTCATTAGAGTCAAGCTTAGGACATGTTCTTTTTATGTGACCCTTAATGTGACAATGAAAACAACGACATTCCTTAGAATAAGTGCTTTGCTCTTCCGACGTGATGTATCCTCCTAAAATTCCTTGTGCTATCTTTTCATTTGGAGTGAGCTTAGGTTTAGCAATTGTGTTAGCTTTACCCTTAGGTTCACTTTGAGAGTTCTTGTCTGAGAGACTATTGGAAGATTGGTTAGAAGAGTTACCGTTCTTACCATTCTGAGGGTTCTGAGAATTCTGAGGGGTACTTGTGGAAGTCTTGTTTTCCTTCGGCTTTCCCTTGTTGTGCTTCATCTCCTGTGCGAGAGCAAGCGCTACCGCCTTGTTGAGATCGATTGGATCGAGCACCTCGACATCATACTTGATATACTCGTCCAATCCATAAAGGAATGCCTCTTTGCGCTCATCATCCGACTTGCGTAATTGGGTACCTAGCTGCAAAACACGATTAGAGAAAGACATAACTGGCATACCATTTTGCTTGAGAGCGCGCCAATCGTCCTTCAATCGTGCGATGTACTGAGGTGGCATAAACCATGCCTTGAGCTTGTCTTGGAAATCAGTCCAATTGAAGGAAAGGGGCGTGAATTCGTCGGCTTCCTCTAGGTGCGCGGCTAACTGTGCCTCTTGCCATGGGTGGTACCAATTGATGGCATCACCGGCAAGGTACATAGCTGCCATCAAAACCTTGCTATTTCCTGTCTTCTTAGTTGTCGCAAAATAAGCATTAAATTGATGCAACCAAGAATGAATAACCGTAGTATCCATCTTACCATCATACTTACTGAAAGTCAACTTCTCTGTGACTGGGTTGTTGGAGTCCACATCCCGGCTTGCGCCTCTTAAGGAACTACCAACATCTTTGGCTGGTTCAGACTTCGAAGCAAGAACTTGTCGAACCAATTCTTGAGTGCGTAGGTCTCTTTGAACCTCATGATCGGCGCTTCGGCTTCTTCCTTTCTTTGTGCTTTTCTTTCTTTTCGTGCATCGCACTCGCGTTCCAAAGCAATGCGAGTCGCCTATGTTGTGCCAGCGCAATGCGATTTGCTTCTTGTTGTGCCAGTGCAACGCGAGTCGCTTCTTGTTGTTGTGCCAACGCAGCTCGATTCGCTTCTTGTTGTTGTGCCATCATGTCCAACATCGACTTGACCATCGCCTCCATAGGATTTGGTACAACTCGTGGCGTAGATGGGGAAGGGGGAGGGTCGGAAAAACCTCCTAGTGGGAAAAATTCTTCGTCGCCTCTCTCATGCTCATCACCTCCAAGCGAAGTATCCATCCCGCTTCGGGTGATGACCATGCACTATGATCTTTGGTTCTTAAGTTCACGAGGAACTTGGGTTCTTGCGGGTCTTGGTTTCTTGGGTTCTTGAGAGTCTTGAGGTCTTGAGGTTCTTGAGGGTCTTCTTTTGCTTGCAATCTGTGTTTGAGAAGGATCTTCTCTTCACCCGAGTTTTGCTCTTTTCTGCTAGGAGCACCCCTTGGCGGCCTTGCGCTCACACCAAGGTTGCTTTTTCCCACCTCACGTTGATTGGCCGGCCGCTAAGTGCACGGTCCGCTCTCAATGAGTGAAAAGAGGCACAAGGGGAGGCTGGACAAGCCCTTCTTTCCTGGGATTCCTGTCACTCTTCAAAAACACGATTAGGAATCGACACGCCCAAGTGAACTTGGGTTCGTGCGACTGCAACAAGCGAAAAAAAATTCTTGTGATTCTTGTGGTTCTTTCCTTGAGTGATACAGAACACTGCCAAAGCTCTGATTGCAATGTAAGGTGTAGCGGAATGAATGTTGTACTTTTCTCAAGATGAGTGCTCCGTACTGTGCTCAAGGTTTTTTTTGTTCTTATGGAAGGGAGAGCTTTCCGTTCTTAATGAGAGAGTGCAATGATCACAAACAAATGAATGGATAGTGTGCGTGAAAGTGTATGAAACTGAGAGATAGAGAGAGAAGAGAATATGACACCTGAGACGTTGTAAAACCCTCCTCCGAAGGCCCCACTCTCGTTGGCGAGAGTGGTCTACTATTGATTGCACAAACTCGTACAAATGGATGACTGAGAACTGATGCAAGTCTAGGCTAGGTTGATGTCGTCGACGGGGATGATGAGACCGACTCTATGGCTGAAACTGATGCACTTTTATCTGCTGTCCAAAACCGCCAATGGCTGAAATCTGCTGAAAACCAAAAACGCTAGTTTGAGGCTGATTCCTGCTGGCTGAAAACCGCTGTTTTGGGCTGTCAAAACGCTGAAAATCTGATGCTATGCACTGCTGAAAATGCCGGGGAAGTGGCGATCATGTCCTGCTGAAAAATGCGAGCAAAGGGAAGGATCTGTTGCGATGAGGCTGTGGATTAAAAACGCTCGATGCTGGGAGGTCTTGGCGATGAGGATCTTGTCGAAAACGCGAGCAGATGGGATGAAAAACGCTAGGTGCTGAGGGTTCTTGCTTGGAGGAAAAACGCCACCAAGGGGGGATCTTGCTTGAGAGAGAGGGTGGGGAACCTGCTGCCTGTGGCCTGTGTTCTCCTTCCTCTTCTGCCAAATAGTGCTAGCCTTGGTTTGCTTATATATTATCTTACCCAATTTTCCCTACTCAGTTTCCAACAAAAGTCACTTAAAATAATAAGAAAAAATGTCAAAAATAGGGAAAATAGGTCAAATACACTGGAAAATTCCCCTGAAGGATTCTGATGGGAATGCTTATGATCATGCAGGGTGCAACCAAAGGATATGCATCTACACTAAGTGCCTGGGCATGCACGGTCTGCGAACAGACTCACAAAAGTGCCAGAACACTTGCTAATCTAGACTGACTGGACTGACGGAACCCTTGTCGTGCTGTAGCTTGTCCATGGACACATAGGGTTGGATGTGTCACGTGACAGCATGCTACCGAGAGACCACTATGTACAAGCTAGCATCCCAATGTTGTAGCTCTATGTGCAACCAGCCACTGGAACAAAGTGACTCGCCGCGGCTGCCTGGCGTCCCACAACCTCGCCCAAAAGCTGACAGAAACTCAGCTGTGAGACCCTCAACTTGCCAATGAGGTGCTGCAGTAGGACGAGCCTCTCTCCGTGCTGCCAGTATGTGATGTTCCAGTGGAGCAATGTACTGAAAGAAAAGGGACACCTAGATGGTCGGCTGAGGCGAAAGGGTCCCGTCAAAACCACTCTCCAAGATTCTGCTGCACTCGTGCCAATGGACAACTCTCCCAAGCCCACAGCCTCCAATGGCCAGTCTATAAGAGCTGTTGGGTTAGTATCTATGACACAAGCCCCCCCACAGATGCCCACAACTCGGATCCTCTGAAAACAGCACTTTGCAACCTGTGGGGCCTCAACCCAAACTCGTTGTAAACGGCCCTCTCCTTGTAGCTCGAAAAATAGGGAAGGTACAGTCTCTGAACAAGCCTGAATTGCGATGAGGACCTCCAGTCGCGTGAAGGCCCCCATCCATCTGGGCGCTACTATACCCCCCTCTTGAAAGAACTATAATCCATAGTTACCGGGGAACGCGTTTCGTAGGCCCTAGAATGCCGGAATGCCGTTCCCTCCCCCTCTGCCAAACCGGAACGCCCCGAAACGTTTTGCCGTTCCGGGTGACCACCTGATACCGGAATGGCCGGTCGGAACGGCTCCGAGAACGGCCCGGAACGGCCAACTCTTAAAAATGGGGAGAAATAGGCAGTTGTTTGCAAATTTGAAGTGAACATTAGGTGTGCAAGGACTCAAAAATTAAAATACACCCCCTCATACCCATTCCCTTCTCAAGCATTATTTGGGTATTTTTTATGCCTCCCGTTCCACGCCGTTCCCATTCCAGACCCTTGGTCGTTCCCCTGTTCCGCGGGGGTCCCCGTCGCCGTTCCTGTTCCGCGTTCCACGTTCCGCGTTCCGGGTAACTCTGCTATTATCGCCCTTGATTACGTCTGCAAAACAGACAGAGGCCATAAACTGTCTTAGTAGACACTGACTGTTAGTACCGACACACTAGATACCACATCCAGCACATGTACCAATCGATAGTCACATCAACGGACATCACTTGACATCACATGACAAATCACATTCAACTTTATTTTAAATCTCAGACCATGATTAATCGGCAATGTATTTAGTAATCACATCTAGATCAAGTCGGGACCTCACAGATGCCCGATTAACTAATCCTTATTGCAATCATGTCTATAGAGATTTATGAGACCGAAATGCAGTTCTTGCACTCAAACAAGTCAAGTACAAATCAATCAGTTTCATTTTTGGGAATTCCAGTTCATAAAGTCATACAGCAGAATACTCTCAACGTAGCAGTATCTTTGAAACCCAAAGGGACATCAATGACTCTATATCAAAAATTAGGGTAATCCGTTGACAAAAGAGCGGGGCGACTCCCCTCTTGTGCAAGCCCGCTGTACTAGATTCACCCATGCTGAAATCGGGGTTCTATCGGAGTAGACTATGCTAAAACGAATGCTTCAAGGTGAAGTTTCAAAACCTGAGGAGTATCTGCAGACTGCTAGGTCCTCCTCCTCCATCCATTTTGCATCTAATGCAGGATAGTTCTTGAATTTAACCAAGAACTTCCTAATCACTTTACCTTCTATCTTGATTAGCGTAGTGGTCAAGTGATATGCCATTTTTGACACGTATGCATTGACATGATGTGTGACACAATTGATTCTACAATGACGGCTCATGAGAGACGGAGGTCTCGTTCTTGCCGATACTTGCGTTGTTGGCATTGTGGTCACACAAGGCACATTAGACGTCGTTGTTTAGACGTATGAGACAGCAGCAGAGATGTATGCGAGATGCAAATACGGTTTTGACACATGTTAGAGAGGCAGTTCCAGTGGCAGTCTATGCCAGTGACGGTGATGTTACGCTTGCCTCCAGTGTACCTGGTAGAGGCTAAGGAGGTTCTGCCGCATTCGTGCAACAAGTGTTTACGACAAGTTTGCGTTTGAAGATTGTTTTCAATTTGTATCGAGTTCTACCTGTGTTTGCTATTGTGTTCATGTTTTTGCAAGTACTCTACCTGTGAGAAAGAAGCAAGGAGGCTTTGACCTACTCTTGAGGGACTTCGGAAACGGAATCCGAGATGGTTTGCAAAGCTCCCCTGTTTTGAGAGAAAACCGAAAGGATTTATTGAGCAAAGAGCTAGTCTTTTGAGTTTGCAAATGGGAAGACACTACCATCGAATCTGAGTTCTAGAACAGAGGGGGTCACTGTTTCGTGTGCTTGTAAAAGATTCTCCCCGTTAATAAAGATTCTCTTTAAGGGGGGGGACCAGTCCATCTTTTGTTCCTCAACACTATGTTGATCTTCTCCCTTCTCTCTCTCTCTCTTCTTTTCAGCCTGTAAATTGTTTATGTGCGCTCCCGTTTGTGACAAGCACAAGAGAAATTTAGACTTGCAAGAGGGTCAAGTGGTCTTATTTAAGTTCGAGAAGGCAAGATTGAAGAAAGTGAACCATAAGGAAGAGGTGGTTAAACTTTCCAACCATTATTATGGGCCATTTAAGATAACCAAGAGAACGATACCACCTCCCGATTAGAGCTACCGCCTAATTGGAGGATATATAACGCTTTACATGTTAGTTTACTATGACCATATATCAAATTTCCTTTGAGTGAGCCTGTTGTTGAGGAACCCCTCTGTTAGTCCCTTGCCAGATCCATCCTGCATCATGATATGACACAAGCCAAATAACGAGCGGACATCAGGCTCACCTCGCAACCATCGAGCCAAAACGGGCTCACCCTCGAGCGTGGGAGCCTGCAGCCTAGTGGGCTAGCCTCTACCACAAGGGCCAGTGTCCCATACCACCAAGCCCACAACAATACGGGTGTACGGGCAGAACTGCCAAGGGACAAGTCGAAGTGTGGTGACCACACAAGATGTCTCACAAATGAGACTCAAGTCCTATTTATAGGACTTCATAACCTAAGGTCCAGCTTCACACTGGCCAGACATACTGTAGGCGCCCATCCTAATGTCAGGGGACGTAACACCCTTGAGGTTGAAGAAACAAAAGAGATACTCCAATCGGAGCAGTTTATTCATTATCAGGAGCGGCATGAAGAACCCGCTTTTGTTTCCGTTAATGATGAGCACATGATCTTGTAATGCTTATGCTACTTGCTCTCGATGCTTGTCCTCGAACTTGGAAAAAACAATGATGTTGTCAAAGAATGTGCCTGAGTGTTGCCTATGCCCTCGAAATATTTGTGCCACCATCTTGTTGAATGTTGTAGGAGCATTGGTAAGCCCAAACATCATCACCAAAAGCTCATGCCATCCAGAGGATGTCCTGAACGTTGTCTTGTGTGCATCTCTAGGAGTGATACTGACATGCTGGTATCCACTCTATCGATCAATCCTAAAGTCGGTAGAACCCTGTAACTAGTCAGGTATTTCATAATTTTTGGTATTGAAAACCACCTATTCTTGATTATGATCTTATTGTGAGCCATGTAGTCTATGCACATTCTCCAAGATCCGTCATTTTTTTGAACAAAAAGCACTCGTGGCCAAAAGGGGGATGAACTCAGCTGAATCAAACCCTTGGCGAGAAGCTCATTCATTGGGCTTGTCGGGAGGTGAACTTCCCGAAATCAAATCAATGGTACGTACTTCTGGTCTTTTAGGAGTGTAGGCGCCGACATGAGAGAGAGAGAGAGAGAGAGAGAGAGAGAGTCCCCTTTGAGCTTTACATCAATGACAAGATCCTAGCCTGAGAGTCCACTATGAAATTGTTCTTGTGGGACTAGGGCATCCCCTAGAGAACGTTCCATCCCTCCAAAGGCATGGTATGGAACTCCTCGTGTACAACATACCCTTCGACATGCAAGCGGAGCGTGTCGATCCAAGGTGTCGATGCAAGTTCATACCCTATTGCGGCTAACATCGCATTGATATGTGGCCCCATCTCCTCGGGCTTTGCTCGCAACTTTGCTTCCATCCCTGGTGAAGTAAGTTGGCCTTGACTCTGTTGTTGATGAAGATCTTGATCTTGTGCTTTGCCCCACCCTCGATGGAGCTCAAAAGACTTATCATCTTGCTGCATCCCTAACAAACTTGGCTCAAGGCTTGCATTTGACTTTTCTTCTTTGCCTTCCGTTCATCGGCTGCTTTAGATGTCTCTGGATTATTTGCTTGTTTTCCTCCTTTGTCGGGCCACTCAACCGAAATGTGGCCCTGTTCCCCATGTGTAGCACTTTTCTTTCTTGAACCATTCCAGCTCAGCTGCAAGTGCGGCTCGCCGACCTGCGTCCTTGATTTCTCTTGACAAACCCCTTCATCTCTTCTTACCCTTCTCCTGATCCTTGTCTTTTGACTTCTCTTCAGACTCCTCGTCCTCGAATGTCGAATGTCATCGACTGTATGAGCAAGCAGAGTGGACAGCAGTCTAGTGAGAGTGGTAGACGACAGAGGTAGAGTTAGAGATAGAGACAACCAGGTGCAAGCTTAGCCTGTCCTTGTCTATAATAGAAAGGTTGACGGAGTAGTTCATGGGAGAGCCTTCTCTGGATAGACCTTTAAACATGAGAGCCTGATGAGGAATCATAGATTTTACCTGAATTTAACTAGCAGCCTTTGGAGCAGCCAGGGGTAGGTGATAAGAGTCGAGAAGTTGGCAAGAGTCGAAGGTTCAGTAAGAGGCTCCTCTCACTGCGGAGGTTATACCAGGAGGACAATAGATAGAGGACCCTTTCTTGCAGTAGGGAGGCTACGAGCATTTTTTTGGTTTTTCTTCTCCATCGGATGTTCCCTTCACCATGTGGCTGCATCTTTGAGGAATGGACCTCTGTGAAGTGATGTTATCTTCATGCATTGCTCACAAAGGTGTGCTTCTATATTCCTTGGCCCAGAAGGGTCGCCTATGATACAGTATAGATTCTGCACAACATTTTCAGTTTTGGACAGTCACTTCTCATATTGAAGCATTGATTGACCAGATCTTAAGTGGCAGTTCAGGGTGTCATGGATCTTGATTCTCTCTGCTGCTTGCTTGGTGGTTGGCCATTTGAGGATGCTATGGGTAGGCTTTTATGGCAAGAGATGCAGTCATCATGCTACCTCTTCTTTGTATTTGTCTTGGTTTAGCTTTGACACCTGCAGCTTAAGTTAACCTTACGCCTTAACCTGGCTTCCATACGATATTATGTATCCATGTGTGTCACGTGCACATCTAACCCTATGTGCATGTGGACAAGCTACTTCATGACAAGGGTTCAGTTAGCTTAGGAAGTGTTCTGGCGCCTTTGTGAGTCTGTTCGCAGGCCGTGCATGTCTAGGCACATAGAGTATTGCATATCCTCTGGTTGCACACAGCATGATCATCGTCATTACCATCAAAATTCATCATGAGCATTTTACAGTGCACAGACCTATTTTCCCTATTTTAGCCATTTTTCACTTATTATTAATAAGTGACTTTGTTGGGAAACTGGGCAGGGCAACTTTGGCAAGTTAATATATAAGGAAGCTAGCGCTAGCACTTTCTGGCAGAAGAGGCAGCAGGGAACCAAGTTCTGGCAGTGCACCTTCTCAGCAAGACCGGCAGGAGGACTTTTTTTTTTCTAGAAAAAGATCCTTCTATTAGTTAATGAAACTGCCCATAGGGCTACAACCACCTCTTCAAGAGAGGGCTACAACAACCATGATTGGGAGACTCTCCCAATGAAAAACCAGCATATGTACAATGGGGCTAAATCAAGAAATGGGGGGAGGGAAAAGCCACACAGGTGGTCGGTAGTGCCATCGGAGTACACCCTGGACCATGGTGTAGAAAGGCCCATGATGCCATAGTCGAAGGAAAGCCTCTCTGCGCTCCTGCATGTGGTCGGAGCTGCCTTGTAGTCTCTCGAGCTGTCCTATGAGAGTGTGGATCAGCTCTAGCCAAAGATCGCAAACAGTCTCTGTTGGTGGCACAGGGCGAGCCTCAAAGATGCGGAAGCAATGGGCCCGCTAGATGAACCAGAGTGTCAGGCCACTGATGAGCTCCCAATACTCCTCTCTCTCACTGCACCACTCCTGTGGAGTAAGCTCTGTGGGCAGGCTGGAGTGTAGGTTGCCCCTCCTGCATCACTTTCATCCTGCTCAGTGCTGGTAGAAGATAGCTCAAACTGAAGTGCCGGGCCCGTGAGGGTGGACCAAGCCGCTGCTCCCCAAGTGTACTGTTGAGCCGTGGAAAGAGCAGGCACCAGCCGAAGAACTCGAAGCCACACCTGCTGTGCCAAAGGACAGTCCCAAAGACAGTGACGCCGACTCTCCACAAGATGGCCACAAGCTGCACATGCGGCCGAGAGACCACTATGCACTAGCCAGCTCCCAACTGCTATAGCTCTGTGTGCGACCAGCCACTGAAACAAGGTGACTCGCCTCGGCTGTCTGGAGTCCCACAACCTCTCCCAGAAGGCTGCCAAGAACTCAGCTATGAGACCCTCCTGCCAATGAGGTGCTGCAGCGGGGCGGGCCTCTCTCTGTGCTGCTAGTATGTGACGTCCCAGTTGAACAGTGTACTGAAAGAACGGGACACCTGGGTGGCTTGCTGAAGAGAAAGGGTCCCTCCAAAGCCACTCTCCAAGACCCATTGTACTCGTGCCAGTGGACAGCACTCCCAAGCCCACAGTCTCTAGTGTCCAGTCTCAAGAGCTGCTGGGTCAAGATCGATGACACAAGTCCTCCCACAGATACCCACCACTCGGATCCTCTGAAAACAGCACTCTGCCACCTGCGGGGCCTCTATTGCAACTCGCTGTAAGCGTCCCTCACCCTGTAGCTCGAAGAAAAGAGATGGAACAGTCTCTGAGCAGGCTCGGACTGAGATGAGAACCTCCATTCGTGTGAAGGCTCCCATCCACCTGGGTGCTAGTGGCTCGAGAGGTGTGAGCCACTCAGCTGGAACTGCCTCTGAGATGTCCTGGCACATGCTCTGCACCCCTCTCATGCCGTGTAGCTGGAAACCCTGCACCTCCTCTGACAAGCATGAAAACTCTATCGAGTCACTTAAAGAGCGCGTTGGACCCGCTGCCATGGGACCCCAGGAAACATGAGGCCGACTACCAACCAAGTGGCCTCTCTGAGTGCTAATCATGGGGTTCCAAACAAGGGGCTGTCGTAGGCGCTCCTCCGTGCAAGTAGGCTATCGCTACTCCAGGCCTCGCCGCAAGTGCTCCCAAGATCAAAGCAAACTCACAGCGAAGCGGTCCTCCAGTCTCCTGCTCAAACCAACTCTGCGCATCTCTGTGAAGATCCATTTGGTCGAAGGTCGCCACGGGCCTCCAACGTGAGGCACCCTAGCACGAAGCCGCTGTAGCAAGAACTCCTTCCAGGGCTCCTTACCTGGAAGAAGTCCTCTGACAATGAACTTCCCAAGGACTCTGCTCTGCTGTGCTGGGTCAATGATCCCAAGCCCTCCCTGTGAACAAGGAAGAGTGATGACCTGCCAAGCCACTTTGGCTCGGGCTATCTGAGTGTCGCCTCCTGACCAAAGGAAGTTCTTGATCAGCCTCTCTACCTGGTTGATACAAGAACTCGAGACGATCTAGCAAGAAGTGATGTACCACATAGTCGCCAACAACACCTGGTTGGCCACTACTACTTGCCAACAACACCTGGTTGGCCACTACCACTCTGCCAGCCAAAGAAAGTCATGCTGAGCTCCAGTGTAACAACTTCGTCCTGATAGACAGGAGGAGGGGAGCAATCTGCTGCTCGGGAGGCAAGTCCAAACCAACCTGACAGCCCAAGTACCGAACTGCAGTCCCTGGGGGAATCCACCTAAAACCGTCTCCTGGCATCCAATCGGGCAAAGGAGCACTACCAACCGAGAAAGCCATTGTCCTTCTCCAATTGATCAGTGCACCAGATGCACAACAGAAGGTCTCCAGAGCTTGCTCACACCTGTGAAGGTTGGCCTCCTGGCCATCTAAGTACAAGGCTGAGTCGTCGGCAAACTCAACGTCCAGTAGCTCATCTCCCCGAATAGGGAGTGCTAAGCCCCGTAGACCAACCTGCTGCGACACCAAAAACCTGCTCATCGCCTCCGCATAGAACAGAAAGAGAAAGGGGCTAAGAGGAAAGCCTTGTCTGACTGAACGTGTGAACATGAAGCGATCACCTCTACCTCCTGCCAAAAGTACCTGACTGTGAGCTTGTCTGTACAAAGCTGATACCCCTCTGATCCAAGCATCTGAGAAGCCCATCCTGCGTAGAGTGCCCTCTAGAAAGTCCTAGTCAACTCTGTCGTATGCCTTCTCAAAATTGAGAAGAAGAATCACCAGGTCCTCACCACGGAGCCGCGCTAGGGCAGAAGCCTCCCAAAAGTAAAGATGTTGTCAAGGATACTGCGTTCCTTGACATGTCTGAGTCCCATGTATAAGGCTCTCTAGAAGTGGCTGGATCCTCAAACTCAGAGCCTTGGCAAGAATTTTGTAGGCTGAGTTGAGAATGGTGATGGGCGCCACTGTCGAATCTCATCCAAGGAGTCACCCTCCTTGTGAATGAGTTAGATCAAGCCCTCATTCATGCTGTCAGGTATCACTCCTGTGTGCAAGATGTACTGAAAAGCACTACAAAGATCTGGGCCAAGCAAGTCCCAATACTCCAAGAAAAAACTGGGAGTCAACCCATCCTCACCTGGACAACTACCACGGGGGAGGGCACTAAGAGCCGTGTGCAGCTCCTCAAGGTGAAGTGGCAGCTCAAGCCTCTGACGCATCTCCTCAATCACAAGGCAAGGCATCTGTGCCCACACCTGCTCCCTGCATGCATCTTGACGCTCTGACTGAGGCTCTGCAGACAATAACACACGGTAAAAGTCAGTAGCAACTGCATGCATATCCTCGGGTTCAGAAGCAACTCACCCGTTGGGCCTCCTCAACTGACTAACCTTGGCATGCGAATGCCGAGGTCCCACTGCCTCGAAGAAAGCACCAGTCACTCCGTCGCCCACCTGTCCACTGAGATGCCTGTCGATGGAAAGCAAACTCATGTCGCCGCTCCTCTGTACTAACAAGCTCCTGGCGATCCTGCTGTAGCTGCTCCTCCAACCAAGGATTGTCTGGATGCTGCTCTTGCATCCCTTGCAACGAAGCAATGCCCCGTCTGAGACGCTGCTCCTCCTCTCTCGCTGCAGCCCGGCGAGCCAAAGACTCCTGGAGAAAGAAACGACTAATCTGAGCTAGTCCTGAGGCCACTCTGTCAGCAGGAGAATCCTGCCTGTCCAAGCTCTCTGTCCAGAGAGCCTCTACTCGCTCTTTGAGTGCAGAGTCCAGCAAGACCCTCTCTGGGATGTGAAGCATCGTGCTCCCTCGCCTCTGCCTGTCTGCCACTGTGAGGATCACTGGTGCATGGTCCGAGAAGGAAGCCCCTGCCAGAATGCCAACTGTCCCCTCCAAGTCACTGAAATGGTCACTAGTGTAGAAGCGATCTATCCGCGATAGATTCACTCCTCCCACTCTGCGGTTCGAACGAGAGAAGGCAAGGCTGTTTGGGGGCCTCACAAAACTAGAGTGCTACCATACATCCGAGATCCTAAGAGTCATACAAAACCTCTCCCAAGCTACCAGCTTAACTCCATGCACAGTAGCATGGCTACCACCAATCCTGTCAGAAGGGTCCTCCAACATGTTGAAGTCCCCCCCTATGCACCAGTGTTCTGCCTGCGGCAGAGACTCAACTACCTGTGACCAAAACTTTGCTCGAGCACTCGCCACATTGGGCGCATAGATGTTTAGGAAGCCCACAAGGCAACCTTGAACCTGCATAGTAATCCAGATTATTGAGCCCTGCCTTGCACAATAATCCTTCTTCCCACAATGGCCTGCTGCAAAGAATCCGCAATAGTCATACATACCCCACCCTGGATGCCTCCAGGTCCAAAAGGAGCCGACCAAAAAGTATCATATCGTCCACGCAAGAGCTGACCACAACGTCTAATGCGGCTCTCACACAGATGGTGCTCCTGAAGCATAAGGAGATCAATCTCTCCTCCCACAAGGCAGCGTTGAAGCTCCTGATGCAGTCGGCCCCATTGACGCTGAAACTGGGACCCACTAAGTCCCTGCACATTCCATGAGACGATCCTCATGGGGAGCGAGAGAGAATAGATGCTGCCGCAGCAGCTAAACGTGCTATCTTCGAGGCTGGCTTGGATGGGGAGTAATCCGCATCCTAGCGTCCTCTAGATAGGCGTGACTGCAACGAGTGCCTGGCCCAAGCCCAAGTAGAGCGAGCCGTCCGTAAAGCAACCTCCTCTATCCAGGATTCCTCATGAATGTGTACATAGCATGGCAAGCACTGCGTATCGGCAAAGAGTAGACCACAATGTGTCTACATCCTGTTGTATTTGGAGGGGTCACGACAAACTTGGCCAGTGGCCACAAAGTCTGAAGCATGTCTGTAACTCCTAGTTCTCCCATGTGGTGAGAGAACTCTAGGACCTGTGTGTGTAACCACCCCAACACTGAGTCGAGAGTCCACTCAGTCTGCTCCTTGCTGCAAAGGGGAAACGAGAAGCCAACTGCTGAGTCCAAGGTCTCTATCCCCCTAGCTGCAAGGAACAAAACATGGACCCTGAAGCAGGTTGCCTCATGGTTTGCTGATGGGTCGTCGAGAAAACGAGTGAAGTCGTAGTCGAAGAAGTCCCATCGGCACCGCAAGTCGATGCTCTTCAGACCACGAGGGATAGCTGCAAAAGGAGACTTATGTACCTGTAGAGGGAGTCGCAAGAAAGGCTGTCCCTCTCTCGCCAAGAGACTCGTGGCAAAGGCGCTGCCAAGAGATCTTCTAGCAGGCCGGAGATGGCCGTGTCCCCTCGGTTGGCTGTGGAATTGGAGCGGGAGGGGGGGAGTAGTAGGAGCAGGGGTAAGAGGTGGGGAGGAGGGGCGGAGGGAGCGGCAGAGGAAGAGGGGCGGGGGGGGGAGGTGGCGGGAGCAGGAGGCGGGGGGGAGGATGATGAGGAGGGGGGAACTCTGGGGGGGGGGGGGGGGGGAGGGACTGTCAAGGGTGAAGCTGAGGTGGGGGCTAGAGCAGGGACCTCATCGTGCTCAAGAGGACCGAAACGGTTCCCCGTGGGAACCCACTGCTGCTGGGCAGGCGCCTGAGGACCACTCTGAGTGCCAGGCTGTCTCAATGGCCCTTGTCGTTGTCCACCACGGACCTGCTGCCATCCCTCCTCCGCTGGAGCCCCAGGATCGGAGGGAGGCTCTGCATGTGTACGCTGTGTCTTGGCCTGTGGCTGCTGGCCAGCCCTTGCAGGCTGGGGCTGAGTCTGTGGTGTAGGTCGAGGCCTCCTCCGTGGACAGGCCTTCACAAGATGACCCATCTGTCGACAAATGAAGCACTGGTTCGGGAGACCCGAATACTCCACGCTCTGTTTGAACCAACCTCCACTCACCTGAGGTTAAAGAATGACCTTCGTGAGCATGTGAGTGTCTCTAACCAGAACGTGAATTGAGGGAATGCCGGCCGCCTTGGCAGCCACTGAGGCTGCCGTGCGAGGTGTTTCCAGGACAGTCCCAATCGCTGAGCCTATCCTGGACAAAAGTGGTAAGTACTCCCTCCGCAAACCAGGAAAGCAGACGGAGATGGGGATGTGTGCCTCCTCTACCAGAACATCCGAAGGAGGGTCAAAACTATGTCTCCACTGTCGAAAGTGGGCTCGAGCTGCTCAGATGGTCAACGGACTCATGGCGATGACCTCGGATGCCATCTCAGAGGTCTCAAACTCGATCTGATAGTAGCCTCGTCCGAGTATCTGTACGTCCAAGATCTTGCCCACCTATGCAAGTAGGCGGGCCTGGAGAAGGTCACATAGCTCTCCTCTGCTAGGTTGGGTACTGAGAATCTTGCAGATGACAGAAGTCGCCTGCAAGCGCTCTACCTCTGCGGCTAGGCTCGCTTGCTTTGTCGGTGAAAGAGCAAGTCGAATGGTGGGCTCAGCGGGGTCGGGCGAGGGGGCTTCGGTAGAGTCCCTCTGTGGCGAAGCTGGAGCCTCCATCTGTGTCTTCTGCTGAGTCGAAGAAGGTGGGAAGGACGCGAAGCTCCCAGCAGGCCGTGGAGATAGACTCTTGCGAGCAAAAAAGGAGGTTACGGGGGGGAGGCAATGCTAAAGGGGCGGGCGAGTGGTGCGGGGCAGCGGCGGGGGGGGGGGGGGGAGGGAGGGGGGCGGGCGGTGTCAGGCAGGGTAAGGCAGCGGCAGGGGCTATTGGGCGGAGTTGCGGGCAGGAGGAGCGGGGGAGGAGGGGGCTACGCACACAGGGGACGGGCAGCGCGGGCGCGGGCTGGGGTGACAGTGTAGGAGCAGGAGGGGGGGGGATACGCGAAGGTGGGGGGGAAGGCGCAAGCAGTAGCAAGCTTGAACACTCGCCGGATCACCCCAACTTTTGAAGATATTGACCGGCAGGAGGACTTAGCGTTTTTCAACCATCAAGATCAGCCTAGCGTTTTCAGCAGCAGATCAGCCCCAGCGTTTTGCAAGTTGCAGATTAGCCTGGTGTTAGCAGATTCCCTAGCGTTTTTGTAGCAGATACCTCATCAACCCTAGCGTTTTTGGAACAACAGATCAGCCCTAGCGTTCGCAGTTTCTTGGTGACAGAACCACCATTTGCATCAGCGTTTTCAGTTTTCAGCAGTTAGACCCTGCACCGCAGCCCCCAAACCTCGCAGATCTCACCTTCCCGTAGCAGATCCTCGTTGCACGGTCAAATCAGCCAGCGTTTGCAGATTCAGCCCGCTATTCGCAGATTTCAGCATCTGCGTTTTCAGCGCATCTTCGTCACGTCGTCGTCAGCGCCGTTGTCACTGACAAAGAGTCAGAATTCAGCAGATAGCAGATTTGCAGAATTCAGCCCTAGCGTTTTCATTTTTTTAGCCGTCTCGTCATCGTCATCATCGTCGGCAAGACCATTGCATTTAGACCATTGTAGAGATTTGTGCAATCAATAGTAGACCTCTCTCGCCATAGAGAGTGGGGCCCTTGGAGGAGGGTTTGACAACATTCTGGTGTCGTATTCTTCTCTCTCTATCTCTCAATCTCAACACCTTCATTCACAATGTTTACCACTTGTTTGTGATCATTTGCACTCTCTCACTAAAGGAACGGAAGGCTCTCCCTTCCGTAAGTAAAAGGAACCCTTGAGCACAGTTCAAAGCACTCATCTGGAGCAAAGTTCAACATTCACTTCCGCTGCACCTTACATTGGTATCAGAACTTTGGTAGTGTTCTATATCACTTAAGGAAAGAACCACAAGTTTTTTTTTGCTTGTTGCAGTCGCACATAACCCAAGTCCACTTGGGTGTGTCGATTCCTAGTCGTGTTTTTGAAGAGTGATAGGAAACCTAAGAAAGAAGGGCTTGTCCAGCCTCCCCTTGTTTCTCTTTTTACTCATTGAGTGCGGACCGTGCACTTAGCGGCTGGCCAATCGATGTGAGGTGGGAAAAGGAGCTCGGGATAGAGAAGATCCTTCTCTAACACAGATTGCAATCTAAAGAAAGAACCTCAAGAACCTCAAGAACTCAAGAACCAAAGAACCACAAGAACCCAAGTTCCTCGTGAACTTAAGAACCAAAGATCTCAGTGTATGGTCATCACCCGAAGCGGAATGGATACTTCGCATGGAGGTGATGAGCATGGAAGTGGCGAAGAAGAATTTTCCCTACCAGGAGGTTTTTCCGACCCTCCCCCTTTCCCATCTACGCCAAGGATTGCACCAAATCCTATGGAGGCTTTGGTCAAGACGATGATGGACACGATGTTACAACAAGAAGCGCTACGCGCATCCTTGGATCGCGAATGCGAAGAAAGAAAGGCATCCTTGGATCGCGAACGTGAAGAAAGACAGGCATCCTTGGGTCGCGAGCGTGAACAAGCGCCATTGGCGGCCGAGGAAAGAAAGGCAATCTTGGATCGCGAGCACGAAGAAAGAAAAGCAGAATTGGGTCGCGGACGCAAAGAAAGAAAAGCAGACTTGGAGTGTGAGCGCGAGCAAGTGCGCTTGGCAGTCGAAGAAAAAAGAATAGCCTTGGAGCGTGAGCGTGAGCAAGTGCGCTTGGCAGTCGAAGAAAGAAAGGCAGCTATTGAGCTTGAGCGTGAGCAAGCACGCGAAGCCCAATGGGTAGCGGCCGAAGACAGATGAGCGGCCTTGGAGTTAGAGTGTGAGGCGTAGAGAGATCAACTCATGCAAGAGTTGGTCGAACCGGTACTCACCTCAAAACCCGAGAAAAGCAAAGATGTTGGTGGTTCATCAAGTGGCGCAAGCCGAGATTCGGACTCCAACAACCCCGTCACAGAGAAGTTGACATTCAGTAAGTGTGACGGTAAGATGGATGCTAGCCTTATTCATTCTTTGTTGCATCAATTTAATACTTATTTTGCGACAACTAAGAAGACAGGGAATAGCAAGGTTTTAACGGCAGCCGTGTACCTTGCCGGTGATGCCATCAATTGGTACCACGCATGGCAAGAGGCACAGTTGGCCGCGCATCGAGAGGAAGCCGATGAAGACGCGCCCCTTTTCTTCAGTTGGGCCGACTTCCAAGACAAGCTCAAGGCGCGGTTCATGCCTCCTCAGTACCTAGGGCGGTTGAAAGAAGATTGGCGCAATCTCAAGCAGAGTGGTATGCCAGTCATGTTTTTTTCTAACCGTGTTTTGCAGCTCGGTACTCAATTACACAAATCAAATGATGAGTGCAAAGAGGCTTTTCTTTTTTGGGTTGGACGAATATATCAAGTTTGATGTAGAAGTTTTCGACCCCGTGGATCTCAACAAGGCGGTAGCGATTGCTCTCTCCCAAGAGATGTAGCACAACAAGGGAAAGCCTAAGGAGAACAAGTCATCTCAAAGTACCTCTCAGACTTCTCAGAACCCTCAGAATGGTAAGAACGGTAAGAATGATAAGAATGATAACTTTTCTAGCCAATATTCCTCTAATCCTTTGGAAAAGAACTCACAAAATGAATCTAAGGGTAAAGCTAAAACACGTGCTAAACCTAAGCTAACCCCTGATGAAAAAGCCGCAAAAGGAATTTTAGGAGGATACATAACGGCAGAAGAAGAAGTCATTTATGCTAAGGAAGGTCATTGTTATCAATGTCACGTCAAGGGTCACATTAAAGCGGCTTGTCCTAAGACAGCCCCACCTAAAGAACCTAAGACACCCGCAGCAACAAGGGTCATGTGAAGGGTCAACGTTTTGTCATATTGTTTGATCCAGGCAGTATGCATGATGTGAGTAGTGCCTCTCTTGTAGAGAGCGCCCTCCTAGAGGTTAGTCAGACATCTCCTCTCGAGGTGTCTGGTTTCGCTCCCGGTATGGACTCTCTCATCACGCAAGAGTGCCTTGATGTGTTGTTTACAGTTCAACAAGCTGCTTTCCGTAGGCAATTTGTCGTGTCTCCTCTCTTAGATACGCTTTTGGGTATTAGATGATTTCGTGAGTATAATCCTCTCATTGATTGGGAGGACAACACTCTCATATTAAATGCCAAAGTGACTCTCCCATGATCATCTGTACTGAGGAGTGTCTGTATTCTTTGCCTCTCATTTCTCATGTACAAGCAAAGCGTGAATTACGACGAGGAGCACAAGCGGCATTCATCTATGCCTCTTCGGTTACCCAGAGCATTCAGACTCCAGAAAGGTATTCAGCTTTGTTACCAAGTTTAAGCATCTCTTTTTGCAGGATGATCTTCCACCCCGTCTCCCACCCGAGAGGCCGGAGGGCCATCGCATCGAGCTTACGAAGGGGGCACAGCCTGTCAGTAGGCTCCCTACTGTTTGAACAAGACACAGGAAGAAGAGTTAGAGCGGCAACTCATGGAGTTGGTGGTTAGAGGATTCATATGTCCTAGTGTAAGTCCTTTTGCTGCTCCTATTTTGTTTGTCCACAAGAAGGATGGTTCGTCTCCTTTGTGTGTTGATTACAGGGCATTGAACAAGATGACCGTCAAGAACAAGTTTCCGATGCCGCGCATTGAGTATATCCTTGATAAGCTCAATGAGGCAAAGGTTTTCAGTAAAGGCGATCTTAAAAGTGGATACCATCATGGTAAGGGTATTCAAAGGCGACATCTACAAGACCGCCTTTCACACGGAGCGAGAGCAATGAGAGTATGTTGTTCTGTCTTTTGGATTGACAGGTGTCGTGGGTATATTTAACCGTCTCATGGTAGGCTGTTTTGGCGATATGGTAGATGTATGTGTGTTCATCTTTCTTGATGATATTCTCATTTTTTTCTACATCGTGGGAGCAACATGAAAAGGATGTAGAAAGGGTATTGATCCGTTTGGATGAGTGTCAGTTGTACATTGCAGCTAAGAAATCTGAGTTTTCTCTCACTGAAGCTACTTATCTGGGTTTTAGCATTTCTGCAGAAGGCGTCAAGCTAGACCCCGCGAAGGTGGAATAGGTACGTAATTGGGATTTGCCAAAAACTGCATATGATGTGCGTTCTTTTCTTGGTTTATGTTAAGCATATAGTTCGCACATAGAGAATTTTGCACGCATTGCCGCACCTATGGTAGATGTTTTGAAAGGGGTAAAGACTCGGCGATAGCGTGTGGCAAAGGTTTTCAGTTGGTCGATCTCAAAAGTGGATACCAGTAGGTAAGGGTATTCAAAGGCGACATCTACAAGACTGCCTTTCGCATGGAGCGAGGGCAATGGGAGTATGTTATGCTTTTTGGATTGACAAGTGCCGTAGGTATATTTAATCGTCTCATGGTAGGCTATTTTGGCGATATGGTAGGTGTATGTGTGTTTATCTTTCTTGATGATACTCATTTTTTATACATCGTTAAGGCAACATGAAAAGGATGTAGAAAGGGTATTGACCCGTTTGGATGACTGTCAGCTGTACATTGCAGCTAAGAAATTTGAGTTTTTTCTCACTGAAGTTACTTATCTGGGTTATATCATTTCTGCAGAAGGCGTCAAGCTAGACCCCGCGAAGATGGAACAGGTACGTAATTAGGATTTTCCCAAACTGCATATGATGTGCGTTATTTTCTTGGTTTATGTCAAGCATATAGTTCGCACATAGAGAATTTTGCACGCATTGCCGCACCTATGACAGATATTTTGAAAGGGATAAAGACTCGTCGATAGCGCATGGATTTATTTGAGGTAGCCATTGAGGCTTTCGTAGCTCTGAAGGTCGCGGTGACAGAAGCACCGTGTCTTATCTTTGCCTCTTGGGAAGACCCCTTTGAGGTATACATGGATGCGAGCAATGCCGCCATTGGTGCTGTGCTTAAGTAGCATGGTTGTCCAGTTGCTTTCCTTAGTCGAAAGCTCAATAGTGCAGAAAAGAACTAATCAGTTTATGATAAAGAACTTTTGTCTGTCATTCACTCTCTTAAGCATTGGAAGTGTTCTCTTTATATATTGAGAGTTTTCAGTTCGCACAGATCACCAATCCCTCAAGTGGCTCCAGTCTATGCCTAGTGCACATTGGAGTGATCGCCAAGCACGGTGGTCACAATTTTTTGAGCAATCTGGAGGTTTGATTGAGTATATGCTTGGAAAGCTAACCCTGTTGTAGATGCGTTAAGTCGCAAAGGACAGATCCTGGCTCTTGAGTCAAGATCCACAGTTTCTCTTTTGGGTGTGTCTTTCGACAGCATGAAGAACCACTATGCGGATTCCAAGTTTGGTAAGCAATGGTGCAGGCTCTTGCTTCCCAAGGGCCAAGCAACTATCTCATTCGTGATGGTTTGTTGTATTTTCGTCACCGTCTATGTGTGTTGCCCTCTCTCAGGATAACCATATTGCATGATGCACATGACTCTCACGGGTGGGCACAGGGGAATGAACACCACTCTGGAAAAAATAGAAAGATTCTTTTATTGGCCTAAAATGCGAAAAGATGTGTTCTATTATGTCACACAGTGCACTATTTGTCAAAAGGTAAAAGCTCCTCGGGGTAAGCAGCAAGGCCTCTTGCTTCCGCTGCCTATTCCCGATGGACCTTTTCAGGATATTTCCATGGATTTTGTGACTAACCTTCCACCTAGTTTTCATTCAAGAAACACTCAATGTTTGACAATTGTTGATCGTTTCAGCAAGTTTTGCATGTTGATTCCTTGTAAGGCCACAATCACCACACAAGATGTAGCATGGTTGTTCATTAAGCATTGGTATCCCCTCTGTTGTTTGCTAAAATCGATTGTTTCAGATAGGGATGTTGAGTTCATGTCCAATTTTTGGCGCGCACTCTTTGAAAAATTTGGCACTAAGTTGAATTTTTCATCGGCTTTTCGTCCATAGTTAGATGGTCAGATAGAGATTTACAATCAGTTGGCTTTTGATGTTTTAAAGTCATATGTGCATGATTAGCAGTCTCATTGGGAGCTGTATCTCCCATTGGTTCAGGCTATTTTGAATGACTCTTTTTCCTCTGCCATTGGTTGGACTTCGTTTGAGGCAGCTTTTAGCCGTCCGTTCCAGTCACTGTTGACTCGCTCAGTCAGTTAAATGCTTGATGCCAATGCTGAAAGTTAGTCGTTGGATGAGATTTCTGAGAGTGTGAAGCTTCAGCTAAGCAAGGTTCAGGAGTCTTACTCACGCCAGGCTAACAATCCTCGTCAGGATGTTTCGATCAAGGAAGGGGATTGGGTGTATTTAAGAATCATGAAGCAACGTCTTAAGCAAGCTGGAAAGAAATGTTCTAAGTTGTCTTTTAGAATGTATAGTCCATTTCTTGTCATTATAAAGATAAATGAGGTTTCCATGAAAGTAATTGCCTAACTCATGGTCAATACACAACGTTTTCCATGTTTCTTGGTTGAAAGTATTTTAGGGAATACCTCCAAAGGACATTTTAGAAGAAGAAGAACCGGAGATCATCGATGAGGTTGAAGTCATGGAGCCGGAGCAAGTGTTGTTGCATCGATTTTGCCATGGTTCAAAGAAGCAAGTGAGATGGTACTTTTTGAAGTTCAAGGATCGAGGAACCCACGAGGCAGTGTTGGTTGATGAAGAGTTTTTCAAAGATTATCCCGAATTGTTGACAGTGTATAAGGAAGCCATGTAGATCGGTACCAATACCTCACTTTAAAAAGGAGGGGATGTCACGTGCACATCTAACCCTATGTGCATGTGGACAAGATACTTCATGACAAGGGTTCGATTAGCTTAGGAAGTGTTCTGGCACCTTTGTGAGTCTGTTCGCAGGCCGTGCATGTCCAGGCACTTAGAGTAGTTGCATATCCTCTGGTTGCACACAGCATGATGATCAACATTACCATCAGAATCCATCATGAGCATTTTATAGTGCACAAAACCTATTTTCCCTATTTTAGTAATTTTTCACTTATTATTAATAAGTGACTTTGTTGGGAAACTTGGTAGGGCAACTTTGGCAAGTTAATATATAAGAAAGCTAGTAGCGCTAGCACTTTTTGGTAGAAGAGGCAGCAGGGAACCAAGTTCTAGCAGTGCACCTTCTCAGCAAGACCGGCAGGAGGACTTAGCGTTTTTCAACTATCATGATCAGCCTAGCGTTTTCAGCAGCAGATCAGCCCCAGTGTTTTGCAAGTTGTAGATCAGCCTGGTGTTAGCAGATTCCCTAGCGTTTTTGCAGCAGATACCTCATCAACCCTAGCGTTTTTGGAACAATAGGTCAGCCCTAGCGTTTGTAGTTTCTTGGCGACAGAACTACCATTTGCATCAGCGTTTTCAGTTTTCAGCAGTTAGACTCCGCACCACAGCCTTCAAACCTCGCAGATCTCACCTTCCCGCAGCAGATCCTCGCCGCACGGTCAGATCAGCTAGTGTTTGCAGATTCAGCCCGCTATTCGCAGATTTCAGCATCTACATTTTCAGCGCATCGCCGTCATCGCCGTCGTCACCGACAAAGAGTCAGAATTCAGCAGAAAGCAGATTTGCAAAATTCAGCCCTAGCGTTTTCAGTTTTCAGACGTCTCGTCATCGTCATCATCGTCGTCGACATCTTCGGCAAGACCATTACATTAGACCATTGTAGAGATTTGTGCAATCAATAGTAGACCTCTCTCGCCTTTGACAACATTCTGGTGTCGTATTCTTCTCTCTCTATCTCTCAGTCTCAGCACCTTCATTCACAGTGTTTACCACTTGTTTGTGATCATTTCCACTCTCTCACTAAAGGAACGGAAGGCTCTCCCTTCCGTAAGTAAAAGGAACCCTTGAGCACAGTTCGGAGCAGTCATCTTGAGCAAAGTTCAACATTCACTTCTTCTGCACCTTACAATGCGCCCCTAGCTATATGGGCTAATGGTATACAATTTTCCACCATTTAAAAATATGAATCGAGTACGTATTTTCTATCACTATAAGGGTCAGAGAAGGGGTTACCTCCTTTACGACACTATCAACTTGGTTGCACAGGAGTGAGTGCTTCCTACTCTGGCATACCATATATTCTTATGGATTGGATGCAGGTTATATTACATCATAGTACAAGAGATTCCTTGTCCCTAGTACTCAAGATTTGGTGGTACTAGTTGCACTTCTTCTTATACATTACTTCATACCGTTCAATTTTTGGGTTCAAGGGTTGGCAAAAAAGGAAAATTGGAATAACTAAAATGCTAAGGAGCTTGACGTCACAATGAGATACACTTTTATAAAGAAGTATCAGAATCTTCTCACAAAAAATAGCCATTAGTGTCACAAAGTGATGATTTGTCTGCCTGAGAGCCGAAACCATGATTGCTGCTGAAAACCCTTAATCTGCAAACCCTAACCCTAAAACCTGCAAACCCTAAAATCTGCCAAAAACCCTAACTCTAACCCTAACCCTAAAAAGGGCAGCATACAGATTTTCGTGATGATGACATGGCAGAATCTCGTAAATTGCGGCGGATTTTGCGCTGGGCTGCTTTTTGCTCTACGCAAATTGCAAGGAAGAGAGAGAATATTTTGCTTTATTTTAAAAACTCAAGTGAATTTGATAGAGGAAAAGGAGCCTTTGCTTTTATTTAGGCTTTTGATTTGAAGCTTTTGGGGCTCTGCTTTTGGCAACCCTTGTAAACAATAAATAAGTGGCTTGGGCTCTCACAACTCAGAGCATCTGGACGTAGAGTCTTAGAGTGAAGCCCGAACCGTACTTTGAACTGATTAATACAAAAAGAAATACCGAAAGGGGCGCTAGTCTTTGGGGCCAACATCTCTAGGCATGGAACTCCGCCGGGCCAGCGCAAATCTATTGTGAACTGTGAACTGTTTTGAAGTGGTTATTTGGTGCTGTCGTGATTGATTCTTGACCTGGAGTGTCCAAGTCTGTTACAGTGGTATCAGAGCACGGCCGATTTCTCTTCTACGGGAAATCTGATTCCAAATTTTTTTCCGTGGCACCTATGGCTTTAGACAAGGATCAGTCGACTCCCTCTGCATCAGGAGATGCGGGCAGGGATCACAACGAAGATTCACGAGAGGAGTATGGCCCGCCTTGGCCTACTTAGGCGGAGCATCGAGAGATGGAGCCCGACAGTTGATCAACGATGCAACAAAGATGATGCTCAATTTTGCCAAGGACCCGAAGATGGAAAAATATATGAGCAAGACCTCTTTGGAGGAGGTGCATACGGAGTGGAAGAAAACCACACCACCACCCCCGAAACCCGCTCTCAAGAAACCTCCTGTTCCCAAGAAGTATACAGAGAAGGAATTAGAAGAGGTGGTTGATGCACGGATTGCTCAACTTTTTGATGCGCAGAACAAAGCTAAAAAGCACGGCAAAAAGCAGAAGAAAGGCACTGACTTCCCGGGTTATTTGGATCGTCAGTTGACTTTTGATAAGGCAAAGAAACAGAAGAAGCGTGTTCGATTTGAAAGAGTACCCAGTTCTTCTTCTTCTTCTTCTTCTGACAGTTCTTCTAGCTCTTCAGATCGAGCGAAGAAGACAGAAAAGGCAAAAAGCGAAGGAAGAAACAACGCTTCGGAAAAGGCAAAGAAGTCTAAATCTCGCCCAGTGAGTGACAGTTCTATAGAGGACTCGTCTACAGACAGTTCAGACTCTGATGACGGCAACTTTTATGCGAACAAGAAGAATTTTTGTAAAGCCAACCGGTATGACTTTCTGGAAGACAAAAGCAAGAAAGTCCGAGAGTTTAAGGAAGGTGGACAATCAATCAAATTTGACACTTTTTTAGGATATAAAGATGCTTCGAAGGCTTTGTCTTTTATACAGTAGTTTGACATCGCTTTTGTGGGAGGACGCTATTCAGAGCACTCCAAGATTTGGAAAGCTGCCTCTTACTTTAAGGGGAATGCTCGAACTTGGTGGTCCACGCTTCGTTTAAACAAGACTGCGCCAGTTAAATAGCTGAAATTTAAGAAGCTTTTTATTTCTTCTTGGCTGACTCAAGAGTATGAACGCGATATACGAGTTGCTTGGAACCATCTTCGGATGACCAAGAGAGATACAGTGGATGCTTATTGCGAGAGATTCTGGAGCTCTTTTTTATCCGCCTCTTCATTCAATAAGATCTCGTTCAGAGAACAGATTGAGCGGTTTACCTTGGGTCTACCTACAGAGATCCGAGATCACTGCTTGGAACAGAAGTCAGCTTCTATTCAGGAATTGATAAGTCATGCCAAAAGGGGCTTTGCCATTCACTCTGGCAGTCTCACCTACCCCACTGATGAGGTCATAACACAACGAGCCGAACAGACTTCAGCGAATGAAAGTAGAAAGATAAAGAGAAACCCAGAAAAGAAGGATGTACGACCCAAGCTTACTCCTCAGGAGAGAGCTCGCTTCATCAGGGAGAGGAAGTGTTTTGGATGCAGGGATTTTGGACATATCTCCGCGAAGTGCCCTAACAAGGCACCGAATGAACAAGATGAAGAAAGGCCAGAAAGTTCTAAAGCAGTTGAGAGACGTGGCAGAAAAGGTAGATAAAAAGCAAAACTGGACCACATGGCGTGGGGTCTGAACCGAATCAAATGAATGAAAGTACAAACTTTGCCGCTTTTGGGGCAAAGTGAAGGATCAGGAAGCTCTTTTGAAGGAGCCAAGGCCAACTTCTTTTTACTTGGAATTGGCGGCTCGATTTGGAACTACGCTCGACAGGCTTTGGCGGCTCGATTTGGAACTACGCTCGACAGGCTGAGGCCACAGGCAGAGGTAGTTCGACTGGCACCCAAACGGTATGTTGCCATTACACCGAGCATTGGCAAACTTTGTTTGCAATGACAGGGGTGTTCAGGGCATGCGAGTGACGTTCTACTCGAAATCCTTGGGTACCACAAGAACTACGCCGTGGTTGACTACCGGGCCGAGAAAGCGACTTTGACAAATGAAGGGCTCAGAGATTGTACTTGACGAACTTCAGTTTCTTTACTCATTCTTTTGGGAGAGAACTGAACGATGGATAAAGGTCAAATATGTTTTGACCTGAACAGAAGAACGCCAAAATTTTCCTCCACATTCATGCCGATTGCTTTTTAGAGGGCTTGAGGATTATACCATTGATCTGAGACCTCGAATTACACCACCGAACCGGCCACCTTACCGTGTTAGCTGAGCACAGAATGAAGAGATTATGAACCGAGTGAAAGACCTCTTGGAAAAGGATCTTGTCTAGCCTAGTACTTCACCGTATTGCTCTCCAGTGTTGTTGGTTTTGAAGAAAGACGGATCTTGGAGAATGTGCATCAATTACAGAGCTCTCAACAAAATCACCATCAAGAACAGATTCCCGATTCCTAGGATTGATGATATACTCGATAGATTACAGGGATCCTCGTGCTTTAGGAGGATTGATTTGAAGAGTGGTTATCATCAGATCAGAATCACGCCGGGAGATGTCTACAAGACAACTTTTCGGACGACTTTTGGGGTTATTTGAGTTTTTGGTGTTGCCTTTTGGCTTAACCAATCTCCTGCGACATTTAACCGGATGATGGACAGGATTTTTCGAGAGCACAGGATATTTGTTGGCACTTTCTTTGACGATATCATTGTTTTCTCCAAGAATGAGGCAGAACACAGAGATCATCTGCTTCAGGTCTTTCAGGCATTACAAGGTCACAAGTTAGTGATTAATGCAAAGAAAAGTGATTTTTTCCTACCAGAGATACACTTTTTGGGACACATTGTGTCAGTAGCAGCAGGAGTGCAAATGGATCCGGCCAAGATAGAGACTATCCGTGATTGGCCCGATTTGAAGAATTTCCATGAAGTTAGAAGCTTCTTGGGACTGTGTTCGTACTACAGGCGGTTCATTCGAAAGTTTGCAGAGGTTGCTTCCCCTTTGCATATCTTGACACAGAAAGGAGCCCCTTTTTCATGGGGACCCACAGAGGTGACTGCCTTCTAGACATTGAAAGAGAAATTGACTACAGGACCAGTTTTGACTTTGCCGGACTTGCAGAAGTCATTTGAAGTATATTGTGATGCTTGTGGTCGTAGTCTAGGTGCGGTCTTAATGCAAGAAGGCCATGTCATTGCTTACGAGAGCCGATTGTTCTCAAGGCCGGAGATGACAACACAGATTTATGAGAGAGCTTTTGGCGGTTATCCATGCTCTTACTCAGTGGCGGCACTACCTACTGGGAGCGGATCTTACTGTCTTTACAGACCATTAGAGTTTACGCTACTTTTTGTCACAGAAGCAGCTTTCGGAAAAGCAGATGCAGTGGGCGAACATCTTGTCACAGTTTCACTTCCAGATTGTCCATGTTCAGGGACAAAAGAATGTGGTGGCAGATGCTTTGTCTCGGAAGCCGTTGGTTGTGGCTATTTCTCCGATACATCATAGGAGCTTCGAGGATATGGTCGACTAGTATGCCATAGATACAGATTTTGCAGATGTTTTCACACGGATACGGGATGGGGAGACAGGAGCAGGATACTCCATTTGGGATGGCTACTTGATGAGAATTACCATGTTGTGCGTTACACAGCCGTTGAGAGAAAAGGTTATGACTGAATGCCACTGTCCACCTTTTACGGGTCACCACGGCATTGCTACCACCATGAAAGGGATAGAGAGATACTTCTTTTGGCCGAGACTCAAGAAGGATGTGGAAGAGTTTGTGCGCAGTTGCTTGGTATGCTAGAAGGTCAAGTTTGACAGGCATAAAGCACAGGGATTGTTACAGCCTTTGCCTATACCCACCTGCCCCTGGGAAAGTATTGGAATGGATTCCATTTTTGATCTCCCGAGAACACAGAGTGGTCACAATGGTATCTGGACTGTTATTGACAGATTTAGCAAACATGCTAATTTCATTCCAGTGAAGAAAACAGTCAAGCCGGATTACTTAGCGAGACTGTTTGTGGCCCAGATATTCAGATTACATGGCATGCCTGAGATGATTGTCTCCGACAGAGACCCCAGATTTACGAGTTTGTTTTGGAAGGCAATTTGGGAGAACATGGGCACGCGGTTGCAGTTCTCGTCATCGTTCCACCCGCAGACTGACGGGCATTCTGAGATTTCCAATTCAGAGATTCTCAATTTATTAAAGTCTTATATCTCGGATCAAAAGACCCAATGGGAAAAGTACTTAACTTTGGTGGAATTTGCCTACAATAACACGATACACTCTTCGACGGAGAAGGCGCCATTTGAGATTGTTGAAGGTGCTGCGAAGGTTCCACCCTTCCTAAGCACGAAAGATAAGATTTTTGAAACTGATGAGTATACGCGCGACTTAGACATGGCTTTTGCCAAGGTCCGCGAGGCTTTGTAGAAATATCAAGAACGACAAAAGAAGGCAGCGGATCTCCATCGACGCGATTTGAAATTGAAGGAGGATGATCGGGTGCTCTTACGTTTTGAGAAGGCACGCCTGAGAAAGAAAAAGGGAAAGGAGAGGCTTTTTCCAAAGCTTAGTATGCGATACTACGGACCTTGCCAGATCTCTGAAAAGATAAATGATGTCTCCTTCCGACTGAAACTGCCTGATATTTGGAGGATTCACAATGCATTTCATGTGAGTCTCTTGAAACCTTTTAAAGGTGATGTGCCTGATGATCGGGAGCCTGATGAGCAACCCGAGTGGAAGAAAACGAAGAGATCCTTGTTCCTGAACAGATTTTGGCACATAAAGATACAAAGAATAAAGGTAAAGTCCAAAGGCGGTTCTTGGTTAAGTTCAAGAACTATCCTGCATCGGATGCGAAGTGGATGGAGGAGGAGGACCTAGCAGATACTCCTCAAATTGTGAAACTTTACCTTGATGCTTTTGATTTAGCATAGTCTACTCCAAATGGAACCCAGATTCAACTTGGCCGGAGATCTGGTGCAGTGGGATGCACAAGAGGGGAGTCACTCCGCTCCTTTGCCAACAGATGCCTTGATTTAGATATTTGAGTCACTGATGTCTCTTTGAGCTTTAGGGATACTGAAAGCTGATAGTATTCTGCTGTATGACTTAAAATGGAACTCTTGATTATGATACTGATTTGTTCTTGACTTCTTTTAAGTGCAAGAACTCATAGACGAAATGACTGCAGCATTTTGGTCTACTTGATCTCGAATAGACATGGTTGCAATAGGGGTTAGTCAATTGGACATCGATGAGGTCCCGACTGGATCTAGATGTGATTGCTAGCTACATTGCCGATAAATCATGGTTTAAGATCCGAATGAATGTTGAATGTCATGTGATGTCTTGTGATGTCTAGTGATGTCTAGTGATGTCCTGTGATGTGACTATCGATTGGTACATGTGCTAGATGTGTGTTCCTAGTACGTAGGTACTAACAGTCAGGGCCTGCTAAGATGGTTTATGGTCTCTGTCTGTTTTGCAGGCGTAATCGAGGGCGATTACAATGCTTTCAAGAGGGGGGTATGTCACAAAGTGATTTCGTGTCTGCCCAAGAGCCAAAACCATGACAGCTGCTGAAAACCCTAAATCTGCAAACCCTAACCCTAAAACCTGAAAACCCTAAAATCTACCAGAAACCCTAACCCCAACCCTAACCTTAACCCTAAAAAGGGCAGCAGACAGATTTTCGTGATGATGACGTGGCAGAATCTCGTATATTGTGGCGAATTTTGCGTTGGGCTGCTTTTTGCTCTTTGCAAATTGCAAGGAAGAGAGAGAATATTTTGCTTTATTTTAAAAACTCAAGTGAGTTTGAGAGAGGAAAAAGAGCCTTTGCTTTTATTTAGGCTTTTGTTTGAAGCTTTTGGGGCTCTGCTTTTGGCAACCCTTGTAAAACAATAAATAAGTGGCTTGGGCTCTCACAACTCAGAGCATCTGGACGCAGAGTCTGAGAGTGAAGCCCGAACCACTCTCTTGTACTTTGAACTGATTAATACAAAAAGAAATACCAAACGGGGCCCCGCCAGTCTTTGGGGCCAACATCTCTAGGCATGGAACTCCGCCGGGCTAGTGCAAATCTATTGTGAACTGTGAACTATTTTGAAGTGGTTATTTGGTGCTGTCGTGATTGATTCTTGACTTGGAGTGTCCAAGTCTGTTACAATTAGAGTTCATGAATCCATGTGTGGATAAAGCTGTGCTTATTCGGTAATGGCTTGATGTTGTACAAGGGTCTTTCCTTCTCTATAGACAACCTTGTATTGCATGAACCACTAACCGCCCCCTTCCCCATATGTATGGGGTTGGGGGACTGCCTGAAAATTTCACGACCCAAAAAGGGTATGGTGAAGCATCAATAATCATGTACATGAGCCCAAAACGGGCACCTCTGTTACCAGGCACCTGTGAAAGCCAGCCCAACCTAGGGGCCATCCGGCACATGTAGGACATGTGCCAACGCAACAGCCAGGGCAACACTGGCATAAACATGCTGAAACCCAAGAGAACCTACGTTACTTAAGGCCTTGCACAGCCACAAAACAGCTCATACTCCTGATGACCTGCCGATGGGGGACGAACTATGGAGCTGCTAGGTAATGCTGAAGAAGAGGATAGTCTGTCCTGTGCATGAAAAGACAAGGGCCAAGGCATAATGGGCCTCCAACTGTTCTCCATCGGCTCTGCTATGTTGTAAGCGGGTCTACGAGCATGGCGACGGTCTAGCTCTACTAGAATGTAATCCACTTTACTTGAATGTTCAAAAATGTTCCAAAATTAATTGGGCACCTTCACCATCTGTCATGCATCATCTGAATCTCACCATTTCCCCTTATGAATGTAGTCGCTCAGTTGGATGCAATGCCCATGTCTGCCCAGGAGAAGACACAAACACCCACATCATAGCGGCTCAGAGCTGTCATTGAACGCCGTAGTCAGTGGATGTGAAGGTATCTTTGAGCTACGTTTACCATTTGAGACTGACCCCTTTAAGAGGGAATTTCAGTGATATCTTGTATAGTTGAACTATGGATGTGCTTTTGGATAGCTAGGTTAGTATAGCCTTTAGCTTAAGGCTTGTTTTCTGTTTTTCTTAGACAAGCTAGATTGCATTGATTGTTCTGTTTTCATTTTATGGACCACATTGCCCTTTTAGAGACGTTGATACCTCTCTTTCTCTTCATTCTTTGCTAGGAACATTCTTTGCCAATGATGATCAACTAATTTTTGTCACAAGCCTGTTAGTCTAAAGTTTTCTGATCAATTGTTATTGAACATTTTCAAGATTGAAATTGCTGAAACTCGTGTCTGCCTGGTTGTAGTTGGTAAATGTTTCTAACTCATGATGAGTTTCCGATCAAAACTTTAGAGCCAAGGTTTATGATACTTGTGGGTGGTTAAAACAGGTATTGGGATTTGAATTGGAATGAACCTGGAGGACACGATAACTTTGATGTGTAAGCAGATTTGTGCTTAGTTGGATTTTGTTTTGAATAGGTACAGTACAAAATCTCGTATTCTTGGAGGAGAAAAATTAAGAATGGTAAAGTGTTTTTTTGTAATTTTTCAATTCTCATGTGAGAACCTAAATTGTGATTCCAGCTCATCTTGTACCTGTCTCTATGTTTCTGAAAGTCATGTATATAAGGATGCCCCGCACTTGTTCCACCTCTCTTTGGGGTGTTCACGGCCTTATATCTATAATTAGTGCATGAAAAAAACCACCCCACCCAATTTGGAGTGTGTCATGCCTTGTCATTCCTTATTTGGACTGGCTATAGAAGGGCTTTCTGTTGTTATGGGTAAATGGTGTGATAAGTTTAATGAGCTCAGGAGATATTTTTTATCATATCCAGTATCGAATGTCCAGTTGTGTAGAGGCTGTGTAGGTGGAAAAATTTCTGCGTAGTACATCACAGGAAAGACATTACAACAATAACTCTAGAAGCGATGCCTCCTTGCAAGAGAGACTTGATGAAAGATGGTTGTTTGGCTAATGACAAGTGTCAGGAAGCATATACATCAAAGTTTTTCTATAATTTTGTTTGCGCTAATTTGGCCAACTCTTCATTGTCGTTGTAGTATTTACGGTACTACTTACAATATAATTCGGGAAAGTCCAAGCTTGGTTGAAGTTTCTTTTTTGCGACAATATGTCCATGACAACAACTCGACAATGGTGCCTCTCAACATTGATAAGAGGTAATGCTGCCGCATCATGATTTTGCTTGTAAACTGTAGGAGGTTGCTCATTCTTCCAGACTTAGGGTGAGCGTCAACTCTTTTGGAAGCTCTAAGCTGTCAACATGTCTGCATGTCATCATTTTCTGTTAAGAGGCAGCTTATGTGACGACCAGATTAATTAACAAGAAAAACCAACTGCTACCCAAAGAGTAGGAGTTGTATTTTGCGTAATATGCTGCCAATTTGAGATATTTAAACAAAAATGTCTTCTTTTTTTCCTTTGAATGATTGCTATTAGGCAACTGTGCATAGTACCTGCTGCGGGTTTGTACTTACTGGAAAAAGGATCTAGAATAGTACTTGTTTGTGAATTCTTATTTTTCTGGCAGACTTTTGAAAAGATTCAATGCTTTTTTTCCTTTGAATGATTGCTATTAGGCAACTGTGCACAGTACTTGCTGCGGGTTTGTACTTACTGGAAAAAGTATCTAGAATAGTACTTGTTTGTGAATTCTTATTTTTCTGGCAGATTTTTGAAAAGATTTAATGCTTTTGTCAGGTTTGTTTTGCTGCGAGGAAATAGTGGCTTTTACTCGTATGCTATATATGAACGCCCTGCAGGATGGCCAGACTTCAACTTGAATCAGACGCGAATTGCTTTCAAGCTTCGGAAAGACAAGTAATATTATCAACATTGGTCTATGCTAGTAAAATTTTGCTGTGGTCTCAAGATATTTGAGATCTGGATGACGATCCTATCTCCAATAGACAGGCTAAAATAGATGACACTATGCATCGACCTGGTATCTGCTTTGAAGGAGATCAACAGTAAACATCTTGTTTTATCACCCTGCAAAACAGCTGGAGGAGACAGATTGATGTTTTATGCAGATCATCAGATCCATTTTCTTTGATAAGTGGATGATAGCAAAAAGCGGATTTGCTGGTGTAATGTTCTATTAAAATGTGACTACACTGCTTTTAAGTAATTTGTCTCTGATATACATTTAATCTTCTCAGGACTAACTGCTTGCAATTAAATAATTGCTGTTTGTGATACCTACCTCAGAGAAAATGGCTATTCTGAGCTCTTTAAGAGCCCTCTTTTTTTACTGAGCTAAAATGGGGAAGTGTTTGGACTGTCATAATTCTATTAGTATACTGATCGTATTTGTGACTGCTTTGACTGTCAGATTCTGCTACATGGCAATGGCTGACACTAAACAGCGAATTATGCCATCTCCAGAAGATCTGATGCCTAATAACTGTGAGAAACTTGCATATCCAGAGGCTGTTATACTTAAGTCGCCAAAAAATCCAAATTTAAGGGGGGAGGTAACATTGACTTGTCAGTCATTTGCATGTGCATTCTATTACTATGACTCCTTGGTCTAAGCCAGCTTTTTTACTGCAGGTTGATGACAAATATCAGTATTCATGTGACAATAGGGAGAACAGAGTGCATGGTTGGATAAGTACGAGTCCATCAGTTGGATTCTGGATCATCACAGTTAGTGATGAATTTAAAAATGGTGGGATATTAAAGCAAAACTTGACTTCTCACGTGGGACCAACTTGCCTCTCTGTAAGTCAAACAGACAGTTTTGTTATAAGCACTCAAATGATACATGTACATTATCATGCCACATGCGCATGTGCACACACATTGCAGCTCTCTGGAGCTCACTTGTGGCAGGCTTTTGTCCAGGTGTTCCATAGTGCTCACTTTGCTGGTGACGCTTTATGCTCTAAATTTAGGCAAGGAGAGGCGTGGAAAAAGGTTTTTGGGCCTGTTTATATTTATCTCAACTCGTGCTTAAAAGGGGCTCATTTTTCAAGGTTATGGCATGATGCAAAGCAACAGGTATGTGTGTAGCTTTTAAATTTAGGGATATTTCAGTCTTGGTGAGCATGCTAGCACTTGGGTAAGTTTATTGTTTCTAAGCAGCATGTGTGGCAACATGATAATTGTCAGGGCAAGGGTCTTATGAAAGACAACCCTAGAGGAGACCTAGTTGGAATTATGTAGGCAACATAGGCAGGTTGAATGGTGATTGGCTAGTCTCTACTCACCTAGTTGTTGGGCAAGGGCTCGTAGCAAGATGCTTAGAGTGCAGGGCTTTGGAAATGCCTGTCCAGGTTCTTTAGACTTGTTTGAGCTATGGATGGCACAAACTGGATCCCAGAAACATGAACCGTTCCTACGAGGATGAATCTAGGATGTTTCTTTTTATGCTTCATCTGAGATGATTGTATAACATCTGATATGGTTGTCTCATAATGCCTTTATTGAACTTCGCTGGCCCCTGGATGCTTCAGGAGCCGCTTTCGTAAAGGGCTGCTTTGCTAAATTTTTCTTTTGTTGCCCTCCTTTCTCGATGCTCGGAAACCCACTGTCCTCTCCTTTCAACAAGGCAAGACCAATGTTAGCAACTTCCATAAGCTGAGTGAGGTAGCCACTTTGTTCTTGGTACAGTAATGGCGAAGCCCTTTAGGCAACCCGCAACGGTACTTCTCTATCTGCTCTGTCAATGGCACAAATCTGGAGGTCACTAAGAGTAGCGCTTTACAAAACCTCCGATTGTACTCCAGCAAGCTCTTGCATGTAGCCGAAGTAAGCTGGTGCCAATCTGTCATGACGTTGGCTTCAACATTTGACAGCCAAGCAGATGCAAACATTTGCTTGAAGTAAACCCAAGTGGCAGGTGCCTGTCCTTGCATTAACAATGTCGCCCACCATGTAAGCGTATTGTCCTTTAAGAAAGTGGCAGCTTTTCTTACTTTAGAGGCCTCTGTAAAATTCCCTCCTGCATAAGCTGTATCAAACTGCTAGAGGGAAGTGAGAGCCTTTGCTTTATCCTCGAAGCCACTGAAAGTGCTAAACTTTACAGCTGCACCACCTTCTTTGTAAGCTTTCGGCTTTTCCAGTGCCCCTAATTTGTCATAAGGAATACTCTGCAACATGGGCACTGTAGTAGGCATGATCGACACATCTTGGCCATTAACATTTTACGTCAGAAGTGCAATATCTAGTCTGTCCCGAAAAACCAGCCATGCCAAAATGACTCTGTGGCACCGCAAACTGGCCCTGGTTGCACTGAAAACCTTGCTGTATGCCGATACTACCATACATGGAGTTTGGCATCATGCCTTGCATACCCCCGAACACTATTCCTGGTATGTACGGCTGACTTCCAGGAGCATAACCAGCCATACTTTGGAACACAGATCCACCCCCGAAATACCCAGATGTACCGTGGGTGGTGAAAAAACTGGATGCATTGCCTGGTAACCAGTTCTCTGTCCATTCCAGACAGCATGCGGGCTCTAAAAGGTGGCGGGCTGAACTGGCATAACCTATGGAATAGGCGTTCTAGCCACCTATTCACTCACGGGAGGAACCAGTTATGGAGCCCCTGACTCCGCAGCATGCGAGTGTTCCCTATCCTGCTGAGTCGCATGAAGTACTTCGGCTTGAGCCTCAACAAGCTCCGTATGCGGTGTAGGTTGCCTATTTTGTTGTTGCATTGATGATGCATGCAAGAACTCCATAAACCTTGGGTTCTGTGAAACCGGCCTGTTCAATCCAAAAAGGGCGGTAGACTTTACTTCAAACCTTGATTTAACTTTCACCCATTATTAGTCCTCTATTACACCTACGCTATAGTGACACAAGAGAGGGGAATGGGATACAGATGCTAGAATGCACCTGTATGAGAAGACCGACACCAGATTGGCCCCTAACTTAGGCGCCCCTTTCGGTATTTCTTTATTGTTTAAAAGAGGGAATAAACGCTGTGGTTCTTTCCAAGCTGCCCCGCACAACCTTGGCTGAATTTTGACTGTTCTGGCCTGATTTCGGCAGCATAACTGTACTAGAACACTTCACGGTCAGTATTCCCACGCATTAAATGACTTTCCCGACGCATACGGGCACTTTGCAAAACCTGGCGAGAATCTGCAGCACGCTGAATTCTCTGTTTTCAGCCCCGAAAATGCGCCAGATCACCTGTACAGCGGTCCCCTTGCGTCCCCGAACCTCCTGGGGGTATTAGGGTCCGTTTAGGGCCAAAACCCTAAACCTGCAAAAATACACAGCAGGCTGTAATTTACTGTTTTGGGCTCCGTTTCGCATGCCGGTCGCATCCGTAGCAAGTCCTCGAGCTCCCGCATCTGTAGGGCTACTTGCCCTTTGAATCGGACGAGATTTCTGGCGTGAAACCTCTCCGAATTCACCTGTACCTGCGGGGGGATTAGCCGCTAGCTAATCCAGTACCTGTGCAAGAGGCTCTTGCCTCGGCAATTGTGCATGAACCCACACAACTGTACATTGGTCAAATGAAGAGCCCACTAGAGGGGCATAACATACTGCCAAAGAGGAGAGAGAGGGCAGTGCGTAGCGTGCAGGGCATCACTCCTGGCACCGCACTGTGCATAAGAGGGAAAGCAAGCACTCCATAGCTCTTAACCTATGACAAAACTGAAAATGAGGCTCTCCCCCTCCTAAATTCAGCGCCAACTCTTGTTGCATGAGGCAAGTGCACGAGAAGGTGCCACTTGGCACATTTATAAGCATTTTCCCGTTTCGGGGTTGCCGTCTAAAAATATCCCAACCGGTTGCCCAGTTGACTTCATGGCAGAGTAAGAAAATGTTCCCCTTGTCTTTTCGGAGGTAATGACGTCAACACATTTTCAGGTCCCAAAATAGCAGTTCCCTAAATTTTAGGAGATGCTGTCATTGTATCTTTCTAGGTCATCCGACCCTCTTTGTACACTGCGGCCACATCCAGAACTGAAATGTAGCCTCTGTAGCAAAGGATTCCACTTTGGCTAGTCAATGACCCTACTTTGGCTAACCATAGTCTTTGTCCAACCTTAGTGCTCTCTTGCCCTCAGGCCTGGACTCCCTCTGGACAGTTCCACACTAGCTATGCAATGCAGGGCAGTTAGATTTCCCGAGGGGTGTTTCCAAAAAGTGAAAGTAAATAGATAATAAGAAAGAAATCAACAAAAAGGATAGATAGTAGTCACACGCTGGTGACATACCCCCCTCTTGAAATCTCAAACGTCCTCGTTTGCATCTATGTCGTACATGCTCCTAGTCAACACTGATGTATACAACACCTGTCGATACATATACGACACATACATACTCATTGTAAACCCTGGTGTATTCAACACTTCGTCGACACATGTATTGCCTGCGTGTGAACCCTGTCCCAATGACATAGTGGTAGCTGCGCACTCTGCCATTGCTTTGAGTCACTAACTTTCCAATGACAAAATGGTAGCTGCACATTTTGCCACTGTCTTATAGTACACGTTGGATCCCGTAACACTTTCGAGCATACCCAAACCGACAGTTTAAGAATGCAGTTACACATGTACTCTTTAATAGAAGCAATCACTGTATCCTTGACAAACTGACAAGAAATACTCACTTCTATAGCACTAACCAAACTTTTGGACATTCCATAAGAGCAATTGCCAAACTGACAATCTGTACAGCTCTAACATTCATGTAACAGGTATTTGATTTGAGCTCACTTTAAATACCATGTACATCATTTGTTTCAGAAGCCATTGTCACACTGACAATCCATGTAGCTTTGAAACTCAAGGGGTCAAGGTAGGTTGCAAATCGAAGGCTTCAAGGTAAAGTGATAACAAAGTTGGTGACTCTGCAAGTTCACCTTCTTCCATCCACTTAGCATCCATTGGTGGATATTTTCTGAACTTTACTAAGTAACGCCTAGCAACCTTGCCTTTCACTTTCCTTTCTTTGTGTGCCAAAATCTGTTCAGGGATCAAGATCTCGTCAAGTTCCTCGACTTCCGGCTGATCTTCAGTTGGCATATCTTCTGGCACATCACCCACATAGGGTGTGAGAAGACTCACATGAAACGCATTGTGAATCTTCCAACTGTCAGGCAATTTCAGCCTATATGCAACATCACTGATTATGTCGCACACTTGAAAAGGCCCATAGTAACGCATGCTGAGCTTTGGAAACAGTCTTTCCTTGCCCTTCATCTTCTTTAACCTTTCCTTTTCAAAGCGTAAAAGCACCCAATCACCAAGTGAATATACCACTTCACGACGGTGACGATCAGTTGCTTTCTTTTACTTTGCCTGAGTCTTTTCCAAGGCCACTTTGACCTTCTTGTACATTTCATCCATGTCCTGAACATACGTATCTGCTTCAAATATCTTGTCCTTTGTATGCAGTATGGGAGGAACTTTCTTGCCACCTTCAACTATCTCAAAAGGTGCCTTGCCAGTTGATGAATGCACTGTATTATTGTATGCATACTCCACCAATGGCAAATACTGCTCCCACTTTCCTTTATGCTCTGACACATAACACTTCAGCAGATCTAGGACAGTAGAATTTGCCTCTTCTGACTGCCCATCTGTTTGAGGATGAAATGACGAAGAGAATTTGAGCGTTGTGCCCATATTCTCAAACAAGCCTCTCGAGAACAAACTTGTCATGCGTGGATCACGGTCGCTAACAAACGACTGTGGCATGCCATGATACTTGAAAATATTGCTCATAAACAAGCGTGCCATCTGATCTGGCTTTATCTTCTTCCTGACAGGAATAAAATGAGCCTGTTTGCTGAATCTGCAAATAATGGTCCAAATACCATCGTTTCCTGTCTGCGGTCTCGGAAGATCAAAGATAAAATCTATAGCAATACTTTCCCATGGTTTATCTGGAATAGGTAGTGGTTGCAATAACCCTGGTGCCTTTTGCCTGTCAAACTTGACCTTTTGGCATATTAGGCATTCTCGCACAAAGGCATCCACATCCCTTCTCAATGTAGGCCAATAGAAGAATGTCTCAACCGCTTTAACTGTAGCATCGATACCACGATGCCCTGCATACGGTGGGACATGACTCTCTTCCATCACTTTGCGTCGCAATGGCTTTGTGACACACAATCTGCCATGCATCATCATGAACCCGTCTTTAAGAAGACAGTGTTCATGACGTTGTCCATCCATTAGTTGCTCGAAGACCCTTGCAAAATCTTCATCATTTGCATACTGTTCTCTCATATCATCAAGTTCATGATGATAAGGAATCGACACATCTGAAATTTGTGGCTTCCTTGACAAGGCATCAGCCACAACGTTCTTCTTGCCTTCCACATGCACAATTTGAAAATGGAACACGGACAAGATATTTGCCCATCGCATATGCTTCTCAGATACTCAATGGGAAAAGTATTTACCTTTGGTGGAATTTGATTTTTATTTTTACTTTAGTGAGCTGGGGGGCCGGGCACAGATGCCCCACCTACTCTCGCAAGGTAAAGCTTTTGTCACTGATTTCAATCTCAACTAGAGACCTTAGACACCGCCTTGGGGATGGATAGCCCGTTCAATCTTTTAGAACTTGCACCCTTGTTAGTTTATCCAAGGGATTTGGTGGACCCCGTTAGGGGCGTGACAGCGCCCAAGAGCCCCGTAGGGATCTAGATACTGCGAGACTTGGTTTCCCTCACTCGCCAAAACCTTGATCACCCCGGCGGGTTTTTGAGAGAAATTGCCATACTCAACTTGGGCGTCGGCTCGTAGGTGGAGTTCCGATATGGCGACAATTAGAGTCTCCAACACTCCTCTTGCCCATTGATGAGGCAACCCATATATCAGTATCGTTAAGTCATTCGAGTTTAGCACATAGTTTCATAACTTTTTGCTATTAAGGAGAATTTTGTCCTTCCCCTCTTCTAGGCGTCGGAGGGATCTGATTCATCTCCGATTCATCCAATAGGTCCGCTAGGTTAACAGCCTAGCGTTTAATGCTATTTGTATTGTGGTATTGCCTCACCAAGGAAAGCTGCTACAAGGTGGTGCCCTGCAATTTCTCCCCTCGAATGCGGACGCGGGTTAACCCAAAAGGTCAACCCGACTCCGCGAGCCTCCCCACCAAGGAGGATAGTGGTAAATTCACCGTCACTTAGAGCGACACCCGCCGGTCCTGAAGGTCCCGAATGGTATACAGCAACCCACTGAGACGGTCAGCTCGAGCTCGGGTCAAGGCCTGGCAGTTCAGTAGAATATGATCAATTTATTGTCCGCCCTCCAAGTCATTGCACAAGGGGCATGCACTCCCCCTCGGTAAGACTTTATCTACTAGTCTTAATCCTCCTACTCGGGCGAGCAGTAAGAGGTGCTCGCCGTCACGCTTCATACTCAGAGATAAGTTGCACCGAAAAAGGTACTTGCGCGTGATATTCATCCCACGGAGCTTGTAGTTGGTCAGAGAGGAATTTGCCTACAACACGATACACTCTTCGATGGGGAAGGCGCCATTTGAGATTATTGAAGGTGCTACAAAGGTTCCACCCTTCCTAAGCACGAAAGATAAGATTTTTGAAGCCGATGAGAACACGCGTGACTTGGACACGGCTTTTGCCAAGGTCCGCGAGGCTTTGCAGAAATCTCAAGTAAGACAGAAAAAGGCAGTAGATCGCCATCGTCGCGATTTGAAATTGAAGGAGAATGATTGGATGCTCTTACGTTTTGAGAAGGCACGCCTGAGAAAGAAAAAGGGAAAGGAGAGGCATTTTCCAAAGCTTAGTATGCGATACTACGGACCTTTCCATATTTCCAAAAAGATAAATGATGTCTCCTTTAAACTGAAGCTGCCCGATACTTGGAGAATTCGCAATCCTTTTCATGTGAGTCTCCTGAAGCCTTTTAAAGGCGATGTGCCCGATGATGGGGAGCCATATGAGCAACCCGAAGTGGAGGAAAGCGAGGAGATGCTCGTTCCAGAACAGATATTGGCACATAAAGACAGAAAGATAAAGGGTAAAGCGATAAGCAGATACTTCTCAGATTGTGAATCTTTATCTTGAAGCATTTGGATTAGCATAGTCTATTCTAAATAGAACCCCGAACTTAGCTTGGGCAGAATCTTGTGCAGCAAGTATGCACAAGAGGGGAGTTTTTCCGCTTCTTTGTCAACAAATTGCCGCGATTTTTTGATACTAAAGTCAGTGATATCTCTTTGAGTTTCAGGGATACTATGAGCTGGCAGTATTCTACTGTAATGACTTAATGAACTGGAATTCTCGATAATATGATATTGATTTGTTTTTGACTTGTTTAAATGCAGAAACTGATAGACGAAATGATTGCAGCATTTCGGTCTGAACGATCTCGATAGACATGGTTGCAATAAGGATTAGTCAATCGGGCATCTATGAGGTCCCGAGTGGATCTCGATGCGATTGCTAAATACGTTGCCGATTGATCATGGTCTGAGATCTGAATGAATTTTGAATGTGATTTGTCATGTGGTGTCAAGTGATGTCCTGTGATGTGATTGTCGATTTGTACAAGTGCTAGATGTGTGTGTTCCTAGTGCATCGGTACTAACAATCAGTGTCTGCAAAGACAGTTTATGGCCTCTGTCTCTTTTGTAGGTGTAATCGAGGGCGATTACAATGCTTTCAAGAGGGGGGTATGTCACAAATAGGTGACATGGCCTGGACATTGGGGCAGCAGAGCGCACACGCTCCCTCCCCGGCTGGCTGATTTACCCGAAAAATCCGCTAACTGCTGACATGGCACTGCCATACGGACATTTCCGGAATTTACAGTGCGTTTTGCGGAACTGATGACGTGGCAATAGCGTACGGATTTAGGCAGCTTTTTCCTACGCAATGTGGCCTGCTTTATTCTATGCAATTTAGCAAGAGAGAGAGGGCTTTATTTACTCAAGAAGGCTTGAGAGTGGGATTGCTTTTTTTTTTTGAAAGCTTTTGGGGCTCTACTTTTGGCATCCCTTGTAAACCTTTATAAGAGCTCCCACTTCTCAGAGCATCTTGATGCAGAGTCTGAGAGTGAGACCCTTCCACTCTCTTGTACTTTGAGCACAGATTTAATACAAAAAGAAATACTGAAAGGGGCGCCAGTCTTTGGGGCCATTATCTCTTGGCACGGAACTCCGCTAGGCCGGTGTCGAATCAAATTGTGAACTGTTTTGAAGTGAATTCTTGTCCTGTCGCCGTAGATTCTTGACTTGGCGTGTCCAAGTCTTTTAAGTGATATGCTTGTAGAGCTTCTAGCAATGATGTCAACCATGCCATGTGCGAGGGCCTACCTGATACTTGGAGGTTCTCCACTATCGTACCTATCTTCAAGTCCGGGGGATCCTATGGAGCCTGGGAACTACCGCACTATCATGATTGGACACACATTGGCACGGTTGTACTTATCCATCCTTGAGCAGCAGTTGAGTAGATGGGCAGAGAGAGAGGGTGTACGGGCAGCAAAACAGGCGGGTTTCAAGAGAGGTTTCTCTACTTTTGATCATATTCTAACACTCAGAGCCATTATTGAGGAGGGGAGATCACGTGCGAGACGGCTCTATTGTTGCTTTGTGGATTTCCACAAAGCTTTCGATATAGTGCCCCGAGCTAGATTGATGCGTAGACTGCATGAGATGGGGGTACCCAAAGAGTTGATTTGGGGGAACATGGCTCTATACAAGTCAGTAGGGGGGCATGTACGCACTCCCAAAAGGGATTTTTAATTTAGTTCAGTTCACTATTGAAGTGAACAGGCCTGTCCGCTCTCTCCGACACTATTTGGCATGTACGTGGATGAGGTTGCGAACTACATTGAGAGGGATGGTAATAGAGGAGCACAATTGGCAGGGACATGGATTGCACTATTGTAATACGCTAATGATATTGAGTTGATTTCTCACTTCCCGAAGGGGATGCAACATCATTTAAGTGCTTTGCACACATTGGCCCACGATAGTGGACTATCTGTTAACCTTGGGAAAACCAAGGTTATGGTGTTTAACACCACACCACAGTGGGTCAGGAGGTCAGCACCCACTCTTAGGAGATGGTGGAGATGCGTACACACCATGGCAGATCTGGTAGCACTAATGGATGGAGATGTATGGAGAGGCCTTTAGTCTTTATGATCTCTCGGATGATTCGGGCTAAGGACTCAGTGCCACATGAGATTATTCGAGCCGAGCTAGCTGCCCCCCCTCTCATGGTCGAGGCCTTTACTAGATCAGTACCCTTCATGCATAATTTATGGGACCTCTCGAGAGACAGATATGCTCGGATAGCCCTCGAGTAATCTCGACAGCTAGCGCTACAGGGGGACATAGCATGCTGGTATGGGTAGATGATTTCATGGATTCAGACACATGACTTTAGCATGGATAGACTGCCTCCGTTCCAGTACTCATTGGATGCACCCTCCCTATCTCTCACATGCACGAAGACCACGACTCATACGTCAGGATTTGATTCAGCTAGATACCAGGAGCACATGGATACAGTCGACACACGATTTGGGTACAAACATGGCTTTCTATACAGAGCATCTTCTCCAACTAACAAAAGATGGATATGTGATCAGACCAGCCTATATGGACACTCATTTATCCTATGGGATACGATGTGCTATTGGTCAGCTGCGCACATCATCACATCAGCTAGAGATTGAGACTGGCACATTTAGAATAGTACCAATAGAGCCCACGATCTACAAGTTGTGTCATAGATAGAGTTACATCACATTTGTCATTGTCTAATATACTATGAGATACGAGGCCGCTTCCAATGTCTATGCAGAGAGGGATTTGGACCATTGGCTAGAGTCATGAGATATCAAGATCAAAGATGCCTCGGGTTGTTTTTGCTAGAGCTACGTAGACACAGGGAGAGTCTCTTGAGGAGATTAGGCAACGGGAGACATTCACAGAGGGAGATTACTGACTGTTTTAGAGCAAGGACTCATCAACGAGATGAGCATGCGTCACAGCAGACTTCAGAGCGCACTTATACCAGACGTATATTAGTCGACTTAGCCATTGAGCTCGGGAGAGCGAGACGCCCATGTCTACGAGGGCGACCAAGACATTGACGGAGGCTCCATCAGAGGAACATGACTATTCTAGCACGACATGGGAGACGCCCAATATGACTATTTACAGAGGCGGACATTGACGAAGCTCTTCAACAACCGGTGCAATACCTTCTTGAACAACGCCCGGATGTCCTAGGAAGGAATTCCCGAAGAAGAGACCGGCACTCAAGCAAACTGGGATATTTTTGGGTGATGACCTCACTCTAATATAGGTAGCACACATGCAAGAGTTGACGCCAGGGATCAAGGTGGCGAGGGAGAAAAGGAAAATTACTTTCTATAGGGGAGGGAGAGTAGTGGTGTTATAAAAACACACCACATGACGGTACGAGACCTATGGGACCAACCTTAAATTGGCAGCATAGAATTGTAACGGATTAATGAAGCTAGATGTAGGCGCGTTTGAGGATAGGTTTAAGGGAAAAGACATTATTTTTTAACGCATCAGACTCCTGGCAGCACATTACCCTAAAGTGACAAGATACCATTGGGAGACTACCTGTAGGCAAGAAGTGAGTTCAGCGCATAGAGGACGGGCGTCAGGAGGTGTGGCAGTCCTATTCATGGAGGGGCTTCAACCCCTCATTCGTATTGTTCGGAGGGATGAGCAGGCCAAATATATGTGGTCAGAGCAAAATTTGCAGGTAATCGCAAGACGAACAACACACTGGATATGGGGGATATCTGACAGATTTGGGGACTGCACATGGACTCGCCGTCTTGAATGGCCTCCAAACATTTCCAGCGTCAAGTGGGTTCACTTGTTTTCCTCGTAGACATGGGGTCAGCACAGTGGATTATGTTTTGGCTCAGCCCAGTTTCATACCCGCTATTCAGGACTTCACAGTCGGGCCCAGGCCTATTGAGGTAGCAATAGATCAGGCTCTCCTCACATTTACAGTCTCAGCACAACTCGACTAGCACAAACACCTACGCATACCCGATACACTTTTACTTCAAAGCATGATTCCATCTACATAGATTGTATTTACAGACGCTTATGCACAAAGGATTTGGGGAGACCTTTAGGGGAGCTCACTTATATTATTGATAGAGACACTACAAGTTGCAGCAACAAAAGCATACCCACACACTCAGCCAGGGCAGCGATGACGTTCTTGAACCACACCCCAGAATAGATGGTATGATGACAAGTGCAGAGAGACCAGAGCCCCGACTTCAAAGGGAGGTACTTCTAGGAGTCATTCCTCATACGCAGTCACGGATTGCTTCTCGGTGTTTGGTACGACGCAAGAATAGGGCGTTTCTAGCTCGGCTAGAGCAAGATTTATATCAATTGTTTTTGAGCCAGGATTCAGGCGAGGCATGGCGACTCTTCCATGAGCACTCCCCCCACCGATCATCACTTCTACGGATGTATGGGGTCAGTATGCATCATCCCTCTACACAGTTTCGGGGCAGCCATCTCCTCTAGATCCGCCAAAGCCATGCCCACACATATGTGCTTTCTTTACCATCTCCAGTGCTTTCTTTACCGCCGAGATGGTAAAGAAATCCATTAACAGGATGAAGACTAGGAGAGCATCTGATCACAATGGCCTGGTGGCAAAGCATTTTGTATATGCTAGAGATTTGCTTGCAGAGTTCCTAGCAGTGATGTTCAACCGTGCCATGTGGGAGGGCCTACCTAATACTTGGATTTTATCCACGATCGTACCTATCTTTAAGTCAGGGGACCCTATGGAGCTTGGGAACTACCACACTATCATGATTGGACACACACTGGCACGTTTGTACACATCCATCCTTGAGCAGCAATTGAGTGGATGGGCAGAGAGAAAGGGTGTACGGGCAGCAGGACAGGCGGGTTTCCAGAGAGGTTTCTCTACTCTTGATCATATTCTGACACTCAGAGAGGAGGGGAGATCATGTGAGAGACGGCTCTATTGTTGCTTTGTGGACTTCCACAACGTCTTCGATAGGGTACCTAAAGAGTTGATCTGGGGGATCATGGCTCTATACAAGTCAGAAGTGGGGCATGTGCGCACTCCAGAGGGGATTTCTTATTTAGTTCACTCCTCTATTGGGGTGAAATAGGGTTGCCCGCTATCTCCTACACTATTTGGCATGTATGTGGATGAGGTTGCTGACTACCTTGAGAGGGATGGTGATAGAGGAGCACAGTTGGCAGGGACATGGATCCCACTATTGTTAGATGCTGATGATATCGTCTTGATTTCGGACCTCCCAGAGGGGATGAAGCGTCATTTAGATACTTTGTCCACATTTGCCCACGATAGTGGATTGTCTGGTAACCTGGGGAAAATCAAGGTTATGGTGTTTAACACCACACCACAGTGGGTCAGGAGGTCAACACCCACTTTTACATATGGCCAAGAGACGGTGGAGTATACAGATGCATACACCTATCTTGGGGTAGTCTTGAGTGGACCGACATTTTCATCGAGAAGAGCAGTAGAGACTAGATTGACGAGAGCTTATGCACCCTTGGGAGGATTGGAGAAGATGTGTTCGCAAGTTCAATTTCAGGAACTTCGAACAAAACTCTGGCTTTTTGACACTCTAGTGCCTTCAGCTATGCTCTATGGGGTTCAGATTTGGCGGCCCTCAGTGGACCACTAGGGCAGATCTGGTAGCACTGATGGATGGAGATGTATGGAGAGGCCTCTAGTCCCTATGATCTCTCGGATGATTCAGGCTAACGCCTCAGTGCCACATGAGATTATTCGAGCTGAGCTAGCTGCCCCCCCTCTCGTAGTTGAGGCCCTTAGTAGATCAGTTTCCTTCATGCATAATTTATGGGACCTACCCAGAGACAGATATGCTCGGCTAGCCCTTGAGTCATCCCGACAGCTAGTGCTACAAGGGGACACAACATGTTGGTATGGGCAGATGACATCATGGTTTCAGTCACATGGCTTCAGCATGGATGGACTGCCTCCATTCCAGTACTCCTTGGATGCACCTTCCCTTTCTCTCACATGGACAAAGATCACTAGACTTATACGTCAAGGTTTGGTTCAACTAGATACCAACACCACATGGATACAGCCAGTACAATTGTTGGGCACGAAGATGGCTTTCTATAGAGAGCATCTCCTCCAACTAACAGAAGATGGATATGCAATCAGACGGGCCTATATGGACATTTATTTATCCTAAGTGATACGATGTGCTATTGGTTAGATGCGCACATCATGGCATCAGCTAGAGATTGAGACTGGCAGATTTAGGAGAGTACCAGCAGAAGCCAGGATATGCCAGTTGTGTCATATAGAGCCAGAGGCAGAGTTACATCACATTTCTCATTGTCCGGTATACTATGAGATATGAAGCCGCTTTCACTGTCTATTCAGAGAGGGCTTTGGACCATTGGCTAGAGTCACAAGATATCAAGATCAGAGATGCATCGGATTGTTTTTTCTAGACTATGCTAGCACGGCATGGGGGACGCCCAGTACAACTATTTACAGAGGCCGACATTGACAAAGGTCTTCAGCGATCGATACAATACTTTCTTGGACAACGCCCGATGCCGGGCATCCTCGGGCATGGATGATGATGATGATTATGATTTCAGTTTGACGATCTTAGTCTTTTAGTTTAGTCTTTCACTCTGCTTTATTTTATTTTTGTAACCAAATATTGGATTAGATCCACAAGGATTGTATCAATTTTGTCTCATACATCATTTTGGCCTTTTGAAGACGTTTAATATAACTATGCAACATCCTTATATACGGTCCCTGGACAGACACCCCTTCTAGATCCTCCTAAGCCATGCCCATCTACAAGTACCTTCTCCATTGAGATCGTAAAGACGGCCATTGCACATGGGAGACCGATTTATAGTAGCTTTGTGGATTTCCGCAAAGCATTTGACATGGTGCCCAGAGCCAAATTGATGCGCAGATTAAAGGAGATGGGAGTGCCCATTGAGTTGATTTGGGGAATCAGGGCTCTATATAGATCAGTGGTGGGACATGTACGCACTCTAGAGGGGATATCTAATTTAGTTCACTCCACTATTGGAGTGAAACAAGGTTTTCCATTGTCTCCTACTCTATTTGGTACGTATATAGATGAGGTTTTTAATTACATTGACAGAGAGGGTGAGAGAGGTGCCCAGCTGGCAGGGACATGGATTCCATTGTTGTTATATGCTCATGATATTTGACTCACCGGAGGGCAGCGACACTTGGGTGCATTACATAGCTTTGCGGAGGATAGTGGATTGTGTGTAGACCTTGGTAAAACCAAGATAATGGTGTTTAACAAACACCACACCGCAGTGGATCAGGAGATCAACACCTACATTCACTTATGGTCAGGAAACTGTGGAGTACACAGATGCATACACTTATCTTGGGGTATTCTTCACTGGGCCAAAGTTATCTTTGAAAAGAGCAAGAGAGACTAGACTAATGTCACAAAATGCTGACGTGTCAAGCCACTAAAGAACGGAGCCAACCTTCAGATCCCGGCCAAGGGGCCAAAAACTTAAGACGTAGTAGCAGCAGAAGAAGAAGTTCTACAGACTTACAAAGTCTTGACGAGTGGCCTATTTTTAAAGAAGAGTTTCCACCAACTTATAGGATCCTGTCCAATGGGACCAAGTGACATAAAGGCTTAAAAAACAAAATAGAACACACTCAGAAGACTTTGCACAACAAAATATGATGACGTGGCACCTGTACAGACGTTCTGCAATTCGCGACCGATTTTTAGGAAAATCCCGAAATTTTAGGAAAGTGTTTTTTTGGGGTCAGCTTTTCATATTTGATGCTTTTAGGCTTTGGGACTTTAAATATGAGCCTTGGGGGTTGTCTCTGGCACTCTTCAACACGCAGATTGCAAAGGAGGTCTCCTTGCTTGTCCTACAAAAGAGTAGATAGAACAAACTAGAGACGACTGGAATTCAGGTCGCGACCTCGGACTTATTAGACACTCCCACCCTTACTTCATCGCGCATCGGGCGCGCTCTTGTCTTCATTGCTCATGCCTTACAGGGCATAAGCAAAAAAGAGCACTTGCAAGACTTGGCAAGCTTTCAAGAAAATTTTTGCCCGAAGTTATATGGTCTCTGGCATCTTCCTTCGGCGTGCAACTTCTGGCAAAGTGGGGTATTCTGAAATGCTTTCCATGGACCCCTAGCAAATTATAACTTGAAATTTCTAGACATCTCTCAGCAAGTGTCTCTTGTTGATAAACTTGGAGGTGCGATGTGAGTGCTATGTCTTGGGACTACCATCACCACCACCGGAACACTGTCTGTCCAAAAGCTTATGGACCATGGTGCGGTCAGCTACGACCTTATGGAAGGAGCCTCCCCCTTTTTTTTTGGTGAAGGTTTCAAGATGGAAAGTCAATCGACTTTTCGGGCTCGGCTGATGTCGAGATTGCTTTTTAAGTTGAGAACTTTCTTGGTGATCCTATTTGGAATTTGTTTGAAATGGAGAACCTGTCTTGGTGCCGCTTTGAATTGTTTGACTCTGGTTTTAATATTGGTTTCAACGATTGGTGATTTTACTCCCGGGTGGAGTAGTGAGAAATGATGTTTGAGAATGCTTGTTCATACTCATGGCCCGGACCCTTTTAGTTATTTGCGGGGGGAGTATTGGGGAAGTATTGAATGATTGAAAAGTGTTGTTTTTACTCATGGCTCGGACCCTTGTGGTTATTTACGAAGGGAATATTAAGAAGTCTGAGCAGTGGTTACTCTCAGCACCTCCAAACAACGCAGGCTACGGTCTGGGGGGGCGTTTGGTTGTAAAAGGCCTCTATATCTCATGGCCCGAACCTTTTTAGGTTATTTGTGGAGGAGTGATGAGGGAGTCGTGGAACAGCTCATGGCCCGAACCTGGATGGTTATTTGCGGGGGGAGTGTTCATCGGCGGCTCTATGTTTCTATGGCTTGTAACATGCATATGTGAGCATTGTGTTGCATTGTGATGTGCCAACCACTAAATATTCCTAATTGGATGAGATTGTCTGGGTAAGTAATTTTAGTGCATCAAAACATTCGTGGAAGATCAGTGCGGTCTAGGTATGATGGCTAATTTTACTATGCCGGAATATCAAGAGTTCCAATCTAACTCCTTAACAAAAGAGCCAAAAGGAGAAGTCAACTCCTTAACAAAAAAAGAGCAAACTGATTGTCCCTCAGAATGACCCCTGAATTTTTTTGAGCTAACTTGATTTGTTTTGTAGATATGTTGTAATTGCGGACGATTACTTTCTTTCAAGAAGGGGGAATGTCACAAACTGTTGATGTGTCAAGCCACTGAAGAATGGAGCCAACCTTCAGATCCCAGCAAAGGGGCCAAAAACTTAAGAAGCAGCAACAAAAGAAGAAGAAGTTCTACAGACTTACAAAGTCTTGACGAGTGGCCTATTTCTAAAGAAGAGTTCCCACGGGACCCTGTCCGATGGGGCCCAAGTGACATAAATAATTAAAAAATAAAGCAGAACACACTCAGAAGACTTTGCACAACAAAATATGATGACGTGGTACTTGTACGAATGTTCCGCAATTCGCGGCCGATTTTTAGGAAAATCCCGAAATTTTAGGAAAGTGTTTTTTTGGGATGAACTTTTCATATTTGATGTTTTTAGGCTTTGGGCCTTTAAATATGAGCCTTGGGGGCCCTCTCTAGCACTCTTT